>NC_135325.1:28577443-29249943 GCF_048772815.1 Callospermophilus lateralis | reverse complement strand
CTTCATACACTGACTGAACAAATGTTCACAGCAATTTTATGTAGAATGGTCAAAAACTGGAGATAATTAAAATGTCCATTATGTGGGCTGGGCATCGTGGCACACGCCTGTAATCCCAGTGGCTTGGGAAGCAAAGGCAGGAGGATTGAAATTTCAAAGCCAGCCTCAGCAATTTAGCGAGGGGCTAAGCAACTCAGTGAGACCCTGTCTCTAATAAAACAAAAAATAGGGCTGGGGATATGGCCAAGTGACAGAGTGCCCCTAAATTCAATCCCTGGTATCTCCCCCCCGCAAAAAAAAATGTCCATCATGTGAATAGATAAATTATGGAATTTTCATTTAAATATTGATGCAAACAAGATGGGTGTGATGGGTGTGCCTCAAAGTAATTACATTGAGAGAAAGAAGTTAGATAAAAATAATGCCTATTGTATGAGTTCATTTATGTAGTTTTTAGAAAATGCAAAGTAATCTTTAGTGATAGAAGAATCAATGATTTCTTGGAGGAGAGAGAATTAGGTTTTTGGCAGAAGGGAGTAATTACCAAGAGGTGTAAAGATATCTGGGGTAATATATTTTTTACTATCTTGATTGTGGTAGGGCTTTCATGGATCTGTGTATATATGTCAAAATTTTCAAATTGTATGTTTTAAATATGTTCACTTTAATACATAACAATTACATCCCAATAGTTCTGTTAACAATGTATGTACCTGGGGTTGGGGGTGTGGCTCAGTGGTAGAGTATATGTGAGGCATTGGGTTCAATTCTCAGCATTGCACATAAATAAATGAATAAAATAAATGTCCATCAACATCTAAAATTTTTTTAAATTTATATGCCTATTCTTCATATTTTTTAAAGAGAGAGAGATAGAATTTTAATATATATATATATATATATATATATATATATATATATATATTTTTTTTTTTTTTTTTTTTTTTTTCAGCAGAACAACATCTATGTTTGTATGTGGTGCTGAGGGTAGAACCCGGGCCCCACGCATGCCAGGCGAGCGCGCAACCGCTTGAGCCACATCCCCAGCCCCCTATTCTTCATATTTCAAACTTATAATAAAACTTAATTTTAGGTAAGCTTTATATTTAAGTACATATAACTCAATACACTTGGACAGTCATTAAAACAATGGTTCTTAAACTTTAGCATATTTTGGAACTTCCTTGAGGGCTTTTAAAAACACAGATATCTAGGCCCCACCCCCAGAATATCTGATTTAGTAGGTCTTGCGTTGGATCAAGTAATTGATATTTCTAACATATTCCTAAATGATGCTGACTTTGAGAACCATTGGTTGAAAATGTAGGTTTTTGAAATCAGAAGAACCTAATTTTTGATCTTGGGCATTCTGTTTACCAACTGTATGACCTCATAAAATTTTCATAGTCTCTAAGCAGCAGATTCCTCTCATCTAAAAATATTACCTCTCATGATAGTAATAGGTATTCCATAAGCCCACTGTACAAACTGAATGATTAAATTGATTAGCATAATACTTCTTGCCATGTAATAAGTAAAAGTAAATTATAAGTATTATCATTATTATGATATATTAGAAACCACTCATTATTTTGATGGTTTCCACAATTTATCCATATTTTGCAAAGTGGAGAAAGTTAATTAATATTCTAAGTTTAAGTGTGTGATTTTAATTTAAGTACTAAGGTTTAATATTAACCTCTGTAGATATAGATTTTGTTCCTTGATTATTTCTGTCAATGAACTCCAAATGTGTTATCATAAGCTAGCTTGACTTTGTTTTCTCACAGTCTATTTCAAATAGCACTGCAAATGAAGTCATATCCGTGAGTATGGTTACTTGAGAATTATTCATTTATGTTCATATAATTTATAGAGAGTTGGTTCTAATTATTATCAGATTCCATAGTTCTGAATATATTTAGTCACTAAAATGTATTTGTAACCCCTAAATCAATACTCACAGTACTTTCTGGGTCGTGGATATGCATGGAATGATGAACAATTTGAGCCACTTAAAGTTCATGTTTCCAGTTGAAGTCAAAGAAAGTAACTCTTTGCCTTAGTCTCAGCTATCTTTGTAAATAAGTCATGTTTTCCTGGTTTATTTAATGCCATGATCTTTGTGGTTTTGTGCTTTTTGTTAGTGATTTTGCTATTTAAGTGGTCCCCAAATGTAGCATTGAACTGTTGTGCGGTGTTCCTAAGTACTAAGTATCTAACACAAATTTTCTCTGTAAGGTGTGATGTGCCTTACAGAGAAAATTTGTGTTAGATAACTTCAATCAGTCAGGAATTATATTCTTGCTGATGGTAAGCTTAATGTTAAGGAGAACAATACATATTAATAAGATATCATCAAACTAAATGCACATAAACCAATGATATGCATATTGTAACTAGAGACTTGAAGGAAAGTAACCCATAATTACCTCTGAAGCAGTGGTTCAGTATTCATTAATTCAGAGTTAACAGTAACTTTATAGAACATCATTACCTTGAATAATGTGACTCAACTCCATATAACCATATAGAATTTATGCACTTGAGCTCAAAATAAAGAATAAATACCAGAATTTCTAGCAAGCATACAACATTGAAAAACTTTGCAGTCAGCATTTTGGGAAGGAGTATAAGGGGTGGGTTTGCTCTCCAAAAGCCTTGGGGTAAAATAGATGTCTGTTGTAGCAACAAATACTTGGAAATAGGTAGAGTTCTGATCCCTGTATTCATTTTTTTATCCTCCTCCCCTGGGGAGGTAATTCATCATGAATTGAAGTGCCATTTGTTTTATCAGCTGTCTTCTTGCCTGCTGAGGCATAAGTAGAGAACACTACATTTGGTGTACAGTGCTATTGGTCAAGGTCAGGCCCTATGCATTTTTTTCCATAGAAACATAAGGAGAGGAATCCAAAATAAAGAATACTCCAAGTGTTGTGCTTGTAATGGTGAAACCAGTAATGGGACTTCTACTTAAGTGACTAAAGTTTTTCATGTCTTGTTGCCAAGGGTTTCTTCTACCATTGTCAAGAAACTATAGTTCCCATTCAGATTTCTTTGATTTGTCTCTGACTCTAGAAAAAAAAGATTATCTTAGTTCATTTTGTATTACTTTAACAGAATACCTGAGACTGGGTGATTTATAAATGTTTTATTTTGTTTTACACTTCTAGAGGCTGGAAATCCAAGACTGAGTGGCCACACCTGGCTAGGGCCTTGTACAAAATAGCAGAAAAGCAGAAGGGAAAGTGGGTACATGTAGAAGAGGCAAAATATGAGGGATAACCTTGATTTGTAACAACCTGCTCTCACAGAAATGAATTTAGTCCCATGAGAATTAACCCAGTCCCAAGAGAAGGGCATTTATACCTAATCAACTCTTAAAGGACCACTTCCTAACACCACCACAATGATAATCAAATTAGAACATGAATTTTGGAGGGGGCCATCTGTGATAAAGGTCATATTAAAATCTCAACCTCAAAAATGAAGGGCTGGATACCAGTGACCCATGGTTTGAGAGTGGAAAGGAAAGAATGTGCTTTAGAGAAAGTGGCAGAAATAGCCTATATGTCTTTAACAATCCAGCACAAAGGTGCTAGTTTTTAAGATGGAAATGAACATTATGAGTAATTTTTACAAGCACAGATTTTTTTTGACATTTCATGTTGCATCTAAATAGCTTAAACCTTTAAAAGTATTCTCTGAAAAACTGTAATTGTGTGAACCAGAACTTGAGTTTTGAAAAGTTATGCTGTGCAGTACTTTGGTAAGGTGATTTAGGGAAGATGAAAAGTCTTGTAGAAGTTTTGAAGAATGTGGCATTGGGGAGCATATATACATGCCCAAGCCTAGAATTTGTTCATGCCAAGGAAGAGCAACAGGTGTCCATTGAATAATATCTGGATGAGTTACAGAGAAGGAAATAGCAAGAGACTTTGGACTGATGGTCTCATCCTTGGACCTTAGACAAGAATGTCAGCAAAGGTTGCTTTTACCCTCTGGATAACTGAACAGTTTGAGGAAGGCAGTTGAATACTTTGAGATAAAGAATAACTCATGTGCCCATATTGTAGGCCCTGCTTCTAGAAAAGGATACCAGCTTTGATTGAAGTGTCATATGGCAGCCTAAGCCTCCCAAACTGCCCTGATAAAACTGATCTTTGTGTCTATAGAAGATAAGGTATGTGTAAAATTGGGAAAATAAGCTCTTATTTAAATGCACTGTAATAATGATACTCTTCCCAGTTGTGAGCACAGTGTGTGTGTGTGTGTGTGTGTTGGAGTAGGGAACACAGAGCAGCAAAGGGCTCAGTGATACTAGGTTCATAATGACACTGAAGATGATAGCAAACCTTACTATAGTACCTGATGATTTAAGGCTCCATGAATCCAGAAGAATGTGGCATCGTCAGAAGCAGGAGGTGAATTCTATCAGGCATAAGTCTGTACTGAATCAGCCAGAAAGAAGTAGACCAGGGAAAGAATTACCAGAGGTTCAAGCAACTCTTCTGAGAGGCTCTCTGATCCAGTGATTATTCTCATTATCATTGCTACTCTAAAGCACATGACCTCCCCAAACTTGCATACTGTGACCTGGAGAAGTAAGGTTATGCAAGCAGTGCATTGCTAAAGTGGCTGAGGATTAATATTAGAGAATTAAACATGGGAGGGATGTAAGGGGAGACATAATGTTCTATGTTCTTGCTAGAAGTAATTTTTTGTGGTGCTGGGGATTGTTTCCAATGCCTTGTACACTGGGTACAAGCACTGTACCACTGAGTTATACTCTCAGCCCCAACACAAACATTAACTAAAAATTTTCAAAAATAATTCAAAGTATAAAGATCACGAATTCAATGAGCAAAACCTGAAACATCCATAATATGTTGAAGACTATGCAGGATGGTAGAAATATCAGGAAAAGTAAAATATAAATATCCTTTTCACATGTAAATAACTATCTGTATATGACAAGACATATAGCAGAGGATAAAATGAAGTGTTTTGAATGAAAGTGAAGAAATCTAAATAGTTATAAAACAGTGACAGGCTGGTATATTGAAAATAGGAATGGATTTGGGGTTAGCAGTTAGTAGTTTGGGGTTTGACACTTGATTATAGCCTTTCAAAATTAGAAAAGCATATTAAGTAATTTACCCAAATTGCAAAGCTAGGATATTGCTAGATGAGAGATTAGCCCTATTACTCCTAGTCCATGCTCCTTCCACTCCACCTGATTTCTGCGCAGTGTCCTAGAGTCTTAGGATAAAGACACTTTTACAAAAATATTTTACAAAGGGAGAGAGACTAACAGCTATATGCCATTTGGTCTTCTGGTTACAGAGCCTGAGCTCAGAGAGGATGACAGCATGTGCTTAAAAGCTATACCCTGCCTATCATTAAATATTAAAGATCTTTCTCTTTAGCAGTCTTGTGGTTCTTAACACAGTAAGACTTCTCAGCTAGGGTGGTTTCAAGAAGGGATAGAATTGTATGAATGCTTCATTATAAAATGCAAACTAAAATTACCTTTGTCATAAAAAACCGTAACCATCTTCTTAATGAACATACCTTAGAACCCTAACAGCAGTACACCATGGTCATTTGTAATCAATCAGGCAGTGACAACCTTCCTCCTTCCTTCTACCCCTCCCCCACTCGACTGCATTGCAGTAATGGGTCTGCTTCCAGCCTGTGAAAATGTGTCTCTGGAGATATTATATTAGGAAAGGGAAAGCAATAGACTTTTTCTTGGGAATCTGTTCTACCTCTGAAGGAAAAAAAAAAGAGCATTAAGTCAATACCTAGACTTTCAAGTAATATTCCTAATTATTTTGGGAATGTGTAAACTGTAACTTAATCTAAGATTCATTCCTTTTAACCTCCTTGCTGTGCCCCCTAAAAGGGATTTTATTAATAGACAAAGTACAGGGAAACGGGGTTCGTCTCACATATGCTGAAGTCTCCTACCATGGTGCTCAAGATCAATAGTACTTACTAAGAATACTCTGGATCCATTGAGGTCAGTGGGACCAAGTCCCCCTTAATTCATTGAAAGATAACATTTGTTTACATTTATTTTGTGCTATTTATTTACTATGTTCTTCATGTATTCTGTTTTATTTTTTAATCCTCAAAGAAGTAAATATTATTATTCCTACAGTTCTTCAGATGAGTTAATGAGGTTACTGTGCTAATCAGCTTTCTATTGCTATGATTAAATACCTGAGAAAATCAACTCCAGAGGGAAAAGACTTATTTGGGCTCACAAGTTTCAGAGATTTCAGTCTATGATCAGCTGGCTCCATTGCTTTTAGGCCTTTGGCAAGGCAAAAACATCATAACAGAAATGTGTGATGGAGGAAAGCTGCTCACCTCATAGCATGAAAGGAGGAAAGGAGAGGGAGGGAGGGAAGGGGAAGAGGGATAAGATATTCCTTTCCAGGGCACACCCCCAGTAATGTATTTCCTCTAAGTAGGCCCTACCTTCTGTGTTATCTATCATCTCACAATAGCCCACTCAATTAATGACCCATTGATGGATTGATCCATTGATAAGAACAGAGTCCTCTTGATATATCACTTCCAAAAGCACCATCTCTGAACATCGCTGCATTGCAGACCATGCCTTCTACACATGAGTCTTTAGGGAATATTCCAGATCCAAACTATAACAGCTAGAGAGATGAAATGATTTGTCCATGGTTATACAACCAGTAAAAGAGTGGAGCTGAGTTATATAAGCCTTTTGCTCATGGATTTGATAAAGATAAATGAATGAATAAATAATAAATAAATAAAGTTAGCCTTTGGCCATGCACTTTGGAAGTCTCGGATATAACTTATAAAAATCTTGGTGCTGCCACTGGAACTAGAATTTAGGAACAGAAACATCACTTTCTCAACTTATATCAGATTCAGGGTTTACCTTCAACTAAAGAAATGTGATCCAGGGTTTTATTTTTTTTTTACAAATACTACACAGGCCAACAACATATTAGTAAAATCAGTCAATCAGTCAGACAGCCAATCGGTCAATAAAACACCCACATGCCATTTCTTCCTCCCCTTCAATTCTTATTCAATTTTTCCAATTCTGGTGTGAATATGTTTAATATTAAAACTTTAATATTAAATTAAATTTTTCCTTAAATTTTTCAATATTTCACATCTTGGCATCCAAAAAGTTTTTCCAACTTCTCTACTCATCCTAAGAATGGATTTTTAATAAATATATATTTTAATAAATATAATGTAATTGCTGCTAGTAACATGCCAACCTGAAAATACTCCTTTAAAATTTTCTCCAAAACAAATTTATAAATTTTGATTTTTATTTCTAATACCATTCTCCAATAAAAAGGAACCAGGGTTCCTTGTAGAAATGGCTAATACTAAGACTGGGGTGGGAACTCTATGAGATGAGCCTGGAGCATCTTGTTGTGTCAGACACTAAGAAAGCACTCAGATAAATAAATTAATTAATTAAATAGCCACAATTAATTAAATAGTCAACATAGTCAATTAGTCATACTGAAATTGTATAAACTTGATATGATATGATATGATATGATATGATATGATAAGGATGCCATTTGACTTTGGTGGGCTTCCTCTCCAAAACACATAACCACAGTCTAATTATGATACAAAAAAAAATCAGACAAATTCCAACCAGGGACATTCTACAAAATACATCATAAATGCTCCTCAGAACTGTCACAAGCATCAGAAACAAGGAATGTCTAAGAAACTGTGACAGCCAAGAAGTTGTTGTATCAGTTTTCTCATTTACCTCTAAGAATTTTTTTTATCTCCTTCTTGATGTCTTTTTCAATCCATTGTTCATTCAGTAACATATTATTTAGTCTTCAGGTTTTAGAGTAGTTTTTATTTTATTATTGATTTCTAATTTTATTCCATTGTGATATGATAGAATGCAGGGTAGTATCTCTACTTTTTAGTATTTGTTAAGAGTTGCTTTGTGGCATAATATATGGTCTATTTTAGAGAAGGATCTATGTGCTGCTGAGAAGAAAGTGTATTTGCTTGTTGAAGGATGAAATATTCTATATAAATCAGTTAAGTCTAAGTTATTGACTGTATTATGGAGTTCTATAGTTTCTTTGTTAAGCTTTTGTCTGGAAGATCTATGCAGTAGTGGAAGAGGTGTTTTAAAGTCACCCAGAATTATTTTATTGTGGAGCAGAAAAGGAAAATTAGGTAAAAATTGAGCAAATCTGTATAAAGTATGGGTTTTAGTAAATAGTATATCAATATTGTTTCATTAATTGTGACAAATGTACCATAGTAATACAAAATGTTAATAATAGAGTAAGTAGAATGTGGGGTATATGGGAATTTTCTATAGTGATTTTACAATTTTCTGTAAATGTATTTTAAGATAAAACATTTATTTAACAAAATGAACTAAAGCCTGTTCAAATCATGCTACATCAGCTCCTTGGAGGAAGAGGGTAGTGATAAAATACAGAAACAAAAATAACTCTTTGTTAATAGGTAAATACCTATTGAAATATCCCCATCCAAATCTAGTTTAATTTTAAACTAATCTTCATTATTTTGCACAACTCAGGTTGACATATGGAACTGGCTAATGTGGCTTCTACAATAAGCTCCAGGACATGTCTTCTCTTTCCTCCACTACCCCCCACCTGCTTCACCCATTTTGGAATTCAAGAGCAAGGTTAATAAAAAAAAAATGTTCGTTTGGAGGAACTCTGAGGAAATTCAATTCATTAGATTTTTACCTCTTACACTAGAAATAATTTTTTTTCAAAATATTTTTTGTTTCATGTCCATTATCTTTTCTAGGACTATTCTATTCAGTGTAGATAAACTATCAAATCCAAAATCGTCAGCTGCTTTTCTTCTAGGTTTTCCATCTCAACATTCTTTTGTCAGTATTAGCACAGAACACAGGGTGGGTGCATCTTAATATAAGAAAGGATGTCTGGTATAGCTTGCAAAAGATTGTATCCTATATGGAATTTACCCTCTGCATCTCTCATATCCCTTTTTAGATTCTCTGATTGGATTCTATTCTGAGACACCTAGCCCCAAGGACATCCTTCAAGTTCAGTCCTCCAAAAACAGAGCCGATTGATGATATTCTACATCTTTTCCTTCCATTGTAAATCCTTCTTTTATGCAGAATTCTGATTTTTATCATTTATCAAAAAGTAAACTTATATACTTATTTATGTAAGATGTGTGATTAAGAACAAGTGCTGTTCTCCTTGAAAGTTGTGCCCATTTAAAGGATTCTTAGAATGGTGCTCTTAGGGTTAACAGTGTGACAATTGTAGGAATATTCTTTGACACAGAGGTCTTTCCTGTATTCTCCAAGTTTAGGAAGACCATGCATTCAGGTTTGTCCAAGACAATCCAATTTTATGCCTGATGTCCTGGGGTAATTATTAGAGAAACCACTTTCACTCTCAAAATCACCATATTTTTTAAGAAAATATTTATTTATTTTTATTTGTAAGTAGACACAACACCTTTATTTTATTTTTATGTAGTGCTGAGGATAAAATCCAGGGCCTCACACAGGCTAGGTGAGTGCTCTACCTCTGAGCCACAACCCCAGCCCTCAAAATCACCATATTTTATATGATCAATTATATGAACACCCTACTATAATCACCCAAGGCAAAACCATGCATTAGTCAGGTTTCCTATATGAAGTGCAGAAGTGGAAAGAAAGCCAATTAATGCTAGCTAGTTACTGGGTATTCTGATCTCCACCATTAAAAATACTCTATTCACAGCAAATGGAATCTTATTGCTAATGGGATGTAACTAATTTTTTCTTAACTGTGTTGTTTTGTCTGTAAAGTTAACTCAGGATCTCATGTGTTCTTTACGTTTAGTTCTACATTTTGAGATATGTTCTTTTGAATGGTTCAAGTTCCCTAGGAACAAAGAGTAACCTAGTCAAAATACCACCTAACCATATGCTCACTGGAATTTCCCTGTGAACACTTAAACTTCTTTCAGATCCTTGTGAGAGTATAAACAGACATGTTCCTGCCATTCTTGAGTTGATAACATCTGTGAGATAATATTATATAAACCTGTAGATATCTGAAAGCAAATTTCAGATTGTGGCTCAGTGGCAGAGCACTTGCCTAGCATGTGTGAGGCACCAGGTTCAATTCTCAACACCACATATAAATAAATAAAAAGTAAAGGTATATCGACAACTAAAAAATATTTTTTAAAAAAATGAAAACATCAAGCCATCTAAGGGCTGGAGACTTGCCATAAACTAGCCTGTAGAAAATAGTATTGCTTTGTTTGTTCAAGTTGGTTTGTCCTATGACACTGTGTGCTGCTCCCTAGGAAAGAAATTCCTAACCTCTGTACCCACCCTCAACTTTGGTTTTGTTCACATCTTTGAGAGCTGAAGTTACTAAATTTTAGGGGTATAGTTTTTCTGATATATTATTAGCAAAGGAACCCTACTATTATGTTTTGGATCTGGAAATCTCCACAAAAGCTCATATGTTAGGCAGTGCAGAAATGTTCAGAGGTGAAATTATTGGGTTGTGAGGTCTATTACCTCACCAATGAATCCACTGATAGCTGAATGGACTAGGGGAAGGCGGGAACTAGTTAGAGGAAGTATGTCACTGTGGGCATGCCCTGGAAGGATCCATCTTCTCCCTGTCATGAGGCGAGCAGCTCTCCTTCACCATTCCTATCCGCCATGATGTTTCTTGAATGGAGTCTGCTGACTACGAACTGAGATCTCTGAAACCATGAAACAAAATAAATTGTTCCTCTTCTAAGTTGTTTTTGTCAGATATTTTGCTCATAGTGATGAAAGGCTGACTAACACACCTATTCTATGAAATAAAATGAATGTGAATTCTTCTGCCTTCCCATTCTCCTTTCCCCTAAACTCCAGGGAACCTTTGGAAAACTCTATTATAGGGCAAAGTGATGATAGCTACATTGGCAGCAGTAGGTCTGCCTGCAGATTTGGGGGTGATCTGTGGTCACCCCCACAGATAGGGAGAGGAGTGACGTAGGAGAGAAAGTAGCAAAGGGCAAATGGATTGCTTTCTGAAGACCATCAGTGACCAGTGACCATGGCTAAGCATCCTCTTTCCCTATATTCTGAGTGGGGAGAACTCTGAGGAGTATCTAACATCTGGTAATTACTCACCTGTGTGCTAGCTAATGATTATAGTAATGAGATGGAGCAGGGCCAATATTCTTCCTGCTGTGCTCTTATTAGTGAGAAATAGCATCTACCTGTCATGTTTCTATTTTTATATAATGTGTAAACTAGGTGAGGAAAGAATAGATAAGGTGTTTTGAGATACTAGTGTAGAGAAATAGAGAATGCTATGGGGAGAGAAAATAGTGATAGGACAATCACCTATTTGGAGGAAAATTATTTTCTGAAATAAGAGAAGATAGGGGTTGAACAAGGTTCTTGCTAAAAAGTACAAGAAGCCTAGAAAATAGTTACCTCCCTCCATTGTTTCAGTTATTTGGTGCTATGTGCAAAATAGCCCTCAAAATTAATGACTAAAAATAACGATGCTTTCTATTCGGGGATCAACTGGTTCTGGACCATTTAGGATCTCCCTAATCATCCAATAGTCTAGCATCTTTTCAGCATGGATTTGGCTTCAAAAAGAAAGCATGCCAACAGGAGATGTGATTTGCTTCAATTCTGTGGACCTCAGATCTTTCTTCTAAGAAGTTAAGGAATTGATTCAATGATTTCTAAGCTTCTTTGCAGTTTAATTATAAAGAATGTGCCACTCTTAACTATTCCCCAGGAATCTTGGGTGGAATCTGGAAGCATAGTAAAAAAATAGCATATTGATTATTTCCACCACATGATCCAATTCAACCCACTATCAATTCTTGTTTTATCCTAAGGCAAATTCTCTGCTTCAATCCAGTGGACTACCTTCAGCTTTCAGCTCAGTTATTCATTCATGCCTATCATAAAAATGTAATTTATCACTTAGATCCCTTCATTGCAAGTCTAGTGTACTTTTCAATAAAGCTATCTCACTTATGGGCATGCCATCACTCATTCCCATTCCCCCAAACTACAACCCCTGAAAACTTTCCTAATCCTTTAAAGCCTAACTCAAAGCATATTTTCTGCCTATAGTTTGACCCATCACTCCAATGGAAACTGACCTCTCCTCTTTTGAACTACTTTTTCTATACTTGAGAATTGGTTCTACTCACACAATACCCATGTATGTGATTTATACTCCCAGAGTATGGCATAAAGAAACCACTTCACAAAGTTTATCAAAAGCCTTATTGAAAGAATTGATCTTTATGGAGGATTGTTATAAGGACATTCAAGCCATCTATTCCTGTAGATAGTCTACAACTTATCTCTGGTTCACATTAGACCATTAAAGCTATACTTTTGTATTGAATTGTACTGTCTTCACTATGAAGCTGCTTAAACTGAATTGAAATGTCTTCAGATTTCAATGAGTGATGCTATAAGTCTATTACTCTATTTGAGCGACATCTTGTTGTCAACAACTCAAGTGTCTACTATGTCAGAAATATATTTTAGAGGAAATTTCCTTCTCCTGAGATACTATTTGCTTTATTTTTTACTGCAGAAGAAGGGGGTTATAAAACCAATTCTATTATATTTTTATTGTTGCTATTATTATTCTGTTTTTATTTGTTTTGGTCACCAGAATACTTGGAGCCCAAATTTTGATGCCATTACAATTATCATCTTATTTACTGTAAGTGACCAAATTAGCTTTTTCATGTGTGTGTCTGTGTGTGTGTATGTGTGTGTGTGTGTGTGTGTGTGTGTGTGTGTGTGTGTTGCTGGATGGGGATAGAACCAAGGACCTTGTGCATGCTCAGTGCTCTACCACTTAGCTACATCCCTGGATCTTTATGGCTATTTTCTCTTTACTGAGTTTAATTGTTTTGTTTTTAACAGATACATATATTTGAAAAAATTGTGTATTTTTTATGGTACTATATTATTTACAGCTAACTCTTCAATACACCAATAATTTATTTTGACATATTTTGTGAAGGAATCTATCAATTATTTCAAAGTATTTAGCCAATATTACCAACATTAGTTATTGAATAATCAAATCTTTTTTATCATTAAGAAAATGCTATTTTTATATATTCTGGATTATATGAGCAATGTGTCAATACATTGCCTTTGTTAAAATTCTAAAAATGCAGATAAAGCTAATTGCGCTATACTCCCATGTCCTGTCCATTGCAGTTTTTCATCCAGAGGAAGTTTTAGCATTTAAGTACTTATAATTTCATTTTTTTCTTATGCATTTAAGTACAAATATGAACACATAAAATATAGTTTTGTTACATGAGGGCTTATACATAAATTTATCTACATAGAATATACTGTAATTGTATTTTTCATTCACTAACATCATGGAGATCATTCTGTGGCAGTGGCTTTACAGAGACCTGATTCTTTTTAAATAGCTTCATAAATATTTTGTTGTATAAAAATGATTTAATTCATCATTTTCATACTGATATGTTTTTGGTTATTTTGAGTTTTTCACTCACATAAAAATCCTTCAATAAACTTTACTTGCAACTTTAGACAACAATATAAGTATTATATGGAAATATGAGGAACATGTCATATAACTGAAGTGATGTATATATATTAGCAGAAAAATATATATGTATCTCCAGAAAGGCTTTATCAATTTATACCTCTCCTGACAGCTTAAGATAACAAACATGTCTCATCATCTTCAACAAAACTGGATATATTAATTTTTCAACTTTTATGCTTCTGTCAGAATCATATTTGAATTTATAGTTATCTTACAGTTATCTACTTATTCAATTTAGGTAATATATAGTATCTTCTGACTCTTTCAACCTCACCTGCTACCCATGGAAAAATAAAAAAATGTAGAACTCATTTCTTTCCCCTAGCTTTTCATTCCAGACCTCCTAGTGTTAGAAGATGTTATATGGAATTTTAGAGCCAGAAAAAAATATTACTGAATAAATATTTAACTTATATCCTATCTTTCAAAAATGATGTTGTATGTTTTTCATTTTCATTTTTTAAAGCCTCCTTTCAAAAATAGCTATGTGATTAAATAGTTTTAGTGCTAAATTCAGATTATTATTCTACTAATTTTTATTTTTCTCAGGTATTTATTTTCATTCCTCAATTGATATTGAAATAAGTCTTTCCCTTTTGCTAAATGAATCTTGTTTTAGGGAAGTCTCCCTGGAAACAGACTCTGAAACAGATATAAATGCAGGAGGTTGATTGGGGAATAATGGAAAACAAGAGCTATAAAACTGAGGAAAGCAGAATGAGAACAGCCAGGTAGTTGTGACAAAGACCTCAACCAATCCCACAAAGATTTCTGGAGATAGATAGGATGGCCCTTCATTTCTTCTTGGTTAATAGAGGTAAAAATGAATTAACAGTCTCCAGATTTCACATTATATGTTTAGGATCTCTGTATGTTGTCATTCAGCTAAATATTACAGAACAGGATGCTCTTGGCACTCAATTGGACAGTGAGAAAGGACAAGGAGAACCTATATTCGACCTCGATTAATACCTCATCATTTAGTGATAAGTGAAAATGAACGATAATGAAAAGTGGTCCTTGGGCAAAAGATCTGATTACATCAGGGAAAGAGTATTAACTTGAAAATACAGGAGATTTACATGCTTTCTCAAAGATGTGCTATACGTTACAACAGAAAACTTTTAGAAAGAAAGCATTGCTCCCAAACTCTGAATTGGGGCACATACAAGGTTCATATGGTCTTTCCCAGGGAGGAGTGTAATCTCATACTTTCATCCACTGAAGACCATGCCTAGAGAGGACTCTGCTGTGAGCCCTCGGCAGCCAGCCCTCCCAGCAGATAGAAGAACAAATACCTCTGCACTGTAATGGGAGATCTACAGTATCTACAACAAATAGGAAAATCCTCTGAGGAAAAAAAAAATTCTCAGATTCTTTTTTTCCTCTCAAAATTGCATAGATGCTATTACTCAATCTCTGGAATTTAATGATGCTCAGCAAATATAAGGCTGGACTCAGTTCTAGATAAACTCTTTTATTTGCCCAGATGCATTTTTCTTTTTTTAAGAGAGAGATAGAGAGAGAAAGAGAGAGAGAATTTTTAATATTTATTTTTTTAGTTTTCGGCGGACACAACATCTTTGTTTGTATGTGGTGCTAAGGATCGAACCGGGGCCGCACACATGTCAGGTGAGCGGTCTACTGCTTGAGCCACATCCCCAGCCCAGATGCATTTTTCTTAAACTGCAAAACTTGCACCAGATTATGTGAGACACTAGATCATTAATCATGCTTCACTCATTAATCATGCTTTGTATTCTGTAATTGAAGACCATTTTCTTTTGTTGTATACGAATCACTGTAACATTTATTTTGTTTCTTCTTCAGGAACATGGATTTTCTTTGAGAACACAAGTCTTCATGCTCTTGCTTTCAAATCTACCTACTCCTTCTTTGATATCATCTTTTGTGGGTTTTTTTTCTATCTCCAGTGAATGCTTCTCTTCAACACTGATATACTTTCTTCTAATGTTAAATTTGTTATTTCTTGATTGGTCTGTGAATTTAAATTTTGTTATTACATCTTTGTATCACTTGCTGTCTTTACCTCCCTTAACTACTTCCCTCTTCATCTAAGCCTGTATCTCATCCAGTACTTTAACATCTCAATTAATTTTCTTCTCATCTCAACTTTTTTTTCTCCATACAATCCATATTTATTTTCCTTGAGAATCAGCAATCAACAGTGCTTTCTTTTAAGAAGTTGTTGTAATACATGTACAGCTTGAAGAAAGTACACTTACCTCCTATACCTTCAATTTATACCTCTCCTGACTTTCCTTCCCTGATGTAATCAAATCTTTTTTTTTGTGAAGACCCACTTTATATTTTTGCTTCACTTTCACTTATCATTAAATGATAAAGTATTAATCCAGGCCCCTGTCCTTTCTCACTGTCCAACTAAGAGCTAAGAATATCACCTTTGATAATAGTTAGCTAGATGACAATTAATATACACAGCTCTAACCATATAAACAATATGCAGACTGTTAATTCATTGCACTTCTCCTAACCATGATGAATTTTTTCCTGCTTCTGTGAATTTACTTTATGTAGCCTAATTTATTTCCATTTAAGTAGGAATATTCTAAAATTGTGTGTCCTTTTATAAATGTTATATAGGCATATATGCTTTATGTATTTATTTTAACAAATTACTACATAAAAGTCCATTGATTCTAGCCAGTATAGATACTGCATCTCTGATAGCTGAAGATTTCAGAAGGCAATTTACCACTGTGGTATTTTTGAGTACTGGTTATGTTGTGTTTCTAGGAACTTTAAGTCTTCACGTTTTTAAGAGGCATTTTGTATACAATGTGGAACAACAGCCCTAACAAATTCATGTGTATATCCATTGTGGCTGCTACATTGTTTCCTGGTACATTTCTGAGACAGAGTCATTGGATCCCCAGGGGCAATTGGCTGATTTTTTTCCTAATTCCTTCATAATTTTATATTCACAAATTAGTGTGTGCCTGAGCCTCCAGTACTATGCTAGACAGTTTCCCATTTTCTTTAAGGTATAGCCTTCATTTTTTCCCTACTCTGCTTTTTATTGTTACCACAGACCCTTACAGTTAAGTTTTTCACACTTCCATGTTACCTGGCTTCTGCCCCAAAAAGGGGGGGGGTGTCTAATGGCAGATTGAAATATGGAAATATGGGAGGAACTGAGAATTAAAAGTATTTTTCTCCTCCTTTCTCCTCCTTCTGTGCCTTAGTCAGAGTCTCTTGCGGGGACCGTGTTTCCTTCATGGCCCAATTTCTTCAATACCGCACCTTTCAACAGACAATTCCATATCACTCTCACTTTGTAGATTTCTTCCTGAAAATGGCTTCTTATTGTCAACCTGTGAGATGCCACTGTCCTGTATTTTGTTTCTCTGTCCTTCCATTACCTGTGCAAGCAGTTCCCTGAATTAAATCCTTCCCTTTAGAAAGCCTAGAAATGTTTTGTTTCCTTCACTTCTTGACTTTGCCCTAACTAACCCATTAAATTTCTCAAACTAGTTTTTTCTTTAGTGGAATTTCCTTTTAGAGTCTGGGAGTATTAATTTACAGTATTGTTACGAACTTATATGCCTTTCTTTCGTTTTTCTTTATCAGTATTTCAACGGAGAAAGTACAGGAGGGCAAATGAGATGCCATTAGCTAACAGCTACCATAATACACTTGTCCTTGGTTACACAATCAAGTATAATTTAATTATATCCCGAGGCCATTGTTCTTTGCAGGAATCTGTCCTCAATTAGAAGGTGAAAACCATAGAGAAAGCAAACTTTCAGAGTCATTATTTTCTATTATAGCAGATTTTATGTTATGTTTCTGTGAGACTGTGAACCCTCACAATTAGTAGAAGAGAAAACAAGGAATTTTTAGGGACACAATAAGAAGTGACACTGCAGTTAATATGGGTCTGTGAGAAATTGTTGCCATTTATTACCCAGTATGTTTAATTTGGTATGTTAACTCTGAAGACATTTGGCATGGCATCCACAGAGTTCAGAAATCCCTAAGACCAACCTCAATTCTATCACCAATTGCAAATGGGTGGTCCCCCAAAACATTCATCTGTTCAATTATTTGTTTGAAGAACCCAAAGTACTCAGTGGAAGCTATTTTACATATAGTTGATTACAATGAAAAGACACAGATTAAAATCAACCAAGGGTGGGCTGGGGATGTGGCTCAAGCGGTAGCGCACTTTCCTGGCATGCGTGCGGCCAGGGTTCGATCCTCAGCACCACATACAAACAAAGATGCTGTGTCCACCAAATACTAAAAAATAAATATTAAAATTCTCTCTCTCTCTCCCTCTCTCTCACTCTCTCTTTAAAAAAAAATCAACCAAGGGAAGAGACACATAGGGCAAAGTTCAGGAGAGTTCCCAGTATGAAGCTTCCAGTTTTCTTCTCACAGTGGAATCACTAAATTTTGTTCATTTTTCCTGCTACAATGTGTGTGACATAGAGATGTTTGACTGTTGAAACATGACTTATCTTAATCTCCAGCCTTTCTGGAGGCCAAGCGGATACTGCATAACTCCAAATCCCTGCCATAAGTCACATCTTTAGACTATCCAGTATTGCCCAAGACACCCAGGTAAATAAAGACACTATCAGACAGAACATTCCCATGGCTTAGAGATTAGCTCTTAGAAGCAGAGGAAAAAGAACACACCCTCATGGGTAAGATTGATTTCTTCCTATACAGTGTTCAAATATCCAGAACTAAGGTAGAGTTCAAAATTTTTACCAAAATTATGGAATTTAAATTGAGTAGACTAAGCTAAAGAGAAGGGAATCAGTAGATTCTATAATGAATGCATGGATAGTCTGTGCCTTGTAGTTGATTAAATTTCCAGTGTGGTTTTGGGCTCATCAAATAAATATGCTGATATGTGATTTATGATTGTACTCTCTTATTGAATATTTGTGTTTCTTTCACTTTATAGCAATAAGATAAACATTGGGAAAAATGAAATAGATTAGATGATTCAGCTATGGACTCTGTTCCATAAATACCATATAAAATTATTATAAGGATAAATTGTAGGCTAAGTTCTTGATGTGTAATGAATTTTATCCTGATTATCAGAAAATAGTAAGAATCAATGTTTTACTTTAATGGCAGAGAAAAACTGGAAAGCAATTTAATTTAGGACTTGTTAGCCTTACTGGGTCCTTAATCTTTCTGTGGAAATACCACTGCTGTAAACATTGGCAGGAGCATTCTGGAAGGACTGTACTGGCATTTTCTAAGGTTGAGCAGAATAGACATTCTTGCTTTGGGTTAGATGTATCTATTTCTATATCTATCTCTGCCTACACCTTTTTACAATGTATTGATAGAAGCATAAAGGTCCAATATATAATAAAGGTATATTCCCAGAAGAGCAAAAAGAAGCCTTGTGAATAATTTAATTACAGTTCATAACTCAAATAGACAGAACCCATTGGTCTCCACTTGATTTCTCTTGTCTCTCTATTTTCTTTCATGAGACGAATATGATAAACTGCCAGAGAACTCTTGATGATTCAGGAAGGGCTAAAGGGAAATTTTCCCCCAATTACTGATCTTTAGTGGCACTCAGTTCTTTTCATTCTCTACCCTCCAAACATACACATACTTCGCTGCATGCATGAAGAAGTCATGACATTGAATTTAAGAGTACAGTACACTCTCTGTTTCTCCCTCCACTTCATAAATATAATAATCTTGGGGAAGACCCTACAGAGCATCTTCTTTCCCCACTTCCAGAAACCTATGTGGTGGGCCAACTAGATAAGTTCTGTTCTGGTTTTTAACAATTTACCCAAAGCCTTTTATTTCTTTCATCTACTCTTCTCTAATTTGCCTCTCTTCACCACTGGAATGGTAATACATTTTTCTGTACAGTTTTGTACTTCTTACTTAAAGGTCATGAGTAGAAGCATTAATGTATTATTTCTCTCCTCTTTCCTTTATCCAGTTGATTATTCCTGGGACTTGGGGAGAACCTTTGTGCCTCAAATCTACATCTCTCAGACTCACTGGACTCCTTTTTTACCACAATAACTGGGAGAAATTAGGTAATGTCAGATAATGTAACATAACTTCTGAACTCTCAAAGGTTTAATAAAACTGAATGTTTCTCTCTCATTGTATCATACTCTGATACAGTCAGCCGGGGACAAATTTTCTTCACATGATCATTAATAGACCTAGCTTGATTCTACTTTTAATGTTTCCTTATAATTCCATCATATTTAGTACATGGTCTGCAAGACTTATGCAAAAAGGAAAGAGTGAGATAGATAGGAAATTTCATGACCAGGCCTGGATGTGTCCTTCATTACTTCTGCACATATTTTGTTAGTCACAGAAATCCATCATATGGACTCTACCTAACCAGGGCTGGACAATGTATTTTACCTGTATACAAGGGAAAAGAAAAAGGGTTGATTAATACAGACTAGTAATTCTACTGAAGAAGTCTTTTCTAGTTCTTACTCTTGATAACATACATGACCCAAAACTGACCTCAGCACTGGCCAGTTATAGTTTCCACTATATAGCATTTGAGGGTTGGATTGATCTGGAGCCCATGGAAACATGAAGATGTGAGCACCAATGATAAAATTTTATGCTATTTTAAAAATATTTTACAACATATTTTTGTAGCACATTATTCACATTTAAAAAATAATGTGTAGTGATTATAAATAGCTTCAAGAGATTGTTAAGACAGAAAGGAAACAAAATATCATGAAGGTCAAGTACTCTGAGCCCCATTAGACACAAGCATGATAGGGCTAACTTTTGAATTATACAAAATTTGTGTCCTTTTGAATGGTAAGGTTTCAGGGTGAAGGCTAGAAGAATAGGCCTCATCTCAGATCCAATGAATAGCCAGATATCACAGATATATATGAGAAGTCTACTGCCAGGGTCCTATGCTGTAATGAGAGAAAGTCTGGGATTGAATAAAGGGCACTTTCCAGGAAAGGTGGCAACATCAGCTAGTCCATGGCTTAGGTAGCTGAAGTTGGAGACAAAGGGGAAACTGTTTTCATGCAAAGATTAGGAAAACATAAAAGAGTGCACTCCTAGTTAAAAAAAAAAAGATTAGGAAAACAATGTGGGTTGTACAGTAAATTCCTTTGCATTCTTTAGTGAACAATCATTACACAACCGAGTCATGATTGTTTTGTTAGTATATGCTCTTCAATGCCTTAGAACCTGGTTGATTCAAGCAGATCAAGTTATTAACATGATTTCCCATATTCATCAGTTAGAGAAGAGTGACAGTTTTAAATTATGTCTGAAAACAGTTCTTCCATTAAGAGGTAGAGTCAAAATTTCTTGTCCTTGAATATGGGCTAGCCTGAGTGACTTGCTTCTGATGAATGGAATGCAACAAATGTCATGCTACATGACTTATGAGACTGGATCATAAAAGGCTTTCACTTTGTTCTTTGCTTCTCTTGGGATCTTTGTTCTTAAAACCCAAGTTCCATGCTGTGAGAAAGCTCAGGTCACATAGAAAGGCCACATATAGGTATAAACATTTGGCATATGTCCCCAACTGAGGTCTTGGCTTACAAGCCACTCAATAGTCAGAAACATAAATAAGGAAACCTTCCAGATGATTCTATCCCAGTTATTATCTGATTGTAACTGCAAGAAATACCTCAGGTGAGAGCCACCATGTTGAGCCCAGTAAAACCCAGAACTGTTGAAAGATACTACTAATAAACAATGTTTTGGGGGTATTTTTCTTTATGACCAAGTTTACTGTGATTTAGTACACAGGTGCAGACAGCCAGAACAAGAGTCAATACCATGGTAAAACCATTCTCATTTTCCTCAAATTCCTCCATGCATTGAAGGCATTTTAAAATGGTGGTATTTGAATACTTAGAGACTGGGGAACAGAATGCAAGGTGATTCCAACTGACTGGACTTTGAATCCCAGCTCAGCAAACCAAAGGCATGTGAAGGGGTAAAGGAAATTTCTCTATGCAATCTCTAAAAATGATACCCCAATGAAAAGAAAAGGATATTTGAACTGCAAAATATATGATCCTTAAGACTTATATAAAATATGAATGAATAAAACTATCTTTGGAAAAACTGGGCATTTTACTTTTTCTATAATAAGCAATAAAAGCAAAAACATGTGCTAATAGTGCAAATTGAGGTTCAGGACAGAGATTTCACCTACTTCTACTTCCAAGCAAAAAGAGATAGCTGCCATTAAGCCATTTATTCTCTCTGAATTTTTCTTTTTCAGCTGTCAAATATGGATAACATATCTATCTTGCAGGACTCTTTCAAAGACAAATTGAGAGTGTGCATATAATTTACTGAGCCCAAGGCTTGACAAAAGCAACTAAATGTACAGTGAATGTTAGCTATTTTGAGTATAAGAGTATTATCTCTCTCAGTAGCATCTTACTGAGAAAATAATTGTTATAGTTCACAGTCTGTCTGATAGGCCCTGTTATGGTGAGGATTCAGAAGTATGTGTATACTTGTTTGTTCATGTAGAAGTAGTAGAGTCCTGGTTATAGCTCAACTGAGTTAAGTGCTAACTAAATGACTTGAGAATCCATCAACTTCTTGCATCTCCCAATCTGTAAAATGGGGATGATAATGGCTACTATTAAATGAAAACCTTTAGACATAAAAAATTCAAGTTGGTTGAACTGAGCAAGGAATGACTGTGAAGAGGGCAGCCCACAGAACCAGAACACATTAATAGCACCTCCCCCTACCACATGGGCAGATTATATTTATAACCAGAGAAAAAGGAATATTTATAATGTAGAAAATGGAATATAGGTAGACACAGCCTGATTGGTTACAATTCATGTCTGTCTTATTTGAATGTGGCTTGAACAGTTGACTGATTGGTTGGGACTCATCTATTTATTACAAAACAATAACAAGGTTATAGTCTGTGTACACTGTGTGCATATCAATTTAGGTTATAGTTCCTTATGTATGGATAAACCTTTAGGCCAAACTTAAAATATGTACAGAGGTAACTTTAGGGCAAACTTAGTTTAAGACTGCTATATAGGATGGCTCTGGGAATTAAATAAGTCTATCTGGGGACAAAACACATCCTAATATCAGGAAGAAGGACAGTTATATCTTTTCCTAGCAGTGCAATTTGCATTTTCATAGTTCATAACTTTTAAGAAAAGTGTTGAGCAACAAACACTTGTAATTTGGAAACAAAACACTCTTGAAAAATTTTTTTCTTGAAGTGCAACTAGAGCCTTTTATTTTGTTTCAGTTGTGCTGTGAAAGGGATACTACAGGCTCATAACAGAGCCATGTACCATAAGCAACAGGGTGAGCACATGGTAGAACTGCCATATCACATTGACATTATGAGGCTCAAGAACTGGCACAGCTTTCCCTCTGTTCTGAGCAGCCCAAGGTTAATGTTCTTAAAAGTTACACAAGCTCTGGAGTTACCCAGTAAGTCCACTGCCATTTCATTGAGCCTAATTCAATGTTCTTTAACTCTTTCCTGATAATTTAAAAAGTAATATTTTCTCTCTTTTTGGCAGAAGTGTTTGATTATATAGTCACTCATTGATTATTTCTGACAAAGGTCTCAGTTGCTATAGATATACAACCTCATTAAATTCGTAATTGAAATTGCATACTCAATTTCCAGTATGTTCTTCTTAAGATGATGCATTCATCCCTAAATTTACTCTCATTGAACACCATCCCACCCCACTCCCCATCCCTGTAAGAGAATTCTCATATAAAAGAACAACATACAGCCAGGTGTGGTGGCATACACCTGTAATCCCTATGACTTGGGAGGCTAAAGCAGGAGGATTGCAAGTTCAAAGCCAGCCTCAGCAATGGCGAAGTGCTAAGCCACTCAGTGAGATCCTGACTCTAAAATAAAATACATAATAGGGCTGGGGATGTGGCTCAGTGGTTGAGTGCCCCTGATTTTAATTCCCAGTTCCCCCCCAAAAAAAGAACAATGTATAAGATTCATTTTTCATTTTTATTTACATTAATCATTCTTTATTTTCATGAGTATTAAAACATGTTAAATACTTAAAATTGTCAATATTGATTCAGAATCAGAATAGACTATATGTTATTCTTCAGTATGTACTTTCAGAATATGTTTATTCTGAAAAACTCAAACCTTCAGATTACACCTCAGTTTAGCAAAGGTAATACTACTCTGTCTCAATGTTTGGAATATAGCATTGTTTTGTTTCTTCACAGCCAGTTTTGGCAATAAAGAATTTAATTTCCTATAAAGACATAGTACAAAAATAGAGAAGTTAATTTGTCAATATTAATTACTCAAATGTATTTTTCTTTCTGATTCTAATACTGTCAACATTCAGGCAAATTGGTTTCTCTCTCAACATTTTTCAGTAGCACAATGAAACATACTGAATGTTTTAGAACATTCACTGTTACATTATAAAGTGAGATTCTATAACAATAAGAATGAACTATAGTTACGAAAGAAAAGAAGATGATTGTGGGAATAAGACATTTCAGTAGCTCAAAAAATTTCAATCCAAAAAGGGCTTCTGTTTTATGTTCATCACTCTCTCCTCCAGAGCTTTAGAAACTTAGTAGCTCACCAAATTTTACCTTCCATGAAACCATGATTCCAAAAACAAAAAGGGGGGGTGGATCCAAGATGGCAGGCCAGAGGGAGGCAGCATTCTGTGTCGCTCTGTGACCTGGGTCTCAACTAGTGGGAATACTGTTTTGCTGAGAGTGATACAGGACCCCTCCACAGCTGATCCCATGCAAGAATCATGGGTGCTGTGCCTCGAGGGGCCAGGCCTCATCATTAGAGCAGGACTCCAGTCCTGACTTCTCACCCACACAGGTCTCCCAGATGCCTTAGCGGGGCCACCAGCATCAGCATCTGCACAGAATTCCCTAACACCACTCCCACAAAGGACACTCAGCCTCTACCCACAAGCAGGAACTCCAGCCGCCACTCCCCATGTGGACCCCCATCTACCAACATGGGACTTCCCTGGTGGCCTCCATCTTGGGACCAGCAGATACTGCCATAGTCCCCTACTCAAAGTAGCCTGCCTGCACCTGGGGACATCACAGGCTCTGAAGAAAGCTGACAGCTACAACACCGCATGCCACAAAGTTCATCTCTGAACACATTGCACAACACCATTACCTGGCTCCCTCCACCCGACTCGACACCCCATCACTGAAAGCACCAGCCTCCATCTTGGGTCACCTCCATCACCATCTTTAGTCGGGGCAACTACCATTTTGAAACACCGAATAGCCAGGTACCCATAGTTTTCTTATTCCCCCCAATTCCCAGCAGTCACTAACTCAGCAGAGTGACTGCCCAATGCAAAACAGCCCTCCACAACAGGTGTGCAGTCACCAGAGTGCACACACAAGTCCCCTGGAGAGGAAGGTTGCTGATTAGGAAGTAGAAAGGGACAGGGTGAGGGAGATACAGTTTAGAGAATTATCTGGAGGGCAGGAACTATGAGGTCTACAGGCGAGATGAGATAAGACCCGGCGCCCACATCACAGGAGCACACCCCAATGGAGATCCTGGAGGTGCCGTCTCCCAGTGGGACTGGTGGGTGCCATACCCCACTTCCAGGTACCTCACCCAAGACCAACCTTTACACGCTGGTGACTCCCATCATGCTGAGGATGGAGATACCAACTAGAACAGACAACCCCACCATTGGATGAGAAGGGAAGCAGGAAAAACACTGGTCTCCAATCAAAACAATCCTTGTTTCTTCCTTCAAGATTTGTTTTTCTTCTCCCTCTTTATTTTTCCACCCTCACATCCCCCAACATATGTGAAACCAAGTACTTTGCATGAATTAGAATATTGTGGACTGAGATGACTGAAAAGTATATTACAGTTGTGCTGTATATTCTTTTTTTCTCTCCAATTTTTAATATTTTAACATTTTTATTTTTCTTAATATATATATATATATATATATATGTGTGTGTGTGTGTGTGTGTGTGTGTGTGTGTGTGTGTGTTTGATGTACTCTACTGTATTCCCTCTTACTTATCTTCCCAAAATTACTACCTCTCTCTTCTCCTGCTACTAACCTTCTTCTTTAGATTTTTCCTTCACACTTCCTAACATATAATAAAATTTATATCCTCATGTTATACCTCCTCAGCATATCTTCCTATACCCCACCCCTAGTTCTTTGTTCACCATCAGAAATTGTAAACCCTTTTACAAACCTACAGATTATATTGTAGATAATAATTGAAATCACCATTTCTGTACATTGTGACCAAACTGTAAATGTCTTAATAACAGCTATTTGTTTTTAGGTGGCATTTTGTTTACATTGGGATCTGTTAACATTGTACTTCCCATCAAAGGAGAGGTTTGGAAACTTACAGGGGCACTCTAAGCCTAAAGGGTAAAAATGTTAAGGCCTCAGATCCACAGAGCTGGAAAGGAAGACATATGAGCAGAATGAAAAGACAAGGAAAGAAAGTGCCCCAAACAACTCAAGATACCACATTATTAGAATCCATGGCCAGCACAGCACATGAAACTACAGAGAAGGAGTTCAGGATGTACATAATTAAATGTTCTGTGAATGAAAGGATGATATAAGAAAACAAACACAGGCAGCAAAAGATCATCTTGACAAACAGCTACATAAGCAAATACAGGAAGAAAAAGATTACTTCAATAGGGAGATAGAGGTCCTAAAGTAAAACTAAATAGAAATCCTTGAAATGAAAAACAATAAACCAAATTAAAAGTTCAATTGTAAGCATCACCAACAAATTAGACCACTTGGAAGACAGAACCCCAGACAATGAAGACAAAATATATAATCTTGAAAAGAATGTAGACCACACAGTGAAAATGGCAAGAAACCATGAGCAGAACATTCAAGAAATATGAGATAACATAAAAAGATTAAATTTAAGAGTTATTAGGATAGAGGTCCAAACCAAAGGAATGAACAATCTATTCAATGAAATAATATCTGAAAATTTTCCAAACATGAAAAACAGATTGGAAAACCAAATTTAAGAGGCATACAGGACACCAAATATACAAAATCACAACAAGTACTCAAGTACCTTTCAGTTTATTTAAGAAAAAATATAATATGTATGAAATTCCCTGTAAGAACCACCTTTATCTTAAACTCATTGCCTTCTCACTCAGAGGTAATTCCTTGGTTTTCTTAATAGTAGGCCATATATGTTTATATTCCTAAAAATAAAATTCTTTAAAATTTTTTTGAAGTTTTGTTTCTCATTTAAAATTTTTTTTGTAGTTATAGATGGACAGAATGCCTTTATTTTATTTGTTTCTTTTATGTGGTGCTGAGGATATAACCCAGTACCTTATGCATGCTAGGCAAGCACTCTGCCACTGAGCTACAGCCCCAGCCTCTCTTACTATTTTTTATATGAGCATTATAGTTATACAAGTAGAAGGGTTCATCCAAACAAAATCATACATGCATGGAATCTGACCCACTCCATTTCAGTCTCCATTCCACCCTCCTCTCCCCACTACCACCACTGATTCTCCCCTTGTTCATCCATTTATCCAACCTTGTCTAAAATAAAATTCTTGAATTTCACATGAATTTTGACCTTTGCTTTGAATATAATATATACATTTTCTGCAATATTTTTGGCAGAATATTATTTCAGAGAGTCATACATATTACAGCATGCAAGTGCATTTCATCCATTTACAGTGTTCTATCCCACTGTTGACTACTTCAGGGATTCCAGTTTCAGGGTATACAAATAACCTTCATTACAAACATGAAAATTTTTGTAAATGTATCTTACTATGTAGGTGAATTTATTGTCACAACCCCATTTATTGAAAGGGTTATCCCTTCTGCACTGATTTTTAGAAAAGTTTATCATAGGTTAAGCTTGGTAGTACACACCTATAATCCTAGCAGCTCAGGGGGCTATGGCAGGAGGATCTCCAATTCAAAGCCAGCCTCAGCAACATAGCAAGGTCCAAAAGCAATACAGTGATACCTTGTATCTAAATAAAATATAAAAAAGGGCTTGGGATGTGTCTCATTATTTAAGTGCCCCTGGGTTGAATACCTGATACCAAAACAACAACAACAAAAAACTTTATCATATATCAAGAATTGATCTATAAATTAGATGTTTTCTGGGAACTCTGTTTTAGTCCATTTATCAATCTCTGGGTCAATACTTTATTATCTTATTAGTATACCTTTATAATAAGTCTTGATTTCAGGCAAGATAGGCTCTCAAGTTCTTCTTAGGTCTTGGTATTCTTGGCAATTTGAAATTCCACATATATTTAGGATCAGTATATCAAGATTCTAAAAGTATATCCTCTTGGGATTTGATTGGAATTGCATTTCATCCATAGATCAATTTAAATATTTAAGGCTTAAAATCTCACTTTATATCTGCTGCAGCTGCATCCTACATAATTTTAAATAAAATTCTATCATAATTTAGTTACAGATATTTTCAAATGTCTATTATTTCTTTGATCTCTAAAGTATTATATATCTTCATTTTAAAAACACTTTGATTTTTTAAATTATCTTTATAACACTAATTTCTAACAATCATTTTATGGTCAGATAAAACAGTCTATGGGATCTTTTGAAATATATTGAGGCCTGCTTTTTATTCCAGTATGTGGCAAAAAAATTTTTTAATTCCATGTGTATTTGAAATTTTTTACTAAAGAATTTAACCTTGACTAAAAGTTTCTGATATAAATTTTCACTTCTGAGTTAAAATATTGAGTGGTTACAAGACGGTTTAGTTTTCACCTTGGGTTAGTTTTAATTATATATTAATGATTTCACCAGATCTATATTTATATTTTTTCATCAGCTATTTCTGATCAACTGTTAAACTCTTCATTGAGTTCTTAATTTGTTATTATTATTCTGACATTTTCACAACCTTTAATTATTTTCAAATCTACTTATTCATAGTTTCCTGGTATTTCTTCATATTTTAAATATTTTTATACTTTGTGAAATTCTTTTTAGTCATATATAATGTTAGAATACATTTTAACATAATCACAAAAGTATGGAATACAATTTGCTCTAATTCAATCCCTAGCATTTCCCCCTCCCTGTTTCCTTCCTCTTGCTCTCTTCCCTGTGTTTTGCTCATCTTTCTGTAATTTATTTATAGTTTTTTTTTTTAATTAGTGTCTTGTGAATGTGCTTTTAAAATTATCAAACCGGGCTGAGGTTGTGGCTCAGAGGTAGAGTGCTTGCCTAGCATGTGTGAAGCACTGGGTTCGATCCTCAGCACCACATAAAAAAATAAAATAAACATATCAAGTCTACCTATTACAAAAAATAAATAAATAAATAAAAGTATGAAACCTATTTAGAAAACCTATTGTGGGTCTAATAGTTAAATATCTGCATTCTTTTGGGCTATCCTCTATTATTTTTGCTGCTTTGCATTCACCATGTTTGATATTTTATTCTTTTTTGGGAACTTTATCTAAGAGAATTCTTTGAGGTAAGGGTTGAAATAGTTTATTCGAAGATTTGCATTTATTTCTGTCAAATATCTGGAGCATTTTTAGCCCAGGATCACTTTAAATAAGTTTCCTTAGATTTTCTTGAATCACCCAGATTATATGAATTCCAACTACAATCCCCCATGAGGAATAACCTATTGTTATATATTTTCTCAAGGGAGATTTTCTTCCCTCCATTCAGCTTCAAATTTTAATATGAGCATTTTATTTTAATGTCCTTGTGGGAAGAGGTGTCGAATTCATCTTATTTTAGAGATCTAACTGTTGGTTTCACAGGTATGTAGGCATATGGATGATCTCCTATTATACTTATTGCTCTTGGTAGGCTTTTTAGATCTTCATATCACAGTCTATCTGTCTCTGAGGCCAGGACATCTTAAGCTCAAATTCACCTGGTTTAGCAAACACTGTGCGAAGATCAAAGGCAAATTAATGGGTCCTTCACCTCTCTGAATTTCTGCTTTAATTATTTTCAGCTCTGAAAAGTGGTTACTAATTTGTAGGCTCATGGATATATTAAAAATAATTAAATGTCCCATGTAACAGTTTTGTAAAGTTATGTTTAGTGGGAAGGGTTTTAAGAAATAGAGACTGCTGTTCGGTTACATAGGAAAAAGGATTTCACATGTTTTCATTATAAAAATCCCTCAATTATAATTGTGTAAAATCTTTTGTTTAAAATTTTTACAGTCTATATTTATTTGGTAACTTTGTGAAATTATTAAAATTTCTGTTGTTTCAAATTGTACAACATTAAGAAGGATATAAGCCTCTAATTTTATCTACACAAGTAGAAAAATACTTGTTTTGTAAAAATAAATGTTCCCCTGATAGTCAAAACTTATGATTTTTTAGGTTAAGAAAAACTATGAGCAGAGTATTATAAACTATTATCTTTTAAATTATTTTTCCACTTCCCTGTAAGTACATTATTAAATTCCCTCATTGCTATATGACTTGACAGACATCCTATTGGTACAGTGTATGTGCCCAGTTGACTGCTAGTTGGAGAAGGGGACAATCTTAACTGTGTTTTTTTCCCTTTTTCTTTTCGCATTCATCAAAATTATTGAATACCTATCATATGGAAGAAATTCTGGTAGGTGTTGTGGTAGATACAAGGATGAATGAGACCTCTTATCTAGAGTGGTAACAATGACATGGGAGAGACAGATGCAGTCATTAAAAACTAAAATGCAAGGTAAACAGTAATGAATGCTACAGACTGCCAAGAAAACATAGGGAAAGAAGGAAAAAATTCCATCAGAAATTGGCAGTGGTATAAATGGGCTTTTACAAGCTGGTGCAAGATGATTCTAGAACACTACTGGACTGGGGACCATTCCTTCTGGTAGGATTAAGATATGTCTTGAAGAAAAAAAAAATACACACACACACACACACACACACACACACACACACATATATATATATGGAAAGTCATTCACAGACAGAGGGGGAAATCCTAGAAAAGGAAGAAATGTGGAAAAATCTAATAAATTTGAATATCGCTGGGAATGCCATTGTGGATGGCTACAATATATACAACAGGAAGAAAGAATAGAAATGGTGACAGGAAAAGATGGCTGGAAGATGCTTTGGCTGGTCCTCTCCTCACAAGTAGACTCACTGAGTGACAAAAGACACAATAAAATTCAAATTCTTGCCCTTCTATGTAATTTGTTAGCTGTATAATGTGTAATAAAAGCAATAACTATGTACCTTCCATTCAACTTAAGAGCTTAAATATCAGGGTACAAGATGTAGCTCAGTGGTAGAGCACTTGCCTAGCACACATAAGACCCTTGGTTCAATCCCCTGTACCACAAAAAGCAAATAAACAAACCAAAAAGAGCTAAAGAGATTAAATATCAATATAGTCAAAGGTTATATGGATGAACATGTGTGTACACACATATATAATCAAATTCAACATCAAAGACCACCTAGGAAATGCATTAAAACCAAAAAGAGATGTATCTCCTTATTCCAATAAGGATAGCTATCATCAAAAAGACAAAAGTAATAACACATGCTGGTGAGGATGTGGAGAAAAGGGAATTCTTGTACATTGTTAATAGGAATGTCAATTAATACAGCTATTATGGAAAATAGTATGGATGTTCCTCAAAGCACTAAAAATGGAACTATCATATGACCCAGAAGTACCTCTTCTGAGTATATATCCAAAGGAAAGGAAATCACTATGCCAAAGAAATATCTTCATTCCCATGTTCACTGCAGCACTATTCACAAAAGCCATGGTATTAAATCAACCTAGGTATCCATCAACAGATGAATGGATAAAGAAAAGGTGGGGCATATAATAATGGAATATTACTCAACCATAACAAAGATGAAATTCTGTTATTTGTGACAACATTGATGAACCTGGAAGGCAGTAAGTGGAAAATGAAATATGTAAAATATGTCAGTTACATATATGATCTCATATAAACCTAGAAAAATCATCTCATAGAAGCATAGAATAGAATAGTGGTTACCAAAAACTGGGTGGGTTGGAGGGAATGGAAAGAGGTTTGTCAATGGGCATAAAGTTACAGTTAGATAGGAGGAATAAATTCTGGTATTCTATTGCACAGTATACAGTACTGTATTTCAAAATATATAGAAAATAGAATTTTAAATATTTCACCACAAGGAAATGATAAATATTTGAGGTGGTGGATATGCTAATTATCCTGATTTGATCATTGCTTTGTATACATATATCAAAACATCATATTTTGTTCTGTAAATCTGTGTGATTATTATGTACCAATTAGAAATGAAATACAATTTATAAAAAAGAAAAGGAAGTTCCTGGGAGGAGGAAACCAAGAATGGGAAAAAATAAAGTCCAAATAATAGAGGAGCTAACATGGCAGAGAGACAAAGGTAATTCCCAGGATTATGATGAAGGGGTCTTAAGATAATAGCAATATGGCATGCTTGAATGGCACACAATGAAGGTTTAATCCAGAAAACAAGGTCTTCAAGTGAATTTTTCCCACCAACCTATAAGACATGAACTGATATATTTGACTGAATTGTGAAGTGTTACACAGTTGTATTGTTGAGTGTGGAAAGAATTATTGAAGATATATAGAAAAGTGAGCAATTGAACAAATGTGGTAATTATATTAATTTCCAGGAAAAGCAGAGGTTTACAAGAAAGAGCAAACAATTATCCTATGCAATCATGTAACTTTGAATAAAACATATTTAATTATGATGATGTAAACTATGATTATTTGTCCCCAGTATGATACACTATGTTAGAAGAATGAGAAGAGGCACAAAGGGAGGAAGTTAATGTGGGTGTGTTAGTCAGCTTTCCATCACTATAAAAAGACTGAGATAATTTACTTCTGAAGGGAAAAGGTTTACTTTGGCTCACAATTTTGATGATCAATTGGCTTCATTGCTTTGGGGCTGTGGCAAGGAATAACATCATGGCAGGAGCGTGTGGTGAATCCAAACTGCTGGCTCATCTCAGGGCCAAAAAGCAAGAGAGAGAAAAGGAGCCAGGATTCTACAATTCCTCTTGAGGGCATGCCCAGAATGATCTAACTATCTACACTAGGCCCACCATTCTGAAAGTTTAACCATCTCCCAACACTACCACCCTGGGAACCAAGCCTAACTTTAACACAGGAGCCTTTGAAGGGGCATTCAAGATTCAATATGGCAATGAGTTAATGTAAGATTGTGAAGTTGTAATTTTTATCACAAGAACTAATATATGTGGTTTAAAAATGGAAAAGAAATAATCAGCAGCATATCTAAATATTTCTATTTTGAAATGTGGAAACAGATAACTATGAAAATAGCTAGAACTGAGTTGTTTTCCTGGGAAGATAGAATCATGTGGAAAGAAATGGTAAAGCTGTTTTATTAAAAGTTTTAATAGTAATTCACTTTTGAAGTGATGGATGTGACTTTTATATCAATAAAAAGTATTTAATGCTAGGATATAATTGTTCTTTCTAGCGAATAGTAGCTCTGGTAGTAGTATTAGCTAATATTTATACAATGTCTACTAGTGACAGGTCCTATGTTTAGAGTTAGACTTTTCATCCATTATTTTATAAAATCCCAATAGCCATCATTTGAAGAGGGGCATTTTTTGGAAAAGATTTAGAGGTTTTTGTAAATTATCTAAAGTTAGTAGCTGGCAAGTACCTTTGCTAAGATAAGAATCTTAGACTCCAGAATACAAGGTCCTGGGTCTTAACTATATTCACATTTGATAGTTTTACCAGACCTATCTCCCTGGAATTTTCTGAATTTCCAATGAGACAGTAAATATAGGCAGTTGGTGAAAAGTTTGAAAGCTATGGAAAAGCAAATTCTTCTGAAAGTTCCTACCTCTCTTTGTGGAGTCCAAACTTTTCTTCTTTCCTGGACTTTTGTGACTTTGTCTCCTTTGCTAGCTTTGCTCCCTGCCCATTTCACCCCATCTGGGCCCTGATACCAAATATAAACTGTGATATCAAAATTGTCGTGCTCATGTAAATGAATATGATGTAGAAAAAGGCTTTCTTTTTTCTGCTCTGACTAGTAGTGAAAGCATCACTCTCCTTATCCTCAAAGCATAGAACTGCAGACATGAATAAAAATCACTCTTGTAGCTTCAATATTGTCTTCCTCTTGAGTTTCCATCACTGTGCTCTTATACATGTTTAAACAACAACAACAACAAACTATGTAAAAATTCCTTCCTAGAACTGTAAAAAGTGACAGTGTAGATTTAGGTGGCAGATACCCATAGTGATTTTTAGAAGGATTTCAGTAGGAGAAAAAGGGGTTTACTTTTTTTTTTTCGTTTTTTAAGGAAATTTGACACTTGGAAATATTTATGGTTCTAAAAATACCTTCTCATGAATCAAATTTCTTTTTGCCCCATCACAGCTTTCCATCATTGGCCACTGAATTCTGGAAAGCATCCTAAATATTCAAGTCTGTTCTTCATCTCAATTCCTGACTGCTTATTCAAGATGAGAATCCAAGAACAGAAATAACTCAGGAAAATAGCAGGGGAAGAACATTTATCAGCAGGAAGCTAAGGGAAAGCACATTCGTGGATCAATCTCTTTGAAGTCAGCAAAAATGGAGCTCTTCTTCCCAATGCCACAGACCAAGCATAGAGGAAAATTGAAAGCACTGAGAAAAATATTAAACTTTTAAAAAGATGTCAAAATGATTTTTCCACAAAAATAGCAGCCTTTCTGTTATTTGTGTTGGTCAACATTCTCAGACACAATACTACAAAATAGTAAGGCTAAAACAGAAATTCCAGTTTTTTCAGGAGACTAGCTAATTAAAAAGCAGAATTAAGGGTATCGTTGTCTCCAGGAACTGATATTAGCACCATTTGCACTATCAAAATGTGGATTTCCGTAATCCTGAAAGATCATCTACCTCAAGTTGCTTCTAAAAAGTTCCTCAGACCCAGTGGCTCAGGAGGCTGAGGCAGGAGGATTGCGAGTTCTATGCCAGCCTCAGCCAAAATAAGGCCCTAAGCAACTCAGTGAGACCCTGTCTCTAAATAAAATACAAAATAGGGCTGGGGATGGGGCTCAGTGACTGAGTGCCCCTGAGTTCAATCCCCAGTACCTCTTCCCCCACAAAAAATAAGAACAAATCCTCAGAGACAGGGGAAATCAGGACAAGACAGATTCCTTACATTCCACATCTCAGAAAACTCTACTTTCAAGTTTTTCTTTGCCCACCAGCCAAAGACAACCAATGAAGAATATTTTTAGTCCATAAAGTTAGGTTTATTATTACTACAACCATGAAAACTATCCACCATGGAGAGACTGCTGCAAGACTTTCTGAAAGAGGGAATGGGTGAGGAGATGGAGGCCTCTGATGGAACTGCAACTTGCGTTAGAATATTTCATGGGAAAGTTCCAGAGAACGAAGTTCTGTTTTGTACTGACTGCAGACAGGAATCTGGGATAATTTGATGATTGCCTGTCTTAATTTTTATTTAGGAGGTAGGGGAAAATATGAGGCTATAGTATCATTGAAGAAAGACCAGAAGCTACTCATGTTATCTGGGAAAGTGGTGTTTGGGCATTCTGTTATTACCTAAAGTTTCTTTATATATCTCTGTTTGGGATGATTATAGAACATGGAGTGGTCTTTATTGCCGCAGTCCGGCTGCAGCAGAATATCCGGGGGGTGACGAATGACTTGTGTATCTTGATGCAGCAGGAATAGGAGCCGTTTATTGTAGGATAACAGAGGTATTTATACATTTTGCACAGCTTATCTTAATTAGCATAAACTAGATACAGCAGTCAACCAATCAGGAATCTCCACACTTAATGGCTCGCTTTTGTTATTTTACAAACCACTCCCTCTGGCATTTTGCCAGGCGCCATCCAGACTTGTTTACAGACTCTAACACTTTATGTTGTTGATTCCATCACAGACATGAGGAATCCTTGTCTTATGTTTTTGTTATATCCCATAAAAGAACACTATACCCTAACTGGCAGGAAGTAGGTCATCTATCAGCTGTCAGCTGTCAGTATTGTCTTTTTCTTTAAAATGACTTTATTGAGGTATAGTTGACATGCAAACCACACATATATAAAGTGTATAATGTAATAAAATTTAACATATATGCACTCTTGAAACCATCACCACTTCAAGATCATGAGTATATTTATCCCCTGCAAAAGTTTCCTGGTGTCCCTTTGCAAATCCTCCTTACCCCCTTATTTTTCTGTCTATCCTAAGCAAACACTTATTGATTTCTGCACTATAGGAATATGTATACTTTCTAGAGTTTTAGAAATTGAATCTCATAATGGGGTAGGGAGGGGGAGCATGGGAGGATTAGATTAATTCTAGATAGGGCAGAGGGGTGGGATGGAAAGGGAGGGGCAGGGGTTTAGCAAGGATGGTGGAATGTGATAGACATCATTATCCAAAGTACATATATGAAGACACGATTGGTGTCAGCATACTTTATATACAACCAGAGATATGAAAAATTGTGCCGTATACGTGTAATAAGAATTGTAATGCATTCCACTGTCATTTATTTTTTAAAAAATCAATAAGAAAAGAAATTGAATCTCACTTTATTTTTGAGGCTTCTTTTAATAATCATTTATTTTGATTCACTCATGCTATGTGTATTAATAACAAATTCTGTTTATTGGTGAATAGTATTCCATCATATGGCCATACCATATTTATTTAGTCATTCATCTGTTGATTGATATTCTTGTTATCTCCCATTTGAGACTATTATAAATAAAGCAGCTATGAGTATTCTTTTATAACTCTTTGTCTGGTTATAAGTTTTTATTTCCCTTGTAGTGGAATGGCTAGATCATATGATAGATGTATATAGAAGTTTTTATGAAACTACTAAGCTGCTGTTATCTTGCTCTACTTTTTGAGTTCTGTGTTAGGTGTCAGTTGTCATAGAAGAAAGGCTCCGATGCTTAAGAGTGTGGGGAACTCCCCAGAATGGTATTTGAAAACCACCCTTCTAGCTTAACCATTTTGTCTATAGTTAAGGTAACAGACAGCACAAAGAATAAATGAATGCCAATAAGAAAAGATCAACAGGGCTGGGTTTGGCTCAGTGGTGAAGCACTTCTCTAGCGTGTGTGAGGTACTGGGTTTGATTCTTAGCACCACATAAAAATAAATAAATAAAATAAAGTTATTGTATCCATCTACAACTAAAAAAATAAAATAAAATGAGAAAAGATCAACAGCATTAAATTCCCAGTGTTTTGGTTCTGATGTTTTACTGTGGCTCCAAGATGACTGTGTTTTCCTCTGTGGAAAAAAAAAAAAAAAAAGAAATGCCACAATCAAAACAGAATAATTGTGTTTATATTCCAGGTGACTTCATGGCTCAGTCTTAATATTATACTTTATTTTATTTCAAAATATCCTTCTCTCCATTATCTTTGTCATTATCATAGGTCAGATCTCTATCACTTTGTGTCTAGTTTCTTTTTTTTTTTTTTTGTAACTTGATTCTTTCCTAGTTCTTCACATTCACTATTCTGCTTTTCTCTGTATAATGATGATGGATTAATTAATTTCCCATCACAGATATTATGCTTCTTATTCTGTTGGATTCAATCTGCTCTGTCTAGCTTTGAATGCTGTCTCTCACTGAAATCCCTGATAATGTCATTCTTGGGCTTATCTATCTTCTGTGCTCCTTAATCTCCCCCATTATCTAAGGTATCTTATATGCATCATTACATCCTTCTTTCCATTCATTATTGGAAATGCTTCTAAAGTATGTGTAGTCATAAAACTAAATAGATACTTGTTGAACAATAATTAATTGTATAGTAAGCCCAAAGCCAAAAATATTTTAAGGAATAGAAATATTAAGTTACTATGATCAAATATATTTTCCCAAAACTAAATTGATGATGCTGGTTTTGATAAAACAGATATATTTGAGTGTTTCATTATTTTTGTTTAGCTTATTGTTTCGGTATTGAGAATGATGGATCATCATGCCTCATTGCTATTTTTACTAATGCAATTCTTCAATTTTAAGACTGATCTAATTTAAAATCACCAATCTTTTACTTTGATAGTATGATCAATTTAATACTGCATGACAAAAGTCAATGCTGGAAAATTGAAAATATGGTATTACAAGTTTACTGCCTACCATTTTTGTCTTTTTCTTATATATAAAAATAATTGAAAAATGGATTCACTGGCATTGTGAATAGTCCTGACTGTGATGGCTCTTACTTCTTTTGTGTGATAAGCCTTGTATTGTGAGACATACTTGATGACTCAGTTCACCATGTGAACTGCACACCCTTTATGTAGCTTGCAATAATATGTTTGGCCTTTATTTGTGAATAGGATCATAAACAACTTTGGTTCCTGGGTCTTTTTGATAGTCCTCGGTGATAAAGTAATCATCCGGATGATCAAGATTAAATCTATTTCTATATTTTTAGATTTCCATTGAATTGAAATTTGTAATTAAAAAAAAAACACCTCTTACTCTATAACCCCCAGTAATGTGTCTAAGGAACAACAGGAGTCCGTAAGCCATAGGATGCAAAATGCTCAACAGGTATTACTTTGTTGAAAAATAGGTGTTCTGTTGAAATCATTTCACTGTTTATTTAAAAGAAGAAGAAAAGTAGAACAAAGAAAATCACAGCAGACAATAGACAAGTAGAAAAAAGCTTCCTCTATTCCCAGGCCTTTCTATCTAGTGCCTCTACTGGGTGGCTAGAAAATATATTTAAAGACATGATGAATTTATTTTTCTATTTATCAAACAACCATGTGCATTCTTTGTGAGTGCCTAGAATGCAAAGAAATATGATTGTGTGATTTCCAAGATTTTGTGTGCTTTCTCTGCACATAATAACATCTGTCGTGCTCAGCAGTCCTGGATAATGTGATTTTGGGTTCAGAGCAACAAATGAGAGGCTAAAAACTCTTTGGTGATTACACTATTTATATAATTCTAGAGGAACTCACCCATCTAATAAACGAACAAGGTTATAAGACAGAGTAGAGTGTCCCAGCGAGGAAACACAACAGGAAATAGAGAAAACAAGAGGTTTATGAAAGGAAAATGAGAAACTCCCCCAGAGAGAGAGAAAATGAGAAAAAGAGATAAGTTACCAACCTAAGAGCAAGGTGATTATTCTCTTTGGAGGCAGTCAAAATATTTCATTATTTCAATAATATAAATTGTAGTATTTTTTTAGTTAATACCATTGATATATGAAGTTATTTAGGAACACTAATGATAGAGTTTTTACTGATATGTATTGAATAATAGAGTTCATAGCATTAAATTAAAACTCACTGAGGCTCAATTACCGGAGTTCAAAATGCTGATATGAGGGCATCTTTTATGACTTAGTACCTTTATGATTTTTTTAAACTGAACCCTGATGTTATTCAGGTTTCATAACTTTTTTCCATTAGTGTCCTTTTCCTGTTACAGGATACAATCCAGGATGCTGTGTTTTATTTAATTGTCACATCTTCTTTTTAAAAAAAGAAAAAAAAGTGTGTGTGTATATGTGTGTGTGTGTGTACACACACACACACACACACACACACACATATATATATATATATATATATATATATATATATATATATATATAAATGTGGTGCTGTGGATCGACCTGGTGCATCACACGTGTGAGGCAGGTGCTCTACTAGTGAGCTATAGCTACAACCCCAGCCTAATTATCACATCTTCTTAGTCTTCTTTGTTGTATGACAATTACAGTCTTCTTATTTTTTATGACCTTGAGAGTTTTAAGTAGTAGTCAGTTATTTCATAGACTATCCCTAAATTTGGGTTTTCCTCATGTTCTCCCTACAACATTAGGCCCAAGTTACTTGGGGGATTTTCAATAATTTGAAGAGCTCTTCTCATATATCAATTATTCATATAAGTATGGATTCACATATTTTATAGTTGAAATTTTGCATAATATGTCAGTTATGTGTCAAGGTTTTTTTTTGTTGTTGTTGCAATGGTTTTCTCTCTATGGACCACTGTGGAGAAGATAATTCTTTCTCCATTGAATCACTTTTGTATTTTGTTAAAAATTAGGACCTCCAGTCTAGATAAGATAGCATAGATCCATTTTCCTCTCTTTATCCCCACTAAATTCAAGTATAAATCTTATATATAATGCAAGAGACAATCAAAAGAGGACTCTGAAAGGTGGTAAGAAGAAGGCAAACTAGTATGGTACCTGAACTAGAGAAACAAGCCAGTGGCAGGGTATCTTGCATTCCTCTAAGCAGCAAAAGAATCTGACCCAGACCTATCATTTCCCAACCTCCAAACTAAGAAAAGAAGGCAGCTCTGAATTGAAAGGGAGTCCCTCTAACAAGAAAACAATTTCCTTCCCCTGGGAATTCAGACTCCCCTTTCCCACTGAGAGTTACCTAGGCAGAACTGGCAAGAGGGATCTTGCCACAACAATTGGCCAGACCTAGGATTCCTCTTTCTCTCCTTACTAATGACACTGAATCAACTGGGAACATTGGCAAAATAGACCCCATTATAACAAATGCCAAGCCAAAAAATGACTGTCTGTCTTAAGAATCTCATCTCCACTGACTGACACCTGACAGCCCAGCCTGGAACTCCTTTCACCTCTTCAGGAAGCACCAATAAGGACATCTAGTAGCACCAGATGAAGCAAGCAGAACAAAAGAGCACTGCAAAGGCTCTTAAAGTTGTCATTGGAAAACAACCCACAAAAATAGGCTAGGACATGTATACTAACCTAAACAGTGACTGCCTGCTGAAGTGACAGATTTAAATGTTGCCCAGACTCTGCTAACATGATAAACAAAATCAGGATATAATAGAAAATCACCAGTCATATCAAGAATTAAGAAAATTATGTCAAGAAAAGGTTATGGGGTCCATGAACCCTGAGATAAATCAGTCATAAAAATGCTTTGACAATCAATTACAAATTTTCTCAAAATAAACCAATAACAGGAAATATAAGCAAATAAAATCTTAGAAAAAGAGCAAAATGGAAATTATAGAACTGAAAAATATTATAACAGAAATAAATAACTGAGTGGCTGGATCCAGTAATGAAAAAGAGATGACTAAGAATAGACTCAATTAGTGAAGCTAAGAAAAGACCACTGGCATTTACTCAAACTGAGCAAATGAGAAAAAATAGACTAAGAAATATGTGAATAGAGCCTGAGAGACCTGTAGAAAAATAACAAACGATCCCACATTTATATCATATTCAGAGAAAAAGAAGTAGGGCTGAAAGAATGAAGAAATTAGCCTGAATATATCTTGAATTTAATAAAAGGCACAACCCCACAGATTCAAGAAGCTGAGTGAACCACAAAAAGGATAAAACCAAAGAAATCTATGTCATGCATAAGATGCAAGATTTATGTCAAAATTCTTGAAAAGGCTATCCTTTCTCCATTGAATTGCCTTTGCACCTTTGCCAATAATCAGTTGAGCATACTTGTATGGATCTGTTTCTGTGTTACCTCTTTTGTTTCATTTATATGAGTCTCTCCCTCCACCAATACCACACTATTTTGATCATTGTAACTGTGTAGAAAGTCTAAATATATGGTAGAGTGATTCCTCCTACTTTATTCTTTGTCAAAATTGTCTTACCTATTCTAGGGTACATGCTCTGTATTAATTTTAGAATAAGCTTGTCTATGTCTACCATGAGCTTTACAGAGAATTTTATAATATGTGCATTAAATTTATAGATAAATTTATGTAGAATTGATACCTTTACTACATTCAACATTTCAATCAAAGAACCTGGTTTACTTCTATTTATTTATGTCATATTTGATTTCTTTAATCAGCGTTTTATAATTTTTCAGGATACAGATCCTGTATATTTTAAAGTGTAAACCTAAGTGGTCTATTGTGTTTTTGCTTTTTCATATTCATTGTGAATATATTAAAATATAATTTACTTTTTTGTATTATTTTACATCCCACAACTTTGCTGAAGTCACTTATTAATTCTAGAAAATTTCTGATATTTTCCTTATGCTCTCTACATGGACAATTATATCATCTGCAAATAGAGTTTTTCTTCCTTTCTAATTTGTATTATTTTACTTCTTGCCTACTGCAGTTGCTAGATTTATTCAGTGGAAGAAGGATAGCCTATTCAGGAACCTTGACATAAATCTCACATCATATAAAAATAATTAAAAATGGATCAATGGGCTTAAAATGTAAAATGGAAACCTATAAAATACTTAGAAAAAACATAAGATAAAATCTTAGCCACTAAGTCTAGGCAAAGAGTTCTTAGACTTGACACCGAAATCACAATAAATAAAGGGAAAAATTGATAATTTATAACTCACCAAAATTAAAAAGCTTTTTCTCTTTTAAAGACTACATGAAAAGGATGACAAGACAAGCTACCAACTGGGATAAAATATTTCCATGTCACGTATCTGATAAGGGACTACTATCTACAATGTATTTTTTAAAGTCCTAAAATTCTGTAGGAAAAAACAAAAAACAAAAATTCAATTAGAAAATGAGCAATAGACATGTAGGGACTTTTTACCACAGAGAATATACAGATGGGTAATGAGTACATAAAAAGATGTCCACATCAGTATCCATCAATGAAAATTAAGACCAAATTATCCAAATGCAAAGTAAGACCAAAACAACATATCACTATACAACTATCACAATGGCTAAAATAAAAAATGACAACAAGTACTGATAAAGATAAGGAAAAAATCATATCACTCATATATTGGTGATGGGAATGAATGTAAAATGGTATAACCACTCTGAGAAACTGTGACAATTTCTTATTAAAACTAAACATGCAATTAACATACAGGCCAGCATCTATCCCAGAAAAAAAAAACTGATGTTATGCAAAAACTTATGAATATTTATTATATTTATTCATTGTCTATTTATTCTTAATAGGCAAACTGGAATCAGTCTGAATGTGGTCCAATAGATCAATGGTGAAATAAATAGTGGCACATCCATACCACAGAATACCATTCAGCGATAAAAAGAAACTAACTTGATACACTCAACAACTTGGAATGAATCTTCAGAGAATTACAGTGAGTAAAGTGTCATTGGTATGACATTTTCAAAATGACAAAGTTACAGAAATAGTGACAAGTTTCCTGCTGCTAGGCTTAGGGACAGGATGGTGGGTAGCATCATAAAAGAGGCAGTTGTGGTTATAAAATGGCCAACACAAGGGATGCTTTGGTGATGGAACTATTCTGTGTCTTAATGTGGAGATGGTTACATGAACCTATACAAAGGATTAAATTGTATAGAACTAAGTACACACACATACACATGCCCAAATACAAGTAAAACAGTGAAACCTTAATAAAATTAGTGATCGTATAAAGTTAATATTTTGGTGGTGGTATTTTGCTGTACTTTTGTAAAATATTATAGTTGAGAGAGACTAGATAAAGGATAAAGGGATCTCTGTATTATTTTTTATTGTCAATTGACCTTTATTGTATTTATTTATATGCAGTACTGAGAATCAAACCCACATGCTAGGCAAGTGCTCTACCCCTGTGCTACAACTCCAGCCCACTCTGTATTGTTTCTTCAGACTACATGTAACTCTACAATTATTTCAACAAAACATTAAGTTAAAAATCAGCTGACTATATTTTTGTGGGTCTACTTCTGGGCTTTCTACATTTAGCTCATTGATATATGTATCTATCCCAATATTTTGCCAATACCACACAGTTTTGATAACTGCAATTTTTCTGATGAGTTTTGAAACCTTTATGATTTTAATATGTATATATATACACACATACATATATATACACACACATACATATATATATATTTGAATTGTTCCTATTTACTCTTTCAGCTAACCTTTAAAATAATCTTGTCCATCTGCAAAGATAGGGATTTTTGTATTAATTGTATTCTTTTAATAATTTTGATAAGAAATGCAATAAAAATTATTTAATTTTCTCATTTAGAAATTTGTGATATTGCTTTATATTTTTCAAGTATGTTCTTTTGTTCAGTAAATGTTCATTACTTCTTATTTCGATTCTTCATTTTCCTGTTAAAGCTGGGTTTTTCTAGATTTTATTATATTTGATACTGTTATTGATTTAATCTTTTAACTTCAGTTTTTTCTGGTATGTATGCATGTGATTTATTTCTGCATATTTTTCTTCATCCTGACATTTATGCAACCTCTTAATTCTAAAAATATTTTCAGTTGATTTTCCTAGGCTAAGTGTGCATTTGTAGATAATATTTTTCTCTGGCTTTCTGAGAGTTTTGAGGGTTACATTGGTTGTCTGTCTTATTTTGCTCAGAACTTTCATAAACAGGAGCATAAGTCCAATAGGAAGCTGTAGAAGATGGTTTAGAATGGATATATCTCCTGAAATTTAATGGAACTGGGATAGTTATGTTCCATTTCCTCGCCACCATTTAGAAGCCTATAATTGGCATGTGAAGGGAGTGAGGAGAACTCAGGACACTCAAAGCTTTTTCTAAGCATGGACAAAGGAGTCAGAAGATCCATGAAATTTCCAGGGCAAAGAAATTTAGGTGCTGGCAGTTGGAAATTTAGCACTAGCAGGCCTTGAAGAAAGATGGGTGGGGCAACAGCAGCATCTACTTGCAGAACCTTCTTTTCTCATTGCCTAAACTCTAGCTGCCCCTGTACTCCCCACCACATACACATTTTTGGAGCTCATTGTAGTTAGGGGAAAGAAAGAAGGAAGGAAAGAAGGGAGGAAAGGGAGGGAGGGAGAAAGGAAGGAAGGAAATTCTCTGTAATTCAAGAGCATCGGACTTTGCCTTAGTTTCTAAGGCACAGAAGTCATTACCATTTTCATTGATGAACCAGTTCTAGATAACACATCTTCCCATAAAGTAAACCATTTTCTTCTAGTCAAATAAACAAACAAAAAAGAATGGCTCCACAGAAAAGAATTTGACATTATCAGCAAGAGTGAGGGGGATTTGGGTTGTGAGTTTTCTCTGCGATAATGATGCTCAGCTTCCTAGAAACTGCCAACTCACAGGGCATGTGGGTGCTTAAATCTGGGAGAAGCAGTTCCAGGGGCTTAATGACTGTCTCTTCTTAATCTCAGCTTCAGATACTGACATATTTCTCATGACTTTGAGAAGCAATAGTGTGAAGATGAGAATTTCTTAGGGTTCTTGCCTTCCAACTCTTTTAAATTCTTACTCTGTAATAATCACTAAAATCACAGTAAAACTTCTTGTTTTTATTTAATGGATGATGTTTCTTTAATAGGCTTTGTTATTCTCCTATTGGTTAAATTCTGATGTCCTGATCAATGTGCTCTCTAATCATAACATTCATTTAAATAATTTCCCATCTTTGTGAATGATTCCTCTCATCTACAATCTTTATTAGGGCCCTTTAAATCAGAATCCACTTAATAAAATTGTAATGCTGTGCTAACTTGGAAAGGATTTACTGTAGCATATGGTGTTGAAAAAAGAGGCCTGAAGAAGGGAATATTAGAGAGGTAAAATGTTTACGACTAGATGGACCATCATAAGAATTGCGTTCATAATCATTGCTATTGAAATTGTAAAGTAACATTTATTAAATATAATGTCATAGAATTATATTGTCTATATGAATACAGCCTGGAATTTAGAGCTGCAGAAATTTATTAATAAGTATAAATAACAAAAAGATAGGTGACCTTAAGATATGAGTCCTCAAATAATAAAGTACCTCTTTAAATACTTAAGGCAAATGTGCTTGGCTTTCAAACTTATAGGACATAAGAAGAAAATCCCTGTTATGGTTTAGATGTGGTGTCCCCCAAAAGTTCACGTGTGAGACAATTCAAGAAGGTTTGGGGGAAAAATGAAAAACCTAATCAGTGAAATAATCCCTGATGGGATTAACTGAGTGGTGGATGGAGGCAGGTGGGTGTGGCTGAAGGAAGTGGTTCATTACAGGCATGGTTTTGGGGTATATATTTTGTATCTGCTTCTGATCATCATGAGAGCTGCTTCCCTCCACCACACTCTTCCTCCATGATGTTCTCCCTCACCTCAAGCCCCAGCAATGGAGCCTGCTATCTATAGATTGAGACCTTTGAAACCCTTGGGCCCCCAAATAAAATTTTCCTCCTCTATAATTGTGTGGTTGGGTCTTTTAGTCACAGCAGTGAAAAATCTGACCAAAACAATCCCTTTGAGAGTAAAAAGCACACCATTTGAATTGGTAATAATGGATGACCAAGATGTTAGACTGGTGAAGAAATGTTAATTATCAATTGAAGAGATTATCACTGCTATTGTCCTTTGAAACTAGAACATTGAGTATGGCCAATTTCATTACCAATAGAGAAAACAAAGCCTCCAATAGACTTACATTTCTCTTTCAAGCCCTTTATATCTAACATAACCTGTGGCCCAAAGATATGATGTGAATATTGTTTGCCTCAGATGGAAGGTGAAGCTTTAATCCTTCAGTATACCTTAAGTAAAATTAGGTTATAAAATTGACATTTCGTTTTTACTTTCTTTTCTGAGTTTCTCTCTTTGACTTTTTTTATTGTCACTCATCTCTATAAAGCAAGTTGAATATAGATGGTACATTAATGTATATACCCTCACAGAGGTAACTCAGGAAGGTGAGAATTTTAAAATTAAACTAAGTTTCTATTGGTGTTGTTTACCATTGATATTGAAATATAGCAGCAGGTGGAAAACAAAGATTTCTTTTAATCCAATGACTGCTTCGGGGAAAATATTTTGGTAATTTAGCAGGTGTTTCAGAATCATGCAGAAGAATGGGAGTTGAATTATATAATTATGAGACCAATTTTTATATAAGTTCCTTTATTCTCATTGCTAGGGTAGTTGTGGAATTTGTTATACGTAAAGGGTCCAATCAAGTGTAAGAACTTATGTACTTGGCTGACACTGGGATGTTTAAAAAATATATGGTTCTGGATGACTGCTAAGGAGATGGAGAATTTTAAGAATGGAGAAGTGAATAACATACTTGTTCCAAAGAAGAAAACCCAATATTTATGTAAGTCAAATATAAAAATAAAGCACAATAGCCCGGTCAAGTATTATTAGTCATGGAATGAAAAAGCTTTTATAAGGGAAATAGACAAGCATGGGTGTTTTGAATGTTGTACAAACAGGTTCTTAGGAAAAGGGCCTTTATCTGAAATAAAGCAAGGTGGCCATAAATAGTCCCTAAAACTCTGCTTCTTTCAGAAAATAAAGGCAAGAAAACTTCTTTTAGAAAGATTTTCACCTAAAACGCATTGTTCTATTGATGAAACTTAATTTTTACCCAGAAAAATCATTTATTTTTGAACCACAATCAATAAGATACCACAGTTCTATTTTTCTTTGTGGTGCTGAGGATCAAACTTCAGGCTATTGCTTGCTAGGCAAGTACCCCATCACTAAGCATCATCTCCAGTCCACACATTCTCCTTTGAGCTTTCTCCCTAATATGAAATAGCTCTAAAGTATCAAGGACAACTGTGTGAGCAACTCTAGTTCAAAGGAAATCACAACAAGGGCATAACCAAAAAATAATTCAAGAAACATTGACTAACAAGAACATTAGTAGGGGCTGGTATTGTAGCTCAATGATGGAGCACTTGCCTAGCACATGTGAGGCACTGGGTTTAATCCTCAGCACCACATAAAAAATAAACAAAAATAAAGGTATTGTGTCCATTTATTTAAAAAAAAAGAGTCATTGTATACTCTCTCCTAGCACCACATCCAAACAGTTTTCTAAGATTTAGTAATGAGAGATCTAAATCCTTCGTGTCCACAGTCAAATCCAGCTATAGTACATGCTTTTCAATTACTACTATATCCACATTTATATACATGTCTTGTGTTCCACAGTTAACTGGACTTTTTAACATTGTTAGAATTTCCAACCTAAGCAAAAGAACTATATAGTTTTCAAATTCAACTCTAGGAGCTAATGGAGACTATTAAAATCTACTTCTATAACTGAAATTTTTTTTGCAATCTGGTTCTTATTCTCATTATCAGGACTTTTTTTTCATTTAAAAATCAATAGTGTTCCACTTCTTAATCATTTTGAGATCAATATTAAATAAGCAAAGCAGCTCTTTAAAAGGCAATTTAGCAATAAGTTTTCACCTAAACTAGAATTGGAGCAAATTGATTATATTCAGGTCTCAGTAGTCTTCCCTACTTTGTTTTATGACATTAAACCATTGCTATTATATTTAACACTACATACAGTGATAGGATAAGGTAACAAATGTCTCCTACAGCTTTTATGAAAGCCAAAAGGGGAGGGTTTGTAGTAAATACACACTTGAGAAACCTATTGCTGCAAATTGCAGAAAGGCTGAATTATTTGGGAGATTAACTCTGTCAATAATTCCTTTGGCTACTAGAGGCAGCAGTAAAGATACTATGGAAGCAGTTAATAGCATTGACAGTCATTGTGCTGTTGAGAGTAACAAAATAGAAACACACAGCACTATATTCTTCCACTGTGAGACAAAATGGTAAATAAAGCTATGTAGGTATAGTATTTGTTAGCTACTTCAAAGAAGGCCTAAGAATATGTCAATATTTCTATAATTCATTGGTTTGCATAGTGTTTGGTCACTAGAAACTCAGAAGCCCAATCTAATTATGTACTCTTTTTCATGGTATGTATTACAGTTATAATTTTAAAGTGGATTTTCCAATCAATGGCTTATTGTTTGTCTCTCCCAGCAGGTTTTAAATTCCATTCCATGAGAATATTATCCATATATGCCACCTGCATCTATGTATCCTTGGTGCCTAGTACTGTGACTGACACTTAGAAAACATCCTAATAGTCATTGAATAAACACAGGAATTGAATAAATGAGTCATTATTTAGTACAAGCATAAAATTGGAACACATTTATGAATAATCTGTTATAAAATACTTGAAAACATTCATCAAGATGATAGAGTCACATTAAGTCCTATTCCTCAGTTATGTTTATTTACAATTAGTCTCTCAAGACTCACTGCAGTCAAGATAGATTCTGTAATCACCTCAGAAGCTGAAATACCTTGACTCTTCAGGCAATAGGGAGCAGCAGCATAATCTTCCCCCAAAACTAGAAGCTGGGAAAGATTTTCCCCTTGGTTTTGTGAACTTGTGGGTTGGGGCATAGAGAAGTTAATTCACCTAAGTATATTCCAGAACCACTACTGCTACCATAATGTGCCCCATCCTCGACCAAAGCAGATACTGAAATAAGGACCTGATGCATTTATTATTTTATTTGGAAGGCAATCTAAGGCCACATGACTGAAGCAGTGGGGAAAGTAAGACCAGGGAGAAGAGCCAATATAGGGTGAATTAAACAAGATATCACAGTGGATAACTAAGGGTTAATCCTGATCTGAACTGTATTCTGTATCTCTAGAGATGCATAAGCATTAGAATGGTCTTGTGTGTGTGTGTGTGTGTGTGTGTGTGTGTGTGTGTGGTGTAATACCCTAATGTGTATCAAATATGTATTATGTATGTATATTTATGCTCCCCTGTTTATGATGCTTCAACTTCATTTTTTAACTCCATTGTAAGTTGAGGAGCCTATCTCTGTATCTATCATCTACCAAAAGAGATTTAGTATGGGAAATGGCTCATGAGATTATGAAGGCTTAGAAGTGCTACTATTTTTAAGTTGGAGAACCAAGAAGGCTGGTGGTGTAACACCAGTCCTAGTCCAAAGGCCCAAGAACCAGAGCCAAGGGAAGGAAAAGATAGAAGATGGATATCCCAGCTCAAGAAGAGAGAACACATTGGTACTTCCCCCACATTTTTGCTCTATTTAGACCCTCAAGTGTTTAGAGGATACCAGCCTAGACTGATGAGGGCAATACTTTTTACCCAGCCTGCTGATTCGCACACAGAAATAAGTTTCTCCCAGCTATCTGGGTATCCCTTTGCCCAGTCACGTTGACACAAAATTAACCATCATAGGTAATCCTTGGGGAAACTTTATGAAATACACTCCAGAATCTCTCTATGGAAGGATGGAGAGACTGAGGTATTTATCTATGGACTCAAATCCCCTGTTGTTCTGAAGAACGTTAACTTTCTGCAATTTCCTCTTGCTTCAGTGTATAACTACCCAAGTTCCCATGGTACCAGAGAAAACTCCCAACAGAAAAGCAGGTAGCCTCAGCTGCTTGAAGTAGGACTCATCACAGGAATAACTGTAGGTGAACTCAGAGATGGTTCAAAGGATATAGGGTTGGACAATGACAGTGTGTGCTCAATCACTTGACTCTATATTGCACTTTTGTATTTACAAAACTCTTTTTTATATAGTTACAAGTGAATACTTATAAATACTCTGTACTATTGGAATCTTTTCCTTATGTTTCTTATTCATTTTGTTTTTAAAGAAGATGACTTTTTTAGTGAAGCCTCTTTATCGAGGCAATAAGCAACTCAGTTTTCATCCTCAGTACTCTGATTTCAAATCCTGCATTTTGCCACATATTACTCCACCTCAGGAGAGATGAGTTGATGGGATTCTAAATAAACAAGAATACTGATCAGTGTGTGAGTTGCTAACCCCCATTATTTATTTCAATGGCAATTTCTGCTCTTGAAGCAAAGGCAGAAAACAGTGATCCACGATAAGTTTGAGGCTAAAATTAGGGCCTATCAGAAGAGTCAACTACAATAGGCTTTCCTCCAGCTGCAAAGAGTTCTATTAGATAGAGCTGACCAGAGTGGTTTGTCCAGGGAAGGATCTTGAAGTTACTCAACTTTTCTAACAAAATAAATGGCTTTTGAGGGGAAAAGTGGTTTGAGGAGAAATAAAGTACCATTAACCAACCTGTTCAATAACACTAAAAAGATGTTAGCAGATGGTCATGTTCCCTGAAAACAAATGTACATTTACAGTCTCTCTTTCAGCACTCATCTGGAAATTTCCATGAGATAAGTATTGAAAGCTTTACTGTGTGTAGTTGTATCTATCTTTTATCTGCAAGAAGCTGAATTTATTTTCAATTTGATCCAGACTAATAACAGTCTATTTTAGTCTACATACACTTGATGATATTTGCCTAAGACAAATATAGTCATATATTATTGGTTTTTGAAAGTTTACAGAAATTCCTATGCCTCATAAGTAAAATCTGCACAAAGATTTTGACACTATTTTTAACAGGTGAAAACTTCTTCTAAAAGAAGATTTCAGTACTAAAGTAAACTATTTTGTTTCTTCTACAGTATAATATGAACACTGGGATTATTTCACTTAAGGTCCTTTCTAGATTAAGTGCTTATGATTTTGCTATTAAATAAAGCATGTCAATACTAGGAAACTCTAAGTAAATCTTTTCAGCTGCACCACTCCTCTCTGACTTTTCTGGTTACCCACAGGTATTCTAGTCTTCCATGCAGACATCTTTGCTAGATTGTCTTATTCTTCATAAGACTATAATAAGCTGGAGCACACTGGAATCTTGACTGGTTTAGGACAGATTAATCCTTCCTACCACAGCTACTCTGCTTGTTTCTCTCTCCTCTTCTTATTAGCACATCAAGCAGGTGATAGACAAAGCAGTGAAGTAAATGCAAAGAAAGAAAAATGTCATTCCACTTTATGTTAGATTTCTTGTTCTTTATAAGGAAAACCTTATATACTAAGTAATGTTGTATTTCATCTCTTCCCTTCCAGAAAGGGGAAAACATATGCTCAGGGAGACAATCATCATTTTTCCTGTTATCAAAAAAATTTAGTAAAAAACAAGTAGGCAGTCTCAGTAAGATCTTGATTTTGTTCATTTTCCTGAGGTTAGCATTATGTGTGTATGTCTGTATTTTAAAACAATTATGCATTCCAATAAAATAGAAGATAGCGAAGATATCGATAAATTTCTTAAGTCATATGATCTGCCCAGATTGAGTCAGGAAGACACACACAAATTAAACAGACCAATATCAAAGGAAGAAATAGAAGAAGCCATCAAAAGACTACCAACCAAGAAAAGCCCTGGACTGGATGGGTATACAGCGGAGTTTTACAAAACCTTCAAAGAAGAATTAATACCAATACTTTTCAAGCTATTTCAAGAAATAGAAAAAGAAGGAGCTCTTCCAAATTCATTCTATGAGGCCAACATCACCCTGATCCCAAAACCAGACAAAGACACTTCAAAGAAAGAAAACTACAGACCAATATCTCTAATGAACTTGGATGCAAAAATTCTCAATAAAATTCTGGCGAATCGAATACAAAAGCATATCAAAAAACTTGTGCACCATGATCAAGTAGGATTCATCCCTGGGATGCAGGGCTGGTTCAATATACGGAAATCAATAAATGCTATTCACCACATCAATAGACTTAAAGACAAGAACCATATGATCATATCGATAGATGCAGAAAAAGCATTTGACAAAGTACAGCATCCCTTTATGTTCAAAACACTAGAAAAACTAGGGATAACAGGAACTTACCTCAACATTGTAAAAGCTATATATGCTAAACCTCAGGCTAGCATCATCCTAAACGGAGAAAAACTGAAGGCATTTCCTCTAAAATCTGGAACAAGACAGGGATGCCCTCTATCACCACTTCTATTCAATTTAGTTCTTGAAGTACTAGCCAGAGCAATTAGACAGACGAAAGAAATTAAAGGCATAAAAATAGGAAAAGAAGAACTTAAATTATCACTATTTGCGGATGACATGATAATATATTTAACAGACCCAAAAGGGTCTACAAAGAAACTGCTAGAGTTAATAAATGAATTCAGCAAAGTGGCAGGATATAAAATCAATGCACATAAATCAAAGGCATTCCTGTATATCAGCAACAAAACTTCTGAAATGGAAATGAGGAAAACCACCCCATTCACAATATCCTCAAAGAAAATAAGATACTTGGAAATCAACCTAACAAAAGAGGTGAAAGATTTATACAATGAAAACTACAGAACCCTAAAGAGAGAAATAGAAGAAGATCTCAGAAGATGGAAAAATATACCCTGTTCATGGATAGGCAGAACTAACATCATCAAAATGGCGATATTACCCAAAGTTCTCTACAGGTTTAATGCTATGCCAATCAAAATCCCAATGGCAATTCTTGTAGAAATAGATAAAGCAATCATGAAATTCATATGGAAAAACAAAAGACCCAGAATAGCAAAAGCAATTTTAAGCAGGAAGTGTGAATCTGGAGGTATAGCAATACCAGAGTTAAAACTGTACTACAAAGCAATAGTAACAAAAACAGTGTGGTACTGGTACCAAAACAGGCAGGTGGACCAATGATACAGAATAGAGGACACAAAGACTAATCCACAAAGTTACAACTATCTTATATTTGATAAAGGGGCTAAAAACATGCAATGGAGGAAGGATAGCATCTTCAACAAATGGTGCTGGGAAAATTGGAAATCCATATGCAACAAAATGAAACTGAATCCCTTTCTCTCGCCATGCACAAAAGTTAACTCAAAATGGATCAAGGAGCTAGATATCAAATCGGAGACACTGCATCTGATAGAGGAAAAAGTTGGCTACGATCTACATACTGTGGGGTCGGGCTCCAAATTCCTTAATAGGATGCCCATAGCCCAAGAGTTAATTACAAGAATAAACAAATGGGACTTACTTAAACTAAAAAAGTTTTTTCTCAGCAAAAGAAACAATAAGAGAGGTAAATAGGGAGCCTACATCATGGGAACAAATCTTTACTCCTCACACCTCAGATAGAGCCCTAATATCCAGAATATACAAAGAACTCAAAAAATTAAACAATAAGATAACAAATAACCCAATCAACAAATGGGCCAAGGACCTGAACAGACACTTCTCAGAGGAGGACATACAATCAATCAACAAGTACATGAAAAAATGCTCACCATCTCTAGCAGTCAGAGAAATGCAAATCAAAACCACCCTAAGATACCATCTCACTCCAGTAAAATTGGCAGCCATTATGAAGTCAAACAACAATAAGTGTTGGCGAGGATGTGGGGAAAAGGGTACACTTGTACATTGCTGGTGGGACTGCAAATTGGCGAGGCCAATTTGGAAAGCAGTATGAAGATTCCTGGGAAAGCTGGGAATGGATCCACCATTTGACCCAGCTATCGCCCTTCTCAGACTATTCCCTGAGGATCTTAAAAGAGCATACTATAGGGATACTGCCACATCAATGATTATAGTGGCACAATTCACAATAGCTAGACTGTGGAACCAACCTGGATGCCCTTCAATAGATGAATGGATAAAAAAAAATGTGGCATCTATACACAATGGAATATTATGCAGCACTAAAAAATGACAAAATCATAGAATTTGCAGGGAAATGGATGGCATTAGAGCAGATTATGCTAAGCGAAGCTAGCCAATCCTTAAAAAACAAATGCCAAATGTCTTCTTTGAAATAAAGAGAGCAACTAAGAACAGAACAGGAAGGATGAGCATGAGGAAAAGACTAACATTAAACAAAGACGAGAGGGGGGAGAGAAAGGGAGAGAGAAGGGAAAGCATATGGAAAAAGTAGGAGACCTTCAATGTTACACAATATTATAAGAGGTTGTGAGGGGAAAGGAGGAGGGAAAAAAGGGAGAGAATTAAACAACAGCAGAGGAGGTAGAGAGGGAAGATGGGAGGGGAGGGGAGGGGAGGGGGGATAATAGGGGATAGGAATGGTAGCAGAACACAACAGTCACTAATATGCCATTATGTAAAAATGTGAGTGTGTAACCAATGTGATTCTGCAATTTGTATTTGGGGAAAAAATGGGAATTCATAAATCGAGTCAAATGTATGAAAGATGATATATCATGAGCTCTGTAATGTTTTGAACAATCAATAAAATAAATAAATAAATAAATAAATCACAAAAAAATAAAACAATTATGCATCTTTTGTTCAGGGCAATATTGTTTAAAATGCATTAAGATCCTCAGATAGTTGATGCAAGTATTCACACCTAATGTCAACTGAGTAAAAGAAAGGGGGTACCAGCTACAGTAAGTTAGGAGTATCTTATTATTTATGAAGGTAGAAGACATTGTGCCTCATTTAAATGTAGAAAGTTATGACTCATTTCTTCACTTCCTTCCATTTCAGTGTTATTTGCTATGCATTTTGTGATGTATCCACTGTCCTATAAGAGTCTCTCATTCAGGGTAAAATTCCTTCTGGTTTTGGAGTTTATGTTTTTAAATATTTTTCCTGAAGCAAAATATGCATATAAAATGTTCAAATCATAACATGCATCTCACTACATTTTTTAAAAGTAAACATATCTGGGCTGGGTCTGTAGTTCTGTGGTAGAGCGCTTGCTTCACATGCATGGCGCCCTGGGTTCTATCCTCAGCACCACATAAAAATAAACAAGTAAAAATGAAGATATTGTGTCCATCTACAACTAAAAAATATTTTTTTAAAAAAATAAACATATCTGTGTAACCAGCAATCAAATAAATTACCAGAACTCCAAAAGGCTCCAAGGAATGGAATATCCCTTGCAATGACTACAAGGGTACCCATATCCTAACATCTAACCACACAGATTAGTTTTGTCTGCTTTTGAATTTTATATAAATGAAATAATACAGCAAGAACTCTTTTTTGTGCCTGGCTCCTTTCACTCAACAGTTTGTGAAAAATATCTTTATTTCTGTGTGCAGTTGTAAATTATTCATTCTCTTTGCTGCGTAGTTCAAACATGCCATGGTTTATTTTTATATTTTACTATTAAAAGACATTGGGTAGTTTTTTTTTTATTTGGGGATGATACAAATAACATTAAAATCTCCTTTCATATGTCTTTTGGTGGATATATGTTTGCATTTCTTTTGTGCATTTACCTGTGAGCAGAATTGGTTGGTCATAATGTGTGCATATGTTCCTCTTTACTAAATACTGCCAGTTTTCCAAAGCAGTTCTAGCAATTTAAATTCCTACCAGAATTGTTTCTGTCTTTTGCTATTGATCAATAATCAAAAGCATGCATAATTTTTCTAAATTATTATTCCAAATGGGCTGTTTGTGAATGCAAAAGAGTAGAAGAAGGAATAAAAGGATAGGGTCTCTGCTATTTCCACAACAAAAATTTACGCTTAAGAACTGGAGGGAATAGGTCCTGAAATCCATTCATGAGAGAGTAAAAATTGAGTCAGGGGAGAAAATTTTTGCCAAAGAGTCCAATCTTTAACAAGCGTGGACTGAAGAGGGAATTTGAGAACAGTATGGCATTTAAAATAATCAAATGCATATCCTGGTCCAGCCATTCTGTGTATCCTGGGAAATGTTGAAAACTGAATAAGCTTTATTCTTGACATTTTTATGGCATTTTCTGGCTATACAGAAAGTAGAATTCCAAGGTGAAATCAAGGTTTTCTCTCCACCCTGGCTTAGAGCACCACAGGTCTTTGGTGTGGTTCAAAGTCTCAAAAGCTTCTTTATATTCATGACACTAGGTATCACTCAGTACTGTCACTCATAACTCTTCAGTTCATGGCGGGAGATACCAGTACTGAACAGAATCAGGCACCACTGAAAAACTGGTGGAAAACTAGAGATTCTCCTCAATCCAGAAGATAGTGAAAACGGAGCCTGAATCTGAGGGGATGTACATATCAGACACCCCATTATGGAATAGCTTAGATTTTAAATTAGTTTCTTTATTGCCATAACAGGTACATTAAAATGAAAGAAAATCCTGCCTTCCACCTTGGATTTTGTGTTGTTTTATTCATTAGTTTATCAATTAATTTATTCACTCAACAAATTGTCTTTTTAGTCACCAAATATGATGCAAGACACTGAAGACAGAATAACAAGTTCAATAGATTTGATCCCTGTATCCATGCAGCTTATGGTTTGTTGGGAGCTTGTGTACTAATAGTGACTGAAAAATCACATTTGGTCAGATAATATCTCAGCATCCAGTATGATCTGACTATACTGAGTGCACAAATTAAAGTTCTAGATTGGGAGTTTGTTCAGTGAATGTTGAATTTGAACCAGAATGTGAATATGTTAAAGAAAAACAGAACCAGTTGTGAGTTAGCTTGCCTCGTAATGATATTTATTTGTAAGATGTGGTCCAGTCAGTGTTGTAAAATTAGCACCTGCTGCTCCTGGGACAATGCCATCTAATCTCCTCTGTTTATGTCTTTTCTTGTAAAATGGCATCGTTACCTTCTGTATTTTACCTTACATGGTTACTTTAGGCATCAACCAATATAGTTTAACTCAAAGCAATTTAACAGTGCAGTTTGGTACAATATAATATATCATTGCCATGATGACAAATATTACTCAATGAAGTGATAAAATTAACATCCCCTACACTATTGGTAATTTATTCATCAATATGAAGAACAGACTTTTCAAAAAATGTTTCCCTTTTACACATTCTATATTATTAAATCTTGTGAGAATTGCACATATCCACATTTTGGAGAGTTGACAAAATGTTTGAGTCTTCTGTCTCCATAAATGTGGGGATTTAAGTTTAGATGGGTTCAATCATCCACTAGGGACCCCATAGTAAAACAAATGGGATGGCTGAAATCAATTAATTAGAAATGTTAGAGAAACATCTGAAATAAGTTAAATTAAACAAGGTTTTGAAAAGCAGAAAGAAAAGATTCTAGAACTGGGCAAAATTTGGGACCAAAGTTGGTTCAAAATGTCCCCACTCCACCACATGTGCAGGTTACATTTGTGACCAGAGAAAATGAAATTATATACAGAAACAGACTATTGGTTGTAGTTGGCATTTGCCTTATATGATCATAACTTGGCAGCTTTGGCCTGGGATTGGCTGAGATTTTGGCTGCTATGTTTGGCTAAGACTCAGTCACGGTTATAAGACTGTACTCCTAGGTTAAGTTAAAAATTGTTTACATATTAAGCTAGAGTACAATTTACTATACAAATGCCACTTTGGGCCAGACTTTATTAGCCAAGTATGGGGACAGGCCAGATTTAAATTTAACAAATATATCAAGCATAAATAGTAATAAGCTAGTAGCATAAAGATAGGATAGTAAAACTTATGATTATGTTAACTACAGGTATGAGAGACATAGGCAGAATTCCAAAACTGTGTTAAGTACAGTAATTTAGTAACCTGTAACATAAGAAAGAATAAATGCAATATATGATGGGAAAACTCAAGAGTTACTGAGAGAAAAGAAGGGAAGAAGCAAGCCATAATTATTACAAAAAGCTGACAGCTATGTCATTTCCTAAATCGACCATCCATTGGTGAGATAAAGGCTGTGATTATTCAACAGGCTCTTGGTGAGCTACAGCTGTGACCAGGTGCATTTGTCCTTGTGTCTCTCTAATAGGTCAAATATGTCACAGCCTGGAACCCTTCTGTATGTGGTCCTCCTTGCTTGAACCTCAACTGTAATCTCATAGCAGGGAAGGCTAATTCAGCACAAGAAGAAAGGACCATGGTTGACCTCAACATTCAGACACTGCTCCTTTTGCCACTTGTACCCCATCCTAAGCATGTGAACCTTCTGTCTCTTTCCCTTTGCCATTATTGCTGTGTGTTTTCAATTATCATAATGAATTATATTCAATTATCAATGATTTACACATCTTAATTTGTTCCATGAGACTTTCTGTTTCATGGCCTCTGAAAAAGCATACATGCTATTTAGAGGCCATTATTAAATCAAATTAATATCCATATGACAATATCCAAAGGAATCCTTTCTAATTCACATGGACCAAATGATATAAATGACAAAAATTGAGCAACTGAGTCAAACTTTCATGAGGAAAATTCTGTGAACCAGAAATAATGATAAGAATAGTTTTCAAAAGGCTTCAACTCAAGTCTCAGAAGGCATCTTGCCTAGGACTAAATACAGATTTCACAAATTCAGCCAGGGTTTCTTTCTAAAATGTTCACTTATTTTTAGATTATAAAGCCACCAATGGCATGCTCAAGTGTTTCAGTAAACACAATGAAAATGAAGATTTATGTTCCCAGCACATTAACTTTTGCAAAAGATTTTAGGATACCTGCCATGTTTTACTTTCCATTTATGTGAAACTGAAGTGAAAACATGTAATGAAAATGAAAGCCAGCATAATGCTTTTTTTTCCCTTTTGAGTAAGAAAGTAATGCAAACTGAAGAAAAAAGGATACAATCCCTGAATACTTATTTTTATTGTTCTTTTGAGTTTACTCAGCAATATGGAAGATTATAGACTTCTTGACAGATAAAATAAAAATGAAACTAACGATATCTGTGTCTCTCTGTTCCCAACATTTTCTTGTTTATCTGAATCTGATCTTCTATTAGAATTTATAGCTTATCTAATTTTCTATTCTTTAAAAATTCTTTATATGAAAACTTCTAAACTTAGATAGAATAGTAAGATGAACTCATCTATCCAAAACCAAGAGTTAATTTTAAAAAAATATTTTGCTACTTTTACCTATTTTTGACTGAATCACTTTAAAATAAATTATAAATTTTGTGCTATTTCCTTCTAAAATGCTTCAGTTTATGGCCTTGAAAAGGACATACTCCCACATAACCACACTATCAATATCATCCTTAATAAAATTAACTATTACCAAATATCATTTTATGTCTGATCCATACTTATATTTTTCCAGTTGTCCCAAATATTTTTTTATGACTTTATCATTTGTATAAATGAGGATTACATATTCTATTGACTTATGAAGTCTCTGTCTTTTAATCTACAACAATTGTCAGACACTCTTTTTTTATGATATTGATTTCATTAAAAAAACACTTGGCTAATTATGCTTTGATGTTCCACCTTCTGAAAATACCTGTTTCTTCTTTTTTAATATTTATTTTATAGTTGTAGTTGGACACAATACCTTTATTTATTTTTATGTGGTGCTAAGGATCGAACCCAGGGCCTCGCACATGCTAGGTAAGCACTCTACCACTGAGCCACAACTCCAGCCCCAAATATCTGTTTCTTTAGGGTGATTTCATTAATTTGTCCTTCTATTTTCTATTTATGATAACTAGAAATAAGATCTATAGGTCTGATTATTTTCAAGTTACACATTTTGTCATAAGAATTCACCACCGGTGTGTTGTGAACTTTTTATTGAATCACATCAGGAGACACTTAGTTCTAGTTTCATGTGCTTTTGGACCCAGGCTGAAAAAAAAGCTATCAGTGACATAGATCATTATTTTGATAACATTCAAATTATATTTTCATTATTCCAGTTAGCCTGTTGCTGGATATTGACCATGTCATATTAATCATAGGTACCACATATTTGCCTCTATTTTGTAACAAATACATCATTCACAGGGTATTTCACAAGAAGCATTTCCCAGTTAAAATAAAATGTAATTGTTGGGGGGAACAATTAAATGCCAAGCTTTCATAGAAGGACAATCTTTCCACAATGTTCTGACCATATTCATTAAAATATAAGCTTTCTTTTCCACCTGCCTGGAGCAGTCTTAATATATTGACCTCATATAAGGTCTTTTGTAGTTGTATGGTTTTTGTTTTGTTTTGTTTTGTTTACAGTTTAAGGATTCATGAAAAATCTTCCCTCAATTTCCTTCCCTTGACTGGTAAAGTTACTTAATAGAGGCACTGGGAAGTGTTTTCCATTTATTTCTTTTGGCATTTTATTGCCATGCCAGCAAGTCAGAACTCAGAAAAAATTATTGTTCTTCCCTCTGCTTATTGTCCCTGGTTTATTCTGACTTTCAAAATCAGTTTCTGATTTCCCTAGATTTTACACAAATTCTCTGTCCCATTTCAGTTTAAGGCCAGAATTCTAAACACATATGATTTGTAATGATGATGCATAGTAGAAAAGAGTTTGCCAGCTCATTGCTTTCCATATTCTTTAAACCAATCTACCCCTCCTCCGCCTTTCCTTTCCCCCTTTCTTCCCACTATCACTTCCCCTACCCACCCCCACCCCAAACTATTTGATCTTTTCATCGTGAACCAATTAGCTGGAACTTGTTAAGCTGAAATCAGAACTGTATAAAGCCAAAGCCATGAGGAAATGAGAAATTTGAAGCAGAAAGGGCTAGTTTTCAGAACCAAGAGAGCTGCAGACCCACTGAAAGCCCTGAGAAAGAACCAATCTTGTTTTATGAAGACCACATTTTCAATCCTTTGTATGAGTTCCCATGAAATCTGGCAGGCTTTTTTCTTTCCCTCCTCAGAATTTCTATATATTTACAATGCTTCATCACCCTAGGTTTGATTTGACTAATGGCAAACTTCCTTCTGTTGCTTCCAACCAAATGGGTTGGTAGTGGAAAATGGATAAATATGAGCTCTTGGTTTTCAAATGTAGAAAATGATAACAAAAACTACCTTCTTCTTCTTTGCATACCCCCTTTGCTAAGCCCAGATATTTTGGGCTGAGGATAAGATGAGTTTTACCTTTAGAATCTTTCTTCTTTTAATACCAAGAATTGCTGTGCTGCTCCATAGCATTTGGCTTAGTTTTATTTTGTGGTCACCAAGAATTGTGAAGCTGATTAAGCTTGCTTTTCATTTTTATGACTAGAAAGCTTAAATATAAATTTGAACCCCACACAGAGCAACAGTATGTGCATTTGGAATATGTAATTTTCCACTAACATTCTTGAATCCATTTTCCGAAATTATCTTTGTTCTTTATTTTCTTCTTCTTATTCCCACCTATGTTCATATGATGCAATAGTGGATAATTTTATAATTTTTTAAAATAATTATAAACAAATGAATTTTGATATGGTTTGGATATGGTGTATCCCCTTTGAAACTCATATGAAAACATGAAATTTGGTCTCCAATGTAACAGCATTGAGAAGTGCCAGAAACTTTAAGAAGTAGTTAGATCATTAAGAGAGATAGATGCAGTTCTCAGCAGACTGGATAAGTTACTCTGAGAAGGCTGTTATAAAGCAAGCCCAGTCCCTCTTTCTTGTCTCTCTTCTATGTATGTCCACTTGTCCTTCCACTTTTTGGCAATATTATAATGCAGCACAAGGCCCTTGTGAAATGTGGCTACCCAGTCTTGAACAACCAGCTTCCAGACCATAAGCTAAATAAACTTTCCTTTATGAATTACCCATTCACAGACATTCTTATATAGCAAAAGAAAACCAACTAAGACATCATCCAAGAGCTCAAATACAGTTGTATGAATCAATGATGCTCTGTAAATATCTGTCCACGAACTATCTTCTGAATGCAATAAATAGTATGTACTTGATAGAAAATAGTTTGGGATCTTAAGCAAAAGATTCTATCCATGAGATTTATGGTTTAACTATGGGTATCCCCCAAAAGCTCATGTGAGATAATATAAGAACATTCAGAGGTGAAATGATTGTGTTATTGCCGCAGTCTGGCTGCAGCAAACTAACGGGGTGGGGGTGGGGTGATGAGCAACTTGTGAAGGTTGATACAGCAGGAGCAGGAGCCGCTTTATTGTAGGATAGCAAGGGTATATATACATAACTGAATACACAGCTTAACTTAATTAACATAAACTAAATACAGCAGTCAACCAATAAGGAATCCTCATCATCTTAATGATTACACACAGCTTAACTTAATTGACATAATCTAAACACAGCAGTCAGTCATTAAGGAATCTCCACACTTAATGGCTCGCTGGCATTACTTCACAAACCACTCCCTCTGGCAAAATACCAGGTGCCATCTTGACTTGTTTACGGACCCTAACAGGTTATAAGAACCTTAACCCAATTGGTACATTAATCTACTTGAATGGATTAACTTGGTCATAACTGTAGGCAGATCGGGTATAGCTGGAGGAGGTGAGTTACTGGGGTGTGACTTTGGAGTTTATATTTTATCTTTGTTAAGTGGAGTTCTCTTTCTGCTTCTTGGTGCCCTGTTGTCTTCCATACCCCTCCTGTTCTGCCTTACCTAGGCCCTAAAGAAAGGAGTTGTCTGTCTGCAGACTGAGACCTCTGAAAATCATGAGTCCCCAAATAAACTTTTCCTTTTCTAATTGTTCTCTTCAGGTCTTTTGGTTACAGACGCAAGAAAACAACCAACCAAACAAATAAACAAAAATAAAACTGGCTAAAATATGTCCATTATCTGTATCTACATCTATCTATTCATCTGTCAATATTTTTATACTTATTATATAGATGGAATTTACATTCATTGTACTTAGATACATACAAGTTCTAAATAGCATTATATGTAAATATAATGCTGTATACTGTTTTCTGCTCCTATTTCATGAAATGTTTATTCATCCCCTTTATATGCATGTTCAACATCATTCAGTAGCATTACTGTTCCTATGACTAGACCCTTAAAATAGTTTTCCAAAATACTCAAAGAAGAAGTTTATAATCTTTCATATATGTATTGCCTGACTTCAAAATTTATCAATATATGGCCATTCTTATTCCATCTGTACTTCTGCCTATTTTCTTTCCTCATTCTCTACTGGATTATTTTGATGCAGATTCCAGACATCATATCAATTCATCCTTAAATATTTCAGAATACTAGGGAACAAGAAACTTGTATTTTATAATGTAAGTGTAAAATTTTCATTCTGAAAAAGGTTAATGATTACTTTGAACTTTATTAAATGACTGGTTGATGTTAAAACATCCCTGATTGTCTAATTTGTAAAAAATATAATTGGTTTGTTGAAATCAAGACCCAAATAAGATCCATATATTACATTTAGTCAATGTTTCTTTTCAGTCTCTTTTGATCCATAGGTTTTCTGACCCAGTTCTATTTTTATTTGCAATTTATTTATTGAAGAAACCATATTAGGGCTGGTGTTGTGACTCAGTGGTAGAGTGTTAGCCTAACATGTGTGAGGCCCTGGGTACACTTCGCAGCAGCACATATAAATAAGTTAATAAATAAAGGACCATCAATAATTTAAAAAAAGAAACCCTATCCAGTGATTATATGGACAATAATAATAATATTGGTATTAATATTATACAACTAACAATAATATAGAAGAAATTAGTAATCACATTTAAAATTTTAATTACTTTTTAATTGACACATTATAATTATACATAATAGTGGGATAAATTGTGACATATTCATATATGCACATACATATTTGGTCAATTTTATTCCCTAATACCTCCTCTGTCCTTCTCCTCCTCCCATCCTTCATCCTCTTCTTATACTCTACTGGTCTCCATTCTAGTTTATGAGATTCCTGCCTTCTTTATTTTTTTCTCTCAAGCTTCCCCATAAGAGAGAAAGCATACAACCTTTGAATTTCTAAATGTCTAATTCTGGCTTATTTTGCTTTACATAATGCTCTCAATTCCATCCATTTCCCTGCAAATGGCATAACTATTATTTTTAATGACTGAATAAGACCTCTTTGTGTATATATGCCATATTTTCTTTATTTTAGTAATCAAACTGACATTGCTTGTAACCAAGATTTTCAGTGAAAGAGAAAAGACAAATAAAAAGACATTAAATAAAAATTCTATAAAACCAAATTTTAATTGTGTGTACTTGTATTTTCTCTTAAAAATTGGTAAAACTATATAAAACTGCTGATATACCATTTTGATTTATAGAAAAGTCAATTTCATAAACCATACTTAGAAGGTCTAGGTGCTATGTTTTCTTTCCTGTGTAGAAGCTAGAGAGGAAAACAGAAAAGAAAGGTGGAACAGATCTCATGAAAATCAAAGGGAGATCATAGAGGAAAGGGACCAAGGGGTGAGAGGTGGAGAGGAAGCAGGGAAGTGCCGTGGAATGATATTGGCCGAATTATATTGTTATATTGTGTGCAGGTACGAATATGTAACAACAAATCCCACCATTATGTAAGACTATAATGCATCAATAAAAAAAATGTAGAAAAAAATTTAAAAAAAGAAAAGGTAATTTAATATGTTTCAAAAAGCTCTGGAAATGCATAGAAGCAGTATCTAATAGCAACAAGTGTTTGTTCCTATCACCCAAATTATGATCTCCAAATATAATTTTTCATTAAAAAGAAACAAGGGATCTTTAGAAGATAAATGGCTAGTTCTAGAGCAGGGGCAGAAGCAAATACATTGACAAAGGTTATTGGGGTTGTGTCAAAAGGACTCAGAAATCAGTTTGATATTTTTGATGACTTCTGCACGCAAATTAAGTCAAGACATTTCCTCTTCACATTTTTAGAACTATGGAGAGGTTGGGGGATTTGACTGCAGCTGGTTAATCAATGGTAGCATCTGTGGGTAATTTTTTCTTTCTTATTCTCCAGTACACTTAACTTTCTCCAGAGAATTGGTGAGTGACATTTCATTGATGAACTTTCTTTCAGAACATTTAACACTTAACTCCAGAGAAGGTCAATGGATTAGAGAAGGTCATGATTTACATTTATGGTCAACTAGCAACATGTCTATATAACTGTGGAGTATGTTTAACTTTGGAGTCATCTCTATAAAGAGATAAAATTCTTTTACTTTGGGAAAAACTAGAATAAAACTATATGGGAATCATTATCATGAATGACTACTGAATGCCCTAGGACCCAGGAAAGCCATTTGTGATTCTAATGATTACTATAATGGTAGGATAACAGATCCTTCTTAGATACTATCAAGTCCTTCAATCAAAATTGAATATTTGTTTGTCTTTAGTAAATCAGACTCCAGCTGAATATATAGATAAAAATCTTAGCAGTGTGTGTAAATGCTTCTACCACACTGGATTCTTGGGGACTTGGTATATCTGAGAACAAACAGAAACAAAAGCTGTTAGGAATAAATCCTGAATTTCTCCCTGGGCACTTCTATGAGCAGGCAACAACAGAGAAATGGGTAAAGTTATCTGAAATCTTTATGTTTTTGCCAGCTTGTGTTTTCTGCATTGACATGGAACATGTTCTCTGGACATGAGAATGAATAAGTAATGGATGTTTTCCACCAGGGAAGGTGGGAAATGCCATACTCAGAGATAAGAATAAAAATAAACTAATCTGGGAGGAAATTCCTTGTTTTTGCAAAACTATAAACTGACAATGTTTTTTTTTTCTTGAATAAACCTTTGATCATTTCAGACTTTTTCAATCTCTTACTCCCCACATAACCCAACTTTCTTTCAATTTTATCTTCTAAGTATTTCTATTATATCATTTTCTCTATTGCTATTCCCACTATCCAAAAAGTTCTTGTCACTTGCCTGGCCTAGCTGTATGGATTCCTTACCCTCGCTTCTTACATTCCAACCCATGTCCACTCTCATGCCATTTTCTTCCTGAAAAACATATCTGGTCACATCATTCCTTTGTTCTACAGCTAAATAAGTAAGGTTCAAACACCCAAATTTGGCATTAAGAGGCATTTTTATGATTTTAGTTCCTAACTTTCCTTTCTCTGAGTCTTCTTTTTGGCTAAGTCTTATTCTTGGGCCTCCCCAGTCCAATTTTAGCAAGAATCCTAGTAAATCAGATTAAAGCAAATCACCAACCTTCATATCTGATCAAGCACTCATCGTTCACCTTTGATGTATAATTCTGAGGCCTGCCATCAATAAGAATCCTGTTAAGTCAGTTTAGTAAGAATCCCTCTACTCTCATTATCACCTCTTGATAATTCACAACCCCCTCATCCTTCTCATTGTCTTTAAATATACAGCTCTTTTTGCTGTATTTGGAATTCAGCCCAATCTCTTTCTCCTTTAGCAATAGTCTTGACATCTATTACAGTGGACCTGAATAAGGTGTTTCTTATCATTTTAACAAGTACCAGAATAATATTTTTTGTATTATACGACCAACTCCACAGTTTGGAATGACTCTACTATATTCACACAATCAATATGAACCCAAACATCATCTACAGAGGGAACATATAGCTCTTTCTGAAAAGTTGGAATGATCAATGGCCTACCGAGTTCCCACAGACCAGAACTAAAACATTTCCCACAGAGACTAGATCCCAATCCTAGCCACCTCAGTATTATCTGTATAACTAATAAAAATTGGTTTTATCACACAACTTGATTGTTTTGGAAACCCCAAGCATCTAGCTAATGCTGACAGGAAATTTGATCTCAGTTATGTGGTCTGGGATTTATGAAGTCCAAAAACTGTGGGTAAAGGGCCACTTACTATTTTTTACCTAAGTCTCAGCATCTCTACATCCCCTCCCCTTTGGGAAGCTCAGGGTTAACTCCTTTACCTGCTTAACATTGTCAACAAGTGCCTAACCAGGAGTTTCTTTTAGAACCACCTAAAACATGGACTAGCTATTTTTTCCCTGGAGGTGAAGCATAGAAAATCCTAGGTTTAATAGCCAATGTTGGCTGTATTCCTAGAGCAGAACATGGAGCTAAAATCAAAGTGCTTTACTAGCTTTCCTGTCTCCTACTGCAGCAAGAAGGCAGACATTGACATCTCTATACATGATCTTGTCACCCTGTTTGTAGTAATTTTCAGCTCCCTCCACCATAACAGTGAATCCCAACATTTTTATCTGAGTTACTACAGATAGTAAAAAATAAGTGGATCACAGATTCTATATTTTCCTCTGTAGTGTTTTAATTACATTATCTTTTTTCTCTGGAAAGGCATTCTATCAAAAGCATCTCCCTTGAGGGCCATTGTCAAGCACAGAAAGCAATCCAGGAGTATTAGGGGAATCCTATTTCTGACCCTTACTGAAATGGTAGTGCATGTGACTAGGAACTTTCATTGACTGGGCTCCCTTGGGAAATTCTTAGTGACCAGGGGTCAAGTTTATAGCCCTAGGGGCAAGTAGTGTTTGCACCAAATGGAGACAAAAATCATTTCACTTTTTCACTGTAACTGCTCTCCTTCCAGACAAGATAGAAAATTAAATTAAAATATTTTAAATGAGAAGTTTAACAGTCTCTAGAATTTGTTTAGCTTAGAGTTCTCTGTGGGCTTGCTGAGAAAAGTATAATTATGTAAATCTCCATTTTGAATTTCTAAAACCAAAACATAAGTAAATATTTCTGGGTAGTAAAATTGAAAGGCAACATCATGCCCATATGAGGTCTATGACATCTCATGTCAATACCAATATATTGATTTCCTGCCCCAAAGCATCTGTTACTTTTTGAAATGAAATTAATGGAATAGAATGTTGAACTCAAAATGACCTTGAATATATTTTACAGATGAGAAACTGAGACATAGAGAAGTTAAATTCCTTTCCTAAATAATCTGCACTTCCAGTAATGCATGCAATCCTTATTTATCTATGAACTAAATCCCTCTCTACTTCAAAAATTACTTTTCCAGGAAAACTAGGAAAGAGTAAAAAGCATTTGATTTTATTGTCACCATATGCTAACAACAAGACATCTTTCCACTTTTCAAGATTCAGTTTGACATCAACAAATGGGAAAAGTATGGACATCTATATTTTTATATGACATAGGACTCATATCCAGACTGTATAAAGAATGCCTACAAAACAATGATTAAAAGATGACAATTCCATTAAAACAATCAAAATACTTGAACATGTCCATTGTAAAATAGCTTGAAAGAGTGGACAGTAAAGACATAAAAAATTAACACTGTCAAATTTCAGTAAAAATGCAAATTAAAATCAAAACAATGTATAATTTCATCCCTATTAGACTGTCCAAAATAAAAAGGACCAATAATATGTGTTGGTGAGGTTATAAAGCAACTAGAATTCTCACACATTGTTGGTGAATGTATAAAATGACTTGACCACTCTGGAGAACTACTTGCTAGTTTATTATACAGTTAAAGCTATATCTACTGTAGGACCCAGGAATGCTTCTCCTAGATATTTACTCAAATAAAAAAAGAGAAAATATATGTCCCTAAGAAAAATTCATGCAAAAATATTCACCACAAATGGCTAAAGCAATATTTAGCAAAAATAACAAAGCTGAAGCAACATACTGCCTAACTTCAAAATACACTACAAAGCTAGTGTAAACTAAACTTTATGGAACTACCATAAAAAAAAGACACATTAAACCAATGGAACAGAACAGAGACCCCACAAATCAACACACACATTTATAGTCAATTAATTTTAACAAAGAAATCAATAATAAACAATGAGGGGAAAGACAGTCTTTTCTATAAAGGGTGTTGGAAAAACTGGATATTCACACGGAGAAAAATGGACTGAGACCCTTATTTCACACCATATACAAAATTATCATAAAATGAATTAGAGTTAAAAATAAGAATAACAAAGTGAAAATAGACAAACGGGATTACATACAATTAAAAAGCTTCTGTACAGTCAAGGAAATATCAACATAGTGAAAACTCAACTCAAATAAGGGGAGAAAATATTTGTAAACCATACATTTGATAAGAGGCTAATATCATACACACACACACACACACACACACTCACTCAACTTAATGGCATGAAAACAAATAACCCAATTAAAAAATGAGCAGAGACCTTAAATAGACATTTTTCAAAAGAAGACATTAAAATGGTATATTTAAAAATGTTCAACATCATTATCAAAGAAATGCAAATTAAAACCACAATGAGGTAACACCTCAGGCCTATTAGATTGTCTGTTAATAAAAATATGTAAGATAATGATTATTGGCAAGAATGTGAAGAGAAGGGAACACCTGTATTAGGTAGGAGTTTAGGGACATCAAGATGGCAGAAGTGGGGTGCAAGAAAATGGGGTACAAAATGGAGGTTGAGTCATCATGTCTCTGTTTCACAAAGTTCCATTACCATGACAACTCCTGACACTGGGGGTTTGTTGCCCATGGCAACTCTCACCACAGGTTTGGTATTCTAATTAGATATCATAAAGTAACCAATGGGGGCAAAGCAGGCAGTATTCTCATTAGGTATCATACAGTGACCGATGGAAAAAATGAAGCATGGTGTTCAATCAGGTCCATGCGGGAGAGGAACAGCTCACAATTCAATATATGAGACAAGAATCCCCCCACCTGCCCGCTCTCCTCCCTCTCTGCTTTAGGAGTATACTCTTGTATTTTACAGACCATTAATTCTGTGCTTTTCCTCAATAAATCTATGCTTTGTTGGTAACACTCTGTACAGTGTTTTAGGAATGTAAATTAGTGCAGCCATTATAAAAAGCAGTATGGAAGTTCCTCAAAAAGTTAAAAATAGAAATACCATATTATCCAAATGAAATGAAATCCATATATTAAAGAGATCTGTACTCCCGTGTTCATTGCGGCACTATTTGTTTTAGCCAAGATATGGTATCAACCTAAGTGTCCATCAACAGATAAATGAGCAAAGAAATTGTCATATACATACACATAATGGAATATTATTTAACTTTGAAAAGGAAGGAAATCCTATCATATGCAACAACACAGATGGACCTGGAGGACATCATGTCAAGTAAGCCAAGCACAGAAACACCACATATGTAATCTAAAAGTTGAACTCATGGAAGTAGAGAGTAGAATGGTAATTACCAGAGTTTGGGTGGGTGTGTTTATGTGTGGAGATGTTAGTTAAAAGGCAAAACGTTTGAGTTAGATAGGTAATAAGTTCAAGCGATCTTTTGTAAAACAGGATGATTGTAGTTAATTAATAATGCACTATGAAAAATCACTGAGAATATATTTAAAGTGCTCTCACTACATAAATTAAAAGTATGTGAGATAATGCATATGTTAATTACTTTAAGCCATTCCACAATGAATACATATTTTAAAACACCATGTTGTACATGATGAGTATACATGCTTTTTATTTGTCTATTTAAAACTTAAATTTTAAACATATTCATAACATCTTTATTCCTTATTATAATTTTTATTTTTCTTTTTTAGTTGTTGATGGACCTTTATTTTTTTTTAATTTATATGCGCTCCTGAGAATAGAACCCAGTGAGACACACATGCAAGGCAAGTGCACTACTGCTGAGCCCCAGCCCCAGCCCCAGCCCTAGCCCCATATAACATCTTTATTCTTAATCACTGGCACTTAGAAGAAAATCAAACATGCTTCAACAAAAAAAAAAATGCTTCAACAAAAAAAAAACATGCTTCAACAAAAAAAAAAGTATGCTGTGGTATATTCACATGATGGAATATTAATCAACAATAAAAGTGAATAAACTACTAGTAAACATAAAATATGTGTGGATCATAGACATTTTGAGCAAAAGAATCCAGACATAAAAGAATACAAATTATATTATTCCATTTAGACTGTCCTATTACACTTTAAACTAATGTATGGCAGTATAAGTCGGATTAGTGGTTGTCTTTTAAAAGAACTTTCTCAAACAATAGAAATAGAAATGTTATACATCTAGTTTGGGGTCTTAATATTACAGATGTATGGAATTGTGAAAAACCATTGTAAATACACAATGTGTATGTGTGTGTGTGTGTGTGTGTGTGTGTGTGTGTGTGTATTTAAGATGATTGAATAGAGACATATAACTGTTCTGTTTCCAATCCCTGTAATCAGCCTATAGGCTCTCTCCATTTATTTCTATATGTGCTTTTGGAATTTCAATGATTTTTCAATAAAAACAGTACATCATGTAGATAAAGAGATTTTTGTTTACTTGCCTAGTCTTTCAATAGGTGGAGAATATTTTATAATGTTCATTTTAACACTCAACATACACACCACACCTGTATTAATTACAAATCTTTTTAGCTGCAGGAAGCAGATAACTAAATATCTTAAAGCACAAATACAGTTTTGTTTACTTAATAAAAAGCCCTGAAGTGGTTGGTCTCAGAGGTGGCTCAGCATTTTAATGATGTCCCAAGGACCCAAGTTCTTATTTCCTTTCTATTCTGTTTTTCTCACTGTGATGCCTTTCATCCTTAATCTTGTTGCTTCTCCTGGACATATTTTTACCCAAAGCTGGGTTTCCTTAGCAAGAAAGGAGAATAAGCTTTTGAGTGGGTAGTCGATAACATATGCCTCAATTCTAATGCCCTGTTTGAGGAAAATATATACCATTCCCATCTACCATATGCAAGGGAAAATATTGTAAACAATGAGCTAATTGTAGGTAGTCCAGTGAGCACTGGTATAGTGTTGAAATTAGAGTGAATGTGATTGCTAACATGCTTCTATCCCATGAGGGCTCCCTCCTAAAACTTCACTCCACATCACAACTCATATATTTCCTTTCTTTCTTGAAATTTTTGTTTGTCTTTCCTCTGAACAATTGATTTTAAATTTTTTCTTGGCTGAATATAAATGCTTTTTCCTCTAGACAACTTGAGAAGGCGCTTGTCTCATTCAATTTTTAAAACTCCTATAGACACTTTGTTCAGAATAGCCTTGCATTTATAAATCAAATACTAGAATTGAAAAGTTCATATAGTTTTGGAAGTATTACATGAAATAGTTTCTTCTATACATCAATGAATCCACCTGTAAGCAAGAGCCTTGAATGGGCTAATGTTGTAGAGGAGGAAGAGAAAGCAAACTGGCTCACATCTCTCCTGGAATGATGGCTGACAAATATTGAAAGGCCATAGCATGTAGAAGCAGTGGAAATATTTACAAAGAAAAATGACATTATCATACATGCTCATCAGTAAAGGTATAAAAAGAAAACTAGGAGATGACCTAATATGAATTTCTACACTATTCATAGTGATTTATTAATTGGGAGTTTCCAAAAGAAAACAAAAAGAATGAGATTTTGTTCTGAAGGAACATTATTTAGCACTAAAGGGACGTTATTATGCTACCAGAACTGATACACTGCAATAAACTCTGTACTCAGATCTCACAGAAAGAACTCCATGATAACACAAGTGAATACTTGCATCATTCCTGAGAGACATACACAGTGGATCTCCATTCTCCTACAATAAATAAGTCATACAGTAACTCAGCTTTCCTTTGCAGCTAAGATTTACTGTGAGAATTAAATTAGATATTGTATAAAGTACCTGATAAATTGCCATTCATATAGTGTGGGCTTAGCAAATGGTACCTATTACTCAAAATAGAGGAATATGATAGTAGATAGTATTAATGCCACTATATAGGTGTGGATAATGAGGGTGAGACCCTTTCAATAGAATTTTCAAGGTCTTCCACATAATAAATACCTGTCTGACTTCTAAGCTATGCTATTCTTACTATACATTTTCCCTACATTATTTATCTATCAGTATTTTATTTTGAGAAATCAAATTTTCAAGCCCTTTTGGATAAGGATGATTATATCAAGGTGACAACTTCTCCCCCAAATACATAGTAATGACTTGTCTGCTCATGCAAAAAATAGGACAAAATACTTCAATTTGAAAGGCTTCCAAAAATATGGAATCTATGAACATGAAAATCATAACAAACACTTTCAACTACATTTGCTTGATTTTGAGATTATCATAGAACCATAGGTTTTTAGAAATTGGAGATTACCTAGGCTATGCCCTGTAAAAGATAAAATAACAACTGAACAGGTGAGGAAATTTCCAAAATTAGTATTTCAGTGGCTGTGTATGAGAATTTAGGCTTTCTAAGTCCTAGACCAGTCCAGTTCTCTGAACTAATATTATCAACAGAAAAATGTGAATTGTACCAATCTACACATGAAAAACACAATTTTATAGCAAAAATAGGAATAATTACGTTTTATTGAATTTTAAAAAGCATTCTTAAATATTTATTTTTAGTTGTAGTTGAACATAATACCTTTATTTTTATTTATTTTTATGTGGTGCTGAGGATCGAACCCAGGACCTCTCACGTGCTAGGCGAGCACTCTACCACTGAGCCACAAACCCAGCCCTTAAAAGGTCTTTTAAATAGTATTAATTTTAAAAATTTTCTTTGTAAACTGTTTGAATGTTTTTGAAAGAGTCAATAATGATAAACTGAAAAAATATTAGTGACAAAAATAAATGAGAAAATAAAGTTTTACTGAGAATATAGTTTTACAGTGTTACTGAGATAAGTACTGGCTACAGTTACTTTAAAAAGTGTTGTGTTTTAAATGTACACAAATATTATAAAAATATTATTGCAAAAAAATTTAAAAAAGCAGAAATAAATAGAGCAAAGTTTTCCTTATCCTTATTCCACTCCTGATCAGTAACCACTTTGAAAAGTTTCATTGATATTCTACTTTTTTAGAAAATTAATTTACATATATGAAATTTAGATATTTATCTTGGGAGGTTAACTATCTGACTTATTTCCTACTTGTTTCTTCATTATCAAGATATCTTAGAGATATCTGTCAGTGCAAACAGATCTATTTCATTCTTTATAATAGCTGCATATATTTGAAAACATGAATATTTCATGATTTAATTTGATGATTATCTTATTGATGGTCATTCAGATTATGTCTAATTTTTCATAACCTGTATAAAAATGCCATAATTAACTGCTATATGCCTCTTTGTGTACTTATGTGTTGAGTTTTTTTCAAGATAGATATCAGGAATCATCCAAATGTGGTTAGATACTGCTAAATTGTCCTCCAAAATAATTTTACCAGTTTTGCAAAATCACCTGAAGAATATAAGGAAATATTACTTTCAAATATGATAACTCTTGATATTATTGATTCTTAGGTCTTAATTGATGAGTAAATAATATTTCACGTTTTTATTCTTTTGAATATATGTGACTCACAGCATGATAGTATAATATCTATATTTCTTATCCTTTATTTTTATTTTTGTGTTCATTGTGATTTTCACTTTATTTTATAGAATATCTTTATATGTTCTTTATATTAATCCTTTATATACTATTATATATAACATAATAAATGTTTCAAGTTTTTTTGAGGGGCACATGGAAATTTTCTTTAATTTTCGTTTGATAAAAGAAGTCATTTTTTTTCTGTTTTACAGCCATCTTTTCCAACTGAAGATTATAAAAATACACTTTAACTTTCATATCTGCTTTTTAGGTTTAATTTTTTTAATCCATCCTTAATTTATTTTTGGCATATGTAAATGTGGAGGATTAGGTGGTTTAGTTAATTAAGTTGTAAAATTATTTTATAAAGTGGTAAGTTGTAAGAAATAACTCAATTATGAAAAATTGTTTTTAAAAATTGAAAAACTGGAAAAACTCTCTCATTTACCATAGTCACAGAGTTTCTCACTATTTATTAGGAAAATAAATTTGCCTACTTTTAGTATGAGCAATTTTATGATTATATGTTTCTCTAATCTTGCCATATATACTCATTTCCCAATTTTTTGTTAGATTTTTAGCATAGTTTATCTTTAATTGTCTTTTCCATATTTTATTGACCTTTCAACTTTTCTTTGTTTGTTGTTCCCCTCTACCATATGCTATCTCTGTATTTCAATTAAAATTTAATACAATAAATATATATATATATAATATACATAAATATAAATATATACCATATATATACATGTATATACATGTATATATATGTCCTTTCTCCATGCCCCTGTCCCACAATCTGCATACACACGTCTGCATGCAGTGTGGAGTTTTCAATCCAGACTAACATTAAATTCTGTAACATAATTCATCAGCAAACATGTAAACAGAAATGAGTTTTGCTGCTGTGCTTGGTAAAAGGAAAACTACACTTCAGGAAAGGAAGATATTGATCTCAAGAAAAGGTACAGATACAGTAGACTTCTTTTTTAAAGGTATTTGTGGGCTGCACATTTTATAACTCCTTGAGTGTACAAAATTTTCTTTATCCTCACACTGGAAAAATCTGCCTACATACACATAAACACACATATCTGCATGCTATATACATATACATATGCATATACACACAAGACACATATGACAAAGAAATAATATCAAGAGGAGCTAGGGCATAGCTCAGAAGTAGAGTGCATATTCAAGCCTCAGTTTCAATCCAAAAAAAGAAAAAGAGAAAAAGAAAGAAAGGATATTTAAAAATACTATTTAATTACAAATGAGAAAGATGGATAAGTACTGGCTACCATTACTTTAAAAAGTACATAAAAATTTGTTAAATAATACACAACCAGAGAAATGCAAAAACAGAAAAACAAAACCCTCACATATATTTGTTTTTCCTAAACAGATAAAAATATTGTTAAGATGAAAATAATACTTTATATTGCAAAAAATGTGTTTTCTATCACATTGTTGGGAGGATGGAATTGGTAAAGAAATTTTTGAGACTAACTTGACAGAAGAGACTAAAATTTAAATATAGGTTTTAAACAATTCAGTTCTATCTGTCAAAGATATTTCATGTCATCAGCGTGGTAGTGTATACCTGTAATTCTAGTGATATGGGAGATTGAGATAGGAAGATCACAAAAAGACTAGAGATGTAGCTCAGTACTAAGGCACACCTGTGTTAAAAAAAACCAAAAACAAAAAAAACCTCATGTTTATCAAATAGGTACATATAAGGGTTTTAATGATATTTATATGATAGTAAAAAAAACAGAAATCATACATGTATCCATCAATAAGAAAGAAGTAAAATTATTGTACATCTATGTGGTGGAATACTTGCAGCAAAGAAGATATGGAGAGATAAATATTTCAATATATATGTTTTATATAAATCAATTTTTATATATGATATAAGCCAAACTATTAAGGATGGATATGTCTGCAGATTGCAATTAAGTTGTTTTTCACTTCAAATTCACGTACATTCTATGCAGTTTTCATTTCTACCAGCAGCATGCGTTATTTATAAAATTTTTCATTAGAAGAGTGATGTCAGCAAAAATGGCAGAGTAAGCCAGGGATGGTGGCACACTGCCATAATCCCAGCAACTTTGAAGGCAGATGCAGGAAGATCATAAATTTGAGGCCAGCCTCAGCAATTTAGCAAGACTCTAAGCAACTCAGTGAGACCCTGTCTCAAAATTTAAAAAATTAGCCTGGCACAGTGGTGGCGCACTCCTGTAATCCCAGTGGCTGTGGAGGTTGAGACAGGAGAATCACAAGTTCAAAGCCATCCTGAGCAACAGCAAGGAGCTAAGCAACTTGGTGAGACCCTGTTTCTTAATAAAACACAAAATAGGGCTGGAGATATGGCTCAGTGGTCGAGTATCCCTGAGTTCAATCCCCAGTATCAAAAATAAATAAATAAATTCATTAAAAAGGATTGGGGATATGGCTCAGTGGTTAAGGGCCCCTGGGTTCAATCCCCAGTACCCAACCCCCCAAATTAAACATATAAACATAGACTTACCATATGACTCAGCAATTACACTCTTAATTAATATAGTAGTCTGCTTGGGCTGCCGTAAGAACATACTACAAACTGAGTGGCTTATACAAAAGGAGTACATTACCTCACAGTTCTGGAGGCTGGAATTTTCATATTTGGTTTTTCCTGAGGCTTATCTCCTTCACTTGCAGATGGCTACCTTCTCTGTTTATTCTCATGAGCTTTGCTCTCTGCACCCACCTCTGGTGTCTCCCTATTCATATAAGGATAACAGATTGGAATAGGACCCACACATCTGACCTTAATTGCTCGCTCCTTCCTTCCTTCCTTCCTTCCTTCCTTCCTTCCTTCCTTCCTTCCTTCCTTCCTTCCTTCCTTTCTCTCTTTCTTTCTTTACCAAAAGATACTTTATTTTGTTCTTGATGTAGTTCATTCTCAATAATAAAATTAAATTTATGTTATTGTCAGTGATATTAGATACTTAAAGCATATAAATTTTAAATGATAAAAATGCAACTCAATACAAATTAAATAAAACCTCTGAACAGACCTTTCACAAAAGAAAATCTACACAGCAAAAAAGCACATACAAAACTGTTCAGCATCACTAGCCATATCCTATTTCCAACTGGGTACAGTGGTAAATGCCTATAATCCCAGCTACTTGGCATGCTGAGGCAGAAATATCACCAAGTTCCAGGCCAGTCTGGAACTTAACACAACCCTGTCTCAGAATAAATTAAAAAGGGCTGAGGGTGTCGCTTAGTGGTAGAGTGCCTGCCTAGCACACATGAGACACTGGGTTCCTTCTCCAGTATCACATATAAACACACACACACACACACACACACACGTTTCTGTCTTTAAATACAGTCACATTCTGAGGTATACTGGGGCTAAGACTTGGAGTTTTGAATTATGGGGGGACAGAATTCAATCCATAACAGGTATATTTACAAGAGAATTTAAAATACATATCTACACAAAATCTTGTACAAGAATGTTCACAGTGGCTATAGTCATAAAAACTAAAAATAACCCAAATATATATCTACTGATGAAGAGGCAAACATAATGTGGTATACTCATACAATGCAATATTATTTGACTTTAAGGAAGAAATAAAGTATTGAAATATGCTCCAATATGGATAAATCTTAAAATTTGCTAAGAAAAAGAAGCCAGACACAAAAGGCTACATATAATATGCTGTTTTATTCAATATCCACAACTGGCAAAATCACTGATAAAGAAAGCAGATCAATGGTCAACAGGGGATGTGGGGTGTGTGGAACTGGGATGTAAATGAGAGAGTTTTTCCAGTTTTTCTTTCTGTGATGGTGTAAATTTTTTATTTATTTTTTTTTCTCTTTATTAAAGCTATTTATTTATTTTATTTTTTTTTTACAGCTTTATAGTTTATTCTAGGAATTGCATTAAACTTACAGATCAATTTTGGTAAAACTGACATTAAACAATATTGAGTCTTCTGATTCATAAAGGGAGATGTTAATTTCTTTTTTTTTTTAATTAATTTTTATTGTAGGTTGTTCAAAACATTACATAGTTCTTGATATATCATATTTCACACTTTGATTCAAGTGGGATATGAACTCCCATTTTTACCCCATATACAGATTGCAGAATCACTTCAGTTGCACAACCAACATCACCCTGATTCCTAAACCAGACAAAGACACTTCAAAGAAAGAAAACTACAGACCAATATCTCTAATGAACCTAGATGCAAAAATCCTCAATAAACTTCTGGCGAACCGGATACAAAAACATATCAAAAAAATTGTGCACCATGATCAGGTAGGATTTATCCCTGGGATGCAAGGTTGGTTCAATATACGGAAATCAATAAATGTTATTCACCACATCAACAGGCTTAAAAATAAGAACCATATGGTCATCTCGATAGATGCGGAAAAAGCATTTGACAAAGTACAGCATCCCTTTATGTTCAAAACTCTAGAAAAACTAGGGATAACAGGAACATACCTCAACATTGTAAAAGCAATCTATGCTAAGCCTCAGGCTAGCATCATTCTGAATGGAGAAAAACTGAAGGCATTCCCTCTAAAATCTGGAACAAGACAGGGATGCCCTCTCTCACCACTTCTGTTCAACATAGTTCTCGAATCACTGGCCAGAGCAATTAGACAGACGAAAGAAATTAAAGGCATAAAAATAGGAAAAGAAGAACTCAAATTATCACTATTTGCAGATGACATGATTCTATACCTAGCAGACCCAAAAGGGTCTACAAAGAAACTATTAGAGCTAATAAATGAATTCAGCAAAGTGGCAGGCTATAAAATCAACACGCATAAATCAAAGGCATTCCTGTATATCAGTGACAAATCCTCTGAAATGGAAATGAGGACAACCACCCCATTCACAATATCCTCAAAGAAAATAAAATACTTGGGAATCAACCTAACAAAAGAGGTGAAAGACTTATACAATGAAAACTACAGAACCCTAAAGAGAGAAATAGAAGAAGATCTTAGAAGATGGAAAAATATACCCTGTTCATGGATAGGTAGAAGTAACATCATCAAAATGGCAATATTACCAAAAGTTCTCTATAGGTTTAATGCAATGCCAATCAAAATCCCAACGGCATTTCTTGTAGAAATAGAGAAAGCAATCATGAAATTCATATGGAAAAATAAAAGACCCAGAATAGCAAAAACAATTCTAAGCAGGAAATGTGAATCAGGCGGTATAGCTATACCAGACTTCAAACTATACTACAGAGCAATAGTAACAAAAACAGCATGGTACTGGTACCAAAACAGGCAGGTGGACCAATGGTACAGAATAGAGGACACAGAAACCAATCCACAAAACTACAACTATCTTATATTTGATAAAGGGGCTAAAAGCATGAAATGGAAGAAGGATAGCATCTTCAACAAATGGTGTTGGGAAAACTGGAAATCCATATGCAACAAAATGAAACTGAATCCCTTTCTCTCGCCATGCACAAAAGTTAACTCAAAGTGGATCAAGGAACTTGATATCAAATCAGAGACATGGCGTCTGATAGAAGAAAAAGTTGGCTATGATCTACATACTGTGGGGTCGGGCTCCAAATTCCTCAATAGGACACCCATAGCACAACAGTTAATAACTAGAATCAATAAATGGGACTTACTCAAACTAAAAAGTTTTTTCTCAGCAAAAGAAACAATAAGAGAGGTAAATAGGGAGCCTACGTCCTGGGAACAAATCTGGTGTAAATTTTTTAGAATTTGATACTGTTGATGCTTGTACAACACTGAATGTACTAGAAATCACAGCATTGTACACTTTAAAATAGTTAAAACTGAAATTTTGTGGATGGTGTGGATTGAGTCCAGAGTCTCATGCTGAATTTTATGACATGTGATTTTTATCTCATAAACTATAAAATTAACATAACTTACTACAATCAGTTAAACGCTACAAATATTCTAATGAAAGTTTAATGATCTCTCTACTCCATTCTCTTGTTCCCCCAGTAGCCTGGGAACTGGATGTACACGCCTGGTATGAATCCATTCACAGTTATTTACCCTGCCTGCTTAAATATAAGAGTGAGAAAGTACACTTGTTCACACACACACACACACACACACACACACACACACACCTTTTTAAAATTTTTTAACACTAGTGAAATCATACCATATACATTATACTACAGCTTACTGATATCTTTCAGATCAATAAATACAGCTCTATGTCATTTTAATAGCTATAGAACTTTCAGATGTAGAACCAATGGGACATATAGCGATAAAAAGAGATTTATAATAAGGAATTGATTTATGTGATTTTGGAGGCTGACCTGTAATCAGCAAGCTAGAGACCCAGGAAAGGTGACAGTGCAGTTCCAGTGTGAATCTGAAAGCCTGAGAACTAGGAGAGTTGATGATGTATTTCCAGTCTGAATGACGGTAGGCTTGGTATCCAGGAAGGGCTGATGTATCAGTTCAAATATGAAGACATTTACATTTAAAGTCCTAAATGATGTTTTGGCATTCTAATGAGGTGTGAAATTATGGTTTTTTGCTTGTTTGTTTTTTGCAGTGCTGGGGATCAAACCCAGGGCCTCACACTTGCTAGGCAAGCACTCTGCCACTGAGCTACATCCCCAGCCCTCATTTTTGTTTTAATTTTCATTTTCTAGGTTGCATTTACAATGACTTGCCATATTTTCATTTTTGCATTTTGTTTTTGTTTTATACTGTTTTAAAATATTCCTGTTTTTTCCACTATAAATTCTAAATTCCTATCTTCTTTAGAATGATTTCCATTCTCTCTATAATATTAGGCAAATATTCTTCCAAGTCTAACACTTGTTCATAGAATTAAAATTTTGAATTAATCTGAGTTCATTTTTATATATTAGGTGCAGTAAGTATCTAGCCTTTTCCCATCAGATGGAAATTTAGTAACAAGGATAAACTTTCCGTTTTCCATAAAGATGGAATAAAATGGTTGGTCTATATAAAATTTTCCCTTCATTTTGATCAATTTCTTAACTTTTTATTCTATTTTACTGATATGTTTATTCTGGGGTCATTTCACACTGTTTCTCTCTTTCTCCCTGGTGTGCACACCTCTTATAACTTGTGCTACAAATTGAATCCAGGAACTCCTGCATGAGAAGCACACACTCTACCACCGAGCTGCACCCCACTCTTATCACTGGGTTATTTCAATACCATTTCAAGTATAGTAGATTTACAGATCTCTGGTAGTAAGGCAAATTTCCCCAGCGACTTTTTATTTTTCATAATTTGTTGACCACTCTTTGCTTATTATTCTTGCATATAACTTATAAAATTATTTTTATTTTTTGAATTTTTATTAGAGCTTTATAGTTATACATAGGAGTTGGGTTCATTTTGACAAAATCGTATATGTAAGTAATTTGATTTCAATTTACATTCCCATCTCCTTTTCCTCTCCTCCTCCTCTTCCCTATTCTCCTTCCTCTACTGATCTTCCTTTCATCCTTTATTTATTTGTTTGTTTGTTTATATATTTTGATTGAGACTTTTTACATATACATAAAGGTGAAAATCCCTTTGGTGCATTTACATATACACATAACATGATTTTGTTAAATTCATTCCATATTTCCTCCTTTTTCCCTTCCTTCCTCCCTCCCACTCATTCTATTTCCACTCAACTGATCTTCCTTATATATTTATGATATCAAATCCCACCCCCACCCACCACTTTTTTTCCTTTATTTTGCTCCAGTTTCCACATATGAGAGAAAACATTCAAACCTTGATTTTTGGAGTCTGGCTTATTTCATAGCATAATATTCTCCAGTTCCATCCATTTAACAGCAAATGCCATTATTTCATTCTTCTTTATGTCTGAGTATATATACCACATTTTCTTGATCAATTCATCCATTGACAGGCATCTGGGTAGATTCCATAGCTTGGCAATTATTAATTTTGCTGAAAATATTGAAGTGGCTTCATCACTATAGTATGCTGATTTTATTTATATTTTTTATCAAATTCACAAAAGGGGATACAGATTAGAAGTTCAATAATGCTCTTCATTAATTAGAAAAACATTTACATTTTTAAATAAAACAACTACAGTGTGTCTTCCCTTTAAGTATTATTGATTTTTATTATTTACTATGATTTTTATGTGTCTTCATATGGTTTATTTTTAAATAAACCATAAAAAATATTTTTTTGTTTGGGACCAGGGTGCTTAACTACTAAGCTACATCCCCAGCCCTTTTTTATTTTTGTTTAGATACAGGGTCTTGCTGAGTTGCTTAGAGCTTTACTAAATTTCTGAGACCAGCCTTGAACTTGCTATTCTCCTGCCTTAGCTTCCTGAGCCACTGGGATTACAGATGTATGCCACCACACCTGCTTTCTATGGTTTCTATACCTTTCTACTTATGTGTCTTAATGTAACAGCAGTCCACTTTATGCTTTGAATATAGCCCTTGCTGCTCTGATACTGCAATTTATTTTTAAAAGGGGCATGTTTCTTTCTCTTCTTCTCTGCTCCTCCCTAATCTCTCTGGGTCCCTAATGTTAGGGGAAACAGGATTACCTTTCTTGTCCATTCTATACAGAGTTATCTGTCCTTGAGTACTCACCCACCCATCATAGGAATGAACTAATCCAGATTTTGGGGATGCTACTAGAAAATCTCAAAAATAACTATCTTCCAAATTAACAAGTGAATTACATCTCCAATGGGGAACACAGGGAATGTAGCCTTTGAATCACCTCATTAAAAGCCCCCTGTTCCTGCTGATGGGCAGAATCATACTCTTTGGGACAGGAGTCCCCTGTGTTTCTCCTTTGCTAGCAAAGCAATAAACCTTCATTTTCCTTCTTCTCAAAACTGTGCACTCATTATTGGAGTGGCATTAGGGACAAGGATTGAGCTTTTGGCAACAATACTAGGCAACTTACATATTTACATATTAAAATTGTTATGGACAATGTAAATAAAAGGTATTAATTATTATGTATTTCTTCTGTATCCAGGCCTTTACTAATTATTTTAATTTTAGCAGTTTTAAAGTCTCTTGAGATTTCTGGTTTTAGGGATTAATCAACTATATCTCCATAGAGTTGTTGTACTGATAGTATTGCCTTTTTAATCATAAAATTTTTAATGCTTTATTTTACTCAAGGAATATATCATTTAAAATTAGAAATAAAAGCTATTTGTAGTACTGGGGACTGAACCCAAGGCCTCACACATGCTAGGAAAGTGCTCTACCATTGAGTTATATCCACAGCCTTAAAGTTAATTTTTACAAAAATGTAAAAATAAGGACAGCCGCCCAGCCAGACCGGAGCAGGAAGCCGCGACAGCCGCCAGCCAGACCGGAGCAGGAAGGCGCCAGCCGCCAGCCAGACCGGAGCAGGAAGGCGCCAGCCGCCAGCCAGACCGGAGCAGGAAGGCGCCAGCCGCTCAGCCAGACCGGAGGAGGAAGTCCGGTCCCGCCCAGAGCGCTAGTCTCCAGGAAGCCCATCAACCCTTAAAACCCATCAAAGTGGGTGTGGCTACCAGCACAGTTGCGGCTGATCCAGGTACCCGGTTTCCAACTCCCCCACCCTTAGCTGCGATAACTCAAAATATTTCCCACAAGCTTTTGGGGATTGTAGCTATCAACACAAAACAACAACTGTAGAGGCACCTGGTTTCTACCTCAGAGACTAGAGTAGGGAAGATACAGGTGGAAGCTCATTTCCCTTCACACTGGCTATACCCACCACCCTGAATACAGAGGCTCAAACTAGGAATAGACAACGCCACCTACTGGAAGCAAGGAAAACAGTGTTCTGAGAGACTTTTTTTTTTTTCCTCTTTCTCTTTTCTTCTCTCTCTCCCACAACTTCAGCATATGTGAAACCAAGAACTGAGCATGAACAACTGAATTACCAAAGTAATAAAATATAGAGGAATTGCATATACCCCACCTCCCCCCCATTTTTTTTCTGTATTTCTATCTTACTTCCCTTTCCCTTCTCTTATTTCTCTTTTCTTCCTTGTTATTTCTTTTCTTTTCTTTTTTTTTAATTCATATTCTCTCTATACCACTTTCAATCTCCTAACTTTTGCTATCTATACATAGGGTAACTATCTAAATAGGAGGTTGAGTCTATACATTCTTCCATAAATTACCAGTCGAGTGGTTAGAGTTCTCCAAAGGTGCTAAGTTAGTTTAACCTCATTCCCTCACTCCTTTCTCTTTAAGTATAATATCCTTCGTCTGAAATTAAGTTTTCTAAATGCCACCAGATATGGTACGCCTTTTATGAAACTAAGGAATATATTCTTAAGTAATAATTAAATCCAATATCTATAGTCTTAGAATCTAACTATAAATGTATTAATAATGAAAACTTGTCCTTAGATAATATACTGTTGATATTGGGATCTGTTAACATTGTCTTTCTCCGAAAAAGAGGGATATTGGAGCTATTCAAGAACAATACAAATATATAAGGGGAAAAACATTAGCTCAACAGTTTCACAAAGCTAGAAAGAATCATGAGCAGTATGAAAAGACAAGGAAAGAAAGGACCACAAACAATACAGGTCAATTCAACATTAGATGAGGTAATATCTGCAGCTGATGGAATGTCAGACAAAGAGTTCAGGATATACATGCTTCAGATGATCTGGAGTCTCAAGGAAGACATTATTCATCAAATTCAGACAATGAAAAATCACTTTGACAATGAATTACATAAACAAATCCAAGAAGCAAAAGATCAACTCTATAGGGAGATAGAGGATATAAAAAACAAACAAACAGAAATCCTGGAAATGCAGGAAACAATAAACCAAATTAAAAACTCAAATGAGAGTATTACCAGCAGAGTAGAACACTTGGAAGATAGAACTTCAGATAACGAAGACAAAGTTTTTCAACTTGAAAAGAACATAGACATCTCAGCGAGAATGTTAAGAAATCATGAGCAGAACATCCAAGAATTATGGGATAACATCAAGAAACCAAACCTAAGAGTTATTGGGATACAAGAGGGTACAGAGGTCCAAACCAAGGGAATGAGTAATCTATTCAATGAAATAATACTAGAAAACTTCCCAGACTTAAAGAATGAAAAAGAAATCCAAATACTAGAAGCCTACAGGACACCGAATATACAAAATCATAAGAGATCCACACCGAGACATATAATAATGAAGATGCCCAACATACAGAATAAGGAGAGAATCTTAAAAGCCACAAGAGAGAGGAAGCAGATTACATTTAAGGGTAAACCAATCAGGATAACTGCTGATCTTTCAACACAGACTCTGAAAGCTAGAAGATCCTGGAACAACATATTTCAAATGCTGAAAGAAAAAGGGTTCCAACCAAGAATCATGTATCCAGCGAAATTAAGCTTCAGGATTGAAGATGAAATAAAAATCTTCCACGATAAGCAAAAGTTAAAAGAATTTGCAGCTAGAAAACCAGCTCTTCAAAACATCCTTGGCAAAACATTACAGGAAGAGGAAATGAAAAATAACAATGAAAACCAACAACAGGAGGTAGTACAATAAAGGAAAAACTAAGCATAGAGGAAAAACTAATCATGTTAAGTATCATACATAACCAAATATGGCTGGAAATACAAACCATATCTCAATAGTAACCCTAAATGTTAATGGCTTAAATGCACCAATCAAAAGACATAGGCTAGTAGAATGGATTAAAAAAAAAAGATCCAACAATATGCTGCCTACAGGAGACTCATCTGATAGGAAAAGACATACACAGACTGAAGGTGAAAGGTTGGGAAAAATCATATCACTCATACGGACCCCGGAAGCAAGCAGGGGTGTCCATACTTGTATCAAATAAAATACACTTCAAGCCAAAGTTAATCAAAAGGGATAAACAAGGACAATACATACTGCTCAAGGGAACCATACACCAACAAGACTTGACGATCATTAATATATATGCCCCAAACAATGGTGCAGCTACGTTCATCAAACAAACTCTTCTCAAGTTCAAGAGTCTAATAGACCACAACACAATAATCATGGGAGATTTTAATACACCTCTCTCACCAATGGACAGATCTTCCAAACAAAAATTGAATAAAGAAACCATAGAGCTCAATAATACAATAAATAACTTAGACTTAATTGATATATACAGAATATACCACCCAACATCAAGTGGATACTTTCTTCACAGCAGCACATGGATCCTTCTCAAAAATAGACCATATATTATGTCACAGAGCAAAGCTTAGCAATTACAAAGGAATTGAGATACTACCATGCATTTTATCTGATCATAATGGAATGAAATTGGAAATCAATAATAAAATGAGAAAGGAAAAACCCTACATCACATGGAGATTAAACAATATGCTACTGAATGAACAAAGGGTTACAGAAGACATCAAAGTGGAAATTAAAAAATTCTTAGAGGTAAACGAAAACTCAGAAACAACATATCGAAATCTTTGGGACACTATGAAAGCAGTACTAAGAGGAAAATTCATTTCATGGAGTTCATTCCTTAAAAGAAGGAAAAGCCAACAAATAAATGACCTCATACTACACCTCAAAGCCTTAGAAAAAGAAGAACAAATCAGCAGCAAATACAGTAGAAGGCAAGAAATAATTAAAATTAGAGCAGAAATCAATGAAATCGAAACAAAAGAAACAATCGAAAAAATTGACAAAACTAAAAGTTGGTTCTTTGAAAAAATAAATAAGATTGATAGACCACTAGCCACGCTAACAAAGAGAAGAAGAGAGAGAACCCAAATTACTAGCTTACGGGATGAAAAAGGCAACATCACAACAGACAATTCAGAAATACAGACGATAATTAGAAATTATTTTGAAACCCTATACTCTAATAAAATAGAAGATAGTGAAGGCATAGATAAATTCCTTGAGACATATGAACTACCCAGATTGAATCAGGAAGATATAAACAACCTAAACAGATCAATATCAAGGGAGGAAATAGAAGAAGCCATCAAAAGACTACCAACCAAGAAAAGCCCAGGACCGGATGGGTATACAGCAGAGTTTTACAAAACATTTAAAGAGGAACTAATACCAATACTCCATAATCTATTTCAGGAGATAGAAAAAGAGGGAGAACTCCCAAATTCATTCTATGAGGCCAATATCACCCTGATTCCCAAACCAGAGAAGGACACCTCAAAGAAAGAAAACTACAGACCAATATCCCTAATGAATTTAGATGCAAAAATCCTCAATAAAATTCTGGCAAATCGTATACAAAAGCATATCAAAAAGATTGTGCACCATGATCAAGTAGGATTCATCCCTGGGATGCAAGGCTGGTTCAATATACGGAAATCAATAAACATTATTCACCACATCAATAGACTTAAAGATAAGAACCATATGATCATCTCGGTGGACGCAGAAAAAGCATTCGACAAAGTACAGCATCCCTTTATGTTCAAAACATTAGAAAAACTAGGGATAACAGGAACTTACCTCAAAATTATAAAAGCTATATATGCTAAGCCTCAGGCTAGCATCATTCTAAATGGAAAAAAACTGAAGGCATTCCCTATAAAATCTGGAACAAGACAGGGATGCCCTCTCTCACCACTTCTATTCAATATAGTTCTCGAAACACTGGCCAGAGCAATTAGACAGACGAAAGAAATTAAAGGCATAAAAATAGGAAAAGAAGAACTTAAATTATCACTATTTGCGGATGATATGATCCTATACCTAGAAGACACAAAAGGGTCTACAAAGAAACTACTAGAGCTAATAAATGAATTCAGCAAAGTGGCTGGATATAAAATCAACACGCATAAATCAAAGGCATTCCTGTATATCAGCGACAAATTTTCTGAACTGGAAATGAGGACATCTACCCCATTCACAATATCCTCAAAAAAAATAAAATACTTGGGAATCAACCTAACAAAAGAAGTGAAAGATTTATACAATGAAAACTACAGAACCCTAAAGAGAGAAATAGAAGAAGATCTCAGAAGATGGAAAAATATACCCTGTTCATGGATAGGCAGAACTAACATCATCAAAATGGCAATATTACCAAAAGTTCTCTATAGGTTCAATGCAATGCCAATCAAAATCCCAACGACATTTCTTGTAGAAATAGATAAAGCAATCATGAAATTCATATGGAAAAATAAAAGACCCAGAATAGCAAAAGCAATTCTAAGCAGGAAGTGTGAATCAGGAGGTGTAGCGATACCAGATTTCAAACTGTACTACAAAGCAATAGTAACAAAAACAGCATGGTACTGGTACCAAAACAGGCAGGTGGACCAATGGTATAGAATAGAGGACACAGAAACCAATCCACAAAATTACAACTATCTTATATTTGATAAAGGGGCTAAAAGCATGCAATGGAGGAAGGATAGCATCTTCAACAAATGGTGCTGGGAAAACTGGAAATCCATATGCAATAAAATGAAACTGAATCCCCTCCTCTCACCATGCACAAAAGTTAACTCAAAATGGATCAAGGACCTTGATATCAAATCAGAGACTATGCGTCTGATAGATGAAAAGGTTGGCTCCGATCTACATATTGTGGGGTCGGGCTCCAAATTCCTTAATAAGACACCCATAGCACAAGAGTTAAAAACAAGAATCAACAAATGGGACTTACTTAAACTAAAAAGTTTTTTCTCAGCAAGAGAAACAATAAGAGAGGTAAATAGGGAGCCTACATCATGGGAACAAATTTTTACTCCTCACACTTCAGATAGAGCCCTAATATCCAGAGTATACAAAGAACTCAAAAAATTAAACAATAAGAAAACAAATAACCCAATCAACAAATGGGCCAAAGACCTGAACAGACACTTCTCAGAGGAGGACATACAATCAATCAACAAGTACATGAAAAAATGCTCACCATCTCTAGCAGTCAGAGAAATGCAAATCAAAACCACCCTAAGATACCATCTCACTCCAGTAAGATTGGCAGCCATTATGAAGTCGAACAATAACAAGTGCTGGCGAGGATGTGGGGAAAAGGGTACTCTTATACATTGCTGGTGGGACTGCAAAATGGTGAGGCCAATATGGAAAGCAGTATGGAGATTCCTGGGAAAGCTGGGAATGGAACCACCATTTGACCCAGCTATTGCCCTTCTCGGACTATTCCCTGAAGACCTCAAAAGAGCGTACTACAGGGATACTGCCACATCGATGTTCATAGCAGCACAATTCACAATAGCTAGACTGTGGAACCAACCCCGATGCCCCTCAATAGATGAATGGATAAAAAAAATGTGGCATTTATACACAATGGAGTACTACGCAGCACTAAGAAATGACAAAATCATGGAATTTGCAGGGAAATGGATGGCACTAGAGCAGATTATGCTAAGTGAAGCTAGCCAATCCCTAAAAAACAAATGCCAAATGTCTTCTTTGATATAATGAGAGCAACCAAGAACAGAGCAGGGAGGAAGAGCAGGAGGAAAAGATTAACATTAAGCAGAGTCATGAAGTGGGAGGGAAAGGGAGAGAAAAGGGAAATTGCTTGGAAATGGAAGGAGACCCTCATTGTTATACAAAATTACATATAAGAGTTTGTGAGGGGAATGGGAAAAAAATAAGGAGAGAAATGAATTACAGTAGATGGGGTAGAGAGAGAAGATGGGAGGGGAGGGGAGGGGGGATAGTAGAGGATAGGAAAGGTAGCAGAATACAACAGTTACTATTATGGTATTATGTAAAAATGTGGATGTGTAACCGATGTGATTCTGCAATCTTTGTAATGTTTTGAATAACCAATAAAAAAAAATGTAAAAATATTTTTTCAGGAAAAAAAATCAACTAGTGTCGAATTTCAAAATAAATAGGATCTGTAGCAGCATTATTGATTTGACTTACTTATTATGCTTATATCATTTATTATATCATTTAAGGAATCATTTAAAGTCAGTTTTCCTGATTTCCAGTAATGGTGGTTTTGGTCAAATAAAAAGGAAATAAAAGGGGAAAGAAAAAAGTAAAGCAAGATAAAACAGACAAATATTTGATACAATTCAATTGAAGTGAAGTGATGTACACCAGTGACTTAACGAAGCTAAAGCAGGAGGATCACAAGTTCCAACCCTATCTCAAAATAAAATTTTAAAAGGTTGGGGATGTGGCTCAGTGATAGAGTGCTTGCCTAGCATGGACAAGGTCCTGGGTTCCATCCCTAGCACCAGACACACAAAAAATCAAATAGATATAACTATATCATCTACAGAACAACATTTTTAAAAAATTTTTGTACTTGTAGATGGACAGCATGCCTTTATTTTATTTATTTCATTTTTATGTGGTGCTAAGGATAGAATCCTCTGCCTCACATGTTAGGAAAGTGCTTTGCCACTGAGCTACAGCCTCAGCCACAGAACAACATTTTAAGTATCAGACTCTTCACCTTGTTGCCTCCTGACTAATGGCATTCATTTGCATAACAATAGATACACAAGGTTAGAAGTCCAGCTAGTTACTATCAAATACAGCAAAGTCAGCAGGCCTCCTTGAAGGATGAAAAGGATATTTAGAGGTATTCCATTACATAGGCCAGCAGTTGAGGTAAACAAGCTGATTCTCATTCTCCTATTATTATTAGTAGTAGTGCTGGGGATTGAACCCAGGGCCTTGTACATGTGAAACAAGCACTCTACCAACCGAGCTATATTCCCAGTCCCTCTCCCATTATTTAAAATCACAGATCACAAACATGCCCATCACCATGATCACCTATGTTGTCCCAGTTAAGAGGAATCATTTTGTCATAATTAAAGAGAGGAAGTATCAACAGTATTAATGGGCAAAACCCTTTTGTACCATTATAATGAATAGATTTTCTTTGAATGTATAGAGGTAAAAAATTCTGAGTAAATTAGACATACAAGACCAAAAAATGCTAACATTTAAAAGGATAAGACCATCCCACTTATAAGCAAATATTGACCACTATTTTCACAAACAGTAAAACATCTTTGACAACAATTCCTAAAGTACAGGATGAGCTCTCCTTCTCCTTTTTTTCTACACCGTCTCCATGGGATAGTCCCAAATAGAACTTCAAAATATGCCCTCTACAATAATGAACTTGTACTGTCTTATTTTATTCTGTATTATCATTGGTGTGACAGATACCTCAAGAAAATATCCACATGGTAATAATCAGAAATATTAATGTATTATTTATATCTACCTTCACAGTAAAGAATATCAAAAACACTGGCAGCAAAGACAACAGATGCCACAGGCCACTCATGAACCAGTTCCTACTTGGGTCATGATCCTGCTTTCCTTTGGAAATTGCTGCGTACAGGGGCTGGGGATGTGGCTCAAGCAGTAGAGCGCTCGCCTGGTATGCGTGTGGCCTGGGTTCGATCCTCAACACCACATACAAACAAAGATGTTGTGTCCGCCGAAAACTAAAAAATAAATAAATAAATATTTTTAAAAAAATTCTCTCTCTCTCTCTCTCTCTCCCTCTCTCACTCTCTCTTTAAAAAAAAAAAGAAATTGCTGCGTACATGAGTCCATATGAAGTCTACTAAGATAGCTTCTTAGAATCATCAGGACAACAATTTATATCTTAGGCATCCAAAGTATTAACAATGGGACAACAATTTTTAGGGTAGTAGTATCTTTCTTCAACTGGTAGCTTTTGCTGCACATTCTATTCTTTTTAAGACATACTTTTAGTTGTAGATGGACACAATGCCTTTAATTTATTTATTTATTTTTATGAGGTGCTGAGGATCGAACCCAGTGCCTCACACGTGCTAGGCCAGCACTCTGCCACTGAGCCACAACCCCAGCCCCCTGCAACATTCTATTCTTATTGCTGCCATTACCTATATGGCAGTTCTCTGAATTGAAATTCTTACAGTCTTCATTCTTCAAGCACCCTGAACTAACCTCACTATGTGTGGGGACTGATAGATAGTGACCTTAACTATTCATATTGATTCCAAATATCTTTGAGACCCTTCATGAGAGCTGCAATTAGTTTTAAGAATATCACACCTTAAAATTCTAATCTCTTATGACAATTTAAAAGATAATTGCCTAGAAAGTTAAGTGGAATCTAGCAGAAAAATCTATAAGTAAACTCACTAAAATTTCTCATAGAGAAAACTTAGAAATGGGTTAGAGATGTCTAAAAAGAGGTTAGACAGGATTTCACAGGATGGTGCCATCTTAGTAGAATCTGTTAGGTTGATATCTGTTAGTAATGTTTACAGATCTATCAAATTAACTTGTCAGTCTGTTTTGTGCTGATCAAGGTCTCAGGAACAGACTACATCTAACCAAACTTGTAAGATACTAGTGTATAAATTGCATTCAAATAATTTTTGCAAAAGAGTTTCCCACAAACTAGAATGACCATATAATTTACTGTCCAAACTGACACTTTAAGATTGAAAAATGGGAATCTTAAGCTGAGGTAACAGATGCAAATTGTGACTCTCCAGGACAAAACAGAATATATGGTCACTCTTCCCATAATTCAAATACTCATCTCCATGGTCCAGTGCATTTCCTACCCTGTATCAAGGTCTCAGAGAAACCAAAATAATAATTTAAAATTTTCATGGTCAGCATGAACTTAGAGCCAAAAGAGATAGATAGTTATGTCCATGGAAATCTATTCTAATAGAGCAGGCAGGCACAGTATATCAGAATATATTTGTTGATTGTAATATGAGTATGCCCCAGGCTGGGGCTAGGGCTCAGTGGTAGAATGCTTGCTTAGCATGTGGGAGGCCCAGAGTTTCATCCCCAGCAACACCACACACACACAATTATGTCTCTAAAGCCCAGTATGTCACCCTCTTTGGACACAATTTTTTACTCCTCCTTTCTAGATCCATCTACTCCTATCTATTCAAATTGGATATAATGCAATTGTTCCAATTTCAGATTTTTAGGTTACAAAATAATTTCTGCCTTGCCTCCTTGAAAAGGTACCCTAGTTATTTGGACTGAAGTATTTTTCCAAATCTTCTCAGCCACATTCACATCACTCTAGCTACAGGTATTTATTTTCATCTATTAAGTATTGGAAAGAAAAGTACCTTTTAAGATGAAATCAAGAAGCAAATCTTTAAACCTCCTGACTTCATCTTTGTGTATCGATGACAGTCCTGCTTTGTGCTGATTTACACAAGATTATATTAAAGTTATGTGGGACTTATAGCTAGAATAAAGCATATTATTAAATGAGATCAAAGAAATTTTGTGGCAATTCAGGACAGAGTAATTACCACCAATTTCACTGCCAGCTTAGGTGGTGATAAAGATGATGTATGACAATGGGTTAAACAACTGAAACTGCAATTGGAGGAAGCAAAGCATCAGCTTCTGAGAGATGTGGATGAGACTGACAGACTTAATCAGAACTTTGTTGAGATCACCAACAGCAAGCAACCTACAAGCATGTGCTTATAAGTGTATCAACACAGTAGTAAAGGCCAAGTCAATGCAATTTGGAAAACAGCACTTGTAAGCCATTCTGGGAGAGCATCATAATAATAGAAGAGTAAATCTTGCCCAAGTAACATTGAGAATATTAAGAATGCAAGGGAATTTGCTGATACAGTAGAACATTTTGCAAATGCATTCAGAAGAGAGAAAAATGGAAAATGTTTTCTTGGTCAGAGACACCAAAGCTGGCAAAGGAAGTACAGGGAGTTTGGACATGCGCTGACTATCTGCATTTTATCCAAGGAAATCATTTATCTTATGAGGTCAGTTTTGGATGGCAATGCTTCTATTCCGTTGAATCCTGATTCTGCAGTGAATACCAAATGAGTGCTATATGACCCTAAAAACAAACAGGGAAATGAAACTGAATTATATAAGGGCAACAATAAAATTTCCACAAGGGTGGAATAAGCTTAGTTTATTGAATGATAGTATTATTTATTTATTTGTTTACTTGGTACCAGGGATTGAACCCAGAGATACTTTACCACTGAGCCACATCTCCAGCCCTTTAGAAAATATTTTATTTAGAGACAGGGTCTTACTGAGTTGCTTAGGGCTTTGCTAAGTTGCTGAGGATGGCTTTGAACTTGTGATCCTCCTGCTTCAGCCTCCTGAGCCACCAGGATTATAGGCATGTGACACTATACCCAGTGTTAAATGATAATATTAAACCTAGATAATGAAAAATAGTTAATAAAATGGACAAGGTGAATTTGGAAGAATCTAAATACCCATAGTCCCACTGTCCCACTTCCAATACTGAGAGATGGTGAAACAAAAGCCCTCACCCATGCCTTCCCTCTTAGTCTGTTTGGGTTGCTATAACAAAACACTATGTAATTCATAAGCAACAAAATTAGTTGTTCTACAAGCTAGGATGTCCAGGGTCAAGGTACCAGCAAATTCAATGTGTGGTATTTGCTTTCTACTTCAAATATGCCACTTTCTCACTACATCTCACATGGCAGAAGGGGAAAACAGGATCTGTCAATCCTATTTTATGAGGGCAGTAGTCCCATTCTGAGGGCAAAGTCCTCATGATCTAATCAATTTCCCAAGACCCCACTATTAATACTATTGTGTTGGAGATTAGGTTTTAACATATGAATTTTGGAGTAATATAAGCATTCAGACCATAGCACCTGCCTTTCTGGATCTCCATTGGTCTTCTTTCTTTGTCCCACAGTCCATTCATTCAGAAGGAGCGCCTTTTCTTCCTCCTATCATGGAGTATTAAAACTCATGTCCTGGCTTTCATACAACAAAAGAAGTATCATCTTAATCTCATGGAAGAAATACAATAATCTGAGCCTATTCTAGGCCAAATTGGATTGAGTTATGAGATGGTAATAATAAGCAGCTTCCAGATCTTGGGAGATTGATACATGAAGTTTATTTCTTTACCACATAAAGTCTGTTGTAGGTCAGGTGACCCACCAGTGCAACCATCTTCCCTGAGATTATCTAACAAAGCAGTCTGTTTCAATCTCACAGCTCTACCATTTTGATGCAGTATTCAAGGCTCACCACTGAAAGGAAAGATTGAATAGAGACATTTCACTGATGATTCAGAAGAGAGACTCAATTTCTTATCATGGTCCATTAGCCAGAAGGAGAATGCATGGCCTTATAAACTTCAAGGAGCACAGTAGGATATTAGTTAACACTGGAAATATCTACTAAGAGCTTCCCATGCTTGATCTTTGATATCCTAAATGAATTTATGAAACTTCTTTCTTTCTCCAAAGCTTGACTTTTTCAGCTTATTGTTTTCCTAAGGATGCGAGTAAAAATTTAATATGACTCGGGATGCTGAGACATGACCGAGTTCTCCTGGTGGGTGCATGAACTCTTCTTCGGAAACACTGAAACTGGGTGCTCTAATAGGCAAGAAATCCCTAAAGTCTAGTTGTAGAATATGCAAATACATGAAAATGTTTCAAAAATATCAATTTCATCATAATATTAAAATACAACATTAGACTTTTGTAATGCTAAGAAATAGTGGTCATTCTCTGAGCAGAGAAAGGGCCAAAAGTGGCTGAGTTTAGTTAAAAAAAAACAAAACCTCATTGTCATTGAAAACATTTAATTTCAACTTCTTCTTCTCAAAGAGAAAACTTAATATACAGAAACTGTATCACCAAAAGAAATCCTTCTCCATCTCATGTTGCAAAAATCCATTTAGTGAGTAACTATGAATTAGAAATCAAAACAAACAGCTGGTATCTAAGTATAGCCTTCTGAATAGGGGTCTTTTTTGGTTAACTGTATCTAAATATGTGATACTCTTTGAGGAAGTCTCTGTGGTTATCTCCTTCTGTCAAATGCATTATTTAAAAACAATCGGGCAGTAAACTTCCAAAAAGAAAGGTTGGAAGGCTTAATAGAAAGAGTGACATTTATTTGATGAAGGCTCAGGGAAGCACTTTGAATGCTGTTAACACAAAAAGCAGCTTGTACACAATGAACTTAGTAAGAAGCAATGTTCACAGATTTACCTGTGAAACCACACACCTCGCCCTCTCAAATATTTATCCTACCAAATTTAATTGGACCGAAGCAGATAAAACCATTCAAGCATGGGAACCAGTAATTGTTTGTAATTCATAAAGAGGATTATGTACATTAGACACTTCCAAAGAAACTACCTGTCTGTAAAGGAACATAGTTACAACAAAATGTTCTACAAATATGCGCTTTTTAATAGTCTACTTACTTCCAGGAATAATGCAAGCACCAGTACCCTGGGGGAAGTGGTGATGAGAATTCTTGCCCATGCTCATCAGTATAGTATACAATTTGAAGGTCACAGTCCAGCTCTAAGCTCATATAGCAAGCAGCGACTTTCACTTCTAAAGCCTCATTTGCATGGCAGGCAATTAAATCAGCAAGGGCTGTCTGTGCCTTGATAAAGTTGGAACTAGTCCTATTTCTAGATCTTCCATGCTAATGAATTTCCCAAAGTTATCCATTGGAATAATTGTTGAAATTGTCTGTTGTGATATTGTGATTTATAATAAGAAATATATATATTTTGATCTTTGTCCCTGGTTCCTGGCACAGAGCTCATAATCAATCAGGAATAAACATCTAAAAAATAGGGGTTCTTGATGTATTTCTTTTTGTTCTACTATTTGGTCTTTGGCCTTGGTTCCTCACACAGCTCCTAAGTCTTTGAAATATCCTGGGTCATAGGAGCATCTTTTATTCTAATGAGTCCCCTTTCTGGGGGACTAAGCCATGATTAGTAACTTAGAACTTTCAGCTCTATGCTCCATCCTTCAGGAAGGGGAGATAAGCTGGAGATGAGATCATAATTGGTCTTGCCTCCATAATGAAGTCTTCATACAAAACCCTGATCTGGGGCTGAGGGTGTAGCTGCATGGTAGAGCATGTGTTTAGCATGTGTAGGTTACTGGGTTCCATCCCTAACATGGCCAATAAAAAATCCTGATCTATGGGATTCAGAGAACTTCTGGACTAGAGAACAAATTCACATGCCAGGAAGGTAGCACACCTCAATTCCAAGGGTACAGAAGCTCCTGTGCTTGGGAAACTTTTGAACTTTACCCTATGTACCTCTTTATCTTGTGGTTAATCTGTACCCTTTGTACTATCCTTTATAATAAATAGATAAATATAAGTAAAATATTTTCCTAAGTTCTGTGAGCCATTTAGTAAATTATCAAACCCAAGAAGGGGGTCATTGGAACTTTGTGATTTATAGTTAAGTCCAACAGAAATTGTGGGTAACCTGGGAACCTAATACTTCTGATTGGCATCTGAAATGGGATCAGTTTTATGGGCTGAGCCCTTAACTTATGGGGTCTTCACTAACCCTAGTTATTTCAGAATTGAGCTGAATTATAGAACACTAAGCTGATGTTAGAGAGCTGGTATGAGAAACTTTCACACGTTTTAGTGATCAGAAGTATTTTGAGAATACAGAAGAGGAAAAATATTTTTCCTGTAAACACCTTTCCACTGTGCATAGCAACGCAAGCCAGAGATCCAAATAGTAAGACAAGCTGTGTACATATGAGATTAATCCACTCATGAATTCATCTAGTAAATTTTAATTGGTCATCTGCTATGTACCAGGTACTGCCAATAGGCACCTGATGGACTCAATAGTGGTTAGACCAGAGCAGAAAATAATAATGTATGCCTTGTATAGTAAGCAAATGAGAGTAAATAAACTATTGTCCAATTCCAGTTAATTGTTTAGCTGGAAGACATCACCAGAAGGGTAAGAATAGAAATGCCATAAAAATAAACAAAATCAATTTTGCCATTCAGAGAGGTGGACAGTGGGATATTTTGTATGTGGTTGACATAAATCCATCTGGGAGCATTTAATCATACAGAGAAACTAATGACATCACTTGAAATAACATGCCAAGAAATTCCTTCACAAATGTACACTGAAGCTTTAAGTAAATAAGGCATGAAAATGCTATATTTAAGAATAATGGAAAATGCCACAAACTTGAAATGCTTTGGGAGGCACTGTGGATTTAGGAGGAGGCTTTAGGAGAATTCACAATGGCAGGAAACACTGATGCATTCACCACACATCTGCAGGGACTTCATTCTTCAGAAGAGAAAAATATGCTTCCCACCAGTTGTGACTCTATTATTTCACCATTAACTCTAGAATTTATATGAGTGCAGGATCATTGCCCAGATTCAACAAATAGTTGGCACCATACCAAACCTGCAAGCAATTCTCAGGCCACTGAGGAAACCTTAACTCTAAGAGCCTGGAAATTATATTTAATGAATTTCCTTTTGTCATTGGTGGACAATAGATGATAAAAGGTAACATTTATACCTGTCAGGGACAACCCACTAGGGAGTAGCCTTCCTTGGAGTCAGCACTCAGAAAGGCAATCCTTCCAGGAGGTTAAAAACTGTAATCTAGTGGAAAAAAAGGCTATGCACTCATCTTGCGGTTAGCCTGCATGTTTTACAGATTTGTGTATTAATTTGGTTCAAAAATACACAGCTTCACTTCCCTCATCATTATCCTGAAGTGACCTTCACCAAACTCCAGGTATGGATTGAGTTTCTCATCACTTTTCTATATGATACATCCCTCAGTGAATTTTTTTTTTTTTTCTGACTAGGGAATTTAAGTTTTCCTCTCAGAGGTATTGCCCACAAACGAGTCTTGTTCCTATTGCAGTCTGCTCTTTGAATTTGGCTACAAACAAATATTGCCTAAAAGTCAGAACAAAAGGACAGGAGTAATGAGTCAAATATCCAGCTGTCCCAATATTACTGAAAAAGAAGTATCTTCATCATGACCACCATATGGAACATGCAAAATGAATGCTATTTTTCAATCTCATTCTTGTTCATATTCTGGACATTTAAACCCCTCTAAATCTAATTCATTTTGTTTATTAAGTTGCAGAAGTATCTTACAGCCATCTAAACCCTTTCTTTCTTCATCTTTTCTTCTGATTCAAGGCATCTGGAGGGCAAGCTGAATTAGTGGGACCTTTGTAAATCCGATGGCCCCTGCAGGTTTCACAACCATGACTTGATGCTCTGAGCAGGGGGAGGAGGATTTTTTGTTTTTGTTTTTGATACTGAGGATTGATCCTAGGGGCACTTTATCATGGAGCTATATCCCCAGCCCTTTTAATTTTTTATTTTGAAACAGGGTCTTGCTAAGTTGCTTAAGGCCCTCGCTAAATTCTTGAGGCTGGCCTCCTACTTGCAATTCTCCTGTCTCAGCCTCCCAAATGACTGGAATTACAGGATTGTACCACCATATACCTGGAACATGGAGGGCTTTAACTGTCTTTTTTTTTTTGCCATCATGAAGAACTGTTATTTACAAGCAGTTCAAACATGCTTAGGAAGTGAGGAGATGAGACTAATCTGTAGCTAATCAAAGGTTTTGATTTTAAATCACAGAATCCAATTAATGTTACCTGGTGAAATAAGAAAAAGAAAAATACAACTCTCTCCATTTCACCCCTTTCAAGACATATCAAAAGATGGGCATGTCTCCCTCTCTGCTTGCCTCATCTGGAATAATTTCCAGGAAGCCTTTCCTTCCCTGATTTCCCTGACCACCTCTAAAATGTATTCAATATAACTAGAAAAAATCATCTGTTTTTCAATTTTTTATTCTGATACATAAAATACTTGCCTGATATTCTGGTTATTTTGTAAGATTTTGATAATATTCAGATTAACTTCCTAACATGTCTTTATGGTTTTTCAGTGACTGAAGTGGACCCTAGTATAGCCAAGACATTTCAGAGTAAGGATAGCAATATTAGCTAAGACCAAAGGCTAAATTTTACATGTCTTGATTAAAGTTTAGCTGACAAAGGCTCTTCTTTTCACTTTTTCAAGTGAATAGAAGATTTCAAGTCTCTTTTGTGTATTTTTGAGTAATTCAATCTGTTTGAGGTTTATTTTTTTCTTAATAATTATGTTCCCAGCTCCATGTGGGATTTGGAACTTAATGATCTTTGAGAAAGTCAAAAGGGGAACCTATTGTATAAGGATACAAGAAAACCAATGATTTGATTGCTATTTATAGCCAATAACACAAAAGTCACATATGTCAAGGGTTCTAGGGGATGTCCAGATCCTCTCATTGTTTTCCCAAATCTAATAATATAGATGGAGGGTTTATTTCCTCATGCAGCTGTTGTGGTTGTTGTTGTTTATGCTCTGATCACACCTGGACTACAGAAGGAAGGTGTCCAGGGGAAGAAATTTAAATGGTGATGCCCCCTCCCAATGCCAATCCCTTCGTTTTCTGTAGCTCTCATTATTATCTGTGTCTGGCAGCAACAGTATGCCACTGTTAGGATCTCCTTTAGCTCAAACTTCTTCCTCTTTTCCTTCATCACTGTATTCAGAACAACTTATTTTTTTTTTCTTAATGGGGCCCTTTTTTTTGCACTAATACAATGGATATAATTTGAGAGGCTTTGATGGAAAGACTTGAAAGAGTCATTAACTTCATTTTGCTTCATTTGTTTTCCAAGTCAAAGAATCTTAAAGAGAACTGCTGTGAAAAATAAGAGCATCTTAATTGACTGCCTTGAAGCTATGCATTTCAGACATCACAGTAAAAAGTGCTGGGCTCTCCCTTGAGGATGGGATGATTCAAAAATTTAACTATTACCTAAGACTACAGGTCCCCCAGCTTGCACCAATGTCTACTCTTCTTCATTCTCCTCTAATCCTCTTTCTTTGACCATTGACCCTTCTTTTGTAGTTCAGAACCTACCTCATAGTAGTTTTGTAAATATTAAATGATTCAATAACTTGAAAGTATTTAAAATGTATCCAGGCACAGTAATCCTAGCAGCTTGGGAGGCTGAGGCAGGAGGATCCCAAGTTCAAAGCCAGCCTCAGCAAATTAGCAAGGCCCTAACCACTTTAGTGAGACCCTATCTCAAAATAAAAATGACAAAGGGCTGGAGATGTGGCTCAGTGGTTAAGCACCCCTGGATTTAATCCCTGATACCAAAAAAAAAAAAAAAAAGTATTTAAAATGGTGGCTGGCATTTAGTAAACCCTTAGTATGAATTTCTTAGTTTGTTTTCTCAGAATACCTGAAACTAGATAATTTATAAAGAAAAGAGGTTTATTTGTGTTCATGGTTCTGAAGAATGGGGTGTCCAAGAGCATGGTGCCAGCATCTGTTTGGCTTCTGGTGAGGGCCTCATGGTGCTTCAACTCATGGCAAAAAATACAAAGGCAAGTGGCACATGTGGATGAGAAGTAAGAGAGATAGCCAAGGAGGCCAAATTTGCTTTATACCAATCTCTTCTCATGGTAATTAATCCAATCTCATGAGAATGAGAACTCATACCAGAAAACTATTCATTTGTTTGTGAGGGCTCCATCTCCATGGTCCAAACTCCTCCTGCTAGAGCCCACCACTCAAGATTGTTGCATTGAAGTCCAAGCAAATTAAACCATATTCAAAACACAACAATGTATTATTGTTATTGTTACTATGATTAGAATTATTATAATTTCTAAATTTTCAAGGGAAAAGTAGGCTTTCATTGTACTATCTCTTTTTGCATTAACATAAACTATGAATACAGACTACCTACCCATGTGAAAATTATAAACTAATATTTTAATTTGTGTTCTATATCTTTTAATAAAGTTAAGAAGATGCAAAGAGAGTTTTCTAAAGCCAGATCTTAACAAATGAGACATGAGATACTTATATTTATAACAAAATGATGATGGTAGATTCATTTTTTTGGTAAAAATTTACAAATAAAAAGGTCTAGTGTCATTACCAAATAAGAGAGCAAGCTGTATAGGATACTATGGAGTTTAATGTGTATATGTTAGTGTGTGTGTTGAGTAAGTATTAACTAGCATCAGTAGGTATTTTTTGTCTTTGATATTTTTGCATAATAATCTTTTTTATTTTTATCTTTAATTTTATCTTTTGAGACAGGGTATCAGTAAGTTGCTGAGGCTGGACTCACCAACTTGTGATCCTCCTGCCTCAGCCTCCTAAGTTGCTGGGCTTACAGGTGTGCATCACCACATCCAGCTTTCCATAATAATCTTGTGAGATCTTTTGCTATGGATAAATAATCTAAGGCCTAAATAGGCTAAATATCTAAACACATGTCTTCAGAGTCAAATATTCATTACATTAGACTGAAGTCCAGTATTCTTTTGATTCTACAGTAATTATACCTGTACTAGGCAAATGTAATAAACCAAAACAAGATAGACATGGTTCCTGCCCTCTCCAAACTTTCAAAGCCAACATTTGAAAAAAAGCAATTAGAAGTGCTACAAAAATTAAAAGGAGAAATTCTAGGTAGCTGCAGACAATGGTACCAAGCTACCATTCTCCTAATGCATCTTTCCCAAACAATACCAAATAACAAGACATGGAATGTAAAATCACACAAAAACTGAGCTTTCAGAATAACTTCAAGACTGATAGTATCAGAACCTTAAAGGAACCATAGATCAACAAAATGAAAACCACCAAATCCCAGTACAATCTCCCATCATAAGATGCTACCATCTTAACCCCATGTCTAGCCACAAGTCAAAAGGGAAAAACTGGGGGGGGGGGCGGAAATGGAAGGGAAACCTAGAGAAGGGGCTGACAATTGATCCAAAATGAGCCTCAGAAAGGTAAAGTTCACCTTAAGTCTGAATATTCTAAAAAAGCATCTGAATAGATCAGAGTATAGATCACAGGGAAGGGATTTAAAAGTACTTATGGTTTCAAGGGTCAATCTTTGAAACACAAAGGTGCTGAAAAAAAAGTCAATAAAGAAGAAAGAAACTCCACTTGACAAATTAGGTCATGAAAGAGAAAAGAAACTAAAAGGGAAAAATGTAAGGCCCTACAGGACAAAGGAGAATCATAAAACCAGAGGACACAAAGCCTTTTCCATTCCACCTAAACAGACAAAGGTGCTTAATGTCTCTGAATGTTGTCAATAGAAAGAAACTCACTAAACTGAGAATCTTGCAAAACATCCCAATGTTATAAAGATCAACAAATGGAAAATCAAATTCATAAAGAACTATTCTTAAAAAATTAAAAACAAAATTTCACACAAATGAGGAAGAGTTCCCATAAAAAACATAAAGTAAAAAGAATGCTATAAGAATTAAATATAATTAAATATATATGAAAATATAAGAAACCACCTTGTAAAAATTCAGAAACTATGAAATAAAACGGTGAAAACCAGAGATATATAAAAAGAAAATTGTTTTAATTCATTTAAAAAAATTAAACAGACAAAATTGGGGAAAAAAACAAATCAATTATAAGATGCTCAAGGGTAAATAGACTCAAGTGAAATTTAACAAGGGACTGAAAACAGAAGAAAACAATCAAGATAATGAAAAGGAGAGACAGAAAGAAGTAACATTAATTAGAGAGAAAGTATTGAAAATGAATGACATTAAAAAACTTAAGAATATTATTCATATAATTAGAAGCTGCCCACCATAGCAAGTTAAATCCATCCACAAACTGATTAAGCCTTTGTGGGAAATCCTAAATAAGTGGCAACTAGCTGGTTCATGCCAGGATTCCTATCTCATAAAAGGTATGGGATTAAAAAAAGAATATCTGTGACTTTAAGTCCCCCAGGTTTGGGGTGCCTTGCTATATAGCAAACTAAAATAAGTACAGATTTTGGTACCTGAATATTTTGTGCTGCCATAACCAATAACTTAAAATGTGGGCATGGCATTGGAACTGGGCAGTGGATTTGAGGAGTGTTCATCAATTTTTAAAGTGCAATGAATGCACTATAAAATTTTGGACTTTGAGGAAGATACTAGTTAAGGTTTAGGGACAGTGAGAAAAATATTTTTGGATTCTCAAAGTAAGAGGATTATTATAATGTCTTGGTGGGATGGAGCAATTGCCTGTACTGTAGAAAGTAGAAATTGTGCCTAATGAACTGGGAGACCTAGACAAAGCTATTTCTAAGCAAAGCATTGAGGGTATCACTGGTTGCTTCTTGCTGCTTTTAACAAAGTGTGAGAAAGGGGAGAGAAATTGAAGGAAGGACTGTTTTAAAAAAGGAAGCCAAGACTTATGGTTTTGAAAATCCTTGACTTCTCCAAATGGCAAATAATGTTAAAATTAAGAAATGGTTTTTGAGAATACATCAAATCCAGGCACTTCCAGGGAAACATTGCCTAAAATGAAGGGTGTGACTGTAAAATTCCTTTTTAAGACTTACAAAATACCAAAGGTTCTATTTTAATCCTCAAATTTAGATTCAATCACACTCATGGCCCTTTAAGGATATTAAGGGTATACTTCATAAATCAAAAGTTTAAAGATATTGTCCAACCATGGTGTGAGCAGCACAAAATACAGAAGTGCTTACCTCAAAGATATATAGCGGTATGGCTTTTCTCTAATGGAGTGAACCCCACCAATATTTATAGGAGATCCACTTAGTTATTGATGAAGCTGTATTAGTAAAACACCGCTAGCTTCAACCAAAAGGGATAAAGAGGAAACAACCTGAAAGAGATGATCAGATGCCTAATATTCTACGAGTAGGTAGCAGACTAAGGACACCACTCAGCTGTTGGGGAAGACACCTTGTCTCTTTAATTTTACAGGTCTGCAGGACAAGAGAAACTAGACCCAAGTAGCTGAACCTGAATTGCATTTAGATGATGGGATTTTGAACTTTGAGATGGTACTATCTTGAGAAGGATGAGCATAATTTGTATGTGGAAGGGAATCAGATTGTTGAGGGCCAGAAGGCAGACCATGATAAGCTACCTCTAAGCTTTCCACAAAGATCTCTGCTTTCTGGAATCTAAGCCTTTGTGTAATTTCCTCCCTTGAATGTAGGCTGAGCATACCTGCTCCAAATGAATTGTATGTGGCAAAACTAATGTCACTTCTAAGATTAGGGTACAAAACGACTGTGGCCTCTGTCTTTCTCTTGTTGTCTTGCTCACTTGTTCAGTTGCCATGTTGGGAGCTGCCCTGTAGAGAGGTCCACATGGTAAAAGACTAAAATCTTCAGCCAATGACCAGCAAGGACCTGAGGCCTGGCAACTAGAAAAACTTGGAAGTGCATCCTCCAAGTGTTGAACCTTGAGATGACTAAATCCTGGATGACAATTTGATTGAAGCCTTGTGAAAAATATTGAGCCAGAAAATTCTAGCGAAGTGACTGCCTGATTCCTGACCCATAAAAACTGTACCATAATAAATGTTTGCTTTTTAAGGCTGCTCTGACTTTCTCCTGTCTCTCTTTTCTGAACTGAGCCAAAGAAACTAAAATTCCTTTTTCCCCTTTTTCTCTAAGGTAGGTCATAAAACCTATGAAGGTCACTCTCTTTCTTCTTCTTCTCTACCCTGAAAAGCCTCATGTGATACTAAGAGGAAATGTCACACAGAAAGACCAAGAAAAATCTGAACACACAGGCTTGCTAAGTTTTTCCCAGTTTATTACCATTAGATCATACGCTTCTGCTCTCTGACATACTTCTATATGAATTTCCTTTAAAATATAGTTTCCCCTGGATTTGAGGGTCTTCATTCCTCAATACTCCTGTGTCCGTTAAAACTTTTATTGAATAAATATGTTATGCTTTTCTCTTGTTATTCTGTATTTTGCTATAGGAGCTCAGCCATGAACCTAATTATGGGTAATTACATTTTCCCCTACAATAACTAGTACACTTAATTATTAAAATATTTTTAACTTCATGGGGGCTGGAAAGATAGCTCAGTGGTAGAGAACTTGCCTATCATACTTTAGTCCCAGATTTACATCCCCAGTACCACAAAACATTTGATTTTCTCATAAGACACAACCCAATCATATGCCATGAGAGACACCTATTATTGAGAAATTAAGAAAGGCAAAAATGAAGAAATGAGAAAGGCATAATAATCAAATGGAAACATTTAAAATGAGAGTAAACATAAAGATGCTGATATCAGCAAAGTCTAATTTAAGCCCCAAAGCATCAAACGAAGACATGTTTGTGCTAAAAGCCATAATACAAAATGAAGATATAGTGTATCTAAACATTTATGTACTAATTAAATAGCAACTACATTTATAAAACAAAAATTACAGGATATGCAAAAAAAAAACATGTAGAAACACACCAAGAATAAAACCTTAGTACAAGATAAATCAAATGGACAAAAATAAAATATCTAAACAATTTAATTAATACGCTAGATCTAATAAATATTCATGAGCTAAATATCCAGACACAACTTCTGCTCAAGTACCCACTGACGGATTGTTAAAATTTGATCATGTATTAGGTCACAAGAAAAACATCACTCACTTTCACTATGTAGAAATATTATAAATACCATATCTAATACAATAAAACTGAAAAATTACTAACAAAAAAAATAAGCAGAATAATTTAAAAATTGAAAAAATAAATTAGCTCTTTCACGTGGAAACAAAGGTGAAAGAGCTAATTTACTTTTTACCTTCAATTAAATAATTCCTGAGTGAAAAGGAAATGCAGACTGAAATTACAGAATTCGTGAGAACAAAAACAATGAAAATGGTATACATCATAATCTATGAAACACATTTAAGGCAGTAATGACAGGAATAATCATTGGTTAAAAAAAAAAAACTGGGAGGGCTGGGGATATAGTTCAATGGCATAGTGTTTGCCTAGCATGTATCAGACCTTGGATTATGTCCCCAGAACTATAGGAGGGAAAAAACTAGGAAAAGAGCAAAGTAAACAAAAAGAAAACAAAGGAACATATCTATAAACATTAAAAAACAAAGTTGAAGATTTTAAACAATGGACCTAAAAGCAAAAGTTGATAATCGAAAAAAAATTCCTCATTAATAAATCAAAATTATTTTAAGAAAAATAACAAAACAGAAACACCAATAGCTAACTTGTTAATGGGGTAAGGGCTAGAGGTATAGCTTGCTGGTAAAGCATGGGTTTAGCATGCCTGAGGTACTGGGTTCTATCCCCAACACCAAAAAAAAAAAAGAAAGAAAGAAAAGAAAGCCCAAATACACAAATTAAGAAGCAAAGAGAGAGAGAGAGCAAGAAAAAGTATCTATTAAGACAGCATAGAATTTTCTCTATAAATATGAACTTAAAGTTTGAAGTTGGTTACAGTGACTAGAGATGTAACTCAGTTGTAAATCCTCCTCTGAGTTCAATCACCAGTACTTAAGAGAAAAAAAACTGAAAATTAAGGTGAAATGGATACTTTCTTAGGGAATTACTGAAAATTAACCATTAGAATTAGAAAGTTTAAACAGACACATTTTGATATAAGAAATAGAGAAAATCATTAAGGAATAACTCTACACCAAAAGAAAGTTGCAAAAGTTTTCCCATGGGAATTCTACCAAAGTCTTAAAGGTAAGTTAGCTCCAAAATTCTGAACTGTATATTGTTGCAGAGCATGGAGAATATAGGAAACATCCCAATCCCTTTTATGCTGCAAAACCTGTTAGATACAATACACGAAAAAACACTACAAACCAATACCATTTGAGAATGTAAATAAAAAGCTAAATAAATATGAGCAAACAAAATCTAATATTACAGTATAAAAATAATATACCATGAGTGAAATTTATTTTAAGAATACAAGTTGACATTTAAAAACCCATTAATTTTATTCAATAGTGTTGCTGACCCCCCCCACACACAAAATTACCTCTATAGATGTTGGAAAAGCCATTGACAAAATGTAATAACCATTCATGATTAAACCTCTGAACAGGGAGCTGGGGATGTGCCTCATTGGTAGAGCACTTGCCTAGGGAACAGGAGGCTTGGGTTTGATCCACAGTACCACAAAACAGCAAAAAATAAAAACAAACACATAACTCTCAATAAAGTAAGAATTGAAGGATATTTTTAGCTATTTGATATATGTGTGTATGTAAATATACATTATATACTAAAATACCTATATATACATATATGTATGTGTGTGTGTATATATATATATATAAAATATATATACATACATATATATATTATTTATATATATAAAATATATATACATACATATATATATATATATATATATATATATATATATATATATATTTTACTTATTAGTGGTGAAACACTGAGGCGTTTTCACTCATATAAGAACAAGGCAAACAAAAAAATAGCAATCCTGAGAGACAGAACAATTTCCTTCTGTATCCTGACCATATTTTTGCAATTCAGAATTTGCAAACTGAAGTGAAAGTTCTCTCACTACACTGGGGACTCTCCAAAGTCCACAGGCTCTACAGTGGATACTAGTAACAGAGTGTTTCTTAATATCTTTGTTCCTTAAAGTGCAAGAGAAGCCATTTTGAGTCATTGTGAGATGAAGGAAAACGAAGAAAGAAGGAATCAAAAGCTGAAGGGTGAGACAGGAAGGAAGGGAGAAAAAGAGAACTAGTGTTAAGAACATCTGGCTATCAGAGGCAGAAGATTCGGACCAGGACATGGAACAGAGATAAGTGATGATGTCAGGTCATTTCACAAAGCAAAGGAACCACTTTGGGCTCAGCTAATAGATTTCACACAACCTACCAAGGTCTTTTTTCCTTTTGGAAGCCTCTTGCAGTAATAAATAAGCTGTCTGCAAGAATGATCTGTTTTGATTCCTCTGCTAGAAAATGTGACCTAAAGCTAGTCCCTGTGAATTTGGAAGAGTTGCTGGGGTTGATACTACTTCTCCTCCTTCAAATAGGAAAATATGAACTGGGCATGGTGGCACATACCTATAATTCCAGTTATTCAGGTGTCTGAGGCAGAAGGATCATAAATTTGAGGCCAGCCTGGGCAATATAGTGAGATCCTCAGCAACTTAAGTAAGACACTGTCTCAAAATAAAAATAAATAAATAAAAGGACTGGGGATGTAGTTCAGTCCAAAAAAAAATAATAATAATTGGAGTATTGGAAACAATTACATTGTGCCACCCAATATTTTATTATGGAATAGAAAATTGCACTGTTTTATAAGCACTAGCCAAGTTATAGAGTGTAGGAAGTGACAGTGGGACAGAGGTTGGGTAAGTTGTTCAAGGTCTCCTAGTAACCCGAACATGCAGCTTCCAGGACTCACAGTCGTATCCTTCATGTACCTTCTGCTTTGTACACAGGACAATCCTATATCATCCAATTTCTCACATCTACTCATACATGTTTGGGTACCTTTTGCAAGATTCCTAGAACTCATGGGTTCATGTTGAGTAGCAGTGTTCTGATTGTGCTTTTAAGGAATCCATTTATGATTCACCAGGGCTGGATGGGAGATAAGAGGACACTGAGGTAGGGCTCAGCCCTCTCCACTTCTCTTCAATCCAAATGCTGTGTGTTAATTGGTTGAGTATTTTGTTTTCAGGCTAGTTTTCTCTTGAAAAAAAAAAAAAACAGCCCCATGCTCCCCTAAGCATCAAGTGACAATATTTTCTATCTATAATGCTTATCAAAATATATATCTTGAATCAAAATTGCCAAATTATAAGGTAGATATTGATGAGCTTCAGAACATGCAATCTCAAATATAATCAGAATATTGTCACCCCAGAATATACTTTGCTGTACTGACTACTTTGAATTAAGAAATTGGGAACCAACCAACACAGGAAAAGCTTTTTAACTTTCCCTCAGCTGCCTACAATAAAATATAAAATTCCCTTTTTTAAAAAAAGAAATTTATCTTTAAATGAATTTCTTTAAAAAAGAAGAGAGCTACTCAGAAAACTTTTATCACCTGAGACAATTTTATGTGTATAACTAGACAACCTTTATTCAATATGAAGTTTTTCCCCTCATTGTTCTATAACTTGTTTCCATATTCTCCCAGAAGCCTAAGTCCAAGTCTGTGTTCTTTTCTGTAGCCTCAACTACCCGGTTGTTTTCCTGAGTCTCATATTTTGGCAAGACTGTCATGTGTATGCATCTAATTATAATTGGTTTTCTCCTGCAAATCTTCCTTAAGTCAATTTAATTAACAAACTATCCAAAGGACCTGGAAGGGTAGAAAGAGCCATTTTTCCTCCCCTCCAACATATATGTAACTTAACTATTGCCCTGTCGCTCTCCATAGTGACACTCTTTGTGGGAGGCCAACCTTATGGGTGACTGAGTTACACTCCCCAGCTGGGTGCTGAGGCACTCAGTCACAGAAATGGGTGTGTCTTGCTACAGCCCCATGGGTGAAGCTATGCTCACCTGTTCCTTTGTAATATAATCCCTTGCCCTGTTTAGGATAGAATCTTCCATGGAAGTGCCTTATGTGTGTCCCCTCCTCTTACTGTGCCCTTGGGTGTGGCCTACCCAAGTTTCAGTCAACCTGCTGACAGTGGACATCATGAAGATAGACTCAGCCCCCTGAAACCTGACCCCTTGCCTCATTTGATAGCTTCTCCTCAATAAAAGGGGTCAGCGCAGTCTCGCTCTCTCTCTCTTTCTGCGGACACTTAAGATCAGAGGAGCCGTCACAGTGACCCCAAAGAAAAAGGTATTTGTGTCTCTTGTGTGGTTATTTCGTGCAGCCCAGTTAGCCCAGTTTAACTAGAGTGACCCCTGAGCCTTTTAGTCACGAAAACAGAAACCTGGCAACTCTTGGGTTGCAATACATGAGTTTTGCTATATCCCCATATCCTTGCCAACATTTGATATTATCCACCTTTCTAAATGATACCATTCAGGTTGGAAATGTAGCTCAGTGGTAAAGCACTTGCCAAGTATGCACAAGGCCCTGGGTTTCATCTGCAGTAACACACACACACACACACACACACTACTAAAGTAAACTAAACTAAATGACATCAGTCAACAGGTATATGGCAACATCTCATGGTGGTTTAAATTTGCATTTCTGTACCCATGGTTTGTAATTTGGAACTTCTCTTTATTTGCCTTCAGACTTCAGGGATTTCTTTTCTGTATATTTTCTGCTCATACCATTTCCCCATTATTTACATTGAGATTTAAGTCATTTTATGATTGTTTTGTAGGAGTTCCTTGTATAATCTAAAGAACTTTTCACTTTTGAACATTGTTACCATTTTTTTTCCTATCTGTAATTTTAGCTATGCTGTGCCTCACGGAACAGAAGTACTTAGTTCTGAACTAATCCAATTCGTCAATTTGTTTTTTGGTGTTGTTTTTTTCCTCATGATTTGTGTTTTTGTAATGAAGATATTTTCCCTTATTATTTTAGTCAGCTTTCTGTTACTATAACAAATAGATGAGCTAATCAGATTATAAAAAGGTAAGATTTATTTTGGCTCACCATTTTAGAGGTTTCAGCCCATGGTTGGTTGGTCCTGTTACCTTTTTGCCTGTAGCAAGGCAAGGACATCATGAAGGGAGTGCATGGTGGGACAAGCTGCTCACCTCCTGACCCAGGAAGCAAAGAGAGAAAAAAAGGAAGATACTGTGTCCCAAAACTCCTTTCAATGGCATGCCTCCTCCCATGACCTAATTTCCTCCCACTAGGTCTCACCTCTTAAAGGTTCCACCACTTCTCAAGAGTGCCACAGGCTGGGGACACATAGGCCTTTGGGGGACAGTTAAGATCCAAATTATAGCTGTGTGTGGTGGTGAACACCTGTAATGACAGCTACTCTGAAGACTGAAGCACAAGGACTGCAAGTTCAAGGCCAGCCTGGACAACTTAGTGAGACACTGTCTCAAAAAAGTAAAAAGGGCCAAGGATATAACTCAGTGGTAAAGCGCCCCTATTTTCAATCTCCAGTACTAGAACAAAAGAAGATCCAAACTCTAGCATATGTTTTTTTCAATTAATTTGATAATCTCACATTCACTTTTACATCACATTATTTCACATATTGAATCAGAAGTTAATTTTATAAAGAGTGTAATCCCTTGAAAAGTAAAGTCAGATCATGTCATTTCTTGGTTCAAAATCTAGCAATGACGCCCCATTTTACTTAGAGTCAAAGTTACAATACATTCGGTGGTTGAAAAGACCCTTCATGGTTGTGGCTCTCCTACAGTCTTCCCTTACTCTTTCTGCTTCAGCCACACTGGCCTTCTGTGTGATCCTCAAATATGGGTGATCCTCAGTGTACAGTGTCTCAAAATTTAAAAAATAATCAACAAAAAGGGCTGGGGATGTAGCCCATTGATAAAGTACTCCTGGATTCAGTTCCTGGTACTGCAAAAAAGAGGGCGGGGGGAGAGACAGACAGACAGAAATTGAATTACTGCAATTATGTCCTTTCTGTAATTCTATGTAACCAAATTGAATTTTTATTTGTGCTTAAAATTTCAAACAAAACCAAATGTGAATTATAAGCTACCACTCCTAATTTCTACATTATTTTTTTTCTCTGTGCCACTCATCTTTTCCTAACATAATGTCTAATTTGGTTATTTATTATTTGTGTGGACTTAGAGGTTTGTTTTCAACCCAGCTGCAACTCCAGACATAGATCACTTTATATCTGGTCCAGAGAAACACTCTGTCATTATTTACTGAATGATGAATCATAGCATTCCTTTCCAGTGAACAGTGACAGTAGAGATGACCCCCATTTTCTCTCTCCAGCAGCAGCTATATTGGCAGTTCTAATGTCATCTTCCAGTATCCTGGTCACTACTGTGCCCTGCAGAGCATGATTTGGGGAATTTTTCTAGACTATGGTGCTTCCACGCCCTCCTGATGTTTCTGAGAGCTATACATTATACTTTTTAGTAAATTCTTTTAACCAGGCTAGATTTAATTTAATTTTTCTTATTTCTTTTCCATTGACTAACTGGCAGGCTTTTCAAAGAGGAGTCTCTCAGTTTCTCTCTCTCTTCATATTATTATAAACTCTCCAGATTTCTATTTATTTGTTTTGCTAAAATAAATTCCAGTTATTTGTTTTGGATTCTCAGACCGTCCCACTTAGGCCTTTGAAGCCAGCTCCTGTATTCTTTTTGACCTGGTTCCATTAGTCTTTAAGCATTTTCCAGTTTTCTAGTACAATGAGATTTTCTCAGGTTCATCTTGTGTTTTCTTGCCCCAGATCTAGAAACAGTCATTCCTCCAAGGAATCTTGGCTCTTTACAATTAGAAACTGACATTTACAATGATCCAGGCACTACACTAGGAAAGCTTATTGCTACTGGGATGTCATTGCTACTTTGGGGAAGAGAATTTAGAATACAAATATTTATATTTTAACATTGGCAATTAATATTGATATTTCCAATTCAAGGTTTACAAACTCTTAGCTTTGTATGTATGTATGTATGTATGTATGTATATATTGTGATTGAACCTAAGGTCTTGTGCATGCTAGCAAGCACTCTAACACTGAACTATATTCTCAGCCCCTCCTCTTAGCTTTTATATTTTTATATCTTTTTCTCTTCTCTTTCCTATTTAAGGTTACAATCTTGGTTCCTCAGTTTCTCTTTTTTCTCAGACAAAAAATTATTATAACCTTTTTCCAACAATATCATTACACAGTATTGGTGATAAAATATTTCTCCTCCCAAATAAATTATCATTCTAAGTTCTAAACAATTCCTGTGGTTGTTGGTAGGCTTCGATAAACTATATGCACACTTCATATTAACTCACTTAATTACTTTTCTTTAATAAGCTTTGTAATCTCTATGGAAATGGATTCAGAGAACTCTCACTTACTAGTGGGTCCTCAGTAGGCACAGACTTAGCTCTACACATTCATTTTGAGAGTAAGCTCATAAGAATTCAGCATAGTGATTATTAAAATGAAGAAGAAAGAGTCTGGACATAGCAGCACATACCTATAATCCCAGCAACTCTGGAAGCTGAGGGCAGGAGAATTACAAGTTCAAAGCCAGCTTCAGAAACTTAGGGAGACCCTGTCTCAAAATTTAAAAAATAATAAATAAAAAGGGCTGGGGATGTAGCCCATTGATAAAGTACTCCTGAATTCAGTTCCTGGTACTGCAAAAAAGAGGGCGGGGGGAGAGACAGACAGACAGAAGTTGAATTACTGCAATTATGTCCTTTCTGTAATTCTAGGTAACCAAATTGAATTTTTATTTGTGCTTAAAATTTCAAACAAAACCAAATGTGAATTATAAAGTGTGCTGTTTGTTAACTGTGACTTGTAGTTTCTAGATGAACGAATTGTATTGAATTTAAATCATTAAATTTTAAATATATTCTTTTCAGTTTTTAATTATTTATGTTAAAACTAAAGACCAAATCAGGAAATTATAATTATTATTATTATTATTATTATTAGTCTTTGCATGAATATTACTGAAAACAATTTTGTCATATAGAGGTAGCGAGTGTTAAAAATGATCCACTCCAAGTGTCAAATGAGCTATATCACCTTAGAAAATATAGCTGCCAAATTTGCATCATAGTTTATCACATTAATACTTATTCCATCATTCAGATAGGTAGAAAGTTCTTCTAGATGCTTAAAATGCAAGTGGGAATAAGATAGATTCCATCCTGGCAATTACAGTTCTGTAATCATAATTACATAATTCCTTCATGGCAATTACAGTTTTATACAGAATTCATAAATCCAAATAACTAAGATTTATAATTTCATTTTATGTAATAATATATATTGTGAAGGGGGTTAAAAGCAGAGAAAAAGGATAGTGAGTGATTTGTTGTGTGAGAGGGTATGGTAGTTTAGATTGGGTGGTCAAGCAAGGCCCATGTGTGGAGGGGACATCATGTGTGGAGGGGACATTTGGACCCAATCCACAAAGAAAGAATAAGCTAAAGGGCTGTCTGTGGAAAGAGAATTCCGGTAAGTAGAACGTCAAGTGTAAAGGCCCTGAGGTAGAACCAAGGCAATCACTTTAGAGGAGTGAAAAGGAAGCTAGCATGGCTAGCATGGAGTTAGTAGGGGCAGAGGAGTAAGAGTTGGGGTCAGATCTTTAGGGCTTTTTAGGTTAGGTGTTATGGTTTATGTGGGGGGCCATTGCACTGACCAGCGTTTTCCTTCTCGTGATCTGTAGAGGCTCTGTCGGTCACTTTCCTAGTGATCCAACCACATTCACAGTGGTCCTAGACTGCTGCCCTGATTCTCGAAGTAGCAGAATGTGTCTTCATGCATAGCTGTGCCTTCCTGCAGCCCCAGGATTGAGCTATGCTCACCCGTTCCTTTGTGATATTACCCCTTGCCCTGTTTGGGATAGAATGTTCTATGGAAATGCCCTCTGTGTGTCCCCTTTTCTTGCTCTGTCTTTGGGTGTGGCTTCCTAGATGTCAGTCAATCTGCTGACAGCAGACATCATGAAGCTAAACTCAGCCCCTTGAAACCTGACCCCTTGCCTCATTTGAATGGCTTCTCCTCAATAAAAGGGGTCAGCACAAGCTCGCCCTCTCTCTGTAGACCCTTAAGGTCAGAGGAGCCATCACAGCACCCCCAAAGAAAAAGGTATCTCTGTCTCTTGCGTGGTTATTTCATGCAGCCCAGTTCCCCTGGAGTGACCCTGAGTGTTTCTGTCACTGGGAACGCAACAGGTTTAGATATGAGGTGTCTCCCCCCAAAAGCTCATGTATGCAACAGTGTAAGAAATTTTAGATCAGTGCATTAATCCACTTGAGTGGATTAATGGATGGTAACTCTAGGCAGGTAGGTAATGATGGCAGGAGATATGGGCATATGCCTTTGGGGTTTATATTTCGTCCCTGGTGAGCAGAATTTGTCTCTCTCTGCTTCTTGATGACCATATTTCCTGCTACTTTTCTCAGTCACACTCTTCCACCATGATGTTCTGCCTTACCTGGGGCCCAGACCTGTGGACCATGCCATCTGTGGATTCAGATCTCTGAAACTATTAGCACCAAATAAATTCTTCCTCTTCAAAAATTGTTCTTATCAGCTATTTTGGTCACAGCAACACAAAAACTAACTAAAACATTAGGGTAAAAGTTTCAAATCTGGTTTTCAATGAATGAGAAGCCATTGCAATGTTTTGAGTAGAAGAGTAACATTAAATCATCTTTAATTTTTTTTCCTTGGGGCTGGGGTTGTGGCTCAGTAGTATAGCACTTAGATAGGCACTGGGTTCTATTCTCAGCACCACAATAAATAAATAAATAAATAAATAAATAAATAAAGGTCCATCAACATCTAAAAAAATTATTTTTTTTCTTCTTTTTAGATATACATGACAGTAGAGTATAATTTGACATATTATACATATAGAATATAACTTATTCTAATTTGGATCCCAATCTTGTGGTTGAACATTATGTGGAGTTTCACTGGTCTTATAATCATATATGAACATAGGAAATTTATGTCTAAATCATTCTACTGTCTTTCCTATTCCCATCCCCTCTTCCCTTCATTCCCCTTTGTCTAATCACTTTTAATGGAAATCTCTCTAGCTTTTTTGTGGAAGCTAGATCAGAGAACAGGGGTAAGAACAGAGAGACTAGTTGCAGTATATATTATCTGTTCAGCAAAGAGCTGAAGTGGCTTTGGACAGGCAAACTGACATGGGTAGAGTGAGGAATGGTTGGATGTTTAACACATTTTGAGAGTAAGCGAAAAAGTTTTGAGCTACAGAAGGAAGATGAAAGCTATAAAAGTTAGATTATAAAAATTACCAGGACCAGGGGCTGGGGCTGGGGCTGGGGCTCAGTGGTAGCGCACTTGCCTGGCATGGATTCTCAGCACCGTGTATGAATAAATAAAAAAAATAAAGGTCCTATCAACAACTACAAAAATATTTTTTAAAAATTAGCAGAACCTGTAAAACTAAAATTACAGAAGAAGACTAAATAAAAGAACAAGTGTTTAATGAGAGTGAAACTGAATTATTTGGGAGAAAAATTAGGAAACATATCATCGTTCAAACCACAAGTTCTGGCTTCTAATGTGAGCTATGAAAATTTGAGTGACTCCTATTTTAAACCTAAGCATTCTCTTGTGTCTTTCTCTGAAACTCAAATTTGTTTCAGATCAGTATTTACCTGTTCATATCTGCCATATATGACAAAATAGTAATTTCCAATTCAATTATTTTACATGTTAAAGGAAAATGTGTGAAATAAAAGGTAGAAAGCAGAGGTTTTCAGCCACAAAAAATTACAATATGAGCCTGCCATCCAGGTAAGAACAAACATTACAAGCACTTCACAAGTGATCCATGTGTCTCCTCCCCAGTGAAAACCCCAGTCTCTTCCCAGAGAAAACCACTATTTGGATTCCTCACCCTCTAGAATAATTTTGCCTATATTTGAATTCTATATAAATGAAATCTCACAGTTTGTGCTCTTCTGCCTGGACATTTTGCCAACATTATATTTATGAGAGCAATTCATCAGTATCATTGCACATAGCAATAGTTGTTAAATTTCATTGCTATTTTTTGAGTAAATGTATAGTATTCATTTATCCACTCTCCCGATAATAGCTGAACTACTTTCTATGTTTGGCTATTTTACATAATATGGCTATGAATATTCTTTCACATGACTTTTGATGCACAAGGGAAATATTTTGGGGGGTATTTTTCTAGGAATGAAATTGTTGGATTATGTGATGTGCAGTAAATTGTAAAAACTCCCAGTTTTCAAAAGTAGTTGTACCAATTTACAGTAGCATCGGCAATACATGAAGTCTGAGTTGTTCCACATCTTTGTAACACTTGGTATTTTCATTTTCGTAATTTTAACCATTTGAGTGATATTTAATAGTGATGTTAATTTATATTTAATAATGATATTAATTTTCATTTTTAGTACCTGATAAAGTCAGATTTTTTATATATCCCCAGGAACACACTCTATCTATATTTAAGTTGATAAATTCTCTTACATACATGCATAGTTTGAGATATATTCCACAAATATATGAAAGCTTTTATTTAATTACAAGTTTGGAATATTTTCTCATGTCTACTTTAATTTCTTCTCTGACCCATTGTCTTTTTAAATGAACATGGCTAAAATTTCAAACACAAGGGAATTGTTTGGTTATCTTTTTGTTTATAATGTTTGGTTTATTTCACTATTATAGAGAACAACTCTGAATGGTTTTATTCATTTGAAATTTGTAATATATGGTCCAGCATACAACCCAGCATGTAGCAAATTTTATTAATATTTTACATGCCCTTGTAAGAATGAATGGTCTACAATTTGTGGGGGTCAAACTTCTCTATATATATCAAACTAGAACAACACAGAGAAAGCAACTTATTTGGTCTAGAATATTTGTACAATACAATATACAAGGTTGACTTTGGCATGCATAGAGGTAGAAAATATCCCCTGATCACAATGAATGAAAGTTGAAGTTAACAAAAAAAACAGAAAGAAAAATATCTATTACCACTTCTGAATTAAAGTAAAATACAACCTGTTTCCTAAATAGCAGGTACAAGAGGGAAAATATCAGTCTGCAAATATATAAGTACATTTATATAAAAGATATATATTATAAAATAAAGCATTACTCAGAAGAAAATAGCCCTAAATACTTATTTTAATAACCAATAAAAATAAAAAGAAATGGAACTCAGTTGGTTAGGAAAAGAACATTTTAAACTTAAACCTCAGAGAGGTGGAAAGGAAATGAAGCAAAAGCAGACATTATTGATATAGAGAACTAAATGTCTAGATTTAATGAAAAGCTGATTCTTTAGAAAGGTCAAGAAAATGGAAAACATCATTATTATATTAGTCGGGATAAACTAAGCTTCAATTTTGGTTATGAACAACCCCTAAATCCCAGTGTCTTATCACCTAAATTTTATTTTTGAGGCACAAAAAAAATTTATTATAAGTTAGGAGACTCTTCAAGGTAGCTGTTTCCCCTACACTAAATCAACAGTTCAGTTTAACTGGAAGTTTTACCCCATCAACACGTTTTCTTGCTGATCACTGCCAGTAGGCAAGAGGATCTGGAAGGTTTCATAAGGGCTTTTCACTTTGTTGATGTGACACATGATCCAGTCCCTGATTTGGCCTGGAACTACTCACATGGGAGGTAAGGTCATACCTGTGCTCTGGGAGGAGAGGAGAACTACATACCAGTAAGCAATAGTGAAATGTCTAGCATAATTACTGACTTCACCAGGGAAGAGGAGAAAGTCCACATACATACTCAGTGTATTGGAGCAATAATCTCAGCTACAAAAAAATAAAAGAATGATTTATGGCATTAATTTGCTCATCTCTATATAAGCAACTTTGAGAATCTGAACACAACAGTTTTGTTTCTTTTCTCTTCCTTCCTTCCTTTCTTCCTTTTTTCTTTCTTTCCTTTTTCTTTTTTGTACTGGGGATTGAACCCAGGGGTGCTTAACCCCTAAGCCATACCCCCAGTCCTTTTTATTTCTTTTATTTTTAGGTAGGGCCTCATTAAGTTGCTGAGTCTGAACAACTTGAACTTGTGATCCTTCTGCCTCAGCCTCCTGAGTCACTAGAATTATAGGTATGCACTAATGTACCTGGCCTTACCTTTTTAAAGAATGTATTTTATATAGGTTTTAGGTGACATGGGTGTCCTTGAAGCCAGAATTAAGACTGGCAGATAGACAAGGGTGGATCCAGAGAATGGAGGAATTGAAATGTTAATTCCTTCGGAGCCCTTCCTCCTCTCTTATCAAGATAACCTGGCCCTGCTCCTACCGGTTGCTAAGGTAACCTGACTAAGAGATTGTCCCTCCCTACAGGGAGTTGTTAATTATGCCCCCTTCCTGCTAGGATCACTCCTCTATAGCTCCTCCAGCTCACCTGTTTCCCACCTTTTGACCACACCACCCAGCATATCCTGGGCCTCCTCACAGAGGGAGAAGGATAAGGGGAAGAGAGTAGGAGAACAAAGGAAGCCTAGGACGTAGAAAAAGTCAGAACACACTCACTTCTTTGACTACCAGGACACCAGCTATGGTCCCCTTCTCCCTCCCCGGAGAAGTCTGTTACCCGTTTTAAAATAAACCCTGCTTTATATGCTTGCCTCAGTGTGCTTTTCTAATGTTATACTTCAACTTGTGAGGGAGCAGAACTTGTCCCAAATAACCGATGGTATCATGTTCATAAGGAATTACGATAGTGTTACCAAATGGCACCAGCCCCATGGGGTGGGGCTGGGGTGGAGGATGGAGGATAGACTAAGCTGGAGTCAAAATGGTAGGAAAATGTTTTTTTATTCAAAACCAGGTTTCAAGGAAAATAGAAGAAGTTTATTGTTTCAAAGTTCCAAGTTCAAAATCTCTGAACATCAGCAGAACTTTTAAAGGAAAAGTTGGCAGAGAAGTGAAACAAAAAGTAAGAAACAGATATACATGGATTTAGCCTGTGCTACACAGGCCTGGGTAGGGGGAGATCTCCACTCTCCAATTCCTAGGCAGCTTGTCAGGATGTGGATTTGCAGTCCTTGAGTTTGTACTCCTAGCATGAGGAAGTTCCTGTGAAATTCAAAGGAGGGGCCACAAATCCAGTATGTTTCAATAGGACAAAGGGGTTATGAGTTAAATTTAATCAACTGGGGGAAATGTAGCAAAGACTGTCAGATCTATCTATGTTCCCTGGTCTTCTGCTAAAAGGATGCTCTTTTCCTCTGGGTCTCAGATGTGGGTCTTATGACCTGCTTTAAGAGAAAGCCAGAAAGTCTTTCCTGCACATGGTTTTACTCAAATTGCTTCAATTTAGAATATTCAATATTCAAAGTACTATATTTGGGGGTAGTATTTTTTTTTCTTTTTGTACCACGTATTGAACTCAGGGGCACTCGGCCACTGAGCCACATCCCCAGCCCTATTTTGTATTTTATTTAGACACAGCGTCTCACTGTATTGCTTAGTGCCTTGCCATTGCTAAGGCTGGCTTTGAACTCAGGATCCTCCTCCCAAATAGCTGAGATTACAGATGTGTGCCACCATGCCCAGCTGGGTAGCATGTTTTGAACCCTATCATAAGCTAGAAAATCTAAACTGGATGTATTCACACACATATGAAATGCTTCCAATACCATGATATAGCAAATGATTAGAGAGAGTATAATGGACAGTAGTAGCGACTTTATATAATTATGAAAAATTACAAACAGAGATGCAATGAAGTCATTAGAAATAATGAGGCAATTATGTGAGTATAATTTGCACATGAACAGAAACTCACTGCAAGGACACACAATGCAACAAATAACAGTTGTTGCCCTGGGGAATATATTTAGTTTTTATAATTTTTTCTCCTTTTGTACCAACTTTATTTTGTACGGTATGAATATTTCTTTTCAGAAGTATAAATAAAAATTTAAAACACATGTGGCTCACACCTATAATCCCAGCAACTCTGGAAGTTGAGGCAGTGACAGGGGACATATAGATGTAAGTGGTGAGAACAAGAGGTTAAGGGAATAATTGTATAAATTGGGCCCATTGTGCTGACTCCTATATGGTTTTCCTTTTAAAAAACAATTTACTGGGGCTGGGGTTGTGGCTCAGTGGTAGAGTGCTCATATAGTACGTGTGAGGCACAGGGTTCCATCCTCAGCACCACATAAAAATAAATAAATAAAATAAAGGTATTGTGTCCATCTACAACTAAAAACTACTTTTTAAAAAATTTACCTGTAGCCCTGTCTGGTGTAGGGGATAGGATATGTCACATTCCTCAGCAAACTACCTGCTATCTGTAGGAGAAATGCAGGGCAGAAATAATGCAGTAGGAGGACCACAAGTTACCCTGAAGGGGAGACTTTTGTGATCTTTACACAGACCAAATCTCAGAACACAGGGAGATAAGGATAATTCCCCCTAACCATAATACCAGTAAGAACATGTTACAATTAGAACCTGTCAGAATGATCTAGAGTGACCTTGAGTTGTCATGGCAGTGGGGACTTGAAAGTCTGATGTCATCTTGCTATCAGTCAAAAGTTAAGATATGGATCTGGACAGAATTCCCTAGAAATTCCTTTGTATCACCAAATAAAACTAGAGGGCAGGAGGTACACGCCATCTTTCTTCTCTCTGAGAGGACCCACTCTCTCCCTTGAGAATGTCCCCTTTTCCCCTTTCCCTCCCCTTCTAATAAACTTATGCCTGTTACTCTGAGCTACATGTCTGAACTCAGATTTCTGATTTGGTCAGATGAATCAGGGTTTGAAGGGAGAAATCTCTGCACTGCCTCAATTTCCCAGTGAGAAACACACTCAACTGTCCAAATCCCCAAAACAGACTAAGACACAAGGCATAGCAAAAACTGAAGCCTTAATGACCATCTCACTAGATTGGTTGTCTTCCAAGACTGATTCTGGGGGGAGTGGACACCCACAAATTGGGTACAACCAGCATTTTATTCCCTAGAGTTACTCCTGGCTGAGCACTATGGAGTGTACAGTCTTCCCAAAAGTCATATAGGTTTTTCTGTCTCCTATTGGATTATTTAAAGATATATATCTTTAGTTGTCCCCACCTTCCTTTGTTCTCTTGTCCCTTTGGATTGAGTGCCTTTTGGTACAATTTATCTCTTTTAGTGATGTGAGACTTCCTTCTCTTGTTTGTCAAGGGGATGTGAATTTTTACACTCTGGTGTTAACTACTTCTAACTTTTCATTCTGTTCTCCCCTCCAGCTGCCTTTCTTACATCCCAAGTTATTTTACATGTAAAGCTAAATACTGTATTTTGAAAATGGATCACTAGACTTTCTCACATCAGGAGACCCTAGTTCTGAAACAGCAGGAGGATCATATGTTCAAGGCCAGCCTCAGCAACTTAGTGAGACCCTGTCTCAAAATAAAAGAAAAATGGGAGCTGGGGATGTAGCTCACTGGTAGAATGCCGCAGGGTTCAATCCCCAATAATGAATGGATAAATAAATAAATAAAATATTTAAAACAGAAAAAACCTTCAAATCAGGTGATTTGTTGAGGTGTAATTTACAATAAAACTCACCCTTTTAGGGTACAGTTCTGTGTATTTTTTAAAAAGTCATGTAACACTGGGTGTGGTTGGACTGGCTTGTAATCCCAGCTACTCAGGAGGCTGAGGCAGAAGGATTTCAAGTTCAAAGGCACTTTTAGCAACTTAAGGAGAACTTGTCTCAAAATAAAATTTAGAGAAAGTAGAGCTGGGGATGTAATTCAGTGGTAAAGGGCTGGCCTAGCATGCATGAAGTCCTTGGTTCAATCCCTAATACTGCAAAGAAAACAAAATGTTGTGTAACCATCCTCATAATTGCAACACAACATATATCATTTGCGTTCCTTTATGGTCAATATCCCACCCCAGCCCCAATCCCTTGGCAACCCTGATCTGTTATGTCTCTTTAATTTTGCCTTTTCCAGAATATCTGATAAATGAAATTATACAGTGTTAGCATATTGTTTTCATTTTTAGATTCTTTCATTTAGTTTTTGAGGTATGTCCATGTTGTTGCAAGATTGCCTCTTTGTTTTTATTCCTGAGCACTAAGCCATAGGAGACAGGAAAATGCTACCCCCAAATATGCCACTTTGGCATAAGGATCATTTTGAGTTCATTATTTTGAGAAATGGCTGAGATAGAAAGCCTGAAAACAGAAAGACACCCTTCAGTAAGGCTCACATGTATAAAGGAAATCTCCATTTGTTAAGAGTGTCTCCCTCTCTGTACCCAGAAGAGAAGGATGAGTGTACATTACTAGAGATTCTTATCAGTGGAAAAGACATGGATTTAAATCTTCACAACAAACTTTACCCTTGTTGACCCTGCTCTTCTTGGCCACCTTTTCAAAACTGCTATCCACCCCATTACCCTTGCTTCTTTTGCTTCAGCAGAAGATGGCATTTAAGCCAGTGCTTTGAGGATTACTCATTACTGCTGTCTTCTATGAATATATAAGATATATATGTTAGTAAATTTTTGCTTGTTTTTCTCTTGTTAATGTTTTTTTTTGTTACAGAGGGTCCCATGTAAGAACACAGAAAAGTAGACAGAAAATCATGCACCATGGCTAGTTTAACCATTGATAGTTGAATGAGATTGATTTTCATTTTTTTAATTAATTTTTATTGTTGGTTGTTCAAAACATTACATAGTTCTTGATATATCATATTTCACACTTTGATTCAAGTGGGATATGAACTCCCATTTTTACCCCGTATACAGATTGCAGAATCACATGGGTTACACATCCATTGATTTACATATTGCCATACTAGTGTCTGTTGTATTCTGCTGCCTTTCCTATCCTCTACTATCCCCCCTCCCCCCTCCCCTCCCCTCTGATTTTCATTTTTAAATTTGAAATATATTATATTATGTTATTATATTATATTATACATATTACCCTTACAATTTGCTTTGCTTTTATATGAAACATTTTAAAATTTGCTTTTATTTATATGTATGTGAAATATATTTTATCATGTTATGCATACTATCCTACAATTTTTTTTAAAAAAATTTATTAGTTGTAGATGGATATGATACATACATTTTATTTATTTATTTTTCTGTAGTGCTGAGGATCAAACCCAGTGCCTCACACATGCCAGGCAAGTGCTCTACCACTGAGCTTTTCTACCCTAATCCTATAATTTGTTTTGAGTTTTATTTTTCCTTTTCATTCATTTTGATACTGGGAATTGACTCCTGGAGTACTCTACCACCAACCACACCCCCAGCCCTTTGTATTTTATTTTGAGACAAGATATCCCTAAATTGCCCAGGCTAGCCTAGAATTTATGATCATCCTGTTTGAACCCCCCAGTCACTGGGATTACAGGTGTGCTATTTTGTTTTTTAAATGAGGCATTTTAGAATTTGCTAGTATTTATGTTGATAACTGTATTTATTTTCTTGCTCCATATGTAATCTGAATTTAACAAAAATCTATCAAGTTCCATCTCTATGGACATTTATAGTTATATATTTTTTTATTATAAACAGTGTTGGAATAAAAAATTTTGTATATCTCCTTATGCTCTTGTGCAAATGAATAAAATTTTAATATCTGTATTTGTTTATATTATCCTGAAAGTAAACTCAAGATTTCAGGAACAAGCCATATTATAATTATTTATAATATGTAACTGAAAACTTGGTCCCTGTCCCCAATTGAGGACATGAGTTGAGAAAAAGGGAAAAGAAGGTTTATTTCTTTGATAGCAAAGGAGAAACACAGAGGACTCCTGTCTCAAAGTCTGTGACTCTCTGGATCAGGAGGGACAGGGGTCTTTTAAAGAAGCTTCAAGGGTTACATTCCAGGTGTGCTCTGGTAGGAGGTCCCAGGGGGCCCTGATGGGGTCTTAGGATTCACTTGTTAATTTGGGAGCTGTTCACTTCTTAGATCCTCAGTGGGCATCACCTTCCTGTACTGGGTGTGTTAAGGGCAGTTAACTAGGGGAAGAAACGGTAACACTGTCTCCCTAATCTTGTTAGGGAAGAGGAAAGGGGAAAAGAGAGGAAAAAAAACTTTTTTTGAAAAAATAAGCCTTAGAGCAATGAGGACTATATTTAGAAGGTGAGGACAATGAGAGCCATTATCACCCTTCCTTACACCAGTGTCTGTGCTATAGGGGGAGAACCCGAAAATGTGCATCTGGGACCATATATGTACATGTTCCTGTGTCTCTTCTGAGAGAGGGAGCTCAATCTCACTGATATAAACAAACTCCCCTGGGAAAGAAAAGCAGGGAAAGTCCCCGACTTTGAAATGTAAATACATGTCTTCAGAAGGAAGATAAAACAAGTATCTCTGTCTCCAGGTTTATAACCCCTGGGATGTTTCCATGGCTCCAGGGGAATTAAGTTTTATTATCCTTTGAATGAGGGCAGAAGCATCAGTAATACGCTAGGATTGTGAGGAGTTATCCAATGGGTCTGGGGTCAACTACATATTCTCTAGCATATCAATATTCTTTGGTCAGGAAGTCAAATTGCAGAAACATGAAAATACTTCTTGACACTGTCACAGGGTTGGGGCCTTCTGGGAAACTGAGGCAGTGTGAAGACCCTCCCCCGAAATCCTGATTCTTCTATGTCAGAAAGATTTCAGACATGTTGCCAAGAGTAACAGGCATGAGTTTATTAGAAGGGACAGTTAAAGGGGGAAAAGGGGACACTCTCAAGGGAGACATCAGGTCTTCTCAGAGAGGAGAGGGACAGCATGCTGCTCTTGCACTCCAGTTTTATTAGGGATCCCAGAGAAGTTTCCAGAGAGTTCCACCCAGGTCCACCTCTTGACTTTTGACTGTCAGCAGGATGATATCAGACTTTCAAGTCCCCACTGCCACGACAACTCTAGGTCCCTTTGGCCCATGCTGACCAGTTCTAATTGGATTCTTAAACATAAATTCTTACAGATTTATGGTTAGGAGGAATTGTCCTTATCTTCCTGAGTTCCAGGATCTGGTCTATGAAAAGGGTCACAAAAGTCTCCCCTTCAGGAAAACTTGGGTTCCTCTTATCTACATTATTTTGGTCCTACATTTCTCCTGCAGATAACAGGTAGTTTGCTGAGGAATTTGACATATCCTGTTCACTTAAGCCAGGCAGGACTACAGGTAAATTGCTTTTTAAAAGTGAAAGCATTTGAGGCTCAGCACAGGAGGGCCATTTTATAGAATTATTTCCTTAACATGAGTTCCCACCACTCATGTCTGTCTGTCTCCTATCAACACTTGTGTTTACTAGAAATTTTTTTTAGAGTGCAAAGTAGAAGCTTTATTAAAGGACAACAAAAAGACTTGTCCTGGAGGATGTTTACTAGAAAATTAAAGGTGAAATTATTGGGTCATCAGATATACATCTTCAACTTTTCTAACCATTGTTGAATTACCTTCCAAAGTAATGTTATCAGTTTAAACTCTCATTGGTAGCATATTAAAGTAACTTCCTCCACATTCTCATAAATAAATAATAGTCATTATTTTGTACTAACCAAGTGGATCTAACATGACGTCTCATTGTTTTCCAATTTTTTATTTCCCTAATTTCTAGTACAGTAGTAGATTTTTTAGACATATTGGCCATTTGAGCTTCCTCCTCAGTTAATTGCTTGTTCATATTCTTTGCCCATTTAGCTATTGAGTTATTTGTGTTATTTATTGATTTGCAGGCATCATTAAACTCTCTGGGAGCTAATACTTGGCTATTTGTGTGCATTACAAATACCTTCTTGCAGTGTGTGCCTTCTCTGATCTTTTTACTCTTCTAATGATGTCCTGATGTATAAAATTTTGTAATGTTTATTAAAAACATTGTATCCATGTATAACATTACAAACTATATCCATGTTTAACTTTATAAAACTTTTGTGTTTATAGCTTAAGAAATCTTCTGAAAGTCATATGTATATTTCCCTGTGAGTAATTTTGAACATTTAGTTTGTTTTTCACATTTCTACTTTTATTCCACTTGGAATTTGTTTTTGATAATATAAAGTTTTCATCATCATAGTTAGTTGTTAATTTTATATGTATAAATGTGGGAGAAAAGTCTGAGATAATGCCCCTTAGATAAAATATAATATCAGAACCCACTGAGGTAAAAGGATATTAAACAAGAGTTAGGTGGTGGTTTGTGGAGAGACAGGCTTTCAGTACACTGGAGGAATGGAGGTAAAAGTATTGATTTGGGCAATGACACTAGATAAGGAACTGGTTTAGTTCTTGTTGAATATAGTTTTAAAAAGCAGACAAATTTTGTCTGTGAATATTCTTTAAGCACAGACACTAGTGAAATAATGAAATTTCAATGGACTAGTGTTGTAAGCTTGAGTATAACAGGGTTATGATATGTAAATTTCAACCATTTTCTGCTCTGAGATTGTCTCTGGCAGGTATTCATCCTTTTTGAACTTAGGGAAAGTAGAAAATCAAAAAGTCATTCCAATTTATGCAGCATCTGCTCTGGCTTTGTGTGGCTATCTCACTTTCATTAAGTTCTGTAGTTGTGCCTAAATTAATTGGCATTTATAGCAAGATTAGGGAAGAGGAGTCTCTTCCCACAAGTCTATTATTCACTAGAATGTTAAAACAACCAGTTGCCCTAGCAAAAATTATAGTTTAATCTACCTTTTCCCATTGATTTATAGTGACAATCTGTCACAAACAAGTTACTATATGTGTACAAGTTTAAGGACTTTCTATTTAGTTTCTTGGATTTGTGGGGATGGAAATGTGTGATTCCTGTCCTAACTCATCATAAGGGTCGTGGCTGACACTCCTGTAGCAAAAGACAGGTTAATAAAAGAAAAATATAAAAAATGTATTTGGTTAACATTTTATATGACAAGGGAGCCTTCAGAAATGAAGACTTAAAGACCCAGGGGAAACTATTTTTATACTTAGGTTTGATGAAGAATGAACAGCCATATAGAAATGTGATTGTACGACACAGTGTTATCTAATAGTAATAGATGGAGGGAGGAAGCCAGTGAGGCCTGTATTTCCATATTCTTCCTGGCCTCTCTGTGTGGCATTCCTTCCTTCCAAGTATGAAGCAAGACCCCCTGTGATCTTCAAAAGTGAAAGGAGAATGAAGACAGTGACCTTTCTATGTTTTATGGCTTGCTTTAGGAAAGAGTTCCAGTTTTCTGTGACTCACCTAAGGGAAGAGGAATTCTGGTTTGTATAATTCTTTTTGTAAGGAGACACAAGGATGAAGGCAGATCAGAAAGATGTCTCTGGGATGCCCTTCCTTTCTCTGGATCTAAATACTGAACATATCAGGTGACATACATCAGAGTATACTGTTCTGAGCCCCAACAAACTTATTTGTCCCCATAGCCATAATTCACAATTATTAATTATTATATATTTGGTTTAAAATAAATTTAAATATCTGTTTAGGGTGAGTCTCTGCAGTTTATTTATTTATTTATTTATTTTTGTACCAGGGATTGAACTCAGGGGCACTTAACCACTGAGCCACACCTCCTGTCCTTTTTATTTTGAGAGAGGATTTTGCTAAGTTGCTGAGGGTCTCACTGCATTGCTGAGGCTGGCCTTGAACTTGTGATCCTCCTGCCTCAGCGTCCTGCACTGCTGGGATTACAGAAGTGCATCACCATGCCTGGCTGCGGTTTGTTTTATTTTCATTGCTGTTGTTGTCTTGATTATTTTTGGACACTCAAAACATTCCAAAAAAATCCATGTTAATTTTAAGATTATCATGGTAAATTCTGTTAGAAATGTTGTTCCATATTGTGATGGTGATGAAATTAAATTCAGAGTTCAAAAGAGGCAGAATTAACATGTTGTTGTATTGATTTGTGCTCAGCATGAACATGGTCTATCTTTCTATTTAATAAGTACTGATTTTACATCCATGTTTCATGATTTTTTGACAAATACTATATATATATGTACATATATATGTGTGTGTGTGTGTGTGTGTGTGTGTGTGTGCGCGTATGTATTTTTTTTTCCTATAGATTTCTTGTTATTTTGAATACTATCACTTTTTTTTAGTACTGGGGATTGAACCCAGGGAGGCTTTTCCACTGAACTACGTCCCCAGATACTTATCTTGTTGATAAGCCCAATTATATCTCTTTACATTCTGTTTTTAATATTCATCATTTTTATGTGCTGGAAGCAGATGAAATGCTTAAAACATAAACTTTCAATTACCATCTGGACCAAGGTACATTACTTTCATTTTTTTTTAACAGAAAAAGCAACTTTCTTTTCCTATCTCTTTTTAGGTTTTCATCTTTATTCTTGATTTCTCTTTTTTCAGAAACATGTTTCTAGGAAATTTATTTTTATTCATCTTGTTTGTTGCTTTGAATGCCTTTTCATATGAAGACCCATGGCTTTTTCATTTCTGCAATATTAAGTATTTTCATTTCAAATCATATATTGCACGCATGCCTGTAATCCCAGCAATTGAGAGAGGGGTTGAGGCAAGAGGATCACAAAGCCAGCCTCAGCAATTTAGTGAGACCCTCAGCAACTTAGCGTGATCCTGTCTCAAAATTTAAAAAATGAAAAGGGCTGCGGATGTGGCTCCATGGTTAAGCACCCCTGGGTTCCATCCCCAGTACCCCCCCACCACAAATCATGCATTGCCACCATTCTATTTTTGGCATTCAGGAAAAAATGGATACCCCAAAATGTGATACATGACAAGCTGAATACTTTTAAATAAGTATTCAGAAAAAAAGTAAACAAGAAGCTTCAAGGTTTTTCTAACCTGTGCTCTGTCCTGCCCATTATTCAATGGACTTTTTCTGAGTATCTCAGTCTATCTAAAGGCCAGATTCTCTCAGAAGTATATCTTACAGCAAAAAAATATCAGAGTTGACATGACATTACATTTAGAGTCATAGAGACTTTGTCCCATGCTATTGCCTGTTCTTTGGGCCCATTCATTTTCCCTAAAATAACTTGTTCTTCCATAAAATTGCCTTTAGCTCTCACTTGTCTCTCTCCTATGAAATGAGTATGTAAGATTCAACCATCTGACCGTTCTTTGAGTTTTATAATTTGTATGACACCTGCACCCTTATAAGTTAATAAATATATATGCCTTGTTTTCTGTTAATATGTCTATATTTTTCCATTTGTTATATAGACTCAAATGATCAGATCTTCAAGAGGTAGAAAGTTCCTTTCACACCGCCCCCACACCATTCATTCTTCTTCTAGGACTCCTCTGAAAAATGTTTCTTTCTTATTTTCTTCCTCCCATCCTTATTTTCTTCTTTCATGAAATAAATTTGGATTAATAGGACTTTTTACTATGTGTCCTAAAGTATGCTGTATATAGTGTAGTGTGTGTGACAGGCATGGAGAATAAAATTATGATAGTATGTTTAGCTGAGGGTGGTGGTGCATGCCCATAATCCCAGCAGTTTTGGAGGCTGAGATAGGAGGATCGCAAGTTCAAGGCCAACCTCAGCAGCTTAGTGAAGCCTTAAGCAACTTAGCAAGATCCTGTCTCAGAATAAAAAATAAATAAAAGGGAGGCTCAGTGGCAGAGTTTTTGCCTAGCATGTGTGAGGCACTGGGTTCGATTCTCAGCACCACATGTAAATAAATGAATAAAATAAAGGTCTATCCATGTCTAAAAAAATTTAAATAAAAAAAAATTTAAAAAATTTTTTTAATAAAAATGGCTGAGGATGTGCCTCTGTGGTTAAGCACTGCTGGGTTCAATTCCTGGCATAAATAAACAAGCAAACAAGACAGCAAAACATTATTTTCTATAAAACAAGTGGCACAAACGTAATCAGTCTATTTCTTGAAAACTATGAAGACAATGACTTATTAGATCTTAGGTTGTGTTCTAACATGCCACTGATTTGCGATTGGGGGCCATGTAGGACTTTAGAAATATTAGTATTACACATGGCCTGAAATAATTAAATCATAGGCTTTGGGACACTTGATTGGAGACAGAGTAGCGGGGTAGTCAAGAAGGTATCTCCTTTATCTTCTACCTGCTACCTTCTTTCTTCAGCATCAATCCACAAATAGATCACTAATGGAAGGAAACTCTAACCTGGTTCCTTAGTCTTCATTTTCAAATTTTTTTGCCAGATGACTCAAGTTAAAAATTCTCATACAAGTTATTCTTGGAGGGTACTTTCCAGGAGGGATATATGTGACCACTATGGGCATGCATGATTTCCAGCAGTCAGTGAAGGTTTCATAAACCTGGAAATTTCATTACTTAGGTAAAGGCAGTTTACACGTTCAATATTAATCATTGGTATTCTGAGGCAGTGTTTAGATTTTTATCTTATTTATTGGTACCATAAGAGTCCAGAATATGACATCCCAAAATATCCCTCTTTGGCATAAGGAGTATTTTATTTTTCTCCACATATTTTATGGGTGCATCAGTGTTGCATAAAGAGTATTTCAAGGTGATTATTTTGAGAAACTGCCCACACAGGAGAAGCTCTGAGAACAGAGTGGAAGTTACCCTTTTTTAAGAGGAATTTATGTAAATAAAGGAGATCTCCAATTTTTAAGGATATTTCCCTCTCAGTCCAGGAAGAAAAAGATGACTCTAAATTACTAGAGATTCTTGCTGGGTGTGGTGGTACACACCTGTAATCCCAGTGTCTAGGGAAGCTGAGCCAGGAGGATCACGAGTTCAAAGCCTACCTCAGCAATTTAGGGAGACCCTAAGCAACTCAATGAGAACCTGTCTTAAAATATAAAGAGGGTTAGGGTTGTAACTCAGTGGTAAAGTGCCTCTGGCCTCAATCCCCAGTAAGCCAAAAAATTTAAATCTTATTTTCTCTTTTATTAAAGATAAAAAATACATTTCTAGGCCAGAAATTTAACTAGGCCAGATTAGTGGCACAGCCTATAATCCCAGGGGCTTGGGAGGCTGAGACAGGAGAATTGTAAATTCAAAGCCAGCCTCAGCAATTTAGCAAAGCCCTGTCTGAATATTAAAAAAAAAAAATGTAAAAAAGGTCTTGGGATGTGGATCAGTGGTTAAGCACCCCAGATTCAATCTCTGGTGCCAAATAAATAACAAAATAAGTTTTTAGCAACTCATCAATGGAGAAGGCACAGTCTTAAACAGGCATAAGAAGCCTCACACTCCTTTACTGTGCTTTTCTTAATTACCTCCCCCAAACTGGCCTCCCCCACAACCTTTTTGTTTGTTTGTTTCATGAGAAGATGGTATTCATAATTTATTTTGAAACATCATCTCACTATATGTCCCAGGCTGGCCTTGAACTTGTGATCCTCCTGCTTCAGCCTACTTAATTGCTGGCATTATAGGGGTACACCACCACTCCTGACTATGTGATAGTATTAGAATGTGGGGTGTTGGGAGGTGATTAGGATATGAGAGCTCTTCCACCATGAATGAGATTAGTTTCCTTGTGGAAGAGAAACCAGAAAACTAGCTAGCCCCTTCAACCATGTGAAGGCACAGTGAGAAGGCATTGTCCAGAAGAAAGGAGCCCTTACCAGCCACAAAATCTGCCAGTGCCTTGATCATGGTCTTCCCAGACTCTAGAACTTAAAAATGTAAATTTCTGTTGTTTATAAGCTCCCAAACTATGGTAATTTGTTATAGCATTGCAACTAAGATTTTATTTTATTACCTTAAAATGTCAGATAATTATCCATGTTTTTGTGAATGATCATTTGAAGAATTTTCATTTTTTAGCTAAGAACATTCACATACTTGTGTGTTTATGAACATATTTATACATTTATGTTTTTACATATGAAGGAATGGAAGTGCTAACTTATAGGATATGCATTTGTTCAAATTTAATAATTAGTACTAGAGTTTTAATGTGATTTCACAAGCATGTACATCTACCAGTAGTATATGAGAAATTCAATTGCTTCATATTCTTGACAATATTTGTAATTGTCAGTCTTTTACATTTTAGTTCTCTTGATATGTTTGTAATGATATTTCATTAGGTTGTGTTCATGTATATAGTTCCATGAGTTTTAAGACATGCATAGATTCTTATAATCACCACCAGAATTATGACACAATGCTACTTCACCTCCCGAATCTCCTTCATCCATTCATAATCACTGATAACCATTAATCTCTTCCCTGTTCCTATAATTTTGCCTTTTCAAAATGCCACAAAAAAAATAGAATCCTATAGTAGAGAAACTTTTGAGATTTACTCTTCTCACACAGTATACTGCCTTTTAGATTCATCTATGCAATGGAATGTATCAATAATTTGCTCTTTTTATACCTTTACATTTCATGAATACCCCAGTTTGTGTACTGAACTGATGGATATTTGGGTTATATACACTTTGGGCTAATTATGACTCAAATTGCTATAAACATTCATGAACAAGTTTTTACATAACTATAAAAGTTATTTTTTAAAATTTATCCAAGATAAATAATTAGTAGTGGGATTGCTTGGGCATATACTAAATTTAAAAAGCTACCCAACCGTTTTTCAGAATGGCTCTACCATTTTTCCACTCCTACAAGCAATGTAGAGAGTTTCAATTGCTCCATATCCTCATCATTACTCGATAATGTCAGGTAATAATTTTGTTTTATCCTTTAATAGTTCTGTGTTATACTCACTGTAGTTTTTTTTTTAGAGGAGGAAAAGTTTATTTGTTTCATTTATTTATTTATTTTTGCATTACAATTCTTAATACACCATTATACCATAATTTATCATATCTCTGATTATATATACTCACTGTAGTTTTAATTTATATTTCCCTAATAGCAAGTGATGTCAAATATGATTTCATTTGCTTATTTGCCATCTGCATATTGTTTTGGTGAAGAATCTGTTCAGATCTTTTACCTAATTTTAATTGAGTTGTTTGCTTTTTTTTTTTTTTTTTTTTTTTTTTTGGTACCAGGGATTGAACCCAGGGACACTTCACCATTGAGCCACATTCCCAGCCCTTTTTTATATTTTATTCAGAGACAGAGCCTTGCTAAGTTGCTTAGGGCCTCTCTAAGTTGCTGAGGCTGGCTTTGAACTTCTGATCCTCTTGCCTCAGCCTCCTGAGCCACTGTGATTATAGATGTGCACCACTGAGCCCAGAGAGTTGTTTGCTTTCTTATTGTTGAGTTCTTCTTATATCCCAGATACTAGTGCTTTATCTGGTAAATAATTTGCAAATATTTTTGCTCAGCCTGAGATTTGTCTGTTTTTGTATTCTTAACAGTATGTTTTGCAGAGTGATGTTTTTAATTTTGATAAAGTTCAACTTGCCATTTTTTTTAATTTTTTTCATCTTTCATACATTTGATTCATGTGAGTTATGCTTTTCCATTTTTACCCCAAATACAAATTGCAGAATCACATCAGTTATACATTCACAATGTTTACATAATGCCATATTAGTGACTGTTGTATTCTGCTGTCTTTCCTATCCCCTACTATCCCCCCTCCTCTCCCCTCCCATCTTCCCTCTCTACCTCATCTGTTGTTGTTCCATTCTCTCCCTCCCCCCCCTTCCCCTCACAACCTCATATATGTGATTTCGTATAACGATGTGGGTTTCCTTCCGTTTCCATGCAATTTCCCTTCCTTCTCCCTTTCCCTCCCTTCATTCGTCTCAGTTTAATGTTAATCTTTCCCTCCTGCTCTTTCCCCCTGTTCAGTTCTTAGTTGCTCTCCTTAAATCAAAGAAGACATTTGGCATTTGTTTTTTAAGGATTGGCTAGCTTCACTTCACAATGGAGTATTATGCAGCACTAAAAAATGACAAAATCATGGAATTTGCAGGGAAATGGATGGCATTAGAGCAGATTATGCTAAGTGAAACTTGCCATTTTTTATTCATGAAACATGCTTTTCATCATATACACAAAAAATCAAACCCAAGAACACACAAATTTGCCTGTATTTTCTTCTAGTTTTAGAGGTTTATTTTTTACATTAATATCCATGATCCATTTTGAATTAGTTTTTGCATAAAATTTGAGGTATGTATTTTTGTTGTTGTTCTTCTTCTCCTCTTCCTCCTTTATCTCCTTCTCTTCTTCCTCCTGCATAAAGACCATTTTTTGAAAAAATTATCTTTTCTCTGTGTTTTATTTTGGACTGTGTTACTATGTCTCCATGCTCACTGATATTTTCTTTTATAATGAGTAAGATTTTAAAATTCCATTTAGTGTATTTTTCATCTTATATCTTATAGTTTTATTTCTATACATTCATTTGGGTCTTTTAAATAACTTCTTTGTCTCTACATTTTTTACATACAGAGTACACTTATTATAATAACCTTACATGTTCTTGTTTACTAATTCTAGCATTGCTGTTAGTTTTGTGTCGTTGTCCTTTGATCAATTATTCTCACACAGGCTATTTATTATAAGGCTCTATTGCTTCTTTGTATGTTTGGAAATATTTGGTTGGTTACTGCTTAAATATATCTGTGTTCCCAAAGATCCATTGTGTTTGAAGGATTCTTCCCCAGAGTGGCACTTATTGGGAGGTGGTGGAAACTTTAGAATGTGGTGCCTACTGGGAGGTCCTTATGTCACTGGGGTGATGGGGTATTTCTCATGTGACCCCTTTAGTAATTCTCATGCAACCCCTTTGGTATTCCTTTTTTTCCCAATAGATTTTATTTATTTATTTTTATGTGGCACTGAGGATCGAACCCAGTGTCTCATGCATGCAAGGTAAGAGCACTCTACCTCTGAGCTACAACCCCAGACCCTTTGGTATTTTTTAAGGGAGGGTTGTTATGAAAGGAGCGAGCCTAGCCCCACTTGTCTTCTTTTTCTCTGTAACTATTTGAGATGTGACTGCTTGCTCTTATATGTGTTCCTGCCATGTTATGCTACCATTCTTTGCCCTCATCAAATTTCAAACCAATGGCCCCTCCCCAACTTGTATCTTAGACTTTGACTCCTCAATCTATGAGCTAAATAAACCTCCTTTACTTGATAAATATCCTGGGTCAGGTATTTCATTATAGTAACATAAGCCTGACCAATGCAGATACACACTTTATGAATTTTTGTGTCCTAAATATGTTTTCTTTTTCTATAAATATTTAAACTTTTTCTATCAGAATGAAATTACTTTAGTTGGAAATACTTTATCCCTCATGTCTTGCTTTTATGATTTGTGAGGTAAGAAGCAGTGCTCAGTATAGGGCTAATTATTCCTTTGTACAAAGACAAGATTTTTCTAACTGGTCTACTCAATGTGCCAGGAGTTACAAGTTTTTCCAGTGTGGCTGGTAAAAATAGAGACTATTCCCAGCCTTGTAGTACTTTAATCTTTTCAAGTGGTTCTTCCCAAGCTTTGGGTAGTTTCCTATCGCACAGGGTCTGATCATTGTGAATACTTAAGGGAGGCCTGCTATAGATCAGTGGATCTCTAGGGGTTTCTGAATCTCTATCCTTTCTAGTATTCTGTCCTATGAATTCTAGACATCTTGGTCTCGCTGGGCTCTCACTTCTATCTCCTTGGCTCAGAGGGTTTTCTGTGTTTTCTCTGAATTGCCTCTTCATGTGCTTTAGTTTGGAAACTCTCCACAGACAGCAACCTGGGACAGTTTCGGGTTTTACCTCATTTTTCCCCATCTCACAGAGACTGTCCTTCATTGCCTGATATCCAGTGTCTTGAAAACTGTTGTTTCATATATTGATTTTCCCTTTACTTAACTGTTTCAGGTGTGAGAATAAATCTCATCCCTGTTACTGCATCTTGGCCAGAAGCAAGTCTTAATTTGCATTCTGCATTACTAATGAGTTTGAATATCTTATATGCCTATTGGCCATAATATTTCTTTTTATGTGAAATGATGGTTTATGAGTTTGTCCATTATTCTACCAGAGTAATCTATCATTTCTCATTATTTTAGAAGAGGTTTTACATATTAAAGATATCCAACTCACGTCTATCATTTATTATGTAAATATTTTATTCATTTGTTATTTGCTTTTCATTTTGATTTATTTCGCTTTGTAATGCGACCACTTTTAATTTTTACTTAATCAGATCTGTTTTCTCTTGATATCTTCCTTTTTCTTTTTTTTTTTTTTCTTCCTTGCAGTGCTGGGGTGGAACTCAGGGCCTGGTACATGAAAGGCAAGCCCTCTACCACTGAGTTATATTACTAGCCCCAGATATTTTTCTTTATTGATTCTGCCATTGGATAATGTACCAATGTTACCATCTTCTATTTATTTTATTATTTTTCCTAAAATCATAAAGAGGTAAGGAATCAGAATTCTAGAAAGGCTCTAGCCTAGAGCACTTTATATAGTATTTTAGAATAAACCCCTTTTGTTTCTTCATATTAACTTGCTTTTATGCTCTAAAATCAAGGGTTGGGACTTAGTTCAAGTGGGTTGAAACAACATAGATAACCACATAACTATTATTTTCAATAAGAGTGGCAGTCTTCTCTAGAGTTGGACTGTAGCAAGGGAATATGTTAAATATATCCCCCCAATGACTGCCTTAGTAGACTCACACTGAAGACAACTGAGTTCCTTTTGGAGGATCTATACTTGACTGCACTCGGGGAAGGGTTCAGAGAAAGCTGCTCCCTGGTCAGGCGCAGTGGCTCTGGAGGCTGAGTCAGGAAGATCACAAGTTCAAATCCAGCCTCAGCAACTTAGTGAGGGTTTAGGCAACTTAGTGAGACCCTGTCTCAAAATAAAAATAAAAAGGGCTGGGGATATGGCTTAGTAGTTAAGAACCCTGGGTTCAATCCCTGGCACAAATAAATAAATAAACAAATAAAACCTCTTCCTACACTTGCTGTTTTTCATGTGCCTTCAGTTCAAAGTAATAAAGTATGTTAAAATGACATATTTTAGGGTTCTATTTCCTAAACTCCTTCATTCACTTAGTTTTGATCCACATATGTTATCCTCCATTAGGCTGTATCTCATAGGAAATAACTTAAAAGTAACAGATTTAGCAGAAACATTGAGTACTTCTCCATTCCCCTGTCTGTTTTACATTTGCTAAAATTCTAATGACCAGAACAAGACACATGACCAACCCCAGAGTCAAGGGCTGGAATTTAAAAAAAAAAAAACACTCTGCACAGTTTAGGACGGTAAAAGGCAAGGTTACAGAGAGAGGTAAAGATTTGGCCTATATTGCACCATGTAATAATGCCAGCATTGTAATTGCAATTTTATGCCCGAGTGAGAGCTTGACAAGTCTGATTCTTTCTACAGACCTCTGTGTTTCCTCAGGCCATCTTGGTTCTTTGTCCAAGAGCACAGAGATAGTCAAGGGTATAAACAAAAGGAACAAGCCAGTTCCATTGAGGTTACCCTTTAACTCAAGTGAATAATTTGAATTTCTGAGGCCTTCAACTTTTCCTTTCTTTCTTTTTTATTTTTGGTACTGGGGATCAGACCCAGGGTACTTTACCACTGAACTATATCCCAGTCCTTTTACTTTAAGATAGGGTCTCACTACATTGCTTAGGGCCTCACTAATTTGCTAACTTTCTGAAGTTGGCCTTGAACTTATGATCCTCCTGCCTCAGCCTCCCCAGTCACTGGGGCAATAGGCATGTGCCACTGCACCAGGCTCAACTGTTCATTTCTTAAGGCTTACATTCCTAACCCTGGGTATTTCACATAATCAGTAGAGGAGGTTTTTGAAAATGTAAGTTCTCTGGTTGCATAACTCAGAAATGCTGGTCTAAGTGGGCTGTCTGTGGGGCTTGGAAATGTGTCTTGAAAAGATTTCCCATATGCCTCTGCCCCCAAGTTAAGAATTAGTGCTTGAAGATATTTCTTCACAAACATCATGTTTATAGATTTGGTTTACTCTGTTAATGTGTTCATTCATTTATTCTGCAAATATTTATTGGGGAATTTAGTAATCAGAGTTTAATGGGGGTCTGGCAAAGCCTGCTAGCAGAAAAACAAAATAGGGCTTCGTAACCTTTACTTATAAACATTTAAGCAGCTGTTCAACTTGCATCTTATAAGGACTGTGAACAAGATATGTTTCCAGGATTTCATTTGCTTTATGGATGATAGGTCTTCTCCTCAAATACATAGCACTTATCGATTGGCTAAAATTAACTTCTGTAGTCCCTGCTGGGAATAAGACATCACTGAAGCAGAAATTTTATTATGATCACTTAGCGACAATCAAAGACCTCAAGAAATTAAAGGAACACACCTGTAAGAAGAGCAAAATATGGCTTGGATATTCTGAGTTAAGGGAAAGGTATAGGTTGATGGGTTACATGTTCCTTGACAAGGAGGTATAAACCATGGTTTATCCTTTACCTTCCGTACATTAACTTGGCCATTTGATGTGTTGGTCATCTATATATGTGGAATTGCAGTAATAATAATTAAAGTAATGAAGTATTTATTTAGTACTACATTGTTATATGCCAGATACCTGGCAATCAGCCTCATTAAAAAAAAATTACCACTTCTCTATGAACCAGATCTATTATTAGATCAATTTTACAAATAAGGAGTTTAATGCTCAGTACTTTGTCTAAGAAATTGTGACTGGTAGAAGACAAAAAAGAAAAGATCATAAATAAATGTTCACTGAGAAGCATATACCCTTAAATATTTGACTAAGTTCTCTCTTATTCCATAGTTGAGACCCCACCATCCTTAGCTGAGACCCTATCACCAGACCCAAGTTTTGAAACCATCCCTAGAGCAGTTCCAAAAGGAATTGCAGACTGGATGGACTCTTGATACAAAATACAGTTGGGTCTCAGAATGTTACTGTAAAATACCATACTTTGATGTGCAAAGTCTCTTTCTGACCTTCTCTTCTCTCTCCTGCTCCCCCTTTCCCCTTAATCCAGGCCACAGAAACTAGAATTCTCTTTTCTCCAAGGCAACTAGATAAGAAACTAGATAAGTCCTCTCCCCTCAAACCAGCCATAAAAGCTAGAACTATTACTCTAAACTTTCTCTCACTTTTCTGTGTAACAGCTGACTTGGGCTGGGGATATAGCTTAGTTGGTACAGTGCTTGCCTTGCACTCTATCAATCCTCAGCACCACAAGGAAAAAAAATTAAAAAGAAAAGAAATTCTCTAACTTGCCTTATCTGATAGTAGGTCAGAAGATCCTCACTCCAGAAGGGGTCCTGCTGACTTACATTCAGAAGAAAGGAATGCCTCATGGAAAGTTAAGAAGAATTCAAAATAAACAGGTCTTGCTGGGTTTCCCCGCTTGGCCTGTTACCATTAGATCATACCCTTTGTATCCAATCATTTTTCTACATATTCTTCATTGAATCTGAGCATAAAAATGGACAGCTTCCCATGAGTCTTCGGATCTTCATCCTGAAGGCTTCTATATCATGTACAATTTGGAATAAATAATCTGTTATACTTTTCTCTTGTTAATCTGTGACTCTTACAAGGTTCAGAAAAGGGATCACACCCTTACTGTCTCTATAATACTTAAACACAAATATAAATTTGGATATTATTAGTTTTCATAATATTATACATATTAACATAACATTGACATCGAGCTTTAATATAATTAATAGTTAATGTTCAGCATTCATTTTGTATCAAACTTTAAAATGTATTAATTCCTCACCATACTCCTTTAAAGTGGGGTGAAACATTATCTCCCAACCAGGCGTGGTGTTGTACACCTGTAATCCCAGTGGCTTGGGAGGCTCAGGCAAGAGGATCAAGTTTGAGGCCATCCTGAGCAACTTAGGGAGAACTTGTCTCAAAATAAAAAGGCTGGGGATAGAGCTCAGTGGTAAAGAGTCCCTGGTTTAATACCCAGCATGAGGAGTGAGCATATGCCTGACTGTCTTAGGCTAAAGCCTGGAAACCCATGTTGGCTTGGTATATAGTATATATATATATATACCATATAGTATTGTCCTACTATAATAACTATAATAACACGGCACATGGTCACTGCAGGAGGGGAAGGAAATTCTGAGAAAAGGGAAGTTGAGCAGAAAACCCCAGAGATGTATAGAACAAAATGGGTCTCAGAATTGAATAGCACTGGGGACTATTGATTTTTAAAGATCATTTTCATTAGGCTTTGTTATTTCTAGGATATCACATCTATTTTATAAATCATTATATTATTTAATTGGTAAATTTACTTATTCTTCAGGTGCCTTCTTGCTCTCAACTTCCCAGGAATCTTCAAGACCAAAATTTGCTGGATTTGATCCAGTTCTGTTGTCTGTCTGACTTACATTTTAAGTGTGTTTTTTTTAACTGCTTCCAATACTTTTGAGGGAAAACAGGAGATGTCTACATTTTGAGAACTCAAAAATACTGGGATTTAATTTCCTTTTTGTAATTTTTGTTTTCAATGCCTGGGATGGAACTCAGTGTTATAAATACTGGGGTGCCACAAGGAATCAAACATGTGCTCAGAACTAGCTGTGCAAGGCAAACTTTACTTCTGCAGAAGGGTGTGTCACTGTACAAAGTCAGGCAAACAAGCTCACTAGGGTGGACAGTCTGCTTGTTTTTATCCCTAACGCTCTGATAGGAAGAGCTTGGGGTTTTGATCTACATGATTGGCTAATTTTAAAACCGGGGCAGAAAAAGGGAAGGGCTGTAGTTAAAATGGCTACGATTGGATGCAGGTTGGGAAGCTCAAAATAGCTATGATTGGATCTTACATCCCAATTAAGGCTAAATACCATATTCTGAAAATGGACCACAGATTTTCTATTTCTCATACCAGAACCTCACACATACTATGAAAGTGTTCTACTACTGAGCTATACCCCTAGCCCTAGGTGTTTGTTTTTATACTAGTTAAAAAAATGTACAACTGAAGGGCTGGGATGTAGCTTTGTGGTATAGTGCTTGCCTAGCATGTGGGAGACTCTGGGTTAGATTTCAGCACAGCAAAAACAATTATAAAATAAAATATATCTAAGGGTACAGGAAAGACCAAGCTCAGCCTCTCCCACACTATGGCATGCTTCTGACAACAGATTGCCTATGAGGATGGGGGGATTCCCCCGACCAAGGAAGCATTGCTGTAGCAATGGATACCAGCTTAGTATTCTTTAATTTAATTCTGACATTATCTACCTAGAAATAGTGTCAGAGAGGTTGAGAGCTCAGTCCCTAAAACTTCCCTTCCTCCCTTCAGATGCCATATTGTAAGCTCCAGGTGGTTTTCACCTGTGCTTCTGACTGACCCGCTATAAATCAGAGTTCCCAAACCTCCTCCTTCATCCTTTTCCTATTATTCTGAGAGAACTATTTTTTAATAATTTCATTATTTTTTAATTATTTTTACTGGTAGTTGGACACACTATCTTTATTTTATTTTATTTATTTTTGTATGGTTTGAGGATCAAACCCAGGGCCTCAAACATGCTAAGGGAACACTCTACCGCTGAGCCACAACCCCAGAACTATTTGTTTTTTTCATTTTTCAGTCTGCTTTTTATGCTTCTGCTTCATGTTCCAATGTGTAATTCTAGCTGTTATCTGAATACAGTCTTTCCTAATGTTATATGATATTCTTTCAATAGGTTCAGAATTCCAACAAATCTTTTTAAGAATACAAATAGACCTTTCTTTTTAAGCTGTTAATTTTTCTTGATGTAATACTGTTTACACTTATTCTGAATCCCCAAATGTCCCTTTAATTTTGTTCTGACATTTGGAGTATGTTTTAAAAGTCCAATGTTTTTTCAAAAGTCTAGTTAATATTTTTAATAGCCTCAGCTTTATTGAAGGAGCTCCATGCTCTTTGAATACTAAAATTTGAGATGGATTCAGTATTAGAAATCATCTAGTCCCAGAAAATGGGAACATGAGAGTGTTCCTGTTTGCTCTAGCTACCTTTTGTTATAGGTTGAATTAAGCTCTCTACAGAGAGTGGGGACTGAGCTATGGAGAGAAAAGACTCATGACAGGAAAGTTAATTGATTTTCCAAATGGTTTCTTTTCAGTGGCTACACGTATGGAGCCAGGTCAAATAGTCCTTTGTAGGATTTAGATTGGTTTCAAATAACTCCCATCATAGCCTAGCTCATTCATACTAGGAACGTGCTCTTCATGTGTCAGGACAGGACAGGACTTCATTTTCCCACAAAGAACATCCTTTCCAAGATGGATCCTGGGAACTATCTGATGCTTAATTTTGTCAATCTGATTGGGCCATGGTGCACAGATATTTGGTAAATCATTATTATGAATGCTTCTATAAAGTTGGTTTTTATTTTGGATGTGATTAACATTAAAATTGATGGACTTTAAGTAAAGCAGATCATGCTCCATGATGGGGGTGGGCCTCGTCCAAACAGAGGATTTAATAGAACTAAGACTGATGTATTAGTCAGCTTTTTGTCTCTGTGACAAAAATATTGACAGTAACGACTTAAAGGGAGACATATTTATTTTTGGCTCACATTTTCAGAGGTTCTAGTCCATGATGAGCTGGTTTCATTGCTTTGGGCCTGAGGTAAAGTAAAACAGGATGGTGGAGGAAAACTGCATGGAAGCCAGGAAGGAGAGAGAGAGAGAGAGAGAGAGAGAGAGAGAGAGAGAGAGAGAGAAAGAGAGAGAGAACAACAAAAACAAGATACAGTCCCCAAGGGTACCCCCACCCTGGGTGACCTATTCCCTCCAACCATGCCACTTCTTATACTTTCCATCATCTCCAAGTAGCTCATTCAACTATCAACTAATTGTTCCACTGATGAGGTTAGAGTCCTCATGATCCCATCACTTCATAAAAGTCCCACCTTCAGACATTCTTGTACTGAGGACCAAGCCTTCAACAGATGAGCTTCTTGGGGGACATTCCAGATAAGAACTAATTTCCTCTAACCAAGAAGGAATTCTTCCCCCAGACCTTTTGGAATCCAACTGCAACCCTTTTCTAAATCTGTGGCCTGCTGGCCACTCAACTGGCTTTGGGCTTATAAAATGCCATCGTCTAGATGTATGTGTCCCCCTGAAATTCATATATTGAAATCCTAATCCTCATGGTGATGGTATTCGGAGGAGGGGCCCAAGGAAAGTGATTAGTGAATGGTATTAATTCCCATATAAAAGAGGCTGGAGGGAAACAGCTCACCTCTTCTACCATGTGAGGCACCATTCATGAACCAAGAAGTGAACCTTCAACCAGACATGGAAGGTGTTTGTGCCTTGATTGTACATTTCCCAACCTCTAAAACTGTGAGAAATAAACTGGGTATGATAGCACACACCTGTAATCCCAGCAATTCAGGAGGCTGAGGCAGGAGGATGGCAAATTCATGGCCAGCTTCAGCAATTTAATGAGACCCTAAGCAACTCAGCAAGACCCTGTCTCAAAAAATAAAAAAGGCTGGGGATGTAGCTCAGTGGTAAAAGCAACCCTGGGCCAAATCCCAGTACCAAAACAACAACAACAACAAAACCATGAGTAACAAATTTCTGTTATATATGAACTACCAGTTTTTGGTATTTTGTTAAAGCACCTGAACAGACTAAGCCACCAAGGCTTCACAATCACATAATCATATTATTCCTTAAAAGTAAGTCTTTCAGACTGGGGATATAGCTCAGTGGCAGAGTGCTTGCCTAGAATTTTCAAGGCCCTGGGTACCATACACACACACAAACATCTCTCTTTCATATACACACATGCACAATTTATATATTTTGGGTCATGCTCCCTATATTTGTAACTTAAATATGATATAAAGTTTATAATTAAAAGTCTATTATAATTATAAGTCTTAATTAATAAGACTAATAAGTCTTAGATGATAAGGCAATAACAGGAAAAAATCAAAATGATAAATTATTAAATTATACATAAAAATAAAATTATTAAATAAAAATATTATAAAAAATTAATGCTCATAACTATTGGATTCATCATTTATGCAATATTTGTGTGGGTGTAAACTGGGTTTATAACTATCTTCTTTCACTACCTAGCCTATATTTCCTGAGTGCTTAGCAAACACCTCACTTCTTTTGGTTTTTTGGGGGGCAGGGAATAGTGGGGATTGAACCCAGGAGTGCTCAACCACTAAGCCACATTTGCAGTGCTTTTTACTTTTTACTTTGAGACAGGGTCTCACTAAGTTGCTTAGGGCCTCACTACGCTGCTGAGGCTGGCCTTGAACTAGCAACCCTCCTGACTCAGCCTCCTGAGTAACTGGGATTGCAGGTGTGTCCCACTACACCTGGCTTCTTTTGGTTCTTTACCTTGTAGGATGGTCCAAAACTTCATTCTGGAAGGGTCTAGACTATTGACAACCCTGCCTTAATTGGGTCATGGTTTTCTACTGTAATTACCAGACATGGGAGTATTAAGATGTACCTTAAAGGAACTCCTGTGTTCCAAACATTCTTGTTCTTGCCCTAATTGTGTAGAAGCAACCAAATTTCCCCTTGGAAATAAGGAGTAATCACTCTAGTCAGGCAGTAACTCCCTTCTCTGCTTCTTCATCTAGAGGCAAAAGGCACCAATAATGACCAAACAGTAGTCTTGACTGCCAGTTAATATTGATTGCTGTTGGGTCTCCTAGTAAAAGCATTCCTTTCTTTGGAACTAAAGCCCCTAGACCAACACAGTCTTAAGTCACCAGGGTGGAAAGCAAAAATTTTGCTAGTGTATCACTACGGATTACAATGCGAAGACCCTCTCCAATTTCCATGTCTTGATTCCTAAATGTATGAATATTGGCTAGGGGAATAATAACAGCACATAGTGAAAGCTGATTGTATTAATCTCTTTTGTGTTGCTATAATATAATACCCGACACTGGGTAATTCATAATGAAAAGAGATTTATTTGACTCATGATTCCAATAACTGACTGGGAAGTCCAAATAGCATAACCTGGTGTCTGGTGAGGGCACTCTGGCTGCATCACATCTTGACAGAGAAGCAGAATGCAAGCAAATGTGTTCAGAAGAGATTATGTGGAGAAAAACAAAGAGAGATCACATAGTGAGTGAGGAAGCAGGAGACTGAGAAAAGGAAGACAAACTCTCTTTTTAACAACCTGATTTCATGGAAATGAATCTAGTCCCACAAGACATAACCACTCCCAAAATGCAGGAATTAATCCCTCCCAAAGATAGTGGCTCTGTGTTTCAAAACACCTCATGAAGCCCCCACCACCTCTAAATGCTGGTACACTGGGGACCAAGTCTCAACATGAGTTTTGGTGGGGATAAACAATAATTGAACACTAGCACTGATTTAGAACATATACAGGCCCCTGGAAAACCTTGCCACAGTCTTACGCAGTGCACCTACTTCATTGTGAGTTCAATAGGCCATTCCATAATTGTATCGAGCCAGCTGCTTCTGGTGGAAAACATAGTAACACTATGAATGCTAAGAGCATGGATGGGCCTATTGCTTTGCTGCACTTTTTTTTTTTTTTTTAGCAGAGTTAGGAATTGAAAACAAGGATGCTCTACCACAGAGCTACATCCACATTTTTTTAACTTTTATTTATTTTTTTTAAAATTTTGAGACAGAGCCTTGGCAAATTTCCCAGGCTGGCCTCAAATTTGCAATCACCTGCCTCAGCCTCCCGAGTATCTGGGATTATAGGTGTGTGCCAACCTGCCTTACAATTGCTACACTTTTGCTACGGAGTGACTTTCTGTTTAGGTGCAATGTTGTATGCAACACCATGATCCACGATTATAGATGAGGCGTTCTATAAATTCATGGGTGATAGTTTCACTAGAAACATTTTGTGTAGGGAACTCCATGCCCTGAGTCTATTCCAGTAAGAACAAAATACTTCCCCTTTGCATCTTCCATGATGGAAACTACCCAATGGGATCAATCTGCCACCAAGGAGCTGTCTGATCATCCCAGGGAAAGGAGTCATATTTGGAACTCAGTGTTTGTCTTTGCTGGTGGCAGATTGGGCACACTCAGCAGTAGCTATAGTCAGGTTGGCCATAGTGAGTGGTAGTACATGTTTCTGACCCTATACACAACCTCCATCCCTGTCACAATGGCCACTTTGTTCACAAATCCACTGGAAAATGACAGGATTGTCTAAGGAGGTTCAAATGTATACTTAGTGCTGGGAGTCACCCCAGCTCCAAAGACTAACTTCCCCATACCCCAAGAAGGGTCATCCAATGGTGAGCCCTGCTGGCTCACATGATCCTTACCCACCAATCAGAGCCCTACTGGCTTACCTGATCCTACCCACCAATCAGACTAGCCCTGCTGGCTCACCTGATCCTTACCCTCCAATCAAAAAGCATCCAATGCCAACTGTCAAACCACCCCTGGCTCTATAAATATGCAGAGCTGTTCCTCAATAAACGGGCATTTGCTCCAACGATGAGCCTTGCTCGTTCTTTCACTTAACATATAATAATGTTAGCTTATCATGTTTTTCCAAAAGATTATTGGCTTCCAAAGATAAATCAGTATATAGTAAACCCTTGTATCAGTTACAAATTGCATGTGGTGGCTCCTAACAGTCACTTTCAATAATAGTGACTTGAAAGGACTACAGGCTTGTCTTTCTATTTTAAGACTGAAGCTATTCATTGTAACGTTGGCTGGGACAATTTCCAATGTTACAATGAATAGCTTTATACTTAAATCTACCATCAGGAATATACTGTTCCTCTCAGCAAGAGGTGTCTCTCCTTAAAGGTAGCCTCATGTTCTAAGATGACTGCTGGAGCTCCAGTTATTTCATCAAATTCAAGTTTGAAAGGCAAGAAGACTTGGGAAATGCAAAAGAAGCATTCATTAACTATTTTGCTTTGTAGAAACATGTCCAAAATTCCCTCCCAACAATAAACAACTCCATATATTTCACTGGGCATATTTTGGCCACCTACTCTACTGTAGCATTACAAGAAGTTGGAAAATACAGGTTTTTTTTTTTTTTTTTGGTCTGGTTCTATTATTTCCCTTAATAAAATTGAGGATTTTTAAATGAAATAGAAAAGTAGAATGGATATTATATAAGCAATTAGTGATCTAACCGAGATAGCTAGCTTATTTTCCATGCACAAATCTCCATTTGAGATGACATGTGCTTCTAAGAATATATGCTTTTATGCTATAACAGAATTGAAGTGGATCAAACTGCCTTTAGCTTCTCTATATTTACTCAATGAATACCTGAGTCCAGTCATAATATTTTTAGGACCTTATTTGTTCATATTTTCCAAAATGAAAAAAAATATGCCAAGTTCAAAGGAATTTTTAAATTTTTTTTTAGCTAAACCCAAGTTGACCCAAAAGTAGCTATGTTCTTCTACCCACTCAACCCCATACCTAAGAAATTTACCCTGCAAAGAGGGAACGATAGAGACTCAAATGCCCGCTGTGCCAATTGATAATTCAAGGTGATAAAATTAAGAGACCCCAATATCATCCTGACTCATATGATATAGCAAGTTAAGTGCCAAACCCTTCCTGAATCATCTATACCAAGACAGGCTGCTGTGAGAGCATTTCAAAATTGCTGGCTTTAACAAAGGACACATATCTGTGTTTCTTAGAATCTTTGTTCACATTTTCCACCTTTTCATTTATTAATAATCATAAGTGAACTGTGGTAAAGTTGCTCCTTAAAAATAACAATTTGTGATCCATTTCCCTGTAGCTTCCATTTTTTAAAAAATAAAATGTACCTGAGTCTTGGGCAAAGTCAGCACATGGCTTGTGTGGGTGGGGGACACTCACCAACTAAGTGTAATTTGCAGGTAATCATGGAACCCATCACTAACTACTTAAAAATAGGCACTGCAAGGAAAGAGCTCATTTGGATAATTTCAAAGCTCTTTAAAATACTTTCTTAAGAAGAAAACTCTTTTAATCTAGATTATTAGTCATTTCTACCTGAATATGAATTAATTATATCAGATAATGTCTGTTTAACACCTAAATGAAAAGTTAGTTTCAGGACATGACAGTTTTCTTAATATTTAAAGTTCCATTTATTGTGTATAGCAAAAATTATATCAACATCACATTGTGTCCCATAAATATATACAGTTAGTATTTAGCAACTCAAAAGACATGAGGGTTTTCAAAGGGGTGGTAGAGTGAGCACTGAGCTGGAAACAGGCAGGAAGCAGGTGCTGAGAGACTTTTGTTTTGTTATTGTTTTGCTTTGTTGGTGACACAATCGAGGGACTCAAGCATGCCAGTCAAACGCTTCACCACTGAGTTATATGCACAGTCCTTGCAGAGGATTTTTATAGGAAGAAGAGGAGCAGAAGGGTAGAGTTGGATTGGATGCCCTGATTGTAGAGACAGAGATCATGGTCAGTGCTTTAATCAGCTAGACGTGAATGTTAGGAGGCTAAGTGTTTGGAGGGAAAGAAAAGATGACTCTGTTGAAGAAAAGGAATAGAGACAGGGAGAGACAAGTGAAATATGAAGTTTTTTGTTTGTTTGTTTTAGTAGTTACATTGATTTGGCTCCTTTCTGTCTGACCCCACATGCCATCTGTATCAGCAAATCTTATAATGTCTATTTCCATTTATACCCCAAATCCAGTCAGTTCACCCTATTTCTCTCACTTCCACTTTAGTCTCCTGGACTATTGAAAGGGCCTCCTCGTTGGTCTCCCTGCTGCCACCATCAGCCCCCTGACATCAGTTTTCCACAAAATGAAAACAAAGCAAGCACATGCCTATAATGTCAGCAGCTTAGGAGGCTGAGGCAGGAGGATCTCAAGTTTGAGACCAGCCTCAGTAATTTAGTGAGGCCCTAAGCAACTAGTGAGACCCTGTCTCAAAATGAAAAATAAAAAGACATGGGAATGTGACTCAGTGGTAAATTGTCTTTGGGTTAAATCCTCAGTAACAAAAAACCAAAACCAAAAACAATAACAACAACAAAAAAACTGAGTACCATAGCATACTCCTGTAATTCCAGAGACAGGAAAATTCCAAGTTCAAGGACTGCCCAAGCATCTTAGCAAGAATCTGTCCCAAAATAAAAAAAATAAATAAATAAACAGGACTGAGGATGGAGCTCAGTGGTAGAGTGCACCTGGGTTCAATACCCAAAACTGACCCCACCCCACACACTATCTATCTATCTATCTATCTATCTATCTATCTATCTATCTATCTATCTATCTATCTATTCAGAATAAAATCAGGTCATGTTACTCTGCTCAAAACCTTCCAGTGGCTTCTCTTGTCTCTCAGAACAGAATCTTTACCATGCTCTCTGAGTCTGGCCCTTGAATCTCTCTTGGTTTCACCTCCCAAGTCTCTTTCTCTGGAGCATTCTATTCCAAGCACTCTGGCCACTTAGATGGCAAACAGCTCTTCTCTTGGCAGCTTTTGCATTTGTGATTCTCTCCTCTAGAAATCCTCATCATTCTCTCACTTGACTTGTATCTTTGTTCATAGGCCACCTTTTAAATGGATTTTCTCTGAATACTTGATCTAATATGGTACTAGAACTGCATTGTATCATAGCCCTATGTCCCTCCACTGTAATGTTTTGTTTCTTGAAAACAGATTCATTGTTTTATTTTCTGCTGTATAGAGAGCACAAAGGAAAGTGACTGGCACATAGTATTCGCTCATTAAATGTTTGTGGAATGAATGCATTAATTACATGAAGCCTCAGGAAAGTTGTTAGAAATCTTAGAGAAAATGTGAGATATTCTTACCACAAATGAAGAAAATGCTCAGCCTCTTCATCAATGAGAAAATAAAAGTTTTTACTCTGACCCAAGTTGCTGCTCCTTTGCTGAATCTCTGAGATAAATATCTCCATAGTGTATTTAAAATATTGACTACCATCTATTACTGGAAAAATATTTTCATCCTATTACCTATAATTTTTCCTGAGACAATCATCAAATGTGCTTGTTAACATTAAGTCTATCTTTCTTTTAGACGTTTAGCTTTGGCTGCAATCATTTTGAATGTACAAGAGTCATACATTTTTGCCAGACAAATTCCTTTTCAACCTCATTAATAAAGAAAAAGCAATTTGCATTCTTACACAATACACTTTTCATTTGAGGAGCTCTGAAGACTCCTAGGTACTTAATATGATTTTGACCCATTTAGGCTCATAATTTCTTTTGTGGTTAATCTTTGTAACCGCAAATTCTCCCACCTTGGTCAATATTTTCATTTGTGTGTGCACTTAGTTTGGAAACTGATTTGAACAAACTCTCTTGTAATGGGTTTGTAATATGTCAGTTTGCCAGGTTAAACTACACTTCCCAGAATTCATTCTCCTATTTGTTTTAGGGAAAAGTCAACTACAAGGGAAATTCTAGGGAGATAGGAGTGGCAGAAAGGGAAGCAGTAGCCATTTTGTAGCTCAGACATGTCTGAGATTATCCATTTGCCTAAATAGTTAGAAGCAACAATTATTCTTATCTTCTGAAGCTCCTTTGGTTTCATGGACTCTGAGGCCACGTGTGTTTGCTTAGCTTTGTGGAAAAGGGCCTCTCTTCAGCTAGATACCCTCATTGTGAACATCACAGGCAATTAGATCCAGGGCCTTTAGCCTTTCCCCTGGGCTCCACCTCATGCCTGTTGATTCCAACCTACTTAGAAGCTTCCCTTCCTGACTGCTTCACCAGCTTCCACAATCACATGAGGCCAATTTCACGTAACACATTTCTCTCTTTCAGATCCACATAGAACTTAGATATAGATCTAGATTCTAGGGATGGAAATACCAGTGGTTCTCAACTGGGGATAATTTTGCCAAGATTTCTGAAAATCAAACTTCTAGTCTCTTTCTAGCAGTGGCTGAATTCTGCAAACGAAATTCTCAGCCTTGCAGCTTGTCTATGAATAAACTTAGGATATTATTTGGGAAGGAGAAGATACTGAAATTGAGGTGGTATCCTATGGGAAGATGCTGATAAAGCTGGGATCCTCCAACTCAGTTCTGCTGAGCCTTCTTTGCGAGGAGATGCAGACTTTCCTGCCCTATCTGAAAAGTTTAGCCACCTTTGCTGCAAGAAACTGCAGTGGTATTCACTGAGATAGTCAATTTGCAAGGCACTGATGGTCCTATTCAATACCTACCCCTGTTTCCTCTCTTTGCTCTAGATATACAAGTAAACCCAAGTCCCAATGGGCCCTGAAGAATGAATTTCGAAGAGTGACCCACTCTTCAAAATTCATTAAGTGTCCTTTACGAGGAAGAGAACTAAAAAGCACCCTCTCTTTCCTTCTTTGTTATGGTAGCTAAGCCACAAAATGAATTGCATGATTTTGTCAATATATATAGTCAGCAACCTGGGGGTTATGTATGGGAATCAATCTTAAAAATATAGGACCAATGTGAAAGGAACATTAAGTTGGACCAGGAAGAGTTTATTGATGTTGGTCTGTATTAGTCAGTTTTGGCTACCATAACAAAATCCAAGAACAGGATAACTTGAATACAAAATTTTATTTTCTAGAGAATTAAAGTCCAAGATCAAGGCTCCAACTGTTTTGGGGTTGGGGGAAGGCTCTCTTCCTGGTTTGTAGATGAACACCTTCTCATTGTGTCTCCAAATGACCTTCCCTCTATGCATGTGTGTAGGGAAAGAGAGAGGGCTTTTTAGTGTCTCTTCCTCTTAATGGACACTTATTCTATAGGATTAGGGCCACATCTTTATGGTCTCATTTAACTTTAATTTCATCTCTAAAGATCCTATCTCCAAATAATGTCACTTTGGGAATTAGGGTTTCGATATATAAATTTGAAGGAGAAGGCGGGTATAATTCAGTCTATAATAGGGTCAACTAAGCAAAGATTGTGGTTTATTGTTTCAGTTTGAGAAATGGCTCCGACAGTTTATTTGGTTGGTTGGCTGAAACATGGACCCAAAGGTGACCTACAGTAAATGAAACTGAAATGCTAGAAAACTGCCTGGATATACCATAGTGGAAAGGATCCTAAGGCTTAGGGATATTGAAATGTCAGAGTGGCTTTATCCTATAAGACCTGTTCATTCACCCTGCAAAGGTTCTGAGAACATACCTTTTACTCTAACTGTGAGAAATAAATCTGAAAGGGGAACTCCAACATCTTTAATGACTTTTGTGCTGCCTATTCATTCTAGGTCAGAAATTACAGTAGAAACTGCTACCATAGAACTAGGATCCTTAAATGCAATGAAAATAATGGAATCCTGAGATGACAGGGGCCAAGTGGCATCTTGTTTAATTGCTTTTGTAAGTTAAATTATACTCTTCAAAAAGCTATGTTGAACTCCTAACACCTTCTATCTGTGAATGTGACCTTACTTGAAAAGAGAGTCCTTGCAGATAATAATCAAGTTAAGGTGATAATGAATTATAGCAGTCCCTAATCCAATGACTAGTTTCCCTATAAAGGAGAAATTTGGGCAAGAGACACACAGGGAGAATACCACATAATGACAGAGGCAGGGGTTGGAGTGAGGCAGATGCAGGCTAAAAAAAGGCCAAGAATTGCCAGCACTTTTTTTTTCTTTCTGAATTCTTTTTTTTATTGGTTGTTCACAACATTACAAAGCTCATGACATATCATCTTTCATATATTTGATTCAAGTGGGTTATGAACTCCCATTTTTACCCCAAATACAAGTTGCAGAATCACATCGGTTACACATCCACATTTTTACATAATACCATATTAATGACTGTTGTATTCTGCTACCTTTCCTATCCCCTACTATCCCCCCTCCCCTCCCCTCCCATCTTCTCTCTCTACCCCTTCTACTGTTGTTTAATTCTCTCCCTTGTTTTTTTTCCCCTTTCCCCTCACAAACTCTTATATGTAATTTTGTGTAACAATGAGGGTCTCCTTCCATTTCCATACAGTTTCCCTTCTCTCTCCCTTTCTCTCCCCCGACTCGTTTCTGTTTAATGTTAATCTTTTCCTCATGCTCTTCTTCCCTGTTCTGTTCTTAGTTGCTCTCTTTATATCAAAGAAGACATTTGGCATTTGTTTTTTAAGGATGGCTAGCTTCACTTAGCATAATCTGTTCTAATGCCATCCATTTCCCTGCAAAATCCATGATTTTGTCATTTTTTAGTGCTGCATAATACTCCATTGTGTATAAATGCCACATTTTTTTTTTATCCATTCATCTATTGAAGGGCATCTAGTTTGATTCCAGAGTCTAGCTATTGTGAATTGTGCTGCTATGATCATTGATGTGGCAGTATCCCTATAGTATGCTCTTTTAAGGTCCTCAGGGAATAGACCGAGAAGGGCGATAGCTGGGTCAAATGGTGGTTCCATTCCCAGCTTTCCCAGGATCTCCATACTGCTTTCCAAATTGGCCACACCAATTTGCAGTCCCACCAGCAATGTACAAGAGTATCCTTTTCCCCACATCCTCGCCAGCACTTGTTGTTGTTTGACTTCCTAATGGCTGCCAATCTTACTGGAGTGAGATGATATCTTAGGGTGGTTTTGATTTGCATTTCTCTGACTGCTAGAGATGGTGAGCATTTTTTCATATATTTGTTGATTGATTATATGTCCTCCTCTGAGAAGTGTCTGTTCAGGTCCTTGGCCCATTTGTTGATAGGGTTATTTGTTATCTTATTGTTTAATTTTTTGAGTTCTTTGTATATTCTGGATATTAGGGCTCTATCTGAAGTGTTGAGGAGTAAAAATTTGTTCCCAGGATGTAGGCTCCCTATTTACCTCTCTTATTGTTTCTCTTGCTGAGAAAAAACTTTTTAGTTTAAGTAAGTCCCATTTGTTGATTCTTGTATTTAACTCTTGGGCTATGGGCGTCCTATTAAGGAATTTGGAGCCCGACCCCACACTACCAGCCAAGAAAAGAACCAAACTTCACCTTGATTTCAGATGTTAGACTCCAGAGACTGTGAGAGAATACATTTTTGCTCATTTGAGCCACCACTTTATGGGATTTTGTATGGCCATCCTAAGAAACTAGCACAAAATTGCCAAAAACAAGGACATAGTTATCACAATTGGCAGCAGTGTCAAAGCCACTTTCACAATAGTCTGATTGAAAGAGACCTTAAGATCTTAAGATCTTCTGTTCTCTAGGTCTAGACCTTTTCTACTTGTACATATCAAGTAAGAATTTTGTTACTTAGTGGCTGGGGATATAGCTCAGTAGTAGAGCACTCATCTTAGCCTGCATGAGGTCCTGGGTTCCATTCCCACAGCACCACCCCCACCCCCCACCCCGGCCAAAAAAAAAAAAAAAGAGTTTAGTCAACTAGACTCCTGATACAATTCTGAGATAATAAATGTGTGTGTGTGTGTGTGTGTTTAAGTCATTTCTTGTAGTGACTTAAAACACACTTATAGGCATTTGGAAATGCAAATCTGCCAGATTCTAGCAGTTTCATAGGCTTGGAGAAGGGATTAAAGTTCAGAGCCTATGAAGAGGGATGGATCCCACTAAACAACCATAGCTTTTAAAGTGAGACCCTCTGCTAACACCCCTAATTTAAGAATAATACTAAATGGCGACTAGCCCAGCTTTACAAATAACTGAAATCCAGCTTTGAAGTAGCTCAATCCTGGATTATTATGACACCCGATAATAACTGCCTTACTAAAACAAAGTCATATCCTTATTGGAAGAAGAAAACATAATCCAGGGCTTTAAATTGTCTCTAAGTTTTTTTACATGCAGTGATCATATGCAATCAAAAATAGGTATGTAAATGAGCAAGGGGAAAAATAAAACAGTAGAAAATAGACTTTCATATAATTCAGATGCTGGAATTATCAAACAATACTTTAAAATAATTGCTGTTATTATGATCAGAGATTCCTGTGGAGCATGAGAAACTAGAAAAAAGAATCCAATGGAAATTTTAAAGTAGATATGAAATAACAAAATGATATGTAATCAAGAAAGTAGAGAAAAGACAAAATATATAAAACATGAAGAAAAACAACTATGATGGTAAATTTAAATACATATATGTAAGTATTTATATTAAATGGAAGTGATTTGAGTATTCTGGATTTTCTCAGACTGGATAAGAAACAGCTCAACTATGTTCTGTGTTACAAGATACACATCTTAATTTAGGGATACAAAAACATTTAAAGAGTAGAAAAATATTTGTATAACAACTCACCGCCAATACTGGTATAGCTGGGCGAACACTAGACAAAACAAACTTTTAGGCTAAAAGCAATCCTAATAAAAATACATTTTATGATGCCTTGTTGATCTATCAGAAAGATATAAAAATTTTATATTTGTGTCTAATAACACAGTATACAAATCAAAAGATGACAAGTTAAAATAAACAAATAACCAATTTTAAAAGAATTGTGGTAAATTTTAATTTACCTCTCTTAGTTACCAAAAAGTCACATTTAGAAATCACGTTATTTAAGTTTTCTATGTACTTGCCAGCCTATTTTCTGCCTTCTTTGTTTGTACAGGAGATTGAACCCAGGGGCACTCAACCATTAAGCCACATCCCCAGTCCCCTTTTTTATTTTATATAATATTTTTCAATAGGGTCTCGATAATTTGCTTAGGGCCTTGCTAAGTTGCTGAGGCTGGCTTTGAACTCATGCCTCAGACCCCCAAGCCTCTGGGATTATAGGCATGCACCACCATGCCTGGGCTATTTTCTACATTTTATATAAGTTAATTTGAGTTTAACATGAAATAATTTGTTTTGCCTCATTGAATTATGGCATTTTTCCTCCTATATCTTTATATAGATCTCTATAGTTGGTGCAAGATGAATAAGGAATAGCAAACCAAAGTCTATTAAGACTAATGATAATTTTCTCTATTATCTCTGCATTTATTATAGCTTTTTTTCATGAATGATAACAGTGATATCCATCATATAAATATTTGTAATTCCATATTATAAATTGAAGATGTATCAATTGGAAATTATGTTGGATTGTGATTGACAAAGACCCTTCTAAACAGTACTTTACAATTAATGAACATTTTGTCTGGTGCAGTGGTACTTGCCTTTAATCCCAGCAACTCAGGAGGCTGAGGCAGAAGGATGGCAAGTTTGAGGCCAGCTTCATTATCTTAGCGAGACCCTGTCTAATAATAAAATAAAAAGGGGCTGGGAATGCAGCTCAGTAGTAGAGTGTCCCTGGGTTAAATCTCTAGTACTCCCCATTTTATATATATATTGAACATATATAATATATAATACACATATATAATATATAATACACATATATAATATATAATACACATATATAATATATAATACACATATATTATCTATAATGAAAATTTTATTTTCTTATATAAAAATGTTAGGAGCTTGGAAGGCAAGGACTAGTAAGGGAGGTTTTTAAATTAGCTCAATAGCTGGTTGAACTTAAAAAAAAATCAAGGAAAAATTCGTTGAGAGAAGAGTATGAATGACAAAACAGAGGAAAAGCCATCAAAAAATAAGTGAATAATATATTACAATAAGCATGATTTAAAAGGTTAGAGTCATAAACATATTTGTCTATGACTTTTAAAATTGTACAGGCATCACAGCCTTATTTTAAAAAGACATAAAGCAGGAGATGAAAAATAAGCTGTCAATGGAAAGAAATATGAGAAATAAAAATAAATATGAGAAATAAATGAAAATATTTATAGAGATAAATGTGACACTGGGTGTCACCATAACTAGAATAATATTTGAACTCACAATCAGGGACCTGGAAGTTAAATTTTAAAAACATCATACAAAGTGAAATTTAAAAGAAATTAGATATAAAATTATTATAAAAAGATGATAGATGTGGAATAGAGATGAAAGAGAAAGGGAGTAGAAATATGGAAAGGGTATTTCAATGGTTTAATGCAAGGAAGTGCTTTCAGTTGTTTTGACTCGGAAGATCAAATCTTGTTGAATGTTTCCTAGGAAAAGTAACTGGTAAAGTTATTGATATTTGAAGACTCAAAAAAAAGATCCTAAGGGAATCTTGGAGGAAAAGCAATAACATTCAAAAGGGAGAATAATTATGCTACTATGAGATTTGTCTACAGGATACTACTTACCAAGACAATTGGAGGAAATAAATGAAATAATGTAATTATGGTAGTACTTGGATTGTCATCAGGACATCTATGGTCTTACTGAAACTATATTCAATATATTGTTTGTGTGTATGTATATATTTTTCTAGGATGATGGTCAATAACTTTGTACCTGATTCACAAAGATAACAAAAAATTAAAAAGCACAGTCTTAGAGCATGTCTCCCCAGTGAAGGGCTTCATCTTTCTGGGAATCTATGGAAAGCATTTTGTGTATACATGAGATTATTACAAGATTGTTTTTTAATATATGGGTTTCCATTCCAATTATATTCAAAGTAGGTAAAAATAACATATTCTGTGTCATTTAGATGACCATTTTATAATCAAGTACTACTTTTCAATATTCATGTTTGCACTTGTTCTTGTGTGACCAGTCTACACATAAAAATCAAGAAGTAATTCATTGGGTGTAATGGTACCTGTCTGTAATCCCAGCTGCTCAGGAGGCTGAGGCAGGAGGATTAAAAGTTCAAGGCCAATCTCAGCAATGTAAGCAAGATTGTAAGCAACTTAGCAAGACCCTATTTCAAAACAGACAAACAAAAAATAGAAATGGGTGAGGATGCAATTCAGTGGCAAAGCACCTCTTGGTTCAATCTCCAGAACAAATACACAAATACACACACACACACACACACACACACACACACACTATATCTACTATAATTGTTTGGAGGTATGGAAAAAGACAGAAGCAGAACTAATATATAAATGGTCCATTTACATTATAAAAAAGCTAAATGATATCTGTAAAATAACAGACCATAATGTTAAACAGAGTAAATATTAGGATAATCAAGTCATCATGTGGCATACTATAATATGTGTACATATAATTTCAATGCTGAACACTAGTTTAGCTTTGGCAAAAATTGCTATATAGAATTAATTTTATTTAAATTTTATTAGTTTTTGATGCCATGAATTCAACTTTTAATTTAGGTTATATGGTTGTAAAAGTGATAATAACATGAGGAGTTCATGCCTGGGTTTACATAGATATGGACAATTATAATTTTAAAGAGTTTCTGTTATCACTGTGGGTCAGCAAAAAATTTCTTTTTTTACTTTATAAGTTTAAAAAAGTCCCACACAGAACATTTTTGCTAAAACTCTCTTTGCTATTGGCAGGATGAATATATTCTCTAGCTAGGTGACTCTACCAATCTGTGTCAGAACACATCAGATTATAAATTAAGCCTGAGCAAATAAATAGATAGATAGATAGATAGATAGATAGATAGATAGATAGATAAAAATAAAAAGAAGCCTCAATGTCCAGTAAATCAGGGATATTCCCCAATAGGACCTTTATTCATTTTTGGTCAAAACTAACAAATTCCCTAGTTCCATGTTTACTTCATATAAATTAACAAATGCATGAAAAGTCACTGTTTTCCACGTTTTTGTTTTATCCTGAATTCCCTATAAACAGTGAAAGAACTTCATACTCAACTGACATGCTTGTCTTTTGAAAACAGTGCAATCTCAGTGAATCCAGAATAAGGTAAAGGGGGATTTTAGTCAAGGAAGGAGCAAAAAACAATGTAAAGTGATACATTACCAACACAGTTGCAAATATATGGGAAATCTGGCTGATTGAACAGTCATGAAGGATTTCTTCATAAAGTATATGTGGAATTTGCTGCCCTCCTAGAACTATCTGTTTGTATTGGAAAGAAAGGAAGGACAAGGAATTTGTCAGTTCCTTTTTGTCTCTTCTATCATTGGTCAAAGTTCACCCTATGGGATATTAACACCTGACTTGATTCTACTAAACAGTCACTGAAAAACGCAGAGCCTCTGTGAGTTTGGATGATCAGATCTGGGTTTTAGACTGGTGGCCATGCTGAAGCCCAGCTCTTGCCCCCAGAGGGAGGGAAGACAATCTTTAGTCTCAAGAGATAAGGAACCTGTGCTGGAACAGAGCCCATACCTCCAACATCTGGGTGCCACAGATCTCAGGTTCAGAGGAAGAAAGGAACTATTTTTATAATGGGAGGGAAAGAAGGAACAAAAGATGGACAGGAAAGAGGTAAGTGGAGCTGAGTGATAATCTATCCATTTGTAATAAGAAATATAAATGACACCAGAGTGCATTGATCAAAGAATTCTCAGCATAGTACATGAAACCCACGTTTAATCAAAAGGTTGTACTTTGAGCATAAGATCACAGAAGAGGGAGTTATTTGTACATATTTAAACATGAGGACTTTAGGGTCTGGCCTCCATAATTGAGTCAAATTCTTAGGCCATGTTATCTCTATCCACAGAACCATCTACTTTAGCATCTCTGATTCTTCTCTATTCAATTAGCCAGTCTCCAATCCTTGGTTTGGGATTTGGTTTGGCCAGTAGAATGTGGCAGAAATTATATTAGCTATAAGGCTAGACCTCAAGAGGATTTGCATACTTGTGTTTGACCTTTTAGAACATTGCCCAACAGCCTGCTGACCAGAGAAGAGATGAGCTGTCCGACATGAAGCCATCCAAGAAAAGCTAGCCCCTAGCCAACCCACAAATGCATGAATAATTCCAGCAGGCACCAGAAGAACTGCTCAGAAAAGCATAACCCAAACTGCCAACCCCCAGAATTATTTGCTTAGTAAAGGATTTTCGTTGGAAATCTCTAAGCTTGAGGTAGTTTGTTACATTGGAAAAGCTCGCTGATGTTTATTGTCTAAACAGTAGCTTATTTACTCCTTGTTCAGCTGATAATCACCTTTCGGTTTTATTTTTTCTAATTTTTTATCTATCTATCTATCTATTTTTGGTACTGGAGATTAAACCCAGGGGGAGCTTTGCCACTGAGTTATGTCACCGGCATTTTTTTTTTTTTTTTTTACACTTTGAAATAAGGTCTCACTGAGTTGCTTAGGGCCTTGCTAAGTTGCTGAGTCTGGCCCTGAACTTGCCATCCTCCTGCCTCAGAGCCACCCAAGTCAGTGAGATTACAAGTGTGTGCCCAGCACCTTTCAATTTGATTAAAAGGTTGACTTAGAAGCTGAAAATTGTTTTGTTTTGTTTTGTTTTTCGGTGCTGGGGATCAAACCTCACATATGCTAGGCTAGCACTCTGAACAACATCCCCAGCCCAAGAGAATGCTTTTTCCCCTTTTTTCTATTACTGAGTATTGAACCCAGGGTCTTCCACATGTTAGGCAAGCACTGTGCCACTGAACTACATCCTTAGCCGTAAGCTAAAATATTTTTGAAGGGAAGACAAGTCATCAGAAATCTCAATTGTCATTTCACTATGTCCCATTATTGAAGATTAAAAAAATTCTTCTCTAATCATGCTTTTATTTTAAGCAGAGAAGAGTTAATGCACAGAAAAATCTTTGTTTTTCTGAGAATTCCGAAAGATTATACTTTCTACAAAATATCTCCACGATCCCTTTCTCTTCCTTTGACACTCACACAAATATTCTTTAGTTTTCCTTTTGTACCAGACATTGCAAGGGATGCTTGACACTGAGCCACATCCCCAGCCCATTTTAAAATTTTATTTAGAGATAGGGTCTTGATAAGCAGTTTTTCAGAGCCTCCCTAAGTTTCTGAGGCTGGCTTTGAATTTGTGAACCTCTTGCCATAGCCTCCCAAGTCGCTGGGAGACACATATGTTTTTAAGGGGTAAAAAAAAAGAATTATTGACACATTTCATCAATAAAATACCAACCAATAATTCTATTTTTCTGGCTATGCTTAAAGTCAGAAGACTTGGAAACTCTTCCTTCTCATTCAAGGTATATCAGATCTAGAAAGTTGAATTGAGAGTCCAAGAGGAAATAGCTAGACCAAATTCGCTTTACTTGCAACTAATATTTTAATTAAAACTAACACATTATCATGTTGCAGTGGAATCTTAGTCCAAAACTGCCAATAGGGTTGATCTGCTTCAGAAATAAATAGGATGTTCTCCATGAACTGCCTGATAACTAGCCTTTAGGGAAGATGTAATAAGAAAGGACAAATCTTTTAAACTTGGGAAATTTTACATAGTGTCCTGGCAGAAAGGAATAAAATACCTGATATGTGGTATCAACCTATCTTGCTTAATAGTGGATCTCTGGGAATTAGTGTTTGTGAAGATTCATAGGTTCAGAAATGGAAAGTATATGACAGATATGAGACAATGAGTAGTTTGAAAAAATATTATCTATGCCTCTTAGAAATAGAATTTAAAAAGAACTTTTATTTCCTGTCATACAAAGAACAAAGAATCTACATACAATGAGAAAAGAGGCATGTGGTACTTGCTATAAATACACTTATTTATTGTCCTTTTGTTATTCATCTTCTGGGTCAGTTTTTAGTCATGAGAATGATAACGTATGCTCATGGAACAAATGGGAAGCATTTATGTCAGCCCATATAATTTCCTTTATTAAATTGGTGCCATGCTTTCTATTTAAAAGCACATGTTCTTGCAACTGGAGAGAGTTCCATTGTGCACCTTGAGATCAGTCTATTATACACCAACTACAGTGAAAATAAAGGAATGGTTGTCCTCTAGATAGAAAAAAATCAATTAACTGAGCAGCCTGCAATTCTTAGCCATTACTAATCTTTCCACATAGCCTCAGCAGGATTCTTTAGAAACGTATACTTTCACCAACCATTATCCCAACCTGCCCAGCAAATGGCATCCAGTAGCACAGAGAAAAAAATCAAGAAAGCAAAGATTCCTCTATACTACAGTGGTTATTGATATATTTTTCTGGAAGACAAAAGGGTAATCCTTTAGAGACAAATAGATCTTTTTCTAATAAATGACTATTACTATGAAATAAAGCTATTTTCTGGAATGCATGCTGACTTAAAAATAGCTAGTTTGGAAGAATGTGTGTGTGTGTGTGTGTGTGTGTGTGTGTTGTGTGTGTGTGTGTGTGACAGAGAGAGAGAGAGAGAGAGAGAGAGAGAGAGAGAGAAGACAGATATCTTGTTTTTTTCTAGAAAGAGCTAGAGAGCTAAATAAATATTCTACAGCATGTCATTGGTAAGTAGAGGCATCACAACCTTAAACATGATTTCATCCAAATAATTTTGCATGTTAAAAAGTATGTTGCTTTTCAGGATAGATCTAGGAAGTCATTATGATAATGTAATCTTGTTGAGCTCCTCAAAATCAAAGTAGCATTATCCTTGCAAAAAGACAAAAGCAGAAATAGAAATCCCCAACAAGAGTTTTCAGGAGCAATATTTAATGATATATTAAATAATGTTACATTAAAATTTTTCACGGGGATTGGTGGTGTATGCCTATAAACCCTTGGGAGGCAGAGACTGGAGGGTTGCTAAATTAAGACTAGCCTCAGCAATTTTTGAGAGACCCTGTCTCAAAATAAAAAATAAAAAGGGCTGGGGATTTAGTTCAGTGGTAAAGAACCCCTGGGTTCAATCCCCATGTTTTGGTTTGTATACCACTATCCTCTTAAAAGCTTGTGTGTGGAACAATGCAAGAAGGTTTAGAAGTGAAATGATTGGGTTATGAGAGCCCACCCAATCAGTGAATTAATTCCCTGATAGGGAGTAACTGAGTGATAACTGAAGGCCGGTAGGGTGTGGCTGGTGGAGGTGGGTCATTTGGTGCATGGCTTTGGGGTATATATTTTGGCTTTGATGTGTGGAGCATTCTCTGTGCTTCCTGGTGTGATGTCTTGAGCTGCTTCCCTCCACCACCCTCTTCTGCCCTGATGTTCAGCCTCACTACCCCAAGAAATGGATCTCTAAAACTGTGAGCTCCCAAGTAAACTTTTCCTCCTCCAAAATTGTTCTTGTCAGGTCTTTTGGTCACAGAAGCAAAAAAAAATTTTTGACTAAAATACACAGTACCAAATCCAAATTTTTGGACTGGTAATCCTGTGAGGCTGAAGTTTGTGGATAAAGTAATTAGATAATAATAGAAACTTTTCACATTCATTCAATAAATATTAGTGAATGACTACTATGTACCAAATATTTTTCTAGACACTGAGTATAATGTGAGGACAAAATTAAATTCTTACTGTCATAGAGATTACATTCTAGAAGAGAGAAACAGACATGGTCTCCATAAACAATACCCTAATACAAGCCACTGTCTTCTCTCATCTGTTGTTGTTATAACAACTTCCCAACTAGACTCACTCCACACTCATAAGTCAACAATTAAATAAACAAAATTAATTTCAACTGGGATAAAGAAAATATAACAGAATAATGTGATATGGACTGAGACAGGGAGAATTGGCTCTTTATATTGCATATTAAGACAAAGCTGTACTGAGAAGATGACATTTGCTTCGAGGTTTAAATGATAAGAAAGAGCCAGTCATTTGAAAATCTGGAGCTGAGAGTTATAAGCAGAGTGAATAACAAATGCAAAATCCCAAAGTCTGTACAAACTTAAAGTGATCAAAGGTCAGAAAGACCTGTGTGGCTGGAATTCTATAAGCTGGGACATGTTCACGCTGGGACTTAGATATCATGGGCAAGAGTTGGAATTTTATTTTAAGTTCATTGGAAATTCATGGAAGGGGCTTTACTGGGGACAAATATAATATGACTTATATTTTTTAAAAGAGCTATCTGACATCTGTATTAGGAGCAGGAATGGAAGATGGGAGGCTGTTAGAATAGACTAGAGAAGAGAAGATAGTGGCTTATTTTAGGGTGTTATTTATAAAAAGTTTGTGTTAAAAATGAAAAAAGTAGATTTGGGGTATGTTGTGTGAGTAGATTTGATATGGTAGTTAAGAAGAAGGAAGTGTCAAGGATGACTCTTGGATTTGTGGTGTATACCATCCAATAAGAAAGGAGATACAGAAAGAGGATGAAATCTAGGGTGGTTTTGAGGTCATGAAAGTTAGATTGAACCTATTGAACTTGAGATCTTTTAAAGCTTTTTGAAAGGAAAAAGTTAAGTAGACAGTTGGACATGGGGGACTGGGATTCAGAGGTAGTCTAGACAAAAGTACCAGGTAAAATATCCTCATCCCTTGGCCACAATACCACCACCCACAACAGGATTCACAATTGGCCTAAAGAGCACCTGTTTCTAGTGGATGACTCCTCTGGGCCTGACATGGTTCTCTGTAGCCTATAAAATAGATCTACAGTGCTCCAGGCAAGACAATATCTGCAACATAGCTTTTCATTGTCAGGGCCATTGATATCAGCTATTGATCTCAGTAGAGCTGATTCCCTACCTTCTTCTATTTTAGAACTTCCATTTTAGAACTAATAATTTTCCCCTTCCCACATAAGCCTCTCTCCATCCCTGTTTTCATCAGTTACTGTCAGAAGTGCAAATCTCCCAGGTTATTAAACATCATCTATATTTCCCCCCATCAGCTTTGTGCACATTCAGATCTGATCTCATCTCCCATACTTTCCATGATCCTTAGTTCTGCAGCCTTAGAAACTCCTATCATCAACAAAATCTCCTGTATCCTTTATCTCATCTATTAATGTTCCCTTAACCTTTTTGTTCTAATCTTAATCTGGTGGTTTTCTGAGGACAGTGCTACTTCCTTTGTAGCCCTCTTAAGTGCTGTTCAGAGGACTTTCAGGCAGGATAGATGTCTTTGTCACTTATAGATCATATTATTCTTATTTTCCATCAAAAGGTTAAATTACCTTAACCTAGACTTAATAACGTTTGGCTTATTCTTCTAGCAGTCATCATATACTGCATCCCTAACCACTCAGCCTCATTCATGAAGGGGAATATTTTTAATTTCAACTTCAGTCATCACAAACTCCGGCCACAGCCTTCTATGTTTCAAATTCACTAATGTATTACTTACACGGCTAGTATTTTTAAATGTTATCTTGATTTCTAAGCACTAACCGATTTGGGCCCTCATCAAAGCCTGACAAATGCACCTTGTCTTGCTGATAAAGTTGCTGGGTTTCCTACTTTCTTTTCTCTTTTATAGTCTTCCTACATATTTACCTTTTTTTTCCTCATCACATCTACAATGTCTTCTATCAGAACTGATATTCTCTCTCTCTCTCTCTCCTACCTGTAAAAATAAATGACCAATAATAACCACTACACTTACACAATGAACTCCTCCCCTGTAAAACCTGAGGTCTTTGTTCTGGAAATTACCCTCTCTATATAGGACCATCCCCATCATCATTTAAACATGCTATAAAATCTTCCATCTCAGATATATTTCCATTATTAAAACAAAACACCCTTCCATTATCACATCTCTTTCAAGTCATGATCTCATTTTCTCCCACCTTTTATAGCAATAATCTGCAAGGTATTTCAAATTCCTCATCTCATTTTTTTTTCTCTTTAACTCTTTCCTTTTTCTTATCCTCTCCCTTGTTTGGAAACAACTCTTCTTGTGATGAGTACGATTTCATTCCACCAAATCAAGGGCTGAATTATCTATCTTCATTTGACACAAGTACTTACTGCATTTAACATAGGTGGTCATTCCCCTTTTTTAAAAAATACACTCTTTATTTGGCTTTTAAGGTTCATTCTCCTTTCCTCCCACCATCACTGTCTGATCCTTCTTAATCTGCCTTTCTGACTTTCCCCCTTCTTCCCATCTCTCTCTAGTGATGTTCTCCATGTTTCATCCCTCAGACCACTTTTCTTTCTATCTTCAGTTCTTCCTTAAGTAAATTCATTCACTCTTGTGACTTTGAACATCACTTTTGTGTTAATGACTTCTGAATCTCTCTTGAGTCTTAAGTACCTGTTTAAACAGCAAACTTACCTATCAGTATTCACCTACCTGTTTGATACTTCACTCAACTAAAGTAATGTCAGTCTTCATTTTGTTGTTGTTTCTGGTTCTCTGGATTAAACCTTGAGCTTTGCACATAACAGGCAAGCACCCAAACCCAGGGATGTCAATCTTAACATATGACAAAACAGAATTTTGATATGTGACTCCAAACCTCATTTCACTTAGTGGCAACCCACATTTTCCCCAATTGCTCAAAAACTTAGGGGTTTGTCCTTGACTATTTTCTGTCCTTAGTCAGCAGATCAAACTTTAAGCAAGTACTATCAGCAATGCCTTCAAAATAGATCTTGATTCTGACCACTCACACTATTACTAGTCAGGGCCAAGTCACTACCATACATTACTTAGCTTCTTAAATGAACTTTTTTGTCCCTTCCTTTTGTTCTCTATAGAGTAGTCATAGAAATTTGTTTTCAAACTCTAAGTCAGATCATAACACTGTCCTGTTCAAAATCACCTAGTGGTTTTCTATCACACTTAGAAAACAATCAGAACTCCTATCTATAACTGAAGAAGTCTCTGCCCATCTTTCTGATCCCATGTCTCTACCACTCTCCACTCCTCTTACTGCACTCCCATTGTCTTGCAATCACTCAAATACAAGGAATCCAAATTCATTTGTGCCTCAGGATCTTCTATTTGCTGTTCATTCTTCTGGAACATGAGTCTTCCATATATTCTCATTTTTTTTTTTAAAGAGAGAGTGAGAGAGAAGAGAGAGAGAGAGAGAGAGAGAGAGAATTTTAATATTTATTTTTTTTATTTTTTGGCGGACACAACATCTTTGTTTTTTTTGTATGTGGTGCTGAGGAATGAACCCGGGCCACACGCATGCCAGGCGAGCGCGCTACTGCTTGAGCCACATCCCCAGCCCATATATATTCTCATTTTTTATAGTACTGAGGATTGAACCCAGGGGTGCTCCAACACTAGTTACATCCAGTCCTTTCTATTTTTTATTTTGAGACAGGATTTCACGAAATTGCTGAGGTTGGCCTCAAACTTGTGATCCTCCTGTTTTAGCCTTCCAAATTGCTGGGGTTACAGGTGTGCACAATGGTACCTGGCCATATATTCTCATTCTTACTGTTTCTCTTCAACTAAATATCTGCTCACATATGGTCTTTTCAGAGGACTTCTCTGACCATTCTATTTAAAATAGCTGTCACTCAGCTATCCTACCTCCCAGCATTCTCTACTACTTTACCTTGTTTGAATGGCTTCATAAAGTTTTCACCATCTATAACTACTTGATTTATTTGTTTCCAGGTTTTGACTCATTTTTCTAGAATGTGATCCCCATTGGGGCAGAGATTTTGTCTTTTTCTATTCCTGCATTCTAAGAGTCTCAACAGTATCTGACAATGAGAACACTCAGAAATATCATACATCAATGAAATTGTCAATAAATGACTTAATAAGGGCAGTTAGAAAAGTCATCAGGAAAAATGAATTTTGGAAGAAAGGTGATAATGTTAATGTTGAACTAGTTGTGTTGGAGATGCTGAACTATTCAGGTAGAGATGTCTAGGAGATAATCCTTGGTTCTGGAATTTGGAAAATTTTTCTGAGAAATAAAGAATTGAAAAGACAGTCATATTAGTTTGTATTGCTGCTCCAACAAATTGCCACAAACTTCGTGGCTCAAAATAACCTAAATTTCTTATTGTAGTGTTCCAAAAGCCAGAAATCCTAAAATCAAAGTGCTGGCAGAATTGTATTTCCTCTGAAGGCTCCAGGTGAAAATCCATTTCCTTGATTTTTCCAGCTTTTAGAGTCTCACTTTCACTGGCCAAGGCCTCTTCCACAATGTACCACTTTAAAATCTCTTTCTCTCTCCTCTCTCACTTCCAGTTCTATTGTTGCATTTGGTCTGACTCTGATCCTCCTGCCTTTATTTTATACAGTTCCTTGGATTACATTGAACACACCTGTTCAAGATCCTTTATAATGCTAAGCATAGTGATGCATGCCTGTAATCTATGACTCAGGAGGCTGAGGCAGGAGAATCCCAAGTTTGAGATGAGCCTCTTCAATTTAAAGAACCCTGTTTCCAAATAAAAAAATAATTAAATAAACAGATCCAGGGATGTAGATCAGTGGTAAAATGCCCCTAGATTCAATTCTCAATTAAGAAAACCTTTTTTATAATCACATATAATAAATCTTTTTTGTCATATTAAAATAACATATTTGCAGGTCCCAGGGATTAGAACATGGACATCTTTTCCAGAGTTTACTAATATTTTGTCTACCACAGAAATTAATAAAATATGTTCACAGAATATCTACAAGAGACCAAAGATCTTGACTGGATAAACTTCAGATAAATGAGTAAAGGACCAAAATATTAGAATGCTTTGGAAGCAAGGAGAACAGAGATTTTCAAGAAAGATAAACTGGTCCAACATGGTTGAATGCTGGGAAAGTGTTGTCAAAGATCAGGAGAAACAGAAGTTTCAGGATTTGGTAATAAAGGCACCATAGGTGGTTTGCCAGAAAATAACTTGTCAGGTTTTAGTAGAAGGAGCCAGATTTTAAGTAAGTGATAAAGGAGTGAGCATTTTTAAAAGACTAGATATTAAACTTCTTCCTATTAAGAAAAAAAAAAACAATTTGGTGACAGCCATTATAGGAAGTGGTATTGTAGAGGTAATTTGGAGTAAGAAACGATGTCATTTTCTGCAATGTCTATTTTTCTAAGGAGAACTAGAGTCAAAACTTTAGCCCTTCTTTCTGCGTGAAGTAACAGGCAGGAACATAAGTGACTCAGTCGCATGGAGAGAGGCAGAGCTGAGCAAGAACACTGGTTTATGCCAGCTTAAAAGGTCACTGCCGTGGAAGGGTACCCTGTCGGCATATTAGCTGTAAACTCCACTCCTGATTCAGTGTAATGGATTTTTAAAGCTGATGCCCTGCCAAATTGATTTATAAGATGAATTGCTGCAGAAGTTGAGTTGAGATTTTGCATTCTGAGTATAAATGGGCAAAGATTATGGGCACCATCCTCTAGCCTGAGTCTGGGGCTGACATGCCGCCCTACCCTCCTCTCTCCCATTCCACAACCTAAGGGAGGATCTGGGATGGAAACCTGGAAAAACAAATGCAGACAGGGAAGCCTGGAGGCAGAGACCTTTTTATAATGAAAATGTCACTGAATAAATACACCCAACACCATCTATTCTCAATTAGTTAAAACAGTTAAGTTTTCCCTTATTCCTCAGTAATAGTGAAATACACATGAGAATATGTGTAATGCAGTAATTCAGTTAGATTTTTCCAATAATCAGCTGCATTACCCTGAGAGTTGCTTAACCTCTCTGAGTTTCATTTTTTTGTCATAATGAGAGTAATAATAGCTAATTTAAACATCACAGGTGACCTAACATGAAAAAGCAGGGATAATAATGACAGCAATTCAAATAATAGCTGCCACTGGGAACAATAAGTGTCAGGTACAGTCATATCCATTTTATATGCATTAGCTCATTTATTCTTACAACAATCTCATGATGTGTATTATTTTAATCCTCATTTTGCAGATGAGGGCTCTGAGGCATACAGAGGTAAGTGCCCAACTAGTGGATAGAAAAGCCAAATTCATGAGAGGTGCAAAATTAATGATGAGTGCATTAATGAATATAATGATGTTGCTTTTTTAAAAAAAATTCCCAACGTTCTGAAACAGATGATTTGTATGAGAAAATTATAACTTTGGATCTTTTGAGCAAATCATTTCATTTTCAATGATATCCTTTTATTTTACTGATATTCCATCTCTTTCCAACACAAGGGTTTATGGGTGATATTTCCTATACTCCTTTTGTAGACTGTACTCTTCTCTTTTGAAATTTATTCCAAGTTGGTTAAAAACACTGCTTGTTCACATCTGCAAACAAAGCACTCCATAATCTGAGAACGGCATTTGTCATGGCAACGAACTTTCAATCCATAAAACCCTGTGCCCAATGCATCTTTACCATGACTCTCTTGTTTATGAAGTGAAATATAAGCATGCACTCCTTCTAAAGAAAATGAATAGTCACTCAATGAAGATACCTCATTTCTAAGCAGGTCACACCAAGAATAAACATCAAAAGGGCCTTAGAAGCCAGAGAGAGGACTAAATGAAAACTAAGTTCATATTTCCATTTCTCACCAATTACATCTGTCAAAGGATGAAATTACAACAATTTAGTTTAAAGATCTTAATTGGCTTTATTTTTTTTATTCTAGAATTAGCCAATACTTCATCTCATAAAATAGAATAAGTTTTCCAATAAGCTGAGCTGAGGAGATTAGTTTTATAGGCAGAATGGGGCAGAAACAAAAAATACAAAATGCAGATTAGTGATTTAAAAGTTACTTTCCTTATAAGGCAGAGACAGAGAGAAACAATAGAAAGATAGCTGTTCAGTTAATATAAGGTTATTTCAGATTCCTTTTAATGTATGTAAAAATTAAGGCTGGGGAAGGTTTGTGGTATGGCTCAGTGCAAGAGCATTTGCCCAACACACACATGAGGCCCTGAGTTTGAATCCCAGCACTGCAAAAAAGAAAAAAAAAAAAAAACATACACAAACCAAAATTAACAATTGCTGGGTGGTGCATGCCTATAGTCCCAGTAACTCAGGAGGTTGAGGAAGGAGGATTGCAAGTTCAAGACCAGCCTCAGCAAATTAGTGAGGCCCTAGGCAATTTAGCAAGACCCTGCAGCAATGTGTGTGTGTGTGTGTGTGTGTGTGTGTGTGTGTGTGTGGATGTGTCTCAGTGGCTAGCACTTTTGGGTTCAATTCTTAGTACCAAAATTTAAAAAAAAAAAAGATAAAAGCAGTGTGAACTTCTTGTGAACTTCACCATCATACCTACAGAAACTGGCCTTTTTGGAAAATTTGGCTATTACCCCTCTAACTCTGATTTCTCAAAAAGTCAGATAAACAGTTTAATTTCAGCTTGGTGATGTGGAACCTCAATGCAAGGGAATCCATTTTGATTTTTAGGCTGGTCTATTGGGCCTAGTGTAGGAGCTTACTCCAAAACAATGTCCTGCTTCAATTTTTATTTAAGAGATCTATTATGGGATAAATTGAATCAGTCTGTCTAAAGACAGATGAAGATGACTATGTCTCAATCAATAGAAGTTGACCCTATTTCAACTCTATGAAGCCATTAGACCACATTTGGAAGAGAGGCTATGATTTGCTTCTTTGTTCTGGATGAACAAGACATGATTGTCCCTTTATTCATCTTCTTACTGTTTACTTTCTCAGTCATGCAAATACTTAAGTTACACAGTTAAACTATCTGTTTTTTTCCCTTGTAGTTCATCTGTAATATTTCTATTCAAAGTCATTACTGCCTTTTAGTTTACTTGTTCCCATGTAATGGAACACTTAATTCTGTCATCAATACACAATGTGTCCCAAAGAAAATCCTATGAAGTAAGTTGGGTTGTAGGGTTGAGAGGTCAGGAAGAATATCTCCTTCTGTACAAAACAGCAAACAGCACAGTTACCAGAAACCCATCTTACAGTATTAGGCACAAAACCCATTGAAACCAATAATGATAATAGTAACCATAAAGATAGTTATAAAAATCCAAAAATGACCACCAGCATAATAACTTATTATGAAATAAATCACTTCAGAATGACTATGTAAGTACTGAGTGAAAAAAAGGGGGAGATACAAATTAAGCAAGGTTAAGAAGAGAATGTGAGATGGAGTCAAAGGGAGTGAGAAAATCATTTTTGTGGTCAGGAAAGGAGATTAGAGATTTTTGGCAAGTAGAGTGGGAGGTAGGGTGGAATGGGAGACTCTGAGCAACAAGGGAACACTGTGATGTATTAAAGCATGGCTAGGTCAGAAGAGGCTTTGTTGGTGGTTGACACAACTGAATGCCCAATTAATATTTATTAAATGAGTTTTGACATAGATGGGGATGTGAGTGAAGCAAGGGTCCTTTGCAAAAATTATTAAAGAGGAACATGGGAGTTGGGGATAAAAAGTAAGAGAGAACTCTGTTCCTTTACATTCAATATCCCTGAGGAAAATAAAAGACCCAAGGCAAATTGTACCACAGATCACTGGAACCCTTCTCCAGTATCTAGTGATTTCTGAATGGGGTATGGGGTTCAGCAACCTTATTGGTTTCTGATTTGCTCCTGTGAGGGAAAGTCATGGTGGGCTGGGGATTTGGAGATCATATGGACCTAGATGCAAAAAAAAAAAGGAAGTGAGGGCACTAGGTATATGCTACAATGATTGTCACCTTAACCAGACCAGAATGAAAGAAGCAAGTAGATTTTGATACCTTGGATTTTGTCCCAAGTGAGTTATCTTCTATTTCCATTATCTTGACCACTGAATGGGAAAGGGAAAGGGAGAAGTAGTATGGGTAAAGGTGCAGATGTAGATAGAATAACTGTGAACAGAAAAATGCAAAAACAAAGTCCTAAAGGAAGACTCCAATTTGGTTGACAGTTTTGAAAGGTTAACACTTAAGTTACAAGAAATGAAAGAAAAAATAAGTTTCGATGAATAAACTTAATGTCTGGTTCTAAATTTAACTCTGACAACAGAAATGCTCCGGAGTTAGGTCCATTACACCCCCCACCCCCCGCTTTTTTTTGCTATACTTTGGATTGAATTCAGGGCACTTTACCACTGAGCTATGTCCCCAGCCCTTTTTATTATTTATTTTGAGACAGGGCCTCACTAAGTTACTGAGGTGGCCTTGGAATTGCAATCTTCCTGTCTCAGCCTCCCAAGTCACTGGGATTACAGGCATGTGCCAATGTGTCCAGTTCCATCATGTGCTTATTTTGAGAAAGCATCAGCTTAATGGGTCTTGAGGTAAATCTGATTGATGTACATAAGGATAGCACAAAACTCTTGTTCTGTTCTTAAGATTTTCTACAGATTACATTGATGAACTTTTTTTTCTCATAATGAGAGGAATTACTTATCTATTCCACTTTTGTTAAATCCTTGCTATGTGTGGAAGTTACAGAGATAAAGGGACCCAATACCTACACTGTAGGGATACTCTGTTTAGTAAGTGGGCCAATGTCCTTGGTCTGTGCTCTGAGAGGCAGACCATTAACAGGCTCCCTATCCTCTAGCTTCCTATTGGGCTCTAACAATGAAGGAAGACTGGCAGGAGGAGCAAGAGCAAAGTGGAGAGGTTTTTGTTTTCTCCCTGCTTGGCCTTCTTCTTGAAGGACCTGACAGCAGTCATCCCAAACATTCCCCTAGGTCTCTAGCTCTTGGCAGCAGCTCCCTAAGACCCTTCAGTTCAAGAGCAGGTAATAGGTAATAGGCTCAGATCTCTCTTTCTTGCCTTGGGTACTATGTCATCCCTTATAGCTTTCCCACCTCTTTGTAATAGTCATTTCATTAAGCTTTCCTTCAATATTTTAACCCGAGCCAGCCATCTGTTTCCTGCTGGCACCTTGATACCATACATAAGAGGCATGAAAGATTTTCTGTCCCAGAATATTGGTAATTAAATTTAAGCTAAGAAAGAATGAAATAAAGTTTAAAATACCAAATGAAATAAAATATGGTTCACCCTCAATAGCCATATAGACCATAAATCATTATTGCTTTAAGTAACAAATGGCATTCAGTTTAATTAATAGTTCAGTTGGAACTTATTTAATCAGACATTTAATTAAATAGGATTGATACAGGCAAAATCAGATTAAAATAATCAAAGTTCTGAATTTTAAAATTATACATATTATTCTGTATGTGTAGATGAATTAATGGCTAACTATAGATTTTGGAACATTGGTTCAGCTACATAGTTTTCAATTTTAGTAAACATTCTGATTCTCTCAAACACATGCATGCCAAATAATTCAGTTTAATAGGAAAAATATTGTCCCTGCATTCTTTTTTCTTTAAGTTAGGTTCTCTTTGATGCTTTATTTTTAAGTTATAGTTGGACACAACACTTTTATTTTATTTATTTATTTTTTATGTGGTGCTGAGGATTGAAACAAGGGCCTCGCACATGCTAGGCGAGTGCTCTACCACTGAGCCACAACCCCAGCCCCATGCATTCTTATTCCTATTATTTTTGTCACCAACATTCTATTTATAACAGTTCAGCAGAGCTGTACATGCTCGGTGATTCTGAAGAGGGATTTAAAATTTTTGTGTTCAATGCTGTTCAGGTATCTTAAGGTTCAATTGGGAGGAAGAATATCTTTGATGTGGGATTTTCAAGATGATTTGAAGATATCGATATTAAATAGGCCCTGTATATTTGGAAAGAACTTCACTAAAGAACCCCCACATTCTGATCCTGTGTAGAGAACTAGACATGCACGAGGATATGAGATCAGATACTGATATTAGTCACTTATTTCTGCAGATCTCAGATCTCAGATCTTTACGTCTCTACAAGTTTTGGACTATATACTCTTGAAAATATGATTTAAGTTCTCAGATCAAAGTTTCTTCATTTAAAAAATGGGAATAGTTATAAGGATAAACTAACTAACACATCTCTAACTCTCATACATGGGTTTGTCCACAGTAAGTTCAGTAATGTTGGATATTATTATGTAGAAATTTGATAAAGGAATAACTTCTGCTTCTATTTTATGTACAAGTAATTTCAGGTAGTTTCTTCATTTCCATTCTTGCTATATGTATTCTATGGAAGCCAAATGGATCAGCATTAGTGCTATCTAACCCTGAGCAGGCACTGAAGGAGGATGGTTTTCTGAGTCTATGAACAGATTGTCTCACAGTGATTGCAATGATAACAACTCAACATGCAGAACTTTCTTTCAATCTTGATGTTGTGAAATGAGATATTCATTTATGCACATTACAAATTTACTGGTTGCTTTTATCTCAAGTCACCTACAAAGTCATTCTTGAATTTTCTTTATCACTATTAGGATCAGCAAGAGGGAAAAGGATGGTGTTGAGAGGGTGAAAACTTCTTTGGTTCTTGAAGAGTAGAATGGTGAATATGGCTATTTCATCTCTATTAGGATGAAAATAGCTTTTGGGGTGCAATTTCCACTCATCAGATTTCAAAGGGAGCTTTTAGCAGAGGTTGATGCTGTTGGGGATTTATTAACAAGAGTGGTGTTACCACCAGCACAGGTGGTAGGGAGTGAAGAATTTTTAGAGGAAACAAAAAACGAATTGAGAATTCACAAGTCTGGTCATGGTCTCTCTTCATTATTAAGAGCATTAAATCCAAATAACATTTGCTAGATGGAAAGAAAAAGATGCAGAGGTATGTCATTCATGTAATATAGTAAAATATAGAGATTCTGAAATAATAGATTATAGAGACTCCATTATAAGGTTTTCAGACACTGTCGGTGCTCCGTCCTGATCCTCTCACATTGATTTACCATTTCCATGAGCCCCTCCTAAGTTTTGGTTCCTTTTGCTTCTAAAGTCCCATACTTCCATGTCCTTCTGAGAGAACAACCTCTGGCTATTTAGCCACTTTGCCTTAACAGCCTGAAATGTCTATGAGCTTATATCTTCCAAGGGATGTTTAGTCAGTGACTGGCAGGTATAGAGATTTTTACTTCTCTTGCTTTAAGTCAACAGAAACTCTGAGATATAACTGACCCTCTAGAGTTCCCCTGTGGGATCAGACTGAGGCTTGGGATTTGCCTGAAATGTCCCATTTTGGTTTAATGGATGTCTTCCCCTCCCTGTCCTACTTCTCCACTCCCATACCAGTTTACTTTTCTTTTCCTTTCATGCTAGGAATTGAACCCAGGGGCACTTAACTACTAAGCCACATCCCCAGCCCTTTTAATATTTTATTTAGAGAAAGCATCATACTGAGTTAAGTTGCTGAGGCTGGCTTTGAACTCATGATCCTCCTGCCTCAGCCTACCAAGCCACTGGGATTACAAACATGTGACACCATGCCCTGCTTCCTTACCAGTTTCTGCTGGGAGTACTTCCTTCAGAAATCACACACAACCCTTCATCTTTACTCCCACTTTTGGGGAACTTCATCCAAGTCATAAGGGTATGTAAAGAAATTGATGAGAATATGGAGGAAAGAGAGGATTTATCATGGAAGAAATGACACTTGGGTTGGTTTTTGCTTCATAAACAAGCTCTAATAAAGAGATGGAATGAAGAAATACTCTAATCAAAAAACTACTAATGAACTAGTACAGTATGAGCGTAAAGTTTGGGAAAGAGAGTATGGCCTGGAGTCAGTCACTCTATTTTCTAACCTGGGTTCCTCCCCTGACTAGATCATAGATAATTTACTTGATCACTCTGTGCCTCAGTTTTCTAATCTATAAATTGGGAATAATAAATACATTTACCTCTTATCTAGACACAGTGGTACACACCTGTTATCCTGGTTACTCAGGAGACTGAGGCAGGAGGATCACACGTTTAAGGCCAGCTTCAGCAACCTAGTAAGAGCCTGTCTCAAAATAAGTGGAATAGAGATGTAGCTCAGTGGTGGAGCACCCCTGGATTGATCCCCAGTAAGCCCTTGCCTCTTAGAGTATTTTTTTATCAGGATAGAATGAAATAGCATTTGTAAATAATACAATTCCTGGCATAAAATGAGTAATCATAAAATTTTATTTTTATCTTATACAGATAAGATCAAATGATGGGAGAACATATAGAATATAGCCTTCTAAGGAAGTGGACTACAGAGGCCTATGAATATCCTTAATATAGCATTTGGAATTTATTTTATTTTTAGTCATTAAAATTTCCTTCAACATCCATATTTGAGACATGCCTTGATATTTTAACCCTTCGTTTTAGTTACTGGAGGAGAAGGATATGTTAAGCATTGGGGTTACCATTCACTTTCTGCTATCTTGGATTTTGTTGAAGCATACACACAAAAGTCAGGGGTCAGACAGGACCCCCAATAAGGCTTTATTAGCAGATTGACAATTGATTCCAATAATATTCAAGTAGAGGGCTCTCAGGTTAAATCCTGATTTTAAAATGTGATTTGGGGTTAAGGCTAAAATGGAACTTCCTAATCCTCATCTTAAATTCTGATCTAGAGACCCACTTGCTTCTGGTATGAATGGCCCTACATTACATATGTTATTATGTGATGCCTGAGCACCAAGTGCTGTTTAACTATTAATGATTACCATTGTTTTATTATTAAATATTTTTTAAATAATGTCATAGTTTTTGGAACCTTTTGTTTAACAAATGATATTAAAACATTCTTGGGGCTGGGGTTGTGGCTCAGTGGTAGAGTGCTTGCCTGGCATGTGTGAGGCACTGGGTTTGATTCTCAGCAGCACATAAAAAAATAAATAAATAAATAAAGATATTAAAAAATATTCTTGCTTGGTAAGAATACATATATGCATAATTCTAAGAAAGCTGTCAAAATCAGTATGGAAACAGAAGATAACCAATGCACTCCTAACATGGGGGAGACTTACATTCACAGAGAGAACACTGTGGATCATGAAGCTTTTAAGAGGCATGTTCAGATTCTTGTTTTCAACCACTCTCTCCATAGTACTTATGAAGGGCATATATGCACAACTGTAAGAAAGCTCTCAAGAGCAGTATGGAGATGGAGCTAACCAGAAAAGTTCCAATATGGCAGAGGTTTCCATTCACAGAGAGAATACTGTGCCTGATGAAGCTTCCAAAGGTTTGTTCAGATTCTATCCAACCACCTACATGGTCAAGGATCCAAGAGATACCTCACATATCCAGTAGCAGGAGTTCTGTCTCATTTGTTCATTTTAAGGAAGCAAGAAGTTCAAGGGTGCCTATCAAGTTTCTAACTAGAATCAAAAGCATAGGCAAAAATGAAACATAAAATGACTTTTCTAATGATGTTTAAAAAATTCTTTATTAAATTTTAGTTTCTGTGATTATTTTTTACTTTTACATTTCTTTCATATTAAATTTTGTTTCCATTTTACAAGTGAAATATTTTCCAATCCCTTTTAGGACAACAATTATGTCTTTTCTTCCTCTTTTAAGTTTTCTTCTATTTCCTGTGTTTGCTTTGTTTCTTCTAAATTTTTTTTTTAATTTTGGTCCTTTACTTCTTTTCGTATTTTTTTTAGTTGTTGATGGATCTTTATTTTATTTATTTATATATGGTGCTGAGAATCAAAACAAGTGCTTCACACGTGTTAGGCAAATGCTCTACCACTGAGCTACAACCTCAGGTCCTGTTTCTTCTAAATTCTTATTTCTGTGTTTTTTTTTTCCATTTTTAAGATTATAGATTTTCCTGGTGATATTGGTGGTAGCAAGGAGGAAGTGGAAGAATTCCATTGGTAATGGAGGAAAAAGAAAGAGTAACAAGAATTTATAGATGAAATGAAGCAAAATGGGGTGAGTGTGAGATAAAGATGAAGTTTGGGTAAAGAGCATGAGATTTGAAAGTGTTGTTCTCACTTGCATTTGGATAATAAGTAGCAGACACATTGGAAGAACATATTGTCAGTATAAAAGGAGGTTTGGCTTGATAGAATGCTGTCATAATGGGTAAAAATCTCAATGTATCATGGTGAGTAAAAGATGGCTGGTAAGAAGCAATTGAGTGAGGATCATTTCTAATCTTCCAGTTATGGACTGGAGAACCTTACTCAAAGGCTTCAGAGGCTGAAGTAGAAAGTTGGGCAGTTTATGTCACAGATCTCAGGGTCTATCTGGCAGAAGGAGCTTAGTAAGGAAACTTTAGAGGTTCTTCCACTTTAGAAGTTCTCCATACCCTTATCAGTATCTGAGTTACTGAGGAAAGGAGGCAGAATCTTCAAGCCTCCACATAAAGGGTCTAAGGCTTCTTCCCAAGAGGAAGTTTTGATATGAAAAAGACCACAGAAAAGAAATTGACATGGAAGCACATTCCTCCATACAGGGTCATGTTTGATTGGGAGAAGCCAGGGAATAGAGTTGTCCCTTAGTATTTGTGGGGGACTGGTTTCAGGACTCCCCACAGATAGTGAAATCCATGGATTCTCAAGTCTCATATAAAATAGCATAGTATTTGCATGTAACCTAGGAACATCTTTGCATATAGTTTAAATCATCTTTAGATTACTTACAATACATAATACAATGCAAATGTTATGTAAATTGTTATTATACTATATTGTTTGAGGAATAATAACAAGAAAAAGTCTGCACATGTTTAGTACAGATGCAATTTTTTCCAAATACTTTTTTTTCCTGGTGCTTATGAATTTTTTAATACTTCAACCCATGTGAAAGTTGAGAAAGCTTGATATAAAGAATGATAATTTATAAAACATATTTTCCTCTTTTCCTGTTACTAAGTACAATGAAATACAGATTATTACTGTTGCTTTTTTTTTCAACTACTTCTGATCCCTGATTGTTTAAATCTGAAGATGTGCACTTGCTGATAGAGAGGGGCCATCTATTTCGAATATTGTCCTGAGCCTTAATGAGATACAGGCAAAAAAATGTCCAGCTCCAACCTGAGCTTGCTCCCACGATAAAGTGGATCTCTAAGCCTGTTCAGATTTGATTGAGGAAATGGTTTGGAACTGGGCCAAGATATGAGGCCCATCAATAAATCTAGTTATAAGAGCTGAGGAAGGAAAAAGATGGTGAAGTGAAACAGCAGGCTAACATCAGAATCTTGACCGGCAGGGGGCAGGGCCAGAGGAACCACTGAATCTTGAATTAACACTGTGAGTCAGAATCACCAGAAGAGTTTATAAAAATATAGTTGCCCAGACTCCACACCTAAAGATGTGAATTCTATTTCACAAGGGTAATATTTAAGCATATTTATTTATTTAATAAACCTTTTCTTTTAGAAGAGCCTTAGATTTACAGAATTATTGCAAAATAGTGTTGAGAATTTCTGTTTCACCCACACCCAGTTTCCCCTATTATTAACATCTTACATTGGTAAGGGACACTTAAGACAATTAACAAACCAATATTGATACATTACTTTTAAATAATGTCCATTTTTTATTCAGATTTCCTCAGGTTTTCCCTATTGTCTTTTGTCTGTATCAGTATCCCATCCACCTCATATTTAGTTATGTCTCCTAGACTCCTCTTGGTTGGGACAATTTCTCACACTTTCCTTGCTTTTGATGATGGTTTTGATTGTCCCTCAGTTGGGACTTTTCTGATGTTTTTCTCATGATCTTATTTGGATTATAGATTTTGGAAAGAAAGACCTTAGGTAAAGTGCTGCACTCTTTGTAACATGTCAATTAATAGTGCATGCTATCAAGATGACTTATCTTCATTGATATTGTTCACAACCTCACTGAGGTTTGTCAGGTTTCTCCATTGCATAGTTACTCCCTTTTCCTTCTTTCCAGATTCCTTTTCCTTTTCTCCTGGAAGAAAGTCACTATATGTATCCCACACTGAGGGGTAGTGAGTTATGTGCCATCTCCTTCAGGGTAGAAGATCTGCTACTTTAAAAAAAATTGTGTAAGATATATGCAACACAAAATTTACCATTTTAACCCCTTTTATATTATGTTTATTTTTTAAGTTTCCCAGTAATTCTAATGTGCACCCAGCCTTCAAAACTACTCAAATACATAGAGTGAAGGGACAAGAGACCCTGAGGTATCTAGAACCCCACTGAACTTCAGAAAATATGTTGATATCTTTACTTGATTGTTGATGAAGCCACATTGACCCTCCTGACTCTTGGCCACTTCCTGCAGCTTCTATAGGCTTATCTGGGCAGGTGGATGCTGAAGAGGGAGGAGGTCCCAGTCAGAATGGGAACCTGCGTGTCTTAGTCCATTTTCTGTTGCTATAACAGAACATCAAGACAGAAATTTATGAAGAGCAAGTTCTAGAGGTTGGAAAGTTCAAAATCAGGCAGCTGCATCTGATCAGAACCCCTTGTTGCTTCAACTCATGGCTGAAAGTGGAAGGAAAGTAGAAGCATGAAGAAGAGAAGCAAGGAAATGACTAAGAAGCCAAACTTGTTTTATAAAACCTTGTGTTTACAGTAAATAGTCAGATATCATGAAAATGAGAACTCGATTACCCAAGAATGGCATTAATCCATTCAGGAAGGCTCCAATCACATGCCCCAAACATTACTCACTAGGCTTCATCTCCCAATACTACCACAATGAGGAATTAGGGTTCTAACACAGGAAACTTTGGGGAACACACTCAAACTATAGCATTGCAACAAATGGGTAAAGAAAGAGACTTCATCTTCACATTTTTGTATTCCCCATAGCCTCAGACATATTGCTTGGTATAGAAATAGACAGTTTATTAGCCAAGGAACACCCTTGATTTATAATACACTGTCAAATTTCACAACCTTCCATAGGTAAACTTAGAGTCCCCTGACATCCAGTTTGTAGAGCTATGACCTGTCTCAGATAACCACCCTCTTTAAATCATATGCTCATCCTCTTCTCATTCCCATCCTTGACCCTCCCAGGACCCCTCCAAAAAAAGAGATCTGAACACACAATGCTTTGGAAGAAAACTAGAAAAGGACTTACTTCTCTTGGTAAAACAAAAACTACTACTCAAGAGGCCTAAGAATATGGACCAAAGGAAAGTCTATCCAGAAACAACTTCTCAATTAATGTTTCCTTGCCTCTCAATAAACCTATGTTGAATTAAGGCCCCGGATGTGATGGTCTATGAGGATACTAATACAAGAGCTTAGATTAAATATAGGACCAAGCATTTGACTATAAAAAAGAATAAGATTTTAAAGATGAAACATGTTTCAGCAGCATATAGTGATCACTTTAAATACTAAAGAAACAGAAGAGAGGAAAGGGCCAATTATTACTTGAAGATGACCTTGCTAGCTGATGGAATTTTTCTCATGAGACTGTCTCCCACTGTGATAGAAAAGCTTAAGCATGGGGAGGTGGTGTCAGAAGAAAAAAATGAAGCCTTTAGTCATCATTGCTTTTAGTGTCCAACTGTGAAAAGCCATGGAAGCAGAAATAACCTCAATAGAGAGGACAGTGAAGAACTTGGTAGCTGTGGTTTGTGGACTAAAGCAGTGGACGAGTCACTAGTAGAAACGCCTGTATAGAGGAGAGGAGAAATTGCATTTCCAGACTATGTAGTGTAGTGGAAGAGGATAGCAGGGTGAGACAAATTAGTGCAGACAATAATATAGCCAGTGAGAGGCAGAACATCTGCTGAGAGGAAGCAGCTTTGCAATGCTGCAGAACTGAGCCCGAGTTTGCAAAACAGGAAAGGAACTTTTGTAAACACAAATTCCAACAATTAACTGCAGCTATTTCTGAGATCTTTAGTTCACACAAAATGCCAAAGACAGCAACAGGGATTCAGTGTTATGTGAAGATGGTGGCTAAATTCAGGCTGAAGAGGCAAGCAGCCTAGGAACCACAAGATCTGGAGAGACCAAGTCTACAAAGCTATTATTTGGTTGAAAATAAGCTAGTGTTGGTGCTGTGTTTTGATTGGTTGGCAGTCTCCTCTTCTGAAATAATTCAAAAGAATGTGCCCAAGCCCCTGAAGGAGATAGTCATGACAGAAGCATTCCTCTCTTGGCAATGTTTCTGAATGAGCTCGGAAGTCTGCAGGCAGCAGCAATGGGTGGCGGGGGGGGCATAGCATCCCTTCTGCTTAGGGCACCTAGGAACTCCATTTGTTTTCATTTCTACTAATGAAAACAAATAGAGGTAGTCAGCTCCAGGAAAAAGAGACACTCTCTGGCTCCTATAAAGGACCAGAGTCTGCTGTTTTGGAGGGCTGTGATAGGCAAGCCTATTACCATGGAACATTTAAATAACTGGGAGAATTTCCAGAAGTCACAGAAAGTACACTGGCCCATGGCCACTTAAATGCATCTACATAACCTCTCAATCCCTACTTCACACATACACAAACATGTACTAAAAAAAAAAAAAAAAGAAGAAGACAAAGGACAAACTCTGCTTTCTCACTCAAAATTTCTTTGTACTTATTGTTCTCATTTAAGAAATGAAAATAAGAAAAAAAAAGTGGGGCTGGGGCTGGGGCTCAGTGGTAGAGCGCTCACCTAACACGTGCAAGGCCCTGGGTTCAATCCTCAGCACCACATAAAAATAAATAAAATAAAAGGTATTGTGTCCAACTACAACTAAAATAAAAATAAGAAAAAAGTATTCTCTATATCATGAATACCACTGACAGTTGATAGAAAATTTTGAAAGATTTTCCCCAAAATCTTTGAAAGAAAGGCATTTGTTAAGTATAAGTTTCCTGTATACTTTAATGTATTTGTAAGTATGTACTCCAATGGGAAATCTATTTTCAAGGCACTCTCCACTTTTAAAATGTAATGAAAAAAAATCCTATGTTCTTGATATTAAAATCCATCCCTTTTCCCACCCAGATAAGGCCTTGGGAAAATAATAGAGGTATCTAACAGGAACATGGTATACCATTTTAACATTGGAACAATGAAACACTTCTGAAATCCTCAAAGAAAACATCCACTTTTAATCAAGTGTGGAAGAGTTGGCTCTGTTTTGGGAAATTCCTAGAAAGGGTAGACTATGAATTCAAAGTCTGGTGTGAGGTAAAAGCTGAGGAGTCAACCAAAATGTGAGCTCCCCAACAATGCTTTTACTCCATTTGAGTTTCAGTGTTTTCTTTTCAAAGACCATATTTATTCCTTATCTCTTGGCTGCTCCAAAATTTATTGTTGTTTACTTGCCTCCTAGAAGAACTAAGTGGAGGATATCTATAATATTGTATTGTATAAGGCAATTGTGAATGACAATCTCCATTGGTTGTTTCAACTGTAAAATAGATTTACACATACAAATAAAGGTAATAGCTAACTCAACTAATTATTTCTTAGACAAATGGTCAAAACCCTATTCCATGGCTTTAGAAAAAAACCACCTTTGCTGTCCTCGTTAACTACTAAATTCCAAGAATTTGACTACTGCAGATATTACTGTTGCCAGCCACAATGCTACTTCTGCATCAGGAACTCAAGTTTGGAAATGCTTTGGCTATTATCTGTACTGGCACAAACAGTAAGTCCATGCCAAGATTGTTTGCTTTTTTATTTCCAAATTTAATTCTCTAAGAGATATGTCTGATTCATAGAGTCTCAGTAACATTGCCTGCTGCAAAGGGGGCTAGGCACTGGAATTCAGATTTCAATACTTTGGAGGCAGGACTCATGAGGTGGAGGTTTTTCTCAAATATAGAAAGGCTTTTCAAAAGATGATGGGAAGCTATGATTATAACAGAGGTCTACTAAAACAGATGGCTACATCTTCTTTTTCTGGCATTCCTATTTGTGTTCTAGTCACTTCTTTAGTCCATGATTTCATCAGCTAGATCCCATACTATTTTTCTCAATATTTTTATACTTGAATGTCTGAATGTGTAAACAACTGGTTCTCATGCCACAATTTGAGCTGCATTGACCAGATTAAAAGTTCACTATTGAATATTCCAACCTTCTTTTTTTTTTAGTTAACCAGCAACACTACCCTATTTTAAACATATGGTGATCTGTGACACTTTTTAAACTTGACTGTCCTATGCTAAACTGCCTTTTAAACAGGCTTTCTTTAGCACTATCAAACTTTTGCTCTGTCTTGAACAAAAATTGCTTCCAGTGCCCACATACTCTCTCTTACACCATCCTCACAGATTCTGGGATCTAGGAGACTCAGCTATGGCTTTGTTTGTCTAAAAGTCTATACTTAATGGAAGAACTTGTGGATAAAAGGGAGCATCTGTTTCAGGAGCAGCCCACCACTAGAACAACAAAAACAATGGCAAACCAAATCCCATAAAAGAAAAAAAATTGTTCCATACCCACTGAATGCATTTACAATGTAGTGGATACTGAATAGCAGGCAAGATATTGAGAGATAAATAAAGAAAGGGGCTGGGTTGTGGATCAGCAGTAGAGCACTTGCCTAGCACGTGCGAGGCCCTGGGTTCAATTCTCAGCACCACATAAAAATAAATAAACAAAATAAAGGAAAAAAAAAGAAAGTTGGTGGAAATGTGCAGTCTGATGTAAGAGGACAAGAGCAACTAGGAAGCTGCAGAGGTCTAACTGTGCAACTGGAAGGGGTTTTCTGAGGAGGGCGTGGGGTGTCATATTTGAAGTCATAGTTTGCACATCTTAAGAGCACCTCATGTTTCTGCCTGTGTCTTTCATTTAAAATTCTTTGTATAAACAGAGAAAACGTGGGAAAATGTTAAAATCCATGCCATCTTGGAGGAAGGGTGTATGGGGATTCTTTGTACTATTTTAGCAACTTTTCTATAGGCCTGAAGTTCTGTCAAAATATACACTTAAAGCAGTATTAAAGCTGGGTATGGTGATGCACACCTGTAATCCCAACAACTCGGGAGGCTGAAGCAGGAGGATCACAAGTTCAAAGCCAGTCTCAGCAACTTAGTGAGGACCTAAGCAACTTAGTGAGTCCCTGTTTCAAAAAAAAAAAAAAAAAAGAAAAGAAATGGGGATGTGGCTCAATGGTTATGTACCCCTGGTACAATCAATCAATCATTCAATCAATACAGAATAAAAATCATTTCAGTAATTATGACTTCATAAATAGTCCCTGATCTCTTAATATCATCTCTTTATCTAGTTTGGAGGCAATGTACCTATTTATATAGAAATTCTCATTCTACTAAGTATTTGACAAATTCTTGACATTTTTTACTGACAATGTCATATATGCATATTGGGCTCAATTTTTACCAAGAAGAACAATAGAGTTTTTAACACAAGCTGACAGGAACATTGGAATGAGATAGTCATCTTGGACTTTCTAAAAGTGAAATGTTGGCATCAGAAATAAAAGTACCCTAGACTTAACAACATATTTTTTAAAAGTTAGGTAGAATGTGGTTATAATCTCATGGTCAGGGGTTCTAAATGGCATTCAAAAAAAGTGAGAGGTTGTAGGCTGGGGTTGTGGCTCAGCGGTCGAGTGCTCGCTTAACACGTGCAAGATCCTCAGCACCACATAAAAATGAATAAATAAAATAAAAGTATGGAGGCCATCTACAACTAAAAAATAAAATATTTTTTAAAAAAGTGAGAAGTTGTAGCAATTCTTATAATATAGTAAGAAAGTAAACTAAAGAGGAGTTAAAAAAAAAGAAGAAAAGGGAATCTAAAGAAAGCAATGGACTACACAGGGGTCCTCTGATGCATCCAAAAGATAAAAGGAAGAGAAAAAACCAAAGGGAAATTCAGGAGACTGGTGCCAATTTAGTTTCATTTCTACATTTCCTAATGCCTAATACACAACACTGCAGGATGGAATAAAGGCAGAGAAAATTCAAAAAGCACCTGCTCAGTGGTCACAACAGGACAGTGATGTGATTGACAGAAAGACATCAATAGACACTATTATTGAAGATATAAAGTTTCTGCAATGGAAACAGACATGAAAACATATAGAAGTACCTATAGAAAGCAGAAGTTAATACATTATACTCCCCACTGGACATAGAATGTCCTCAGTCTCCCAAAGTTCCTCCGAGAGGTGCAGAACTAAGGAGACATAGCAGGAGAGGCTCCCCTTGCCTGAGTTGACATTCTCCTGATTTCCTACTGGAGACCCTGGCTACTGTCATGTGCAAATAATTATATAAAAGTACCAGGGCACATTTGAGGGTTTACAGCAAGACCCAACAAAGCAGATGTCAATTTCTCCAAATAATCTCCCAGAGGACTCAGGCTTCAGGCTTGTCTTCTTAATTCATACCATGACCCAAGATTTGATATTTTTGTAGCATTGAATCATTTATAGGTATGTGGATGTGTGACATTTCAGGCAGACTACAATAACTTCTTGATATATCCAGTGAGATGACTGCATTACAAAATTCAATAATGAATTGTAGCTTTTTCTTTAGTTGAACAATTTGCTAACCCTCCCATATTTTTTGTGAGAATCTGACTCACATTGGCTTGACTTTTTCTTGTGACATATTATATTACATTTCCTTTTCAGCATTATCATGGACTTACCACTTTATGACGGTTTCAGTTAACAGTAGGAATTATTGTCATATTATTTGGATGGACAAATTGTCTCTATTCAGCCACTAGAAGCCCTCTCTTTAGGTCAGTGGCTATGTTTGGAGACATTTTGGTTGTCACAACTTGGAGAGCAGTACTACCGGTATCTGGAGGGTAGAATCCAGGGATGTCGCTAGGCATTCTGCAATACTCAGGACAACTCCCCACAACAAAGGAATTTCCAGCCCAAAATGTGGTTGCCAAACTGCTTTTTATGTTAATGTTTGTATACTTGTGAACACCATGTATAGACATTTTAAAATGGCCTCTGTTATGTAACAGGTGCCTCTCACCCAAGTAATTCCTAGGAACTAGAATTTTTGAGGCTTGCTGTTTGCTTGTCTTCTTAAACGTTCATTTTGAGACTGGAAACCCTCCTACCTGAAGGTTCTGTGTGGTCCTGCCAAGATTTTTTTCCTGTCACTTTCTCCAAGTGACACTGGTCTCCAGGTAAGAGGTCCATGATACACTGATCTTAGGTTCAGTGAGACCTAGAATGGGTTAGTGGTGGACTCAGCCAGGCCACAGTTTGGCCTCATAGCATCTTCTCATTTAATCTTATAGTCTCTCATGCCCACTCTCAGGCCTCCTTGCTGCCAAATGAGTGGTTGAGAGGGAGAGGGGCTTCTGTTTCTAATAGCTAACCCAAACATATTAGGGACTGGGACACTTTAACCTGCCCTGCCTTCACAGTCTCCCAGTCTCCCAGCTCATCTACCCACTCCTTTTTGGGCCATGTTATGGACTGAATGTTTGTGTCCTCCAAATTCATATGTTAAAAGGCTAATGCCCAGAATGGCTATATTTGAAGTTAAAACCTTTTAAGAAGTAACTAAGCTTAAATGAGATCATTTAGTATATAGCCCTGATCTGAAAGGATTAGCAACCAGATCAGAAGAGACACTAGAGAGTTCACTTTATTTTTTACCCTCAGAGCACTTGAGGAAATTCCATGCGAGGACATAGGGAGAAGGCAGACATCTACCAGTGAGGAAGAGAGCCCTCACCAGAAATAAATCAACCAGAACTTTGATCTTGGACTTCTAGCCTCCAGAACCATGGGGGAATAAATGTCTGTTTTTTTTTTAACACACCCAGTCTTTGGTACTTTGTGTTGGCAGCCTGAGCAGACAAATACAGGGTATCAGTACAAGACTACTTGACTTCTATTAAATCACTTTGATACTTATTTTTCTAACTACTGTGTTCCTATTCTTTGATATCTCCCTACCTTGTATAACTTTAAAAAATCATTCATAGCTGGGTGTGATGGCACACACCTGTAATTCCACAACTTAGGAGGCTGAGGCAAGAGCACTGCAAGTGTGAGACTAATCTCAGCAACTTAGCAAGGCTCTAAGGACTTAGCAAGACCCTGGCTCAAAATAAAACATAAAAAAGGATTGGGGGTCTGGCTCAGCAGTTAAGCAACCCTGAGTTCAATCCTTGGTACAAGAACAACAAACAACAACAACAAAAATCTTTTTATTGTATTTTTCTATCTTTTACTAAAGTTTTAGAGGATTGTCAATGTGTCAGATCCTTCCCTATTCCCTAGCTCTGAGATGGTTGGAAACATACATTTGTCCACTATTGCCAATTCCAAGATGTCTAATTTGGAAGAGGCTGACAACCTCCTTGTTAATCTTAGTTGAAGAAACATATATGGTTTTCCTAAGCAACATTATTTCCATAATTATAAAAGTCAAGTATTTATCATTTTAATTGCATCATCAGAATGTATTTCAATTAGTGTACATTTGGCTTTCTGTATTGGCAAGTCCTACATCCATGGATTCAACCAACTGAGGATCAAAAATATTTGGAAAAGGGTGGGGGTTGTAGCTCAGTGGTAGAACACTTGCCTAGCAAGTGTGAGGCACTGGGTTCAATCCTTGGCACCATATAAAAATAAATAAATAAAGGTAAAAAGTATTGGGGAAAAAATCACATCTCTACTGAATATGTATTTACTTCTTGTCATTATCCCCTAAACAATACAATATAATGACTATTTACATAGCATTTACATTGTATTAGGTTTTATATTTAATCTAGGATATAATTTAAAGTATACTTGAGGGTGTACCTAAGTTATATACAAATTCCATGCCATGCTACATAAGGGTTTGAGTATCTTCAGATTTTGGTATCTTTAGCAGGAGGATCCTGGAACTAAACCCCTCATGGATACTTGAGGGATAACTGTTCTTGGGAGTTGTGAGATATCCTAAAAATGATGGCATATAGCTATCTATTTCTCAATCCTATTTAAACACCTCTTGGCCAGCTTCTATGCAACCAAACCTTTATCTTCCAAGTGGAAGTTTCAAAAGGAAATTGTTTCTTGTACCCCTTATGTTTTATATCTCATTGAAACCCATTTTATGTTCACTTAAAAAGTGTCTGGTCCAGGGGCTGGAGTTGTGGCTCAGCAGTAGAGTGCTCATCTAACACATGTGAGGCAATGGGTTTGATCCTCAGAACCACATAAAAATAAATAAAATAAAGGCATTGTGTCCAACTACAGCCAAAAAAAAAATTTTTTAAAAAGTGTCTGGTCCAATGAAAAAATTATTTTTGAATGGCTATCTCTGAATACATTTAAAAAACCCTAATATGTTTGCACAAATCTTTGAGCTCTAAGGTCAGAGCTGACAGTAAAGGAAAAGATTTAGTACACAAAATTTAAAGCATAGTTATTTATAATTAAAACTAACGTGGACCTAGTTTTTCTTTATCCACCTTTTCGGGTAAGATCCATGAAGACTAAAGTTTACTTAATTTTGTCTCTATCACCCCAGGTCCTTGCCACGTTTAAAATCTCATAGTTCTGAAATGCTTATTGTTACAAAAATCTGCTGCTTCTGAAAATATCTAAAATAGAGCCACAGAATTTTCTCTGCTTAATTTCACTTCCCCTTACACACATCTAAAATGCGAGACAGCCCCAATTTCTGCCAACAAACAGCTTTGGTCTCAATTTCCGGCACTACCCAGACTGGATTTTGTAATTTCATTTTCTACTATAAGACCTCAGGTATCTTCAGCCCTTCAGCTTGAAGCAACAGAAGCAACCAGGAAATTAGAACTGTGACCATTTCTAATATCCAGTCCAGTATGTCAAACTATGTAGAATCAAGGAGCCAATTGACATGCTTCACTGAAAGAAACACTTCTTCCTTCACTCCTAACCACAGTTTTATTTATTTATTTAAAATAAAGTTGTTCCTCTTGTTACCTTAGCTTTCTGGTAGTAACACCTTCATGGTTTCTCTAGTTCCCTTATCAACACAGTCTCCAGGATCCAAGGATTTTAGCAATTCCATTTAAACAGTGATATGATCCACGGACAGAACAACAAAACTAGAAAAGTCAAGTTTCTATAAAGGTAGTTTACATGAAGTAAAAGATACCCCCAGGACATTCCACTGTGGATGACACAACCAACATGGACCAAGGATTATTCTCCGCAAAAGAAATCCCCCTTGCCATTCTCATGGAGGCTCTTAGCCTTCTATAACCCACATGACTATTTTTAACATTTTGTCCACCTTCATACCAGCATCAAAAACAACTAAACACTACACCTGAGCATTTGCTTCAGGTTTAGGTGAAGCGGGGAGGCAATTTTTAAAAAGCATCAACCAGCAGTCCCAGGTTTTCAGCCTATCTGATGATTATCATTGCAACACCAAAATCAAACTTGTCTCACCCTGTAATGTTCTCCTCCTTCTGTATATCACATACTGATTAAAAACATGAGAATTCAGTCAATCAAGCAAGGGGAAACCTCAGAGCAATCTTTGACTTGCTCATCCCTGCAACTGAATCAGGTTTCAATTTCTGTGGATTCCCAGTGAGCTATCTTATGTGTTTATCTCTTCTTCTCTCTTCTTTCTTCTATTCTCCACCTTTCCCAAACAAACCCCATATCTTTTCTTTTTCTATGCAATCTTCCAAAATGAGCTCATCTCGCCTCTTGGATTAAAATACCATCATTTTGCTGATGAGTCATAATTTTATCTCCAGCCAGAGGAGTTCTCTAAATCTCCGACTCACACATCCCACATATCCAAGTGTACTTGATGCTTTCATTTAGATGTCTGGGAGACATTGCAAACTTAACACATCTAAAACACAGCAATTAATTTCCCATGCAAATTTTGTCCCCTCCCACCAGATTTTCCCATCTATTAATAAGTGGTGTCACTTTCTATCCAGAAACTTAGTTCAGAGACAGTCACCCTTGATTCAGCCTTTTTCCAAACTCTTTATGTCCTTTCCATACAGAAAATCATATTAATGCAACACAACTCCATTTCTAGAGTTACCACCTTAGAAGAGGGCACCCAAATTCCATCATCATCTTGTACCCTGATGACTGCAACAAATGTTACCTGGCCTACACCATTGTACTCTTGCTCCTTTCTCATCCATTCTCTACACCATATAAAGAACACTCTTAAAACATGACTTGGGTCATATTGCTTGCTCAAAACCTTCAATGGCTTCCTGTTCCATTTAAACTCCTTACCATAGCCCTATAAGGGCCTGCCTACCTCTCCAACCTCACCTCAAACATTGACTCCTTATTTGGGTAATAAGCTCCAGTCACACTGAGCTTCTTAAAGTTCCTATAAGCTGCAAAACTCTTTCCTGCTTCAGTGCCTTTGCAAATTCTGTCCCATCTGCTTAGAATACTGTTATCAGTATTTGCATGACCAATTTCTTCTCATCTTTATTTGCCCTAAGAAACATTCTTACCTTATTTAAAGTAGGCCACTCTGATTACTCTTCAGTGAAACCATTTATTTCCTTCATAAGACACCATTATTTATGATATGGGTATACCTTGGAGATATTTGCAGGTTCCACTCCAGACCATTGCATTAAAGCAAATATCACAATAAAGTATGTCACATGAAGTATTTGGCTTACCAGTGCATATAAAGTTCTGTTCACACTATCAATGTTTTTTTTAAGTGTGCAATAGCATTATATCTTAAAAAAACACAATGTACATGCCTTAATTAAAAAATAATTTATTGCTAAAGTGCTAATGATCATCTGAAATTGCTCTATGCAGGTTTGCCATAAAGCTTCCATTTGTAAATAATGTAATATCTGTGAAGCACAATAAAGTATGTCTGTAATTGTATTTGCTAATTTGTCTCTTTGTTGCTATTTTCATTTGTCTGCATGGTTCTCTGCAGTACCTGTCTTATACTTAGAGCTTAATTATCTCCCGTGAAATAAATTACTTAATATCTCTCCTTTGTTTAAAAACTTTCAATATTTTTCTCACAAGATTGTGTCTAAATACCTTAATACAGGTTGAGTCTCTCTTATCCAAAATGCTTGGGAGTAGAGTTGTTTCAGATTTCAGATTTTGGAATATTTGAATATACATAATGAGATATCTTGGGGATGTGTCTAAGACTAAACAGAAAATTCATTTCTATTTCATATATACTTTATACATATAGGTGTATACAGTATTTTTAGTGTGCCTGCATTTTGGCTGTGATTCATCACATAAGATCACGTATGAAATTTTCCACTTGTGGCATCATGTAAGTGCTCAAAACATTTTAGAATTTGGAGCATTTCAGATTTTGTGTTAGGGATGTTCAACTTGTATAATGTTTGGGACTCTTAACTGTATGCACCTAATTGACTTGTTCAGCAACTTTCCTGCCACTTCTAACTCCATTGTATATCCGTGAGTATTTTCTTGAGTTGTGAACAATAGAAAACATAGTGTGCAGTGGCTTAAACAAATAAGGAAACTATTATATTCTCATATAGCCAAAGTCTGGAAATAGGTAATTAGGGATGCTGTAGTGTTTCAATATTGTCACAGGGAACACAGGCTCCTTTTGTTTTCCTGTCACTGATAATATGTGGCTTTTGTTTTCATGGTTGCAAATGGGTTGCTGAATCTCTAAATGTCACATCCGAATTTCAGGTCGGAAGAAAGCTTTCATATTTAGTGATGTTTTCTATTTGTTTGGAAAAGAGGTTCTTTCCAGAAACTTCTACCTACATCTCATTAAGTAAAACTATATCACATGATCACCTGTAACTACAAGGGAGTCTAGAGGATGGTATATTTTTAGCTGGCTACATTTCTGCCCTGAACAAAATCACAGACCTATGAGGAAGGAGGAAGGAGGAAGGTGGATATCAGGTAGGGTCAGTCAATATCTACCTTGTCTTGTCTCATCATGTCTTCTAGCTATACTGGGATATTTTTCAAAATTCAATTAAAGCAATTAAGTCTGAGCTATACAATTTTATAAGGCTTTTATCTCTGTGCCCCTGCAGACATCTCCACTTGGAATGTTCTTCTGTTGCTACTTAATTGAAAAAAATTCCACTCGTCCTTCAAGGTTGGCCTTGAATGGTTCCTACCTGAAGCCTTCTTTTATTCTCTTAGATAGTACCAATGCTCTTTGAATTTCTGGATGGTAGTAAAGGAAACAAAGGCTTTATCTATGGTCTATCATCATTATGTAAACAAATGCCTAAAATATTGTAAATCATCAGTCTTAACCAAACTGAAAGAAAAGCTCAGGAGGAAAACTCTCTTTTTAATGTCACAATAATACTAAGAAAAAGCTATCACTCTGGTCTTTCAGATAAAGTAATTAAGCTTCAGAAATAAAATTGCCCAAGGTCACACAGCTAAAAAAAGTGGTCCTAGAAACTAACTAGGGCTATCCCTTTGCTTCCTCCACTACCTCCCTGCAATTTTCCTTTTTTGTTTTGTTTTGTTTTGATAATCCAAGGCTCAGCAAAGAAAGAATCCATGGGCAGACCTCTTACTTCTGCAAGTAAATTTTCAGTGGAACACAAACATACCCATTCTTTTATGTATTATCTATGCTGCTTTTGCATACTCTAACAGAAGACTCTAACATGGTCTAATCATTAAGATTGAGACCATGTAGCTGGCAAAACCTAAAGTAATATCTAGCTTTTTACAGATGGGTTTGCTGAATTCTGTCTAGGCTCAACCATATTGACTCCTGATTTAAATCGAAAGATTAAAAACAATAAAAAGAGAGATTTAAAATTATTAGTTTCATAGCAACATTATGAAAAGGAAAAAAATAGGATTCTTGATTGAGAAAGATGTGGCATTAAAACACGAGAGAAGGAAAAAGGGAACTCAGAGTTCTGAAACTTTTTCTGTGTTCAACAGGAAACAGAACCAGTATTGAAAAGAATTGGGGTGGAAAAAAAGAATCCATTAATTATTTTAAGGATAATTCTTACTTCACAGAGCTGTTGGTAAAATGGATTGAGCTAAGATATGACATAAAGCAGAATTGCTGGCAGACAGCCAAGACTCAATAAACATTGGCGATCCAATAATCTCCAATGTGGCTCAATCCTTATCAGCTATTGTTACTTCTAACATGACCCTCCTGAGTTCTTAGGACTGCTCTTTAGGGTCAGGGAAAACAGAAAGACCATTTGTCATATTTCAAGTCCAGAATTCCATAAGATTGGAAGATCATCCTGATCTATCTTGATTTCATTTTCTCCAGAGAACCATTCCCCTATCTTGAAGGAAATTGCAGTTGCAGGTAGGAAAGCAATTAAGTCTGAGCCTATTAGCTTTCCTCCTGTTGGTCTGGCCCAAACAGCCCCATTTGTTATCATCACTCCTCTCTCATGCAGGAGGAGCCAGGTGCAGGGGAGACAAGATGGATATAAAGGAGTCCCATGGCAACTTCAGTGAAGTCCAGAGCAGCACTCATCAAAATCCTCTTGAAATTCCTTGGAGAAATGCTTCCAGATGTATGAGGGGAGGGAAAAGTCTGCCTCGTTAGAGCCTTACATAATATCAATGCACAAACCAGCTGGGTCCTAGCAACTGCAATATAGCCATTCTCATTTAAGTCCTGTGCACTTACCAGAGGCTATATTATTAATTATCTGAGAAAGAAGGCAAATTGTAATTTGGAGGAGGTGAGCACAGAAGAAGTAACGACCATCTGGATCAAAGGAACAAAACATTTAATGCAAACTGCTTATGAATTTCCTACCAGAAATAATTTGTTTACAACAGGGTTTTTTGGCTTTTAGATAACTAAGCCTGGTGTGTGTTTTCTATAGTGGCTTGTTTTATAGCATAGGTTGAGCTCTGGAGAGATGTTATGGAGCCGGTTCTTCTTATATATTCTTAATGATTGTAAAGTGTCTGGATTTATTGTACAAAAAATGTAGGCTATAAAAGCAGAGTGGTGCATGCTATCAAAACTGCTATTTGTTCCTCTTTAATAGAATATAGTCAAACTGTGGCAATATTCAGTCACAAGTTGCAGTGGGAGAGCAATAATAAATAAAATATCCCTTAATAATATAGTTAAACAAGAGCTGTCTAATCATTAAAGTTTTCTTTAAGTACACTGTATGCTTACTATCTAGAGCAAACTGAGCACACCAAACCCTATGCAAATGATAATTCTCAGAAATTTGGGGGCTCTTCCCTGTTGATGTGAATGACTCTGATAACCCTGCAAATACTAATGGTTAAGACACCAAAATAATGTACAACATTAAAGAGACAGGAGAAGCCTGCTATAATAGACCCACTTTTATTAATGCTGCTGCAGAAATCCATGAAGTAGCCATCTTTTCTTCCTTCTGTCTCTTAACTGGACATCCTTGATTGCATACAATCTTAAAACTCAGAAAAATCAGGAAGTATTGCCATTAGCATGTACCAAAGCTGTCTGCATCACACTATAGGATATATATTAGAAGCTTTTGCCAATTTGTTGCAGCTGATAAATATCACTTTTCCTTGCAGATCCATTTTCTGAAGTGTGCATTCTGTTTCTATAGCAACTTTCATTTTGTTAACCTGTTACTCACATTAAAAGTCTGTTATTTTTAGCATAACATTTCCAAAAGTCTTTGACAAAGAAAAATGGGGAAAAATTGCAGCTTGAAGATGAATGTGATGTCCAATATGAATTCTAACATATAGCATATTTAGCCAGTACCTCATCTATGGTGAGACTGCATAAATATATAGATTTTTAAAATGTATTTGTTTACAAACTTTGCATAAAAACACTATCTCATGTTTGTTTGGAACAATGTAGAATATAAATAAAAACAATATCCAAATGGATTTATTTTCTACAGATTTTCACTGAAATAGAGTCAAAGGCAAGAAACATATTACTGAGCATTTTGTGGATGTTGTATATTTTTTGCTGTTGGATTATAGTTATAAAGATACTGCCATAATATAAGGACATGTGTGGTTAATTGGATAAATTGTAGGTATAAAAATCACATAATAAGAAACTGAATTATGAGGGGAAAGCAGTTCTGTATATATATGACATTCATAATGAATTGTGACATGGCCTCCCCAGTGACCTCCCACAAATTGCCTTCTCTTTTTTCGAAATACTGACTCAGTATACTGACTAGTGTAATTTGATATAAGATTGTCAGGAATGAGTAACTTCATGAACACTCTGCCTAATTTCTCCCTTTGGATTTCAGTAAGGAGAACATTGCCCTTTGTTTATTAGAAGTGATCCTGAAAATCAAACTTCACTTTAATTCTAGATGGAAACAATTATTTTTTAATGTTCTAACCAGTATTCGTATTCCATATTGATTAGAAGGGGGCTGGAGTGGAGTGGAGTGAAGTGGAGTGGTATGGAGAACCTGGCTTTTGTAACCAGGCTGCCTGGATTTGAATCCCAGCCTCATTGCTTGCTAACAGTGATTTTAGGCAATTTACATATCTCTACCAGATCTCAGTTTTCTCATTTGTGTAACAGAGATAATGATAGCATCTACCATAGAGGTATTGTGAAAATTAAATAATTAATACATATAAAATACTCTTGCAGAAGAATACCTTGCACATAACTAGTTTTATCAGCAGTGTCCTCATTTTTATTCCTTAATTTCAAGCAGGATAGCTTTCCTTCACTGCCTTAAATGGGATAAACACACACACACACACACAACACACACACACACACACACACACACATCTTTTTGCTGATTGGCTGATTTGTGTAAATCTGTGTAGTAGGAATATGTATTACCACAAGGTTCACAGTACTCAACAGTCCCCCAATACATACAGATATCATGGCAAAAGTGTGTTGCAGACTACAATGTTCACCTCATAGCAGGGAAGCAAAAGAAGAGATAGGAAGGGGATAGAGTCCCACTATCCCTTTGAGGGCATACACCCAATGACCTATGTCCTCCCTGTAGGCTCCACCTCTAAAGCTTCCTTCACTTCCCAATAGTACTAAGCTGATGACAAAGCCTTTAACACAAGAGCCTTTGGGGAACATTCCAAATTCACAGTATAGCAGCAGGAAGGTAGGTAGATTGATGGATAGTTGTATTTGCTGATAGATACATGTTTAAATTTAATCAAGGGAATGTTTTAGGAAGACATTTGAGAATAATTGACTATTAAAATTCACTATTTTTTTTCCAGTGGGACTGTAGCCTCTTCCTATTTCTCCTTTCTTTCTTTTTTCTTCTTTTTTAAAAATATTTTTTAGCTTTTAGGTGGACACAATATCTTTATTTTACACTTATGTGGTGCTGAGGATCGAACCCAGTGCCTTGTGCATGCTAGGCAAATGATCTACCACTGAGCCACAACCCCAGCCCTTTTATTTTCTTCTTTTAAGTCATAAGGTATTTACATGTGGTGGAGTTGGGACAAGGGCATACCTTTCATGTAGACAATGGTGATATCCCTGGTAGAACTTTCCAACTTGGTTCTGAATGGTCTTTTCCTATTATTTTGCTAGTTGTACTTATTCTTTCCAGCAAAACTCATGCTGATTTCACCTCAGTTATTTCCCTGTATGTCCTACAAGGTTCCTTGTGTCAAGCCTGAATCACAAATTACATTAAATTCTCAGAAACCAATAAATAAATTCTCAGAAACAAATAGGTAATCAATTCTAAAGAAGAATATGAAAACTCTTCATATTTCTTGTCATATACTCATTATCCTGATAGTCGTTTAGCTATTTATTTTCTTGGTTCTTCCCACTTCCCCCGCTTTTAAGGACCTTTTGTGGCTTTAGTGCTCAGCTCTAGTTGAGTGATGGAGTGACAGCAGCAGAATAAACATCTCTGCTTTTATTAGCAGCTGTAATTTCCAGATTGGCCCCAAATCTAAAAGCAGATTATTCAGTTGGACAGAATACCAAGAAAGATGTAAGCACCTCCTTTCTGTGTGACACTCCATTCCCTGCAGCAATTGGCGGGTTTTCCCAGTCGTGCCTACAACTTTTACAGTTGTGGAATTATTAGCTCAAGGTTTATTATTGGACTGTCAATAACTTTTAAGTTCTTTTTTCAGTGATTGATTTGCTCAGTACTATAAAAATGACATTTTTCTGTTTCTGTGCTGAAACTCTGGCCATGCATCCCAAGACTAAAGTCATACCTGCCCCTTGGCTTCTTCATTTGGCTTCACATTTGAGGGAGTCTCCCCATTTGTTTCCAGATAAGGTATACCTAAACCTACATCTCTAGGGCCTCTCCTTAGCTACTTTTGACGTGGCTATCCTCATATGACTTGCTATATCCTAATACCAACATTTCCTTATAATTAGAAATCCCTATTTGCCCTCTCTCACACATAGATCTTTGATTCTTGCTTTACACATTGCCCAGTAGCACAATGCATTCATACTGTAGTTTCTATCATTCACAACTCACCATTCTTTAAAGTTCACTGGAAGCCTGATCTCCTCCAGTACTCTGTCTGTTGCCTAACATCATCATCACCACACTCATCTGGAGAGATATGTGGAAATAGCACCAATGTCAAGTGGCTGGTTTAGAACAGTAGGTCTGTGCTGTGTTAGTTGTGTTATGTTGGATAAGTCACTTAGCTTTCCTTGGCCTCTCTCTATTCATTAACAAAATGGGGATGATATAGTACTTAAACTCATTTAACTCACGCAACAAGTTTGAGAAGGTCATAGGAAGAGTTTTGCAAAAGTTCTACTCATTCTTTTCTGTATGACTCATACCATTTTTGCCCCACATCGGTTCCCTGGACATGCAGGTTTATTTGTTTCATTAGTTTTAGTAATTTGTCAGAATCTATCCACAATCAGTGTGGTTACCAGCCAGCAGCATCAATACTAAATGGGAAGTTGGTAGAAATATAAATTGTCAGGTCCTACCCCAGGCCTATAAAGTCAGAAACAGTTGGGTAAGCCCTGTAAACTATGTTTTAACAAGTTACCCAGGTAATTCTGATTCACTCTAAAGTTTGACTGGCTAATTACCTTCTAATAACTCTATTCATCTACACTGGTTTAGTTCAGTTAAATTTATTTCCATACTCCCTTGAGACTGGAAACTTCCTGAGAGAAGGGATAAGTCCTAGATATCTACCCCCAGCACTCACTAAAATCCTGTTGAAGGATTATTTCAAGGAAAATTATCTTAAGATGAGTCTTTATTTCAACCTGAAAATATCGGTTAAAATTTTCATTTTTACAAAGAAGATCATTTGGATTCATAACACTCTCAGAAATATAGCTAATTGACCCATTTATTTTTCACAAAATATTGAAAAAAGGCCAGACAAAACAGTGCCAAATGGAAATCTCAGTTGGCAACTCTTATATGCCTCTATGCTCAGATAATTTTCCCAGAACTTCACAATGTCATAAACTACAATGAGAAGGGAATGAGGAATGGAAGTTGTAAGCAACTTAATGAAAGAAACCCTGAACTTCGCCCAGTCTTAACATTGCAGTAAATATAGTGCCCTGTGCAATGATGCACCAGGCCTCAATAATTGACTATGATGACAACACTAGCACCTGTACCTGTATTCTGATTTAATTAATTCTTGTTTTTTTTTTTTTTTTCAAAGTGGGATTCTGAATCAAACAAAGCTGTTGTATACACTATGTGGAAATTCTGTAGACAAAAATTCACACTTTTGGAGTCAAGATCATTTTAAATTCTAAATGAAAGTCATATTTTCCACCAGATATCACTGTACACAGAGGTTTCTTATACTCAGCGAAATCACTGAAAACTACACACGAACAAAAAGAAAATGATGCCAATTTGTAGACCTTCAGATACATTTTAATATAGCATAACACGCATCAATATTAGAATTTTTCTGCTTCACCCTGGTTATGTAATATTAGATATCATCATTTTTGTTATTTTTTAACAACAAAAAGCCAAGTTGGTATTTAAATATAGTTTCACTTGACTCCGATAGGCAAGAAAATGTTCTATACATTATGCATACTCACCCTAGATTCTACCAAATAGTAAGAAAACCATACTGTCAAATAATCTATTGTCTTAGCACAGATGACATTTCTTGTCATGATGCATTCTGAACATTTAGGATTTAGAAAAAATATAAGTTCACGAAGGATTCTCAATATTAGTTTTTATTGGCATCTCTGTATTTCTGGTTTAATTTACAAAAGGAGGATAATGGAAAACTAAGAAGCAATATCTTCCTGACTTGTATGATTACAAAAAGGTCTTGCATTGGACTCATGAGGCAAGTAAATTCAATCTTTTCTATTATTCTGTCAATATTGACTTTTAGGAAATTGTTCCTTTCAGTGTAGGCTGGTGTTCTATGAAGCAACTTTAGTAATAAAACTCCCAGTCCTTTGTGACTACATACATTTACTTTTTAAATTTAATATTAATTTCCTTTTCTTAACACCATGTTGTCCTTTTCTATTTTTTCCTTATGCTTTTCTCCTTCAAATGAATTTTCTTATTTTTTAGATTTACCATTGTGGTGGGTTGATAATTTAGAATTAGAAAAACATAGGAGGTTATATTTTCTCTGATTTATAGAGCTTTGTTTTTTAAAAAAACTCTGACCCATTTGAAAGATTTTCCTGAATATTTATCCTCCAAGTATTCCTGACACATCTCAAAAAATGTAAAATTGAATTGGATAAACTTTTCAGGTAGTTTAAAAAACTAAGGGAAATTGTAAGAATAGAAAGACCAAATTTGAGGCATCATTTCATGTCCTTTTGCAAATATCAAGATAAAAAATAATTTTATAGTAATATGGTCAAATTCCCCTAATTTTCATACTTATAACACCAATATTTATTGGGCCAGAAAATATTAAATGGGAGAACTAAAACTTAAATGAGAGTTTAAAAATATAACATTTAAAATGTTTCAATAAAACATGTTTTGAGTCAGCCTTCTTATATCAGAGAAAACATTTGCCATTTGTTTTTTTGGGGGGGTATTGGCTAACTTCACTTAAGCATTATCTTCTCCAACGCCATCCATTTACCTGCAAATTCCATGATTTTATTCTCTTTTATTGCTGAGTAATATTCCATTGTATACGTGTACCACAGTTTCTTTATCCATTCGTCTATTGAAAGGCATCTAGGTTGGCTCCACAGTTTAGCTATTGTGAATTGTGCTGCTATAAACATTGATGTGGCTGTATCCTTATAGTATGCTGTTTTTAAGTCTTTGGGATATAGACCGAGGAGAGGGATAGCTGGGTCAAATGGTGGTTCCATTCCCAGATTTCCAAGGAATCTCCATACTGCTTTCCATATTGGCTGCACCAATCTGCAGTCCCACCAGCAATGCATGAGTGTTCCTTTTTCCCCACATCCTCACCAACACTTATTGTTGTTTTGCTTTCATAATAGCTGCCACTCTGACTGGAGTGAGATGATATCTTAGAGTAGTTTTGATAACTCATAGTGGGGTAGGAAGGGGGAGCATGGGAGGAATAGATGAATTCTAGATAGGGCAGAGGGGTGGGAGGAAAACAGAGGGGGCAGGGTATTACCAAGGATGGTGGAATGTGATGTACATCATTATCCAAAGTACATGTATGAAGACACGAATTGGTGTCAACACATTTTATATTCAATCAGAGATATGAAAAATTGTGCTGTTTACATGTAATAAGAATTATAATTCATAAAAAAGTGTTTAACTGGAATGGTGAGAATAGAAAAACATGCTTCCTTCAAAACTTGGTGGAAAACCATTCAGTCTTTTACCAGTAGGTGTTATGTTCAGTAGGGTGTGTTTAAATGAATTTTATCATATTAAAGAGTTTGCTGAGAAATTTTAAAAAGTATGTTTCGAAATATGTTTCAAAACATAATAGTTTCAATCTCAACTAAAGATTCATAGGTCATTGACTCATACCCTTCTAATACCTTTTTTGAGAATTCAGTTTTTGGTAGAGTTTGGTCTTAGTCCATTTTCTGTTGCTATAACAGAATAACTGAGACTGGGTAATTTACAAAGGAAAGAAGTTTATTTAGCTCATGATTCTAGAGACTAGAAATCTAGTAAGGGCCTTATGCTGAGTCATAACAGAGGAAAACTGGGAGTACAAGGGAGCATGTGCAAAAGAGAAAAAAACACCAGATGCAGACTTTATTGATAACAACTCACTCTTATGATAATTAATTCAGCTCTGAGAGAGCAAGAACTCACTCATCCAAGAAAGACATTAATCTTTCTTAATGACCTAATCACCTCTTAAAGGCCCTACTACTTCACAACCCTGTTATATTGAGGACCAAATTTCAACATGTTTTGGAGGAGAAAAACCAAATCCAAACACTAGAATCTAATTATCAAGCCCAAGACCTAATTCTCTGCTTTTTCTGCTCCATGGCTACCAAGCAGACCATCTGAATTTCACATTTAGTTATAAATTACTGATCCATCAATTTCAGTCTTGCACTGCCTTTATCTCAATAGCTATCCATTTCCATAACCCCTGAAATTATTATTTCCCCTGAATATCTGAAATGCTTGGATATTGCACCCACTAGTGTATTGTGCTCCACCAATATTCCACATAAGTTCACAACTGGTGAAAGTTTTAATAATTGTACCAACAAAACATTCCAGACTTTTGATATTCCACTTATCAGCAGTATTGAGGTCTTTATGGCCAACCAACCTGCAGGTGTCCCTCACCAGAAAACCCTTTTAGAGTCTGCTATTTGGGACTACTTCCTATGTGAAGAGTCACATGTCAGGTGTCTGGAGAAATAGACTCTGAGACTCTGAGATTTGCATATAAGAGGATTATTGGGGAATGCTCTTGGATAAAAGTACCTGAGAAAGAACAAGGGAAGAGAGATTGGACAGAGGGAGAGGTTAAAATATGATACCTTTATACTAGTAGCTTCAGCAAAGCTAATGGGGGAACTCTGAAGCTAACATGGCCTTTCAGATAGATATACTACTTCAACATAAGGAAGTCTCACCTCTGTACACCACTATCAGCCAATCCTGAAATGAAAGTTTGGGTTAATCAATCATGAAATGCAACCTTAGTTGCTGAAGCATCGTCTGGCCAAAGATAATCTCCAGAGAGGGCAATGCTATGATCTGTTAGTAGCAACACTCCAGGAAAAACTTGAGGGTAAGGTTTTTCTCCTGAAGTGGCATCTGGGAGGTTTAGTGTAGTATCCACTGCATTCATGATATACAAAGAGACCTATAAATGAATTAAGAAAAATAATTTTAAGGAAAAATTAATTTCTAAAAAAGCTAATTCTGATGGAAAAATATTTTTAAATGCTCAACTTCATTAGAATTTAGGAAAATTTACTCCTCTCATGCTCCCCCTCCCTACCCCACTATGAATCAGCCTCTTTATATCAGAGAAAACATTCAGCATTTGTTTTTTGGGGGGGGGATTGGATAACTTCACTAAGCCTTCTCTACCTCCATCCATTTACCTGCAAATGCCATGATTGTATTCTCTTTTATTGCTGAATAATGTTCCATTGTGTATATATACCACAGTTTCTTTATCCATTCATCTACTGAAGGGCATCTAGGCTGGTTGCACAATTTAGCTATTGTGAATTGTGCCACTATAAACATTGATGTGGCTGTGTCCCTGTACTATGGGGTTACAAATGATGGTGGAATGTGATGGTCATTATTATCCAAAGTACATGTATGAAGACACGAATTGGTGTGAGTATACTGTGTATACAACCAGAGACATGAAAAATAATTTTATGCCCTATATGTGTAATAAGAATTGTAATGCTTTCCACTGTCATATATAAATTAAAAAATTAATAAAAAAGGAAGAATAGAATTTAGGAAAATTAAATTAAAATGGCAAGATATTATTTTCATTCAACAAACTTTATGCATGCAGAAACACACACACACACACACACACACACAACATGGATTGAACCCTGGGATGCTTAACCACTTAGTCACATCCTTAGTCCATTTTTTAAAAAATATTATTTTGAGATAGGGTCTCACTAGGTTTCTTTGGGCCTCGCTAAGTTGCTGAGGCTGGCTTTGAACTTATGATACTCTTGTCTCAGCCTCCAGAACTGCTGGGATTACAGGCATTTGCCACAGTGTCTTGCAATAATATATATATATATATATATATATATATATATATATATATATATATATATATATATTTTAACATTGATGGACTTTTATTTTATCTATATATTTGTATGTGATGCTGAGAATTGAACCCACTGCCTCACACATGCTAGGCAAGAGCTCTACCACTAAGCCACAACCCCAGCCCAATAATATATATATATATATATATATATATATATATATATATATATATATATATATATATATAAATGCTTAGTGATGACAAGAACACAGAGAAGTAAGCACTTCACATACTGCTAAGACAACTGTGTCTAGGAACATAATTGGACAGTATTTAATAGCATTTAAATTGAAAACTAAATGCCAGTTTACCTCCAATTTATTTAGAGACTTAATGCAAACCCAATGAAAACTCAAGAAAATTGTGCAAATAGAAACAAAAAAGATCAAAAATTATTGAGTTGGATTTAAACAAGAAAAATAGTTTGAAAAACTGCATTGCCAATATCAGTATATAAAAAACAGGAATTAACATTGAATGGTATTACATCAACAGATGAATGGATAAAGAAATTGTGGTGTATATACACAATGGAATATTACTCAACCATAAATAAGAATGACTTTATGACATTCACCAGTAAACCAAATCTGGAGACTATCATGCTAAGTGAAATAAACCAATTCCAAAAAAACAAGGTCAAATGTTTTCTCTGATATGAGGATGCTAACCCACAATAAGGTGGGGGGAAGGAAAGAATAGAAGTTCAGTGGATTAGACAAAGGGGAGTGAAGGAAAGTGAGTGGGTAGGTGTAGGAAAGACAGTAGAATGAACCTGACCTAACTTTCCTATGTACATATATGAATACACCATAGTGAATCTCACCAGCATGTACATCCACAAGACTGGGATCCTAATTAGAATAAGATATATTCCATGCTTGTATAAATATGTCAAAATAGATTGTACTGTCATGTATAACTAAAAAACAGTAGAAAAAAATTATAATGAGGAGATTATTTCTGATGCCTGGCACTATTGCCTCACAGATATTTTCTTCTATTTTTTTTATGATTTGTGAATCATTAGCTCAACAAATAAAGAAGTGAATTGTAATGGGTGAAAATTGGTACTGTGAATCCAAATCAATACATTAATTCCAGTCTGGCTATAAATCATATGTTAACATAATGGGATACAAAGGAGGAGAAGAAATACTTTTCTTGTCAGCAATCTCTATAAATTAAAATTTATCTCTTCAATCAAATGCTTGAGTGAGATGCACTAAAAAGTTATAATAATGTCACATTGTACTTATATTAAGACTCTATACAGGTAATTGTTAGTCAATAAAATAATTAACATCAGAATTGTCTATTCTACTTTTAAATAATCTTTTTTATTATACATCTATTGGGTTGACTATTAATGATGGAGAACAATGTGGATAATATACATCTCACAGCTTGAATTATTTCTACATGTTTAGCCATGCAATGAATTATATTTATACCCTCAAAAAAGATTGAATGATATTATATAGATTGAATAATCTATGTAATATCAGACCAGACAGATTGCCACACATATGGTCATTCAACTCACAGCAAAGGTACCAGCCACTGAAATGCAGTGAAAATGAGTGAACTTTTCAATAAATAATTCTGGGTCAATTAATTAAACCTAATAAATGAAAAAATAAATCTTGATCCCTAACTTGCCCTATAATTAAACATGAACTCCAAACAGGAGACAGACTTGTGAAATAGCACTGTTCAGTAGAACTTCCTCAGATGAAATAGAAAAACCCTTTCTCTGTGCTAACATAGTAGCCACTTGTGGTTACTGAACACTTAAAACTCAGATTGTGTGACTGAGAAACTTACTTTTTAACTTTATTAAATTTAAATTGAAGTAGCCAAATGTGACTACCATATTGAACATAACACTTCTAGATGATGGCATAGAAGATATATGTGATGATTATTGATACGTTAACTTGGCTAGGTTGAATTCTTTTTTTTTTTTTTTTTGGTACTGGACACTGTACCCAAAGGCACTTACCATTCAGCCACAACCCCAGCTCTTTTTATTTATTTATTTAGTTTTTGAGACAGTGTCTTGCTAAGTTGCTGAGGCTGGCTTTGAACTTTTGATACTCCTGCCCCAGCCTTCCTAGCCATTGGGATCATAGGTGTGCACTCTGCACTCTATAAATTCCATTTCTAATGTGTTTCTGGATGAATGCAAAGCAGCTATAAGGGAAATTTGCTTGCAAGAGTTGGGAGTGAATGGGAGGTAGTAGCCATTTTGTGATATACACAGGCCTTCTCCCAGTTATTGAATCAAATGCTAATCTGGGTGTTGCTATAAAGGGATTTTGGAGATGTGATTCGAGCCCTAGTCAGTTGATTTTAAGTTAATCTCAAGGGATATAATCTTTGTGGACCTAATTTAACACATTGGGAGAAGGGGTCTTTAAAAAAGGGCTCAGGCCTTCCATTAGCAAAGAAACTCCAAAGAGCACCTGGGTCTGCAGTTGCTCTTCCTTTCTTCTAACTGCTGCTTGTGAACAATAAATAGCTCACACTTGTGCTATTCCAGTCTTCTGATGGTCTTTGCTTCTTGCCTGCCTGCCTGTGGACAAACATCAACTCATGTCCATGAGGTTCCAACCTGTTCATGACCCTACCTTCTCAATTGCTTGCTCTCCAGATTTGGGGCTTGCTTAACTAGTCCCCACAAAATGCACTAATAATTAAGGGAATGATCAGGCAACTATATTCCATTAAAATTGGCAATACTCTTCATCAAAACACTCCACTGAAATAGTGAAGAGGCAAGGTCCAGATATTTTATAGTGAGTCCAGAATTTATTTAACAATTCCTCCAAGTCAATAAGAGAGAGACAAACCATTTGTTTCTGGTTTTTTTTTTTTTTTTTTTTTTGAACAAAGACTTTAACAGATACTCCACAAAAGAAACTAAACAAATAGCTAATGAAAAGGTACTCACTTTCATTAGTTATCCAGGAAGAACATCCAGAGTGATGATGAGATTCATACCAATCAGAATGGCTAAAATGAAGACAACAGTAATAATAATAAAGATTAAAAACCTTACAATACCATGTGTGGAAGAAAATGTGGAACAACTAGAACAACCATGTGCTATTGATGTTATTATAAATTGGTACATTTGCTTTGGAAATCAGAGCAGAAGCTTGTGTGTGTGTTCAATTTATCAAGTCTTATCATCTATGATTAGTGTTTTATCAGTTCTGTTAAGAAACCTCACCTACTGCAAAGTCATGACTGTATTCTCCCATGGGTTCTTCTAGAAGCTTTATAGTAAAAGCTTTAACATTTAGGTCTACAATCCATATCAAAATAATTATTTTATGTCTGTGAGGTACAGGTTCAAGAATCTTATTGTGTCCATATATATATTTAGTTGCTCCAGATCTATTCAGTGAAAAGACTCTTTTTCTGGTGTTGAATTGCATTGACAACTCTAGTTCTACATATCTTAGAGTTTCATTTCATTTTGTTTTGTGTTTTTTAAGAGGAGTTGCACAAAAAGATACATAGGATGATCCTATTTTTTTCTGGCAAAAGAATAAAAATGTTTGAATATCTTAATATGAAAATCTAGAAATTTATGGAAGTTACACATCAAATATTTGACACTGGTAACCTTGAACAGAGGCAGATCTGAAAAGATGGAGGAGCAGATTATGAACTATTTCTTTTTATTCTTTTGTGTTATTTGACCTGTTATACAATATCCCTTAACTCTTGTAATTTACAAAATTTTGGATAAAATAGCAAAGCATCAGAAGCAAAACATGAAGTGTGATCTTTCCTTCCTTTGAAATTTCTCTTCTGGGCCCTAACAATTTCTACATTATATCAAAGGTATTTGTATATTTGTTCTGGTTGCTGTTCTTAAATAACTTGTCAAGTAGTGGAACCACATTACATCCCTCTTTGCAACCCCTGTACAGCCCTTTCCAACAATAGCAGATTATAATTGGATCAAAGAGGATGAGCAAAGCAGGGGTTTCTCCTCAGTTTGGTTCCTTGGGTGACATCTGTGAATTAATTCTTTTATGGTAAATAACTATTTCTTTTTCATGAATCCTAGATCATTATATGGATCCCTTTCATTTTAAAATTTCATTATGAATAGGAATACACGTCTTTTAAACTAGATACATAATAAGATGAGTTCAAAAGGCTAGCTCTGAAAACTAGCTCAGCCATTAACATGGACTATACTTCTTATATTCTAAAAGCCATGCTGAGGATTCATCTGTTTCTCTCTTTTAACTTTTGCATCTAATTAATCTTTGTCTGAAGGGCATGTTCCCAGTATTCAGAAGCATGCCTCAGTAGTGCCAATGTGCAGCAGAGTGACCTTGAGTGAGAAAACAATTTTCACCCCATCATTTTCCAGCCAATTATCTCCAAAGGTATAGAGAAGGAGTATTTATTATGCTCTCCTCTCTCACAAGGGAAGAACATCAAAAAATTAATTTTGTTTCCATGGGAGATATTATAAACATATGGAATAATATGTTATGAAAGAGAAAGATATTGCTGATGTGATTGCAATATATCTCAGAATATTCAGGCAAAGCCCTAAGAGGGATCTCCTGATATTGTTTAGTTGTCTATAATGTATGCTTAGTAAACAGGAAACTGCTAGAACAAGGACCTAAATATTGAGATGGAAGTGTTTTTTGAATACACATGGAATTTTTACATTTGCAGTATAGAACTCATACTAATGAGCACTTTACCAAGTGGTATCTTGGATCTCAAAGAAGGAGCATAGGTTGGCAAGAAATTGTTCCAATAAATTAAAAGCTTTCAGAGCAATAAAAGCTAAAATCCATGATGCTATGCTTTTGTCTTATAATTTTTATCAACACTAGTAACATAGGAAAGCAGCACAAAGTTGAAAATTCATAACCCAGTGAAAACTGTTTTGGATTAAGAGAAAAAATTTTAAACCTCTTTACTGGACCATAGTGAAGGCCCCCAAATGCAGAGTTTAGCAATGGAAAGTCTTAAATGTCTTGCTTTGTAGTAAGTGGTGAGTTGATATGAAGATGTTATATTCATATGACCAAACATGTGTTTTCCCATTTTTCTTTTTATTAGTTCTTTTTAGTTATACACATAACATTTGGATTCATTTTGACATAATTCTAAAAGCATGGAATATAATTTGCTCTAATTTAGTTCTTAGTATTTCCTCTGTCCCTGTCTTCCTCCCTCCCCCCTATTCTCTTCCCTCTATTCTACTAATCTTTCTGCTGTTTACTTATAGTTTATTTTTTTAGCTAGTGTTTTGTAAACATACATGAGTCACTGTGAGATTCACTGTGGTATATTCACATATGTACATAGGAAAGTTAGGTCAGATTCATTCCATTGTCCTTCCCTTACTGCATCCCTCTTTCCTCCTCTTCAATCCCCTTCATCTAGTCTACTGATCTTTCTTCTGTTTTGATGGAATCTCTTCCCCCCTTTTCTTTTCTCTCTCTCTCTTTTTTCTAGCTCTCTCTCTTTTTTTTAATCACCTAATTTTGGACTAACTTCCCAATATCAGAGAAAACATCCAACCTTTGACTTTTTGGGATTGGCTTATTTCACTTAGAATGATAGTCTTCAGTTCCATGCATTTACCAGCAAATGCCATAGTTCCATTCATCTTTATGACTGAGTAATACTCGACTGTGTATATATACCACATTTTCTTTATCCATTCATCTGTTGAAGGATGAATGAATATATGAATTATGCTGCTATAATCCTTGATGTGGCTTTATCCCTATAATATGCTGATTTTAGATCTTTTGGATATACACTGAGAGGTGAGATAGATGGGTCATATACTGGTTCCATTCCTAGTTTTTTGAAGAATCTCCATAATGCTTTCCAAAGTGGTGCAGTAATTTGTAGTCCCACCAACAATGTATAATGTATGAATGCACCTTCCCCCCCCCACATCCTCAACAATATTCATTATTTGTATTCTTGCTAATTGCCATTCTGAATACAGTGAGATGGAATCTTAATGTAGTTTTTATTTGCATTTCCCTAGTTACTGGAGATGTTGAACTTTTTTTTTTCAAAGATTTGTTGGAACAACAAGTGCTGGCGAGGATGTGGGGAAAAGGGTTCATTTGTACATTGCTGGTGGGACTGCAAATTGGTGCGGCCAATTTGGAAAGCAGTATGGAGATTTCTTGGAAAGCTCGGAATGGAACCACCATTTGACCCAGCTATTCCCCTACTCGGTGTATTCCCTAAAGACCTAAAAAAAGCAGACTATAGGGACACTGTTACATCTATGTTCATAGCAGCACAATTCACAATAGCAAGACTGTGGAACCAACCTAGATGCCCTTCAATAGACGAATGGATTAAAAAAATGTGGCATTTATACATAGTGGAGTATTACTCTGCATTAAAAAATGACAAAATCATAGAATTTGCAGGGAAATAGATGGCATTAGAGCAGATTATGCTAAGTGAAGCTAGCCAATCCCTTAAAAACAAATGCCAAATGTCTTCTTTGATATAAGGAGAGTAATTAAGAACAGAGTAGGGACAAAGAGCATGAGAAGAAGATTAACATTAAACAGGGATGAGAGGTGGGAGGGAAAGGGAGAGAGAAGGGAAATTGCATGGAAATGGAAGGAGACCCTCAGGGGTATACAAAATTACATACAAGAGGAAGTGAGGGGAAAGGGGGAAAAATATAAGGGGGAGAAATGAATTACAGTAGAGGGGGTAGAGAGAGAAGAGGGGAGGGGGGAGGGGGGATAGTAGAGGATAGGAAAGGCAGCAGAATACAACAGACACTAGTATGGCAATATGTAAATCAATGGATGTGCAACTGATGTGATTCTGCAATCTGTATACAGGGTAAAAATGGGAGTTCATATCCCACTTGAATCAAAGTGTGAAATATGATATATCAAGAACTATGTAATGTTTTGAACAACCAACAATAAAAATTAATTAAAAAAAAGATTTGTTGGCATTGATCACCCATGTATTTAGAAAGATAATGTAGCTCAGTGGTAGAGCACTTGCCTAGTATGTGTATGACCCAGGGTTCAATCCTTAGCCCCACCAAAAAATTTTTTTTTAATTAAAAAATAGAAATAACTCTATCAAAATGTCAGCTAAACATCTATACAAAGGCCCCAAATGAACTTGATAAAATTTAATATATGACTTATTTTAATAAATCATAACTATAGAAACACATACTGTATTTACACTCCCCAGGTATTATTATTCTCTATATTATTATCTCTATCAGGTATTATTATATCTCTATATCCCCAGGTATTATTTATTCTCTAAATCTGAAATGCATAAATTATTTAATAATTACAACAAATCTAATGGTAGAACTATTCTTGTAGAGGATGATAGCTTTATAGAGCAGTCACTTTAATATATATACAGAGCAGAGGATGCAGAGCAGAAGTAGGTAAGGATGGAAACAAAAATTGGGCTTATATCAAGTTCTTGAATGTCCTGCTAAGGAATAGTACATTAACTCATGCAGATATAGATTAATCCAAAACACAAGTGGAACATGATCAGATGAGTGTTTACAAATACGAATCCATGAAAGAAAAATGCCATATGAATATTGCCATAGATGCCACAATGACATAAAATCTAACTTGATAAAATCTAACTTCTTGTGCTGATAAAATTATTGATTAGGGCTGGGATTGTGGATCAGTGGCAGAGTACTTGCCTCACATGTATCAGGCACTGGGTTTGATCCTTAGCACCACATAAAAATAAATAAAGGAATAAAGGTATTGTGTCCATCTACAACTAAAAAAAAATTTAAATTATTGATTAAATCAGAATGGAGGAATAGTATCTATGACATATGAAATATTGTTTTGTTACATTGTATGTTCTACAACTGTATTATTATAATATATTATATTGTATAATGAGGTTATTTATTATGAACCAAGCACCGTTCTAGGCATTGTGTCACATTTTTAACACATATTTTAATGAACTTAGTAATGACAAAGATCTATGAGGTAGTGTTATTATTGCCATGATACTCAGATGAGTAAATTAGTTCCAAAAGTGTAATAGCTTAGTCAAGGTCACAGAGCATATTAAGAGGCAGAGCAAGAATTTGAACCAAGAGAATTCCTAACATAATATGCATCTCAAACCAAAGGCTGGCATCATGTTTAATAATGAGAAACTTAAAAAATTCCTGTTAAAGTACAAACAAGCAAGCATACCCATTATCACCAGAAATATCTTTTATGCTCTGTAAGTACTAATTAATGCAGATATACTAGGAATAATAAGATATAACTATAGAAATAAGAGGGATAAATGCTGAAAAGTAGAGGTAGAAAATTTTTCATGATTTTTCAAATGTTGTTTGTTTGTTTTGTGGTACCAGGGATTGAACTCAGGGGCACTTGACTACTGAGCCACATCCTCAGCCCTATTTTGTATTTTATTAGAGACAGGGTCTCACTGAGTTGCTAAGTGCCTCGCCATTGCTGAGGCTGGCTTTGAACTGTGATCCTCTTGTCTCAGCCTCTCAAACTTCTGGGATTACAGGCATGCACCACTGAGCCCAGCTGTAAAAGTTGTTTTGAAACCTTAAGTAATAAGAAAAATCAGTAAGGAGGCTATTCACACAACTAATTAAACTAATATACAGAAAATCTTATCTATCATTACACAAATAAAAATAATTTAGGAAATACAAAATGTCAGCGCCTTTTAGGCATAGACCACCATGAACACAACTGAAGTCAAACAAGTTGAGCTTATTGTTCATTGAAGAAAGGAAGAATGGACATTATGAGGGGACATCTGCATCTCAGTAAAGGTCATTAAGAAAGGACTTATTATAGGATTTGTCTGGTGCTTTTGTGATGGAATTGAAGCCGGTCTTACTCCAAATTTCACCTCTTAGGCAGAGAGGGAAATTTTGTGATTATCTTAATATGCCATTGGAAAGAGGGAAGATTAGAAAGAGGTCAAATTTTTAAATGATAAAGAAAAAACAGCAGTAGTTGCACATGGGATGCCTGCTCTTTGTTTTGTTTTGTTTGTTTGTTTGTTTGTTTGTGGGTTTTGTTTTATTTGAGAGAGTATATGTGTTTGTCTGTGTTCAGACATGATTACCAAGTGCACTTGTCATGATCCATCAGGATTGCAGAATGGCATTGTTTGACTTGGTGTTATGCTGTTGTAAAGTCAAAACTTTATTTCTCCCTTCCTGGGATTATATCTGCTGAGCCTGATATAAAACAGAGTAACAGGAGAAAAGTTTTTTTTTTTTTTTTTTTTTTTGCTTTTGTACTGGGGATGGAACCCAGGGATACTCTACCACTGAGCTATATTCCCAGCCTTTTTTAAAATTTTGAGACAGGGTCTCCCTAAGTTCTCCAGGCTGGCTCTGACCTTGTAATCTTCCTTCCTCAGCCTCCCAAGTCACTGGAATTAATTATAAGCGTGCACCATCATGCCTAGCTACACTTGTTTAATACAAGTTTTATGTAACCAGGGAGCCTTCATAAGGTAACAGAAATACAAAGAAATTTCAAAGCCTATATACTTTCATATTATATTTTATATTACATATTATAATTAATATATTAATATATAATGCAATATATTTTCTATTAATTTTAACGAAGAGAGGCAATTTCAGAAAAGTAATCAAATTGGGAGGCTAAAGGAAGGTAAGAATAATTCTAACAAGGTTTGTTTATATAGAATTCTCTTGTTCACAGCTTCTCATCCTTGATGATAAGTATGTTACTCTCCTTCTGGTATAGGAAAGGTATCTTCCACATGAAGGTTTCACTTTTAGGAAGAAAAAAAGAGAGGGTCAAGGTGCCCTTCTTTCACCAGCTGTTTGTTCTAAATACCTTAAGCTCAAAATAAACCTTATTTCAAAATGGCACATTTTGGGTGACATGTTCTGCAACCCTTCGTGTGAAATTGTTTTTGCTTATGTTTTGTTTTGTTTCATTTTATTTTTGTTAATGTTCAACAGGAAAGGGTCAGGCCAGTTCCCAGAAGTAGGGACTGCTTTCCTCTTTTTCAAAAGGGATGAAAGATACTACATAGGGTACCATTATACAAGGGAAAACACTTGGGAGTAAATTTGACAAGGACAGGAATGTAATTGGGAAGGGGCCCACAGAGAGTCTCTAGGCTCCAGGCAATGTTCTATTTCTCAACGCAAGTGGTGGTTGCACATGCCTTTATGTTATAAAAATTTTGAAGCTAGACATGTATGGTTTTGGGGCTTCTCTCTGTGTGTTGAATTTGGGAATTTTTAAATTCCTTGATTTTAATAAAATGTATTTAATTTCATTTAAATTTGGAAAATTTAAATTTATTTATAATTTAATTCTTTTCTCAAAAGAATTATGGTTCATAAATAGTAAATAAGCAAGTAGAACACAGAGGAGCAGACCTAGGATTAAAATTTCAGAAAATCCAGCCAGGTGTGGTAGCACATGCCTGTAATCCCAGTGGCTCAGGAGGCTGAGGCAGGAGGATTGCAAGTTCAAAGCCAGCCTCAGCAATGGTGAGGCACTAAGCCACTCAGTGAGACCCTGTCTCTAAATAAAATACAAAATAGGGCTGGGAATGTGGCTCAGTGGTTGAGTGCCCCTGAGTTCAATCCCCAGTACCAAAACAAAAAAAAAATCAGAAAATCCAATATTTAATTTTGTGAGGAACAAGACAGGCCTGTAAAGAAGTCAGAGAATCAGTGGTCAAAGAGATATGAGGAAAGTAGGAGTGTTATGTCATGGAACCTGTGGTAGTCTAAATAATGTCCTCCCAAAATATCTGGGTCCTAATCTCCTCAATCAGTGAATGTTGTTTTATATGGGCTAAAAGGACTTTGCAGGTGTGATTAAATTAAAATCTTCAGATGGGGAGATTAGACCAAGTTATCTGGGTAAGTGGTAAATTTAATAACGAGCATCCTTATTAAAGGGATGCAGGAGGAAATTTGACTACAGAACAACAACAACAAAAAAAATGGGACAACTGAAATAATATGCTGCATGGCTGGTTTTCACAATGGAAAATGGGGACATGAGCCAAATAATTCAGGTGGCCTTGAGAAACTAGAAAAGGCAAAGAAATGGATTTTCTCTAGGGAATTCAGAGGGAGCATGACTCTGCCAACACCTTGATTTCAGCTCAGCAAAACTGATTTTGGATTTCTGCTGTTAGAACTCTGAAAAATAAAGGTGTATTATTTTAAGTCTCCATATTGGTGGACATTTGTTATAGTAGCTTTAGGAAACCGATACAGAGGCCAAAAAGTGAGTTTCTTAAAAGAGCATGCAGCCAACAATTTCACATGAGGCTGAGATGGCAAGTGTGTTGCATTTAGAAATGCAGGTGATATTACTGTCTCTTCACAGCTATTTTAATTGATTGAGGGACCAAAAGCCAAATGGGAGTGTAGAGAGAAAGAAGTAGAAGGATAGGAGAAGTCTCCTATACTCTGGAATCATTACTGGAAAGAAATGAGCTTCTGAGGTAGCAAGGCCAGTCATTGTCCATTTCCTGACATTCCCTACTGTTGGAAAGAATAACATAGGTCTTTACTTTTAAAAAAAATTGGAAAAAAAAGGGTATAGTTAAAATGGTATAAATAAAAAAGAAGTATCACTGAAATAGCCAAATGAAGACTAGATATTTCCTTGCTTAAGTGACTGGGTAGGTAGGAATAACATTCATCTCCACAGAAAACAGAGCAATCAAAGAGTCTGCATTATTCATTTGCATTTTCTGTTTTCTTTTTTCCATCAATTTCCCATCATTTCTTGAGAGCAGAAATGTTTTATTTACATTGGCTTTGCCATTATTTGCTTCAGATCCCTGGACCAAAATCTGCAGATAAGCTCCCCCTATTCAGATGTACCTTATTAATTATGTTTGGCTTTTGTTTCATCAAAAAACAGGTTGGCTATACTTGAAGAAAGATTAATGAGCCGATAATTTATAATGGAATAGTCAAAGTAGAGGAAATTCAGGTATTGGCAAAGAAGGAATTTGTGTATGCTCAGTCCTGTGCTAGATGTTGTACAGGGTACAGGTTTAATAGAATGAGGAACTGAGGTCCCAACCAGTGCCACCAAGACATCTTAATACCTCAGAAGCATAGGCTATGGTAAAAGAAGACTAAACCATGACTGGTAAGTGTGGGGAAGCTATAGAGACTTGCCCTAGGTAGTGTCTAGACAGACAAAAAGCCCTTGTGAACATGGTGGCATGTTCAGGCAAATCCAGATAGTCTATCCTTGGAGACCCACTGTTAAAGTTGGTAAGGTCTTTAGAAAACTCTAGTTTGAAAGTCACAGGGCAGGGGTTAGGTGAATGTAAATCAGATTGCACTATGTATCTGAACACTGTCCATTCACAGACAGATCTTCCAGGAGTGGTGGAGGATATAGGAAGTTCGAGTAACTTCAGAGAAAAAAATTGACAAGTATTTACTAGGACCTTAGGAATCTAGCTGTGATGGTGAATTTAGGGGGAGACTGTAGGACTATGGTCACGTAGGCCATAGGCTATTGTATAGGGATTTGAGAACACACATCCCTAGCATACTTGCTCCTGAGTTCATTACATTAGAATTTAATTCTAACTTCCTCCTGATGACTGGGCTGGAGCTTCATATATTTACTGTATCAAAAATTGGTTCAGAGCCTTAGACCAACCTTTGCCTAAAAGGAAATCCTTCCAATGGTTATAGGAAGTTGGACAAGTGAAAGAAAAATCAGGAGTTGTGGGGCAAACACCCAGAAAGAATTTGCATTTAGATCAGGGAAAGAAATCCAGCATTCCTGTGGAAAAATAACAAGTGGTACATAGCTGCCCAGGTAGTCATCAGTCTACCACAATGCATTCTGGCATTTCTAGGGTCACAGCATATAGTCCTAAAACAGGTTATCTTTTCTCCCCAAGGGATGGTACAATAATTTGGATTGTGTCTCTCACCAATAATGTGATATAAAATAAATTATAAATGAGATCAGCAGCATGTTTAGAAGCAAAGACACAACTACGAGCCTCCATAACTTTTAAATTAGTAAACTGCTCAGCATGGTGGAGCATGCCTATAATCCCAGTGGTTCAAGAAGCTAGAAAGGAGGATTGTGATTTCAAAGCCAGTCTCAGCAACTTAGCGAGGCTCTAAGCAACTTAGTAGGACCCTGTCTCAAAAATTAAAAAAAAAAAATGGCTGGAGATGTGGCACAGTGGTTGAGTGCCCCTGAGTTCAATTCCTAGTACCAAAAGAGAAAAAGAGTATAAGACAGTGTGCCATGTACTAAACAATGAGCATAAATATATAGGACACATTGATTACCCAATGGGGACTTTAATACACCATAAAAATACATGGAACATATAAAAATACAACTCTTGTGAATCAAAAATTTGACCTAAACTGTTGTACTAAGTAAGTATAATAAACAATAGTTAAACTAATTTACTTCACATTACTTTCATGTACCTTCTTAAAAATTAAAGGACTTTAAAAGGATGCTTTAACTGACTCCTTTCTTTGGAAAGATATCTAGGAACACTTAAATAGATGTCCTTATTTTTATGTTATTAAACTTCATAATAGTATGATCATCTGTCAAATATTATCTTACTATCCTTATGGATACTTTAATGAATGTAGGGTGGTAGGATTTAATTCAATATGTATTTATTGTATATCTATTAAAGGTTGGACCTTGTGTTAAGCACTAGAAACATAGTAAGTATAGGACATATATATGTGTGCACTATCTCTCAGGATCAGCCTCTTCTGGTCATCTCTTTCTTCTTAGCATTTAATCTTATGGTGTTCTCATTTACATGTCTCTATACCACTAGGCTGTGAGTTACTCAAGAACATAGACCTGCTTTTTCTGTTTATATATTCTCAACTCCTAATAGTGTGCCTGGCACATAGTAAAAATCAATGATTTATTTTAATTGAACTACTGGGTATATATATGTCCTGTTGCTTTTAAATGATTATAATTTTGAAAATCCGAGGGGATTCAGTATGATTGATTTTACTTACACTTAACTCCATAGGCTATGCAGGGGTATAATGGCAACTGTTCAGTATCTAACCAAACTAACCAGACATGGCACCAAAGTAGTGATGATGGAAGAAAGAAAAAGCCCGTAAAGATTGTAAAAGTCCTCTTTCTTAGTATTCACAGCTATAGGAGAGATAGCTATTGACAGCTATTAGAAGGACTTCACACTTCATTGGAAAACCATAAAAAACAATTACCAGGTCTTTGGTGCAGATATTTCAAGAAGAGCTTCAAAACATCTTTCACAGAATTGCTAAGACAGGCATAAAAGTGGAAACCCATTGTATGTTTCTTTTGCCTTTTATTCTTCGATTTTGACAGGAAGACTCCAAAAGACTAGATACAGAGAGAGAGAATTGAGGTAGTGGAGTTAATTAAGGAGAATATTTTACTGGAACTCATCAAAAGACAGAGATTGCCTTAGCATTAGTACCCATGACCATGGGCAATCATAATAGAGCCATTGTGTTAAGTAAGGTTTGATGAAGGGGAAGATATATTGAACTTTGAATATGAGAAAGGATTATCAGACGTAAGGACAACAGTATATACAAGGATTTTTAGGAGGCTCATACGTTCCCCAGGCAGTGAGTAATCCAATGTACATGTAAAATGTTGAGGATGTTTTCTCTCGTAGTTTGAAGACTTAGCATAGAGAAAAATTAAAATCAGGTTCCTGAGATGATTCGATGTTTTCTTCAATTGACAATTATATTCCACTGAGGTGACTATAGTTCACAATAACACATTATATATTGTATAAATAGCTAGAAGAAAAGAGCTTGCAGGCTCCAAACATTAAGAGATGGCAAGGAAATGGAAATGCTGATTACTCTCATTTGATCAGTACATGCTATATACATGAAATATCACATTGTATGCCATAAAATTTACAAGCTTTATGTTAATAAATTTTTTAAAAAATTATATCTCCAATATGGGCTCTTAGTTAGTATAAAACAATTAGAGCTTTGGGAACCAATTTCTGTTATGAAAATTCCAATTCAAATAACTTCTAACTACTCCTTCTGCATTTATCAACTGGAAGTTCCTGTTTAATCATAGCCAGTAAGAACTCATGAGAGAGTACACATAGTGGAATATGTGTGCTGGCCTTCTCCGTCTATGGATTAATGAGAAGGTTAATTTCAGGTTAATTAGATGGGATGTGGGAGCTTTCTCAACAGGAGACTCAGCAAAATCCTAGGAATCTGACAAAAAAAAAGCATTGAAATATGGACAGGGAAATTTCCCTTATTTTCCTTCTAATTTGTGCAAGGCTGAGCATTGAATTTTTGGGGCCTTGGGACATCTTTAAAAAAGAAGACAGGAGTGCTTTCCCAGGCTCTGGAGATAAAATGTGGCATGTATGACTAGAGGCAAGGCAATTAATCTCATTATAGAACAATCAGAAGTGCTCATCAAATAAAATTCCCAACAACTTCTAGCCCTTCATGGCCTATGAAACTCAGGGTAGTTGGATAGTTAAATACTCATTTGGAACAGAAGGAGGTAACATCTGATAAAGTTTTTGGCCTATCTTCCCCAGGGCTAAAAAATGCTATGTTGCTACACATATAAAATCCTTCATGTTTTGGTCTCTGGAACTAGACATGTTTAGCTCAGCGGGTCAACTAAGGCAGCCATAAGAAAGACCAGTGGGAGATAACTGGGCAATAAAGTCCACCATAAAGGAAACTGCCATCAGCCAACACTAACCTAGAAAGCAGCCTATTATGTCCCAAGGCTTCAAACACTTGTTGTGTTACTTTGAATCATTTCAACAAGGGTATTTATTTATTTATGCTCATTCTTATTCTGGGAACAGATGCTTAGAATGAATGTGTCAATGATATACAGGCCACTGAACTTGACACCCAGTAAGTCACCAAAGAAGCAATTCAGTAGAGTATAATATATAAAATCATTCTCCCACAGGAACCCAAATCGAGTGTCCTGGTTATCAATAACTTGGTAGTGTTTGCTTTTGTTCTATGAAGTATAACTCAGAAGGTGGACTGGTCCATTTTTCCTTTGTTAGGTATCTAGTAATACCTGACTGTAACACAAATGTGAATGTCAATTGGATGCCAAGTAATGTAACATTTGCAGCTTTACAATCAGATTTTTACATGAATACAAAATAAAATAAATCATTCTCATCTCTAGTAGGAGCAGTAGAATGAGCTCAGAAATTCTTTTTTAAGTTTTACTTTACCATTTTCATATTTTAAAATTTCAGCTCACTTTTGTTCTAAATATTGTGTTATTCTATTTTCTGTTCATATAACTGAATGCCACATATTGGAAAACTTCTCAAGAATAAAGGTTTATTCAGTTTATAGTTCTAGAGGTCTAAGGTAAAGAACAATGAGGATCTTTTTGCTGGTGGGGACTCTCAAGAGTCCCAAGGTGATGTAGAATATCACGTTCAGAGACAAAACAAGCTTTGGGTTCTCTTCCTCATTTTATAAAGCTGCCAATGCAATCATGGGATTCTTCCTTCGTGACTCCATCTAATCCTAATTACTGCCCAAGGGCCCTATTTCCAAAATTACCACCAGCATACAACTCTGGTATTAAGATTGTAAGACACAAATTCTGGAGAACACACCCAAACCATAGCGCACACACAAAACAAGTCAAATAACATTCTATAATTGTTAGAATTACTATCATTCTTTCCAAGTTCTTTACCCACTATTATTCTTGTACTGTATATTTGCCTTTGGGATTATTATTATAGCACAACCTTTCATTCTTTCTGAGAGTTTCTGTAAATAGTAAACTCTCCTGGTTATCAAATAACTCTAATACCTTTATTACACACAGAATTCTAGTGTAAAAAATATTTCTTCCAATATTTGAAATACTGTTCTTCCATCATAACTGGCCAAAAGTTTTCAGTCTATCCTTCTAGGAAAGGTCTTTTTTCAAATGCTTTAATTTTTTTCTCTTTATTGTCCTACACATTTATTATAAGGTATTGAGGTTATATATTTATTTTTATTAATTCTATCTTAGACTCCACATGTAATTTTAGTTTGCATTTCCTCTTGAAAAGTGATTAGACTTTTTTTTTTAATTTGTAGGAGATAGGGATCTTTTTCCTAATTATATTTTTAAATATCTACTTTTATTGCCTTGGAAGAAGATGTTTTGTTTACAAAGGAGTGTGTGTGTGTGTGTGTGTGTGTGTGTGTGTGTGTGTGTGTGTTTCTTCTTAGACCAATGCATGGTCATTTTTTTCATGAATGTTTAATAGATCGATCTTATTAATTATGTTTGGCTTTTATATCATCAAAAACAGGTGGGCCTTATTGGAGATTAATAAAAAGAGAATTTAAAATGGTATAAGCAGAGTAGATGGAAATCACAAGGCATAGAACAGTAACTAAATATTTGGGTGGGGTATACTACTACCACTTGTAGGCCTGAAGGTGAAGGAGGAGTGGTTACAGACAATGAAATGGAGAGGATCTGTGACAAGGGTCACCTGACAAGAATTATGACTTCAGTAGTAGAATGCAACCAACTGGCAAAAATATAAAACAGGGAGGGAGGCATTATGGTTTGGATGTGAGGTGTTCCCCAAAAGCTCATGTGTGAGACAATGCCACAGGGTTTAGAGGTGAAATGATTGGGTTCTGAGAGCCTTAACATAATCAGTGCATGAATCCCCTTGTGAGGTCAGGCAATGGCGGCAACCAAAGGAGGCAGATTTAAAAAGGCTGCTGAACGAGGCTTTATTGAGATATCACTCCCAGGTGGAACTGATCAGACCAACAGAGTGGACAGGAGAAGGGTCTGAGGAGAAACCGGTGGGAGCTTGACCCGACTGGGATTTTATGGGGCTTAGGCAGGAAAGGGAAGGGCTTGGGACAGGAAAAGGTGTTTGTAGAGTCCCTTGTCCCACTGGAGTTGGTTGGGGGAACTGGCTGAGACCCAGGATTGGCCAGAAGACCCTGTAATTGACAGGCATTAGCCAAGGGATCCTGCTAATTGATTGGTATTTTCATTGGTGCATGGGCTGCTTTGTCCTAAATCACCTCCACCAACCTGACACCCCTGATAGGGATTAACTGGGTGGTAACTGTAGGCAGGTAGTGTGTGGCTGGAGGAGGTGGGACACTGGGGCCATACCTTTGTCTTTGGTGAAAGAAGTTTCCTTGCTTCCTGATTGCCAAGCCCTGAGCAGCTTTCCTGCACTACACTCTCCTGCTGTGCAACCATCTATGGACTGAGGCCTCTGAAACCATGAGCCCCAAATAAACTGTTCCTCCTCCAAAATTGTTTCTGTGAGGTCTTTTGGTTGCAACAGCGAAAAAGCTGATTAATCAGGAGGCATGGAGATAAATATCTCTGTGTAATTTTATGACATTGTCTCTAAATTTCATTTAATTTTAAAATCACAAAAACTCTTTTATTTATTTATTTATTTATTTTTTATTAGTTGTTCAAAACATTACAAAGCTCTTGACATATCATATTTCATACATTTACAAAGACTGTTTTGGTTTATAATTTCCTAGTGTATATTTACCAATTATTTTATATTTAAAATTTCTAAATTATATATTTTTATATGTTTACATTTACTTTATGAACCAACCTAGAAGTCTTTTTTAAAATATGTTTTTTTGCTGAGAGCCATAGCCAAGTAGGAATGATGCATGGAATTTTTGGTTGAAAGGTGAGGCCAGCAAGCCATTGAGATGATAATGATTATGTTAAGATCTGCATTCAATTGGAGATTAGACCTCAGCCTGCTACTTTGGAGCGCTCCCGGGACTCCCGGAGAGTTCCCATTGGTTGGGGAAGTGCGGTAGGAGGGAATTCCGGAGGAGGGATTTCCTGTTGCTTTAGGAGAAGGCCGCGTGCGTGGCATTCGCGGGAGTTTTGGAAATAAAGTTTGTTCCTGCTTGAGTGGCTCGTGGTTTTGTGCCCAGCCAGGCTGCGGCATTTTTTAGTTGATGGACCTTTATTTTATTGATTTTTATCTCATTCTCCTTCTGTCTTTTCTTCTTCCCACTGATACTGAACCTAGCCAGAAGCCAGAGGCAAGGGAACTCAGTGATATGGATGTACAATAAAAGTTCACCTTCCCAGAGCACCAGAGTAAGATAAAAGAGAACAGAATTTGGATATAGAGGGATAGATTGAAGATTCAGTACAGGTCTTCTATAGCCTTCCTTATTTTCTAACAACTTGATTTGTCTTGAACATTGAAAGTATATTTCAAGTTGTAAAATTGTAATTATTGTTATCACCTGTATTTTTGGCTTGAAATGAGCTTCTGCAATGTGGTCTATATATTCTCACTGTGATTTGTATGCTGAGCTTTACAAATTGCTTTTCTCTAATTTTACAATGTTGTCTCCAAATTTCATTTAATTTTAAAATCACAAAAACTCTTTTGGTTTATATTTTCCTAGTGTATATTTATCAATTATTTCATATTTAAAATTTATAAATTATATATTTTTATGTGTTTACATTTACTTTATGAACCAACCTAGAACTCTTTTTTTAAAATATTGTTTTTAGTTGTTGATGGACCTTTATTTTATTTATTTTTATGTGGTGCTGAGAATTGAACCCAGTGCCTCACACATGCTAGGCAAGCGCTTTACCACCTAGCCATGAGCCCAGCCCTAGAACTCTTTTAATATAGGAATTTAGCCCATCTAGATTTATTGATATGAAAATATATTGTTTTATTTTTATCATAATATTTAATTTTATGTTTATTTATAATTTTTCTAATATTTCATTATGTGGATTCTTTATGTTTTAGGAACATCTTTGTTCTTATAGCAGTGATAATTTTGTAACTATAAACTGTTTCATTTTTATATAACTTCACATATATTACAAGATTATAAGCATAGCACACATGAAATCTTGTATTATGCTTCACTCATTTCACCTGTAAGAATAACAATTAAATTTTATGGTAAAAAAAAAAAGAATAAGAATACAGTGCTTTCTGTCATGATTTAAAATACTCTCTTTTTTTAGAACTGGGGATTGAACTCGGCGGGTGCTTTACCTGTGAACTACATCCCCAGTCCTTTTTATTTTGAGAGAGGGTCTCACTAAGTTGCTTAGGGCTTTGCTAAGTTGCTGCAGCTGGCCTTGGACTTGTGATCCTCCTGTCTCAGCTTCCTACTTTCTAGGATTATAAAAGGTGTGTGCAACTGTGCATGCTTTACACAGTCTTGATGATTGCATAAAGAATGGCTGCACAATATTCCTTTGAACTGATGTGGCATAAAAATGATCTTACAATGATTTTGCATTTAGCATATTTTCTATTAAAAATAACCAACCTAACCAGGCATGGTAGTGCATGTCTGTAATTCCAGCAACTAGGGAAGATAAGACAGGAGGATTGCAAGTTCAAAGCCAGCCTTAGCAACTTAGGGGGGCCCTAAGCAACTTGGTACTCTGTTTCTAAATAACATATAAAAAAGGGCTGGGGAGTCGGCTCAGTGTTAAAGTGCTCTGGGTTCAACTCCTGGTACAAAAAACAAAAACAAAAACAAAAAAACCTAGGTACCCTTCAACAAATGGGTGGTGGAGATAGAGAAAATATTATTTTCAAAATTTCTATTCCAATAAAAGAGAAAATATCAAAAGCATTGACAAATTTAAACAGATCAATTTTAAGCAAGCAAATAGAGGATACCATCAGAAGCCCACCAACCAAGAAAAGTTCAAGACCAGATGGATACACAACTGAGTTCTACAAGACCTTTAAACAAGAACTAATACTTATACTCCTCAAACTATTTCATGAAATACCAAAAGAAGGAACACTTCCAAACACATTCTATGAGGCCAATATCACCCTGATTCTAAAACCAGACAAAGACACATCAAAGAAAGAAAGCTTCAGACCAATATCTCTATGAACATAGGTGCAAAAATTCTCAATAAAGTTCTGGTAAATCAAATACAAAAACACATCAAAAAGATAGTGCACCATGATCAAGTGGGGTTCATCCCAGGGATGCAAGGTTAGTTTAACAAACAGAAATCAATAAACATAATTCATCACATCAATAGACTTAAAGATAAGAACCATATGATCATCTCAATAGACAGAGAAAGAGCATTTGAAAAATACAGCACCCCTTCATAGGGATGCTGTATCACCCCTTCACTAGAGATAAAAAGAACATATCTCAACATTGTAAAATCTATCTATGGTAAGCCCAAGGCCAACATCGTTGTAAATGGAGAAAAATTGAAAACATTCCTTCAAAAACCCGGAACAAGATAGGGATGCCCTCTTTCACCACTTCTATTTTACATAGTTCTTGAAACTCTAGCCAGAGCAATTAGACAGATGAAAGAAATTAAAGGGATACACATAGGAAAAAAAAAAAGAACTCAAATTGGCACTACTTGATGATGATATGATTCTATACCTAGAAGACCCACAAAGTTTCACCAGAAATCTTCTAGAACTAATAAATGAATTCAGGAAAGTAGCAGGATATAAAGTCAACACCTACAAATCAAAGGCATTTCTGTACATCAGTGACAAATCCTCAGAAAGAGAAACTAGGAAAACTACCCCATTTACAATAGCCTCAAAAAATAAAAAAATAAAATACTTGGAAATCAACGAAAGAAGTGAAAGACTTCTACAATGAAAACTACAGAACACTAAAGAAAGAAATTAAAGAAGACCTTAGAAGATGGAAAGTTCTCCCTTGTTCTTGGATAGGCAAAATTAATATTGTCAAAATGGCCATACTACCAAAAGCACTATATAGATTTAATGTAATTCCAACCAAAATCCCAAAGACATTCCTCATAGAAATAGGAAAAGCAATCATGAAATTCATCTGGAAAAAAAAAAGCAGACCCAGAATAGCCAAAGCAATCCTTAGCAAGAAGAGTCAAGCTGGTGGCATTACTATTCCAGATGTTAAACTATACTTCAGGCAATAGTAACAAAAAAAGAATGGCACTGGCATCAAAATATACCTGTAGACCAATGGTATAGAACAGGACACAGAGACAAACTCACATAATTATAATTATCTCATATTAGACAAGGTGCCAAAAAACATATATCGGAGAAAAGATAGCCTCTTCAACAAATGGTGCTGGGAAAGCTGGAAATCCATATGCAACAAAATGAAATTAAGCCACTATCTTTCACCATGCACAAAACTCAACTCAAAGTGGATAAAGGACCTAGGAATTAAACCAGATACCTTGTGCCTAATAGAAGAAAAAGTAGGCCCGAATCTCCATCATGTTGGATTAGGCCCCAACTTCCTTAACAAGAATCCTATAGTGCAAGAATTAAAACCAAGAATCAATAAATGGGATGGATTCAAACTAAAAATCTTTTTCTCAGCAAAAGAAATCAGTGAGGTGAATAGAGAACCTACAGAATGGGAGCAAATCTTTACCACATGCACATCAGATAGAGCACTAATCTTGAGGATATATAAAGCACTCAAAAACCTTAACACCAAAAAAACAAATAACTCAATCAATAAATGGGCCAAGGATCTAAACAGACACTTCTAAGAAGAGGATATATAATCAGTCAACAAATATATGAAAAAATGTTCAACATCTCTAGCAATGAGAGAAATTCAAATCAAAACGACTAAGAATTCATCTCACTCAAGTCAGAATGGCAGCCATCAAGAATATAAGCAACAATAAGTGTTGACGAAGATGTGGAGAAAAACGCACACTCATACATTGCTGGTGGGACCTACAAATTGATGCAGCCAATCTGGAAAGCAGTATGGAGATTCCTTGGAAAACTTGGAATGGAACTACCATTTGACCCAGCTATCTCACTCCTCGACTTAAAGCCAAAGGACTTAAAAACAGCATACCACAGGGACACAGCCCTATCAATGTTTATAGCAGCACAATTCACAGTAGCTAAATTATGGAACCAAACCAGATGCCCTTCAGTAGATGAATAGATAGGGAAAGTTTGATATATATACACAATGGAATATTACTCAGCATTAAAAGAAAATAAAATCATGGCATTTGTAGGTAAATGGGTAGAGTTAGAGAATATAATGCTAAGTGAAGTAAACCAATCCCCAAAAAACAAAGACTGAATCTTTTCTTTGATATGAGGAGGTTGACTCATAATGGCAATGGCGGGGAGCATGGGAGGAATGAAGGAACTTTAGATAGGGCAAAGGGGAGAGAGGAGAAGGGTAGTGGCATGGGGGGTAGGAAAGATGGTGGAATGAGATGGACATCATTATCCTAAGTACATGTATGAAGACATGAATGGTATGACTCTACTTTGAATATAACCAGTGACTTGAAAAATTGTACTCTATATGTGTAATATGAAAAGAATTGCATTCTGCTGTCTTAATAAATAATAAATAGATAGATAAATAAATAACCTAGGTGCTCTTCAACAAATGGATGGATAAAGAAAATGATAAAATATTGTATATATACATGATAGAATATTACTGAGCCATGAATGGCATTTGCCAGTAAATGGATGGATCTGAGACTACCATGCTAAGAGAAATAAGCCAATCCCCAAAACCCAAAGGTGGAACATTGTCTCTGATATATGGATGCTAACACACAACAAGGGGGTAAGGGAAGAATGAAAGTTCAGTGGATTGGACAGGTGTTAATGAAGTGAAGGCAGAGGGGATGAGAATAGGAGGGACAATGGAATGAATCTGACACAACTTTCCTATGTACATATATGAGTATACAACAATGAATCTCCACATCATTTACAACCACAAGACTGGGATCCTAATTAGAATAAGATATACTCCAGGTTTGTATAAATACATCAAAATATACTCTACCATCATGTATATCTAAAAAGAATAAACAAAATTGAAAAATAAAAATAAATAAAGCTATTCTCTCTGTTGAATTATGCCCTGGAATAAATCTCTTGAGCACATTTCACAGATAGAGAAAGTGAGTTTCCAGTGAAGTCAACAGTCCTTGCTTCACAAGAGTATCAAGTTCTCACGATGTAATGCAGAGAAAGACTGTAGATTAGGAGTAACTTATAGTGCCTGGTAATCCTCTCTTTCATTCTTCATCACAAGGGAAAGGTTATGTTCAATATTTGTCTTTCTCTCTGGTCTAAAATCTCCAAAGGGACAGGGACTGCTAGTCTCATCGACATGAGACCTATGGCAATAGAAGGACCTCCATAAAAATGCACCAAAAGTATAGTGGTGCTGAGAAAAGACTGATGGCTAAATTTTTACTGGATCATTATTTATTCCTTTGGAGTAAAGTTAGTATCTACTATCTTTTTATTTCAGTCTGAAGGACTCTCTTTTGTATTTATTTTTAATGGCTTTAATGGAATATGATTTGTATATCATATAATTCACCCTTTTAGAGTATACAACTTAATTATTTCAGTGTACCCCAGATGTGTGCAACCATCAGCACAGCCAATTTCACATTTGATCATCTGAAAAAGAAATTCCATATCTTCTAGCTAATACACTCATATTCCCTGACCCACTCCCCAGCATTAAAATAACCAGTATGCTATTTTCTGTCTCTATAAATTCCCCTATTTTGGATTTCCATATGAGTAGAAACATATCCTCAACATAATATTATGAATAGAATTGTAAACTTTTGTGACTAGCTTCTTTCATTTAACAAAGGCCCAAGAACCTTCATGACTCTGGTGTAAATCCTGTGGTCCAAAGTCTAGAGTTTTAATTTCCAAGGGCAGGAGAAGAAGAGTGTTCCAGTTCCAGGTGAATGTTAGGAGAAATTGCTTTTTCTCTCTTTATTCTTTCTGGGACCGGAGCCAATTGGATGATGATTTCCATGTTCAGGCATGGTTATCTTCCTCAGTCAGTCTACTGATTCACATAGAAATCTCTTCTGGAAGCACTATTACTGAAACACCTATAAATAATGCTTTACCAGTTCTCCAGGTATTCCTTAATGCAGTCAAGTTGACTTGTTTGGCTTAGTAGTCAGCTATTGATAAGACCAAAATTTTCTTAAATGCATGTGATCAATAAATCTCTCCTAGTCTTTGCTGAGAGATTCTGTGATGTGTTGGGATATAACTTCAACACTCAGCTAAGCAGTTAATAATTTTGCCTTAGTTTCCATTTCTTGCTCTCATAGAGCCTCAAAGTCAGTCAGAGGTGAAGGCTTAGGGCCTTCTTAGGTTTTTGCTAAGCATGTACACAACCCTTGGTATGCAAGTAGCCTTAGACTTGTGGCTTTCTTATTTTCCAGGAATATATCAGACTTTCTGAAACCTTCTAAGAAATCTCATTCCTCAGCTTCTCCTTTCAAGCTTTTTGATTAGTCTATTATTTGCTTCAACTGTTATCCACTGCTTCAAGCAGACAAGAAGTTAAGCAACTGTCTATAATTTCTTTTTGATAAATGTTCCTAGGAAAAAGGCTTTTCATGCTAGGAAGTCTCTGAATCAGAGATTTCTGATACAGATAGCTTGCAAGTATGGTCTTCCAGAAGACCAACAGGAAGGTCACAAATTGATATTTCTTGACTGATTTTTTAAAATTATTTTTAGTTGTAGTTGGACACAACAGTTTTATTTCACTTGTTTATTTTTTTATGTGGTGCTGAGGATCGAACCCAGGGTCTCACACATGCGAGGCAAGCACTCTACCACTGAGCCACAACCCCAGCCCCTCGACTGATTTTTTTTTGAGAGAGCTTCATCCCAGTTTTCCCTTCAGTAGCTGCCAGTCTTCACTATCAATGGGGAATGCTATTTTTCAAGACTACCACAAGCTGGAAAGCAGGGAATGAGACCAGGACAAGTTAAAATGCTCCAAAGCTCACTGACTTTTACCAAAATTCAGCCATTTTTCTTGAATAAACATTCTATGGGTTGCTTCAAGTCTTTCATTAATTCCCATAGTTTTAAAAAAAGCTATTTCTGATTATTTTTGCATTTCTCACTGCTTTATAAAGGAGAAAGTTTTGTGAAGCTCTTCTTTGCCATATTAGTTTTATAACTATAAGTTTATATAATACCCTTAATCTTCCACTACTTAAGCATTATCTATTATTTACTGAATCTGAGTAATGATAGTTATTTCTTCTTCCTCTTCCTTTTCTTGCTTCACTTATACTACTCAATTTCAGTTAATTGTATTACTTTTGTTTACCATTTATATTTAACTATGTTTATGCTTCTATGACTTCATTTGCAACTTTAAATTATCTCCTTGGACTCCCAGCAATTACAGATGAAGCAATTAGATATGTACAATACCTCCTACTCTCTTCCTTTCTCCCCCAATCAATTTTGGCTAGTTATATTGTCTTAATTTGGGTTCCCTCAGAGGCAGACCAGGAGATAATGATTTAAGTATAACTGCTTTATTTGTGAAGGGCAAGAAACACCAGTAGGGAAGTAAGAAAGTACACAGAAAGATAAAGCAACCAATAAAAGAAGTATTATGCCAACTATCTCTGTGGGTGACTGAAGCTTAATCTTGTGAGGAAATTCTAGCAAAGACTGTAATACACATGCCTCATCGTTATCTCCCCAAGGATCAAGGGATCTAAGGTATTTATTCACTAACTCCCATCAATCATTTGTTGAGGGCTTCTCCTGAGGGGTTTTAATTCCCTGGTACTTCTTGAATATTGCTCTCAGGAAAAAAGGTGTATATATTGGTATATGGAAGTCAGCTAGAATAAACCACAATGATAAAGATGGGACACTGACCAAGTCACTTACACATAAAATTTCCCCATTGTTATTATATATAACTTTTATAATCTATTTTGTACTTTATTTCCCACATGTGTATTAGTCTTGATTCTACTATATTCTACTATACTATTTTTAGAATTCACTTTGAATTTTTTTCTCCATAATTTTCTTGGTCACTTTAATTTGTTCTCCCCAGTAGTTTTCAAGTAGTATTTGTGAAAATGATATTCTTTGAGCTTTTGCATGATCAAAACTATTTGTCTTTATCCTTTTGTGCTTCAAACACAATTTGGTTAGAGATAGAGATAATATTTCTGGCTCATATTTTTATTTATTTTTATTTTTTATTTTTGCCACAGTGCTGTCAGAACCTGTGAGCATCAGTAAGCCTCCCTGTATATGGACCAACTATTGTACTAGTCAGAACAACATCTCTTAAAAACTCATGGCCATCCAAACACTCAAAATGTGACCTCATTTGGAAATAAAGTTATGATGAGGTCATACTGGAAAAGGATGGACCCGAATCTGATGACTGGTATTCTTAAAGATAAAGGACATTTGAATACAGACATGCACAGAGAGATGGTTTGAACAGATGCAGACAAGAACAGCATATGAAAGAGGAAGGAGAGATTGAAGTTGCTCTTCTAAGCCCAGGGACATCAGGGATTGTAACCAAATACCAGAAACTAGAAGAGAAGCATGAGACCAATTATCTCACAGAATCTCTAATAGGGACCAACTCTATTTGTACCTTGATTTAAGACTCTAGTCTCCAAAACTGTGAGAGAATGCATTTTTTGTTGTTTTAAGTCACTCAGTCTGAATTAATTTCCTTTGGGAGAATATTAACACAACCATGAATTATAACTTCTTGATTACCTGAAAGCCAGAAACTGTTTCCCCTAACTGATTACCAATGAGGTTTTAAAGTTAATTTCTTCACTTAGTTCCTCTTCTGTAGAGTTAATTCAGAGTTAATGCCACATGTTTTATAAGTTGTAGATTCTAGTTTCTCTGGTTTCTAGTGCATGTTAATTATATAGAATAATGGGTTTCATTGTGGCATATTTGTATGTGCACATAACATACTTTGATCATTTCTATCCCCCATTACTCCCTCCTATTCTCCCTCTCCCCTTCTTTATTTTTAATAGCCTGTTGGGTAATACTTTACCCACAGTCCCGAATAAACTTGTAACTTGCCCAGGTTGAGGGATAGAATAGAATGTACACATACATATGTACACACAAATCCAATATCCAATATCTTCTACAGTTTGTGAAATTGGCTTTTGATAATATTACTGCCCCTGCAGCTAAACTTTAACTAGCTCTTAAAAACACAAATAACAAAATAAATGTACAAGAGGAAAGAAAAATTAAAGATAGAAAAAAACTAAAGAAAATATTCATAACATTGACACTACAAATTCAGAATCAGAAGAGGAAAAAAGAAAAGTAGATTATCATTTTAAGTTGTGAGATGACTCCAATAAAGATTAATACTACAAAAGTGGAAAAGTTCTAGGCTTTTCAAAACAGATAGAAATTTAACACAAGCGATGAAGAGAAGAAGAGTAAGAAGAGAAAGATATAAAAGGCACACACATATAGTTAGCAGGAATGGCTAAAACTCATAAGAGGTTAAACATGAATGAGAGGAGAGAGAATTTGGAGTCAGGAAAGTGAGGAATTATGCAAATCTATTCCCCATGAAAGTAGTGAAAATTCAGGCAAATTTTATCAATTTTTTTTTCATAACTTTTAAAATTAACTGAGGGGCTGAGGTTGTGGCTCAGTGGTAGCATACTTGTCTGGCATGTGTGAGGTACTGAGTTTGATCCTCAGCACCACATAAAAAAAATTAAAAAAAAACAAAGGTATTGTGTCCACTAAAAAAATTAACTTAGTGATCATAATAATCTATAAAATATTAATTAAAATGCTAAGCCTTGATTAGAATGACAATCTTTGTGGCATTTCAGCTTCCCTTACTTCCATCCTTATCTCCTTAGTTGCACAATAACCATGAAAATGAGCAGCATCACAGACATGGTAGCTAAGAAAATCAGTAGCCCTGCAGCCACTGGAGGGAGTAAATTGGATTTGGTGCTCTTCAAAAAGTCCTGTCTCTAGAACATTCTTACTATTTGACCCTCCTTGCAGGTCTCTGGAAAAGCATAACAGAAAAGCATTATAAACCAAATAGACGCAACAGACATTTGCTGTTCACTCCAAAACAGCAGAAAAATATATCATTCTGATGCATATATGGAACACTCTCCAGGATCAACCATATGTTTGGTTATAAATGAAACCTCAATAAGTTTGAAAAGATTGAAATCATACAAAGTATATGTTATCCAACTGCAATGAACTAATAATTCAAAATCAATAGAAGAAAAACTTGAAAATTAATAAATATGTGAAAATTAAACAGCATAATCCTAAATAACCAATGATGCAAAGAAAAACAACAAATACAATTCTATAATGAAAAATGAAAAGCCACCATACCAAAACATAAAAGCAGTGCTTTGAGGGAAATTTATATCTATAAATGCTTTCATCAAAAGGAGAAGATCTCAAATCAATAACCTAACTTTCTGCCTTAAGAAATTCTAGTGAAAGGACAAAAACCTAAACCCAAAGCAAGTAGAAGGATGGAAAATAATAAAGATTACAACAGATATTGTTGGAATAAAGAATAGAAAATCAATAGGGACAAAAGCTGTTTTTTGAAAGATCAACAGCATTTACAAACCTTTAGATAGACTGACCAAGAAAAAAACACAAAACCCAAATTACAAAACTAAGTATGAAAGAGAAAAAGAGCATTATTGACCTAATAGAAATAAAAATTAATATAAGGAAATACTATGAACAAATGCATGACAATAAATTCAATAACTTAGATATAATGGGAAAATTCTTAGAAAGATACAAATGACTGAAATTTACTGAAGAAGAAATAGAAAATATGAATCAATCTGTAGCAATTAAAGTTTGAATCAATAATTTTAATATATGCAAACATTATGTGTCAATTAATGATGATAATGCAACTCACAAAGAGAAGTCCAATGTCAGATGGCAACACTAGTGATCTCTACCAAGTGTTTAAAGAAGATTAACACCAATGCTTCACAAACTATACAAAAGTAGAAAATAGGAAAAAAAACTTCCCAAATCATTCTGTGGAGGCTAGATTTACCCAGTACTGAATCCCCTTAAAGATATAAAAAGAAACCTACATGTGAAAAAATAAGAAAACTACAAATTATATCTTAGGGACATGAACATGAAAATCCTTAACAAAATATTAAAGCCAAAACCCATAACATATAAAAATAAATTTACAAAAATCAATAGGATTTATTCTAGGAATGCATGGTTAGTTTAATATATAGAAATTAAGAATTGTCATACATAATATTCATAGAATTAAGGACACACAAACAAAATAATCTCAGTAGATGAAAAAAAAAGAAAAAAATTAGCACACTTCAATGATAAAAACATTCATCAAACTAGAAATGGAAAGGAGCTTCCTCACTTTGTGAAAGATTATCTATGAAAAACCTACAGATGATATCAGACTTAATGGTGGGAGATTAAAAGTTTTTCCCCAATCTAAGGAACAAAACAAAGGTATATATTCCCACCATTTCTATTCAACAGTGTACTGAAAGATCTAGCAAGAACATTTAGGAAAAAGCAAAAAAAAAAAAAAAAAAAAAAAAAAGAAGAAGAAAAACAAAGAAATAAGAGTGATGAAAGAATTATCATTATTCACAGAGGACAGAATTTTATATAAAAGAAATTCTAAAGAATACATTCAAAGCTATGAGAAGTAATTAAAGACCTCATCAAAGTTGCAAGATACAAGGTAAACACATAAAAACCAATTGTATTCCTAAATACCAGATATTAACAACCAGAAAAAAAGATTAGGAAAAAAAATCATCCACAATAAGGAAAAAATACTTAGGAATAAATTTGACCAAACATTTGCATGATTTCTATTATAAAAACTATAACACATTGCTTACAAAAGTGAAAGAAGACCTAAATAAATGGAAACATTATCTGTATTCAAGGATTTGAACACTTTATTAAGATGCCAAAGCAGGGTAGAGATTCAGTGCAATTTCTATCAAAATCTCAAATATTTTTTTTGGATGGAGGGAAAATGGAATAGTCAGTTTCTACAATTCATATGAAATTTCAAGGGACTCAAAAGAGCCTAAACAATTTGGAAGAGAAAAAAAAGGAAAGTTGGAGGACTCTCAATTCTTCATTTCAATACTTACTTCATAACCATAGTAATGAAAACAATGTGATACTTGTACAATGGGAGACATATTGATCATGGGATAGAACTGAGAATCAAAAATAGACCCATAGATCTATGGTCAATTGATTCTTAAGAAGGGTTCCAACATCCAATGGGGGTAAAGAATAGTCTCTTGAACAAAGGTGGTGGGAAAATTGGATATCCACATGCAACTAGATACAATTGTATCTTCACTCCATACCATACACTAAAATTAATTAAAAAAGGATCATACACCTAGGTGTTAGAGCTAAAACTATGGAATCCTAATAGGGACAATGTCCTTGGGCTAGGCAGTGTTTTCTTAGATAATACACAAAAAGCACCAATAGAAAATAAAATATATTTTTCACATTTTATTAGTGCATTATGATTATACATAATAGTGGGATTAGTTTATTACATATCCATACATGCATATAATATAACAATATAATTTGGTCAATATTGTTTCCTACCACCCTCCATTTCTCTCTCCTCCTCCTTCTCCTGGTCCCTTTCGTCTACTCTACTGGTCTTCCTTCTCATTTTATGAGATGCCCCCTCTTTTCTTTATCCTTTTTAGTTTCCATATATAGGAGAAAATTATGACCCTGACTTAGTTTGGCTTATTTGATTTAACATAATGCTCTCAATTTCCATGCATTTTCCTACAGATGACATAATTTCATTCTTTATGGATAAATAAAACTCTATTGTGTATATATACCTCATTTTCTTTATTTATTTACCTGCTCATGGACACTTAATTTGGTTCTATGAATTGGCTATTGCGATATATGCTGCTATAAACATGGATGTGTGTGTATAACTATAGTATGACGATTTTAATTCTTTAGGATAAAAATTGAGGAGTGACATAGCTGGATTACATGATAGTTCCATCCCTAGTCTTTTGAGGACCTTCCATACTTATTTTCATAGTGGTTGTACTAATTTATAATCCCCCAAAGAGTGTAAACATGTTACTTACCACCACATCCTCTCCACTATTTATTATTGTTTGTATTCTTGATGGATGCTATTCTAACTGGAGTTAGATGGAATCTCGGTGTAGCTTTGATTTGCATTTCCCTAATCCTAACGATGGTGAACATTTTTTCATATATTTGTTAGCAATTTCTATTCCTTCTTTTTTAATAATAAGGGTAAAATTTATTAACATTGAGTAAGGTGTAGAAGTTGTGAAAAGCTTAGGTTATATAGCAAATAAAGCCTCACATACTTTTTAAATTTTTTTAATTTTTTTTGTTGTAGATGGACACAATATTTTTATTTATTTATTTTTATGTGGTGCTAAGGATGGAATCCAGTACCTCACATGTGCAAGGCAAGCTCTCTACCACTGAGCTACAGCCCTAGCTCAAGCCTCATATACTTAATGCTGATTCTAATTTATCACAGGAGGCAATGTGATATATATATGTATTCCATACCATATTATATTATATTATATATTATATAATATATATGTATGCCATACTATATTATAAGTCTACTGGAGATCCTCAAAAAATTGCCTTTGTGGAATATGAAATGAAAGAGCAAGCAGCAAAAGCTATTGAGGTAGGTCCAGATCCTTCCAAAACTAGTTTCCAAAATATCCTGTCCTCATCTTCAAGAGTAATTTCTTCTTTTGAGAAGTGTCTGGTTAGTTTATTTGCCCATTTGTTAATTGGGTTAGTTGTTCTTTTGATGTTTTTGGAGCTCTTTATGTATTCTGAATATTAATCCTCTATCTGAATAGCAGGTGGCAAATAACTTCTCCCATTCTGTAGGCTCTTTCTTCATGCTCTTAGTTATTTTCTTTGCTGTGAAGAAGCTTTTAATTTGATATCATCTCATTTATTACTTCATGGTATTATTTCTCAAGCTTTAGGGGTCCTATTGAGGAAGTTGTTGCCTGTTACTATATATTGGAGTGCTGACCCTACATTTTCTTCTAGGAGTTAAGTTTGTGGTCTAATTCCTAGATCTTTGATCCATTTTGAGTTAAATTTTGTGCAGGGTGAGAGAGATCTAGTCTCATTCTTCTACATATGGATAACCAGTTTTCCCAGCACCATTTGTTTAAAAGAGTGTATTTTCTCCAATGTATGCTTTGGTACTTTTTTTCAAGGATCAGATGACTGTATATGTGTGGGTTTGTTTCTGTGTCTTTTATTCTGTTCCACTGGCCTACATTTTTTTTTATGCCAGTGCCATGCAGTTTGTGTTATTATAGCTCTATAGTATCTTATGAATTCAGGTATTCTGATGCCTCTGATTCTTTGGCTTAGAGTTTCTTTAGCTATTCTGGGTCTTTTATTCTTCCAAATGAATTTTGGAACTTTTTTCCTAGTTATGTGAAAAATCCCATTGATATTTTGCTGGGGATCACATTGAAGCTGTTATTGCTTTTGATTATATGAGCATTTTTACAATATTACCTCTGCTTATCCATGAACATGGGAGGGCTTTCCATATTTTTGTGTCTTCTTCAATTTCTTTCTTCAGTGTTTTATAGTTTCCACTTTTAAGGTCTTTCACCTTCTTGGTTAGATTTATTCCTAGGTATTTTTTTGGGGTGCTATTGTGAATGGAATTATTTTTCTGACTATTTCTCAGCAAGTGTATTATTGGTGTATAGGAAAGCTAATTATTTTTATTTATTGATTTTGTAATCTGGTATTTTGCTGAATATTTTGGATCTTCTAAGTATAGGATCATATCATCTGCAAACAGTGAAAATTTTACTTATTCTTTCCTATTCTTCTCCCTTTTATTTCTGATGATTTTATTTTGCAGTACTGGGCATTGAACACAGAGACTTATACATGCTAGGCAAACACTTTACCACTGAGATATATCCCCAGCCCTGATAGAGACTTTGTCAAAATCAAAAACTTTTCTGCTGCCAGGGATATCATCAAGAAATTGAAAAGACACCAAAAGAACTGGAGAAAATATTTGCAAATCTGATAAGGGACTTGTATTCAGAATATATAAGGAAAACTTAAATTTTATAATAAAAAGACAAATTATCCCCTTAAAAATAGGCCAAGAGTTTTAATAGACATTTATTCAAAGGATATATACAAATGCAAAACAAGCTTATGAGAGGACACTCAACATCACTAGACCTTAAGGAAAACCAAAATGAAATACCACTTTATGCAATAAAAGGGCTAAAATTAAAAGTATATTCAATACAATGTGTTGGCAGTAATAGAGAAATTGTGACTTTCACATATTGATTGTTGGAATTCAAAGTGTGTAGTTGTTTTGGAAAACAGTTTGATATTCAGTAAAACATGGTTAAACAGAGTAACCATAGGATCCTGAAAAATTTACTCCTAGGTACCCAAGAGATCTGAAAATGTATGTCCACATAAAAACTGCACAGATGTGCATAGCTGCATTGCTCATAATGCCAAAAAGTAAAAAAAAAAATCCAAATTTGCATCAATTGATAAATATTTAAATAAACCTGATATATATATGCAGTGGGATATTTTTGTCACAAAAGGAAATAAAATATTGATACATGCTATAAAATGGATGAATCTTGAAAATAATACACTTGGTGAAATAGCCCATTGTAAGGCCATATATTATATACTACTACATATTTTATTTATATAAAATGTCTTGAATATACAGATACATGGAAGGAGAAAATAATTTAGTAGTTGTCTAATACTTATGTGTGGTGGGGAGGAGTGAGTGGGAGTCAGGGATTAGAAGTGACTGTTAATGAGTAGAGAGTTTATTTTGAAGTGATTAAAATGTTCTAAAATCAGATGGTACTGATGGTTTCATAACTTTGTGAATATACTAAAAACATGCATTATACACTATAACTGAGTGAATTGTAAAGTATGTGAATTATATTTCAATAAAGGTATTAAAACTATATGGGTTGAAGTGATTTAAGTTTAAGAACTGAGAATCTACTGGTTGGTGGGATGGACCTGGGCCTAACCTGGGCCTTGGCTCCTGCAGGAGTGGCAGGGGGGTGTCTAGATGGGATGGACTCAAACTAAAAAGCTTCTTCTCAGCAAATGAAACAATCAATTAGGTGAAGAGAGAGAATACATTTTGGGGAACAAATTTTGGTCACATGCATATCAGATAGAGCACTAATTTCAAGGATATATAAAGAACTCAAAAAATTTAACACTAAAAAAAAAAAAAAAAACCATTCAACAAATGGGCTAAGGAGCTGAACAGACACTTCTCAGGAGATATACATTTGATCCACAAATATATGAAAAAATGTTCAACATCTCTAATAATTAGAGAAATGCAAATCAAGACTATTCTAAGATTTCATCTCATACCAGTCAGAATGGCAGTTATCAAGAATACAGACAACAATGTTGGCAAGGATGTGGGGGAAAAGGCACACTCATACAATGCTGCTGGGACTGAAAATTGGTGCAACCACTCTGGAAAGCAGTATGGAGATTCCTTAGAAAACTTGGATTGGAACCACCATTTAACCCAGTTATCCCACTCTTTGGTCTATACCCAAATGACTTAAAATCAACATACTATAGTAATGCAGCCACATCAATGTTCATAGCAGCTCAATTCAAATAGCTAAACTGTAGAAGCAACTTTGATGCCCTTCAAGAGATGAATGGATAAAGAAACCATGGTATACACACAATAGAATATTACTCAGCATTAAAAGAGAATAAAATGATGGATTTGCAAGTAAATGGATAGAGTTAGAGAATATCATGCTAAGCGAAGTAATCCAATTCCCCCAAACCAAAATGTTCTCTCTGATAAGTGGATGCTGATCCATAATGGGGTGAGGCATGGGAAAAATGGAGGAACTTTGATAGGGCAAAGTGGAGGGAAAGATGGGGAGGGACCATAGGTGCAGGAAAGGTAGTTGAAGGAGATGAACATCATTCTCCTAGGTACATGTATGACTGCACATATGGTGTGACACTACATTGTGTACAACCTGAGAAATGAAATGTTGTGCTGCAATTGTGTACAATGAATCAAAATGCATTCTGCTGTCATATGTACCTAATTAAAATTAATTTATTAATTAATTTAAAAGTTCTAAAGATATAATTTGAAAAAAAAGTTTTATTGGGAATTTTGACATTGCAAAGAGAGCTGTCAAAAAATAAATATACCAATATATATTTCATGATTCTTAATGCTGGATACACTAAACAAAATATAAAAAAATACATTCTTATTTTAGTATAAAATAGTAGAATTAAAATTTTGTATATTGTAAAAAAAAGTTATGTACTATGATAAAGGGGCTTACTCTTGAGGTACAAGACTGGCATAATTTTGAAACTCTTTTGATTAGACTAGATCTATATCAACAAAATATATATTTATAAAACTTTTATTTTATCTACAAAGTAGTAAAAATCTGTCTGTTGTCAGATTTTATTTTTCTAACACTAAATGATGATCAAATCTCCTATTAAATGGCAATTAAAAGCATGTTCCTAATCTGATCTCTTAATGGAAAATTCATGCTCACTTGTGTGCATGGAAACATCTACCCTTGCACTTAGATACATGAAACAAAAATAACAAGATATATTTTTTAAAACAGTAATGCTTCTGGGTAGTAGAATTATATGTGGCTTGAAATTTTCTATTTTTAAAATATATTTTCTACAATAGACCTGAATGAATATTTAGATTCAGGAAAACAGTAAAAGAAAGTAATCTGAAGAGAAAAAAAGAATTGATAATCTAACATTTTAAAATGAAACACACAACTTATAAATAATATGAGTTACAGAAATATTTTTTTGCAATTTTTTCAGCAATATTTTTAAAGAAAACTGAAAGCACAAGAGAATTTACAGAGAAAGAGTAGAAATGATGCACTGTTTCAAAGCAAATAACTTTCAAAACAAGTTTTTTGGTACAACCTCTTTCCTTAAATAGTGGAGTCACTGTTGCATTGGCAAAATTTTTCATGGTGATGAGTCAAGGAGAAGAGAACACCATGGCAGCCTTCCCTACGTTCCCCTCAACTGAGACCCAAAGGCCCTTTTATTGATCATAATGAAAGGCCTCTGGCACCACTGAATCATCTTAAGATGCTCATGGCTTAGCTAGAGGCAGTATGTAAAATTTCTTTCAATAACCCCTGGATGAAATTTAGTTATGCACATATTTATTCATTCTTTAATTTATCTACTTCTATTCAATAAACTAATTATTTAGGGATAATTTACCAAAGAAAATTATCTGTGGAGTACTGAACTCATTAAAATAGGTAAATGGCTTCTGTTTTTTCATATATTAGACTCGGTTTCCTTCAAAACGATATTTCCCCACACTTTTCTGCTTAAAGCAAAAACTCTTAAAGAGATGTTGACAATAAAATAGGAATTGAATAGAATTTTGTCTTTATCTATTCATACCCTACCCTACCAACTTGACACCAATCCACAGACTTGGGAAATCTCTTTTATTACTAACCCTATCCACCATGGGATATAATCTTTTGTCCACATTTCAATTCTTTCCCAAACTCCTCCCCAGTCCTTTCCTAAACTGGAACTAACCAGATCCTGGTCACTTTGTCCCTGATTACATGCAAATGAGTTGCAGCTCATTTGCATGCAACTTTATTTTTCATTATTACATCACTAACATGGGGAGGGCCCATAAGCAGAGTTTATGATTTAAACAGCCTAGTCCTCACATAAAATTTTTTAGCAAAATGTGAAGCATGGGTTGTGAACAAATTTATTTTCACATAAACTTTTCTGGTACTTCACTGAGTTCACACTATTCTGATTTATTTTATCTTTTGATTACAAGGATGTATACAATTTGGTCATTGTTACATTTCTGTGAGTCAAGTGCTGAAGTTCTTCTCTTACATTTTCTTAAGTTGGCAGATAAGCATCAATTTTAGAACATCTCCACTTATCACCATACTATTGTCTTTTGCTTTTTGCAAGGTATCTTACTAAACAAAACTGTTATTTTATAACCTTCATGAATCATGCATGTCCAAATTATTGTTATTCTTATGTTAAAATAATAAATATCTTTGCTTTTTACTTCATCTTATCACTGTGTGCTAAGAAATGTCAGGTGGCAATATAGAAGCTTTAAAATTTGAATTATATTTATCTAATTCATTCAAATGTATTTTTAAAACAAATGTGACAATCACTATGCTAAGTGCTAGGCCAACTACAAAAACTTGGACATGGTTCCTGGACTTCAATAGCTCATAGTCTCTAAAAAATAGTTGGATCTGTCTGGTAGCTGTGACATGAACAAAGTAGTAGAGAAGCACAGAGGAAATTATGGCTAGAGAGGACCAGGATAGCTTCATGAGAAGGTTCATAACTCATCATTGTAGTCCTCTGATAAATTAGTAAAAATTTAATGAAAAGATGAAAAGATTATCTTTTGAATCATACAGGATGTAAGTGAAAAAATGTGATCCAATCTACTTCTTCTTTGGTATCTTCCTTTCCCCCTTCTCTTCACCCTTACCAGATGTTACTGTTCTGCCAAGCATTGGTAAGCAAGTACATCATTCAGTTTTGAGTGCTGATTCCTTGGTAAGACATCAGAGTATGTGGGCTACATTAGTTAGACTGTTGAAATACCATCTTCCAAAGAAGAAAGACATGAACAATGAGCTTAAAGAGCAACTTGATAAATCCCAACCACCTCTGTCTGGGGATTAATCTCATGTGGGGCTGAAAAATCCTTCCCTTCATCCCATATCCCCAAATTCATGAAACTTCTATTCAAAGGAGATCAGCTATAATCAGGCAATGTTACAGAAGTGTATAGGTGATACTGACATTTGGCATCTATCTCAGATTAGATACCAATAAGAAATGTAGCAGAAATGGCCAGGTGACCAGACATTAATCAAATCTACTCCACTTGCTTGGTGGATAATCAGGATTTGTTTAGATAAAAGAAAGAAGTCTTTTTGAATTATATACACTTGTAGCATCCAAAGGCCTACCTTATTGCTTTAACAATGTTTTTTTGTGGAAATCCAAGTCCTCGTGCATGCTAGGTGTTCTGCCACTGAATTATATACCTAGTCCCCTTCTTGCTTTGTTCCTAAAAAATTAAAAGTTTATTACGGTTTTTGCAGGGTAAAAGTTTAAGATTAGTTAACACAAACATAAATATCTTTTTGGATCATCTGTCCCACTTCAACACCACACCCACCAACACACACACATACATACATACACATTCTATGCTATACTACTTCCTTGTAAACATGGTCTTGTAAAACACTGAGAAAAACCTATCTTCTATCACTAAAAACTGTTTCTGGTTTTGCTACCAAGCATGCTAGTGTGAAACAAAGCTTTTTTTAAAAAAAACAACAACAACATTTTTTTAGTTGATGGACATATTTATTTATTTATATGTATGTAGTGCTGAGAATCTAATCCAATGCCTCACACATGCCAGGAAAGCACTTTACCACTGAGCTACAACCCAGCCCAGTAAATAAAGCTTTAATTAATACTCTTGCAGGAATCCCCTTCCTCTTCTCCACATGGAAATTTACTTTGTTAACCCTGACTTTAGTGTATGACAGTACTATGGTAACACTGCATTCCATGTGACTTCCTTTCCTCCCTCTTCCAGTTATAACCAACTTTAAGCAGGAAATACTACACTGCATCCTGGGCTGAAATTCACACTGCCCCACCCACTTATGGCTGTGATCATGTAAGAGTCAATTTGATAGTCAATTTGTAGAGAATCTAAAGTTGCAGAGAATATATAACCTGCTTTGTTAAGAGCTACCAGCAAAATGCTTAGTGAGAAAAAACTTCTGAAAATCTAGAAAACTCTATCTATATTTGATTATTTTACTGTCTAATGTCAATGTCCCAGCTATGCTCCAGCTTAAGTCTGGGCCAAAATGCAAAATCTTCCTAAATTTCTTTCCTCTATCATTTCTGGATAAGAACTTGGAGGAAAGTTTGTTAGTTTTCCTGTCAAATTTATCATCGACAAAGCCTCAGGCAAAGTGTTTTTGTATTTGGAGTGTTTGTGAGAACGTTCTCATTTTACTATTTCTATCTCTATTTATTTATTTATTTAGCTAGCAGCATTGAAGATTGAACCCAGGGCCTTGTGTATGCTGCACAAGTGCTCTACCACTATGTATCACTCTTGCTGGAGTCTTATTTTAGAAACAACCACTGAAATAAAAGTCTCACCATGTAGAAAGGCAGAAAGGTGTGATTGCAAAGAACAGAGATTCTGCAGGCAAATTTCTTGGTTTTCAGTCTTGGATCTGTGAATTATTGTGTGACCTTGCAGAGGTTATTTAGCCTCTCTTGTATCATCTTTCATATCTGTTAAAAGGAGATAATAATTATACCTACCTTTGAGCTATTATTAAGGTAAATTTGGCTTGTAGTAGCTGTAGAAGTTTGGCTACTAGTCTCATTTTGATTATTATGGAAGAAAAATTGAGTATAATAGTTAGAAGTCAAGGATCCTAGATCCAGGTCTTTGGTAAACTAAGTGCTTGACCTTGGGCAAATTATTATACCTTTGCAACTCAGTTTCTTTACCTGCAAAATGAGTACTTTAAAGACCCTTTCAGCTCTAAAATTTAACAATCTATGAAAGGTTTTAGGAGGAGCCAAGTTCAACCACTGAAGGTAAGAATGGGCCCCAGAAGTCTTGAAGCTTAGTGTGGCTTTAGATGCAAATCAAGGCCTCATTTTGTTTGGAAATATGTTTTCAGTTATAAACAGGGATATTTCTCACCTGGGATATGATGAGTAAGGAATAGATTAAATAACCATCTAGACAGGAAGAGGTAGCTACTTACATACCTCTTTTTCAGAAGGACATTCAGAGATCAAGGAAATAATACAGTCAGCCCTCCATATTCACATGTTTCAAATCTATAGGTTATAAACATTTTTTAAAAAAGTTATGTAGTTGCTAATGTGAACTATATAGTTAAGCCTATGATGGTTGCATTTGGACTTAATATGTTTGGACATTTTTTTTGTTTTTATTCCCTAAAAAATACAGTATAACAACTATTTACTATACAAAGAAATAATCATACATTCATAGGTATAAACATACATTCATAGGTATCTGTGAATAGTCTTAAAAGGTCTAGTTTTTCTCTTCTATTTCAAAAAGCACTACTAAAGAATATAATATTTTTTGTATAACCTAGAGCTCTTACTTTGCTAAAGATGGCAAATGACCACATATGTTTTTCTCTTCCCCCTTAGGAAACTCTATTAAAATAACAGAAAAACTTCTGAAAGGGGATGAGCTCACAAGAATAAAAAAAAAAATGGGAATGTACATCATTACCACAGAAGGGATTTTAAAGATTTCTAGAATATGGAAAAAATAATAGAAAAAAATCAGATGAACAAAGAAGAGAAAACCAAAGCTTAGATTACATACACAGTGGTGGACTACAGTGGAATAAACTGACATAGAAGTGCTCTGGAAAATAATTCAGTATGGGAAATAGCATGCCTGAGAGGGGCCGGAGTAAGAACTGATAATAAAAGCTAAATTTCTACATGGAATTGTTGGCTTCCTTCCCTCGCCAATATATGCATGGAGCTGTATATATTACCTATCTCTTAATACACAAACAAGAAGGGCTATCCAAATAAAAGAAATCAAATTATCTAGGGATAAACCACGGCATCTGTGATTAATCAGGGTGTCCCAGCAAACAATTCCCCCACTCTAAAATTTGGAGAGATATAGCATGATAGTCATCTTTCTGACTGTACATTACCTGATTCCTTTTATAAGATTCACAACTGACAAACAGCAGTCATTTTTAAAAAGTTCTTAAGCAGAGTTCTCCATAGCAACAGAATACATACATGCACACACAGAGAGCGAGAGAGAGAGAGAGAGAGAGAGAGAGAGAGAGAAGGAAAAAAAGGAAAGAAAGAGGGAAGGAAGGAGGGACAGAGGGAGGGAGGGAGGGAAGGATGGAAGAAAGGAAAGAAGGAAGGGAGAGAGAGAGGTATTATAAGGTTACAGTGGCTCACAGGATTGTGAAAGCAGACAAGTCCCATGATCTGCAGGTTGACTTGGCAGGCTTAAAAACTGGATAGTTGGTAGCTTGACTCTAGTGTGGGTCTGAAAGCCTGAGAACCAGGAGAATCTATGGTATAAGTTTTAGTCTGTAAGCTGGCAGGCTCAGGCCCAAGAGGAGCCAATGTTTCAGTCTGATCTAAAGGCTGGAAAATAAACAAAACAAAACATTGTCTTAGCTCAAGCGGTCAGGCAGAAGAACTTCCCTCTTATTCAACATTTTTATTCTATTTGGGACTTCAACTGATTGGACGAGGCCCAACCACATTAGGGACAGTAATCTGCTTTACTCAGTCTACTGATTCAAATGTTAATCTTATTCAGAAACACCCTCATAGATAAATTCAGAATAAAATTTGACCAAATGTGTCAGCACCTCATAGCCCAGTCGACACATAAAAAGAACCATCACAGTTTAACTTCTTGTATTTGTATAAAAAGCCAAGAATTTTCAGACATTTGGAGGAAAACCTATCCATGAATGAAAAAGATTAGCAGATAGAGAATTAATTTCTAGAGAGAGATGATTTTAGGAGCAGATGAAATCTAAAATGCAGGTACACAAAGAAATGTATGGTGTTACTATATACATAAAACAAAAAAAGATGATACAATAGTAAAGGAATAGTCCAAGATCAATGAAAAGTGCTCTGAATTTTTTTTAAAAAATATATTTGCTAGAATATCAACTTCAACAAGAAGTTGGTATATAAAGTTCAGAAAAAAATCCCAGAATATCGATCCCAAAAGATAAAATGAAAAGAATTTTAGAAGAATAAATTTCAGGCCAAGCGCTGTGGCACACTCCTGTAATTCCAGCGGCTCTGGAGACTGAGGCAGGAGGATCATGAGTTCAAAGCCAGTCTCAGCACTTGAGTGAGGCCCTGAGCAACTCAGCAAGATCCTGTCTCTAAATAAGGTACAAAAGGGACTGAGGATGTTGTTCAGTGGTTGATTGCCCCAGGGTTCAACACCTGGTACCAGAGAGAGAGAGAGAGAGAATAAATTTCAGATGTACAAAAGCAATCTTTCCACCAAAGAAAGTAGAAAGGAGGAAATTAATGAATAAATAATAAATTTTTCAAAACCCAGATTAGTAGTTTTTAATTGAGAAATTGACTTTAAAATCTACCACATGATATTTAAAACAGTATGTAATTTCAAAATACTGAGAAAAAGAAAAAAAATGAAAAACCTTCTAGAAATAAAAGTAGGTCATTTCAATAAGAATGAGAATTTAACCCTAATGCAATGATATCAGAAGACTAGAGCAACCGTTTTAAAATATAATTAAACAATTTTAATATATAATTCTATTTTAATCAAATTTTCATAATATTAATAACTAACATAAATACTTTTATAGTAAAAAACACATAATATGGATGAAACTAAAATACTTCTACTTATTTATTTATTTATTTAATTTGCCAATTTCTACAGAGAACCCACAGTTCATTTTTTTTAATTTAGTTGTAGAAGGACACAATACCTTTATTTTATTTTTATATGGTTCTGAGGATCAAACCCAGTGCCTCCCACATGCAAGGTGAGCACTCTACCACTGAGTTACCACTCCAGCCCCACAGATCAGTTTTATTCAGAATAAAGAAAAAATAAATGTTCTCTCATACTAGAAGAAATTCAACCACAGGTCAGGACTCTGTACTCAACTACACATGCAATAAGGACAATAGTATGCCAATACAATTGATTTGTCTACAATTTGTCTAATATTAACAATTGTAAACAGAGCTGTGCAACTAGTATTTGGAACAATCCTTATAGTTTTATGGGGGCTTCCTCCTCTTCAGTAAAGTTGTTTTGATATTGAATGTTTTGCAAATCTCCTCAGGAGTTTTCCCCTTGATCATATTGGCAACAATCTTGTGTGTAACATCAAGCAAACCTTTGATGTCTAAGTAGTTTGCAGCCAGAATAAGTTCAAAAAGTGTTCCTTGGTCAACTTTCAGGAATTCTTGATCCTAAACAGGGATATCTTCTGTTTGCTTTTCTTTGTTCTCATCATCCTCAGGAGGAGGGGCGTCATCCTTGTGGTGTGTGCACCACTGAATGACCTTTTTAAATATTGCTGCATTAACATTTGCTACAGGAACTGGGTCATCATCTGCTTCATCATCCATTCCCAAATCTTCCAACATGGTCTTGATTGTCAACAGATTTTGTTTGGCAATTTCTACATCAACTTCAAATATCTCACACATCAGAATTCTGCAATTTAATTGAAGGTATGGAATTTGGTCTCAAGAAGGCCAGAGGCTGACAGGAGCAGGGTAGTGTCTGCACAAGGTAAGAAAAAAGTGCAGGACAAGGCCACTCCAGTGGCACCACATAGCCTTGGCCTTTATTCAAGTGGGCACAGGTGCTGAGGACCCCAGAGCATCTGGTATCATGCCTAAAATACTTCTTGTCCATTAGATTCAATCAGACATCTACCTCTCTCAAAACAAAAACATAGGTAATGAAGTACTTTTGTCATGTGGTATGTATTTTAGTTTTTTTATATAAACAAAAATAAGTAATGTTCTATTTTTAACATACCTAGAAATTTGTCTTTTCTTTTTTTTTTTAGAGAGAGTGAGAGAGAGAGAGAATTTTTTAACATTTATTTTTTAGTTTTTTCGGTGGATACAACACACAACATCTTTATTTATTTATTTATTTTTTTGAGAGAGAGAGAGAGAGAGAGAGAGAGAGAGAGACTTTTTAATATTTATTTTTTAGTTTTTGGCAGACACAACATCTTTGTTTGTATGTGGTGCTGAGGATCGAACCCAGCGTCCCACACATGCCAGGCGAGTGTGCTACTGCTTGAGCCACATCCCCAGCCCCGAAATTTGTCTTTTCAACTTAAAAATGTTATTTGTTTTCTTTCTATTCATATATACAAGGGCTTACAACATTGTTTTTAACTGTTGTGTTGTATTCCCGAGTATAAATGGACTATGAGTTTTTCAGTCATTCAGTTATTAGTGGACAGTTAGACTGTTTCCAGTTTTTTTTCTGTTATAAACACTGTTACAGTGAACATTTTCATACAAGTATCCTAGTCCCTGAGCATCTTATTTTCTACAAAAAGTTCTGTGCTCTCTATTTTTCCTTTGACTACAGTGAATGTTCTCAATAACTCTCTTTTCCCATTTTAGTTTTCTGTGAATGTGGCAATTTTGTTATGTCACACAGGGTTCATGATCTTTTATTTCCTTCTGTGTTGTATTGAGTAAGATTAAGGAGCCTTCTGACAGGAATCTCTAAACTATCATTTCTGATTCATTTCTACATTGAGATATTTACTCAGTATTATGGAATTATGGTTTTCTATCTCATGGGACAAGGAAAGAACTAAATTCCCTAAGATGCTTTTCTTGACAAATACTTCCAGGTAAACTCAGGCTGCTAAATCTTTACCTTTTGTGTTTGATAGCCCACATTATCAAAAAATTCAAAGTTATCAGGGTAAATTAGCATTCTAGCCCTTAAGAAGTGGTCAGTATTTAGGTCCTAAAATATATTCTTTTTAATTTTTTTTGGGTATTTGTAGATGGACAGCATGCCTTTATTTTATTTATTTGTTTTTACACAGTGCTAAGGCTTGAACACAGTGCTTTACACATGCTAGGCAAGTGCTCTGCCGCTGAGCTACAGCCCCAGCCCTAAAAATCTATTCTTAATGATTCCAAAATATCCATAATCTTCCTTGCATGGCATCACTCTTTAGTGGTATGTAGAAATTTGGGTATATACAAATTTTCTTTCTGTGTCTAGTGATTGAGCTTGAAAGAAAGTCACAAAGGATGCATTAACTGTTTCACCAACTATTTAAGGAAATGGCAAGAGTCATTAACATTTATTGGTGTCTTAGATGCAGTATGTAATTAGATGCACTGTGTAATTTAATCTTTAAGAACAAATATTAAAGGTGAATATTGTCTTCATTTTATACAAGATATAACTAAGCATGGAAATAAAAAGTAACTTTCTCCTAGCCTGATAAAATTTATAAGTGATGAGAATGACCTCAATGTATCACATTATCTCATTTGATTCAACAAGTATTGTTAGAGACTACATTATGTCCTCTCAAAATTCACCCATTGACGTCTTAACATCTAGTGAGACTGTGTTAGGATACAGAGGCTTTAAGGAGGTAATTAAAGTTAAATGAGGTCATAAGGCTGGGACCCTAATCTGATAGGACTGTTGTCCTTACCAGAAGAAGAAGAGGTGCCAAAGCTTTCACTCTCTGTTTTTGTACTGAGGAAAGACCATATGAGGACACAGCAAGAAGACGACCTTTTGGAAGCCAGGCAAAAAGACCTCATAAGAAACCAAACCTACTGAAACCATCATCTTGTGGCTTTCATTTAATAATTACATACTTAGGGAAGAGCTGCTTTGGCTAACAGGATCAGACTTGCATTTTGAAAAACTCATTCAAACCCTTTGTTGAATAATTATTTTGAAAGGAAAAATGGATGAAAGGAGAATAAGAAACTGTTCAAGTTAGAGATAATGGTAGCTTAGACTGGAGAGATTGTGGTAGAAATGGAGATGTGACAAACTCATATTTTGAGGATAACAGTTTAAAGGACTTAATGGTAGTAGGAATTGATAGGTAAGGTATAGGAGATAAGGGAGAGAAAGATATCAAGATTGCCTTAAGATTTTGTATTGTTTTATTTTGTATTATCATATGACTGTGATACCATTCACCAAAATAGGGCAAAATGGAATAGATCAAGAAGAAGTGATCATGAATTTGGCTTTGTGATTGTTGAGTTTGAGATCTTTAAGACATGGATATAGAAATGTCAAATAACAGGCTATCTAGATGAAGATTAAAGCTTTAAGCATAGATGAAATAGTCTAGAAGGAAAGCCCATGCTGAGCTTTGAAGAAGATTCAAGAATTGCCAGTCATTCAAAGAATAAATACTACTTAGCCAAATAAACTAATTTATGTAAAATTTTGCCTCTTGGCATCTATAGTGTGACTTCTGTTTGAGGGAAGTTAGAAAGGACCCAGGGCATAGACAGTGGCTAGAAGAAACATTCTGTGAATGACAATAGAACACCATTCCTACAGAGATTGGAAAACTATTCCTTGGGATGGGAGAAGGAGAGACAGAGGGTAGGCAAGGAGCCCAGAGGTGTATAATTCCCAGAGACAGAGAAATAATTCTGAGTGCTTCTTTTTGGGTGAGTGTCCTAAGGAGTTGAGATGATCCCATGGGAAACTGGGAGGGTGAAAGGATAGACAGCTTTATATCCTAAATGTGTATTTGGATCTTCAGAGTGGCAACAAAGTCTACAAGAGAAAATAATTTGATAAGGAACATGCAGAGTAGTATGAGGGACATCTTAAACTGACAGATGACCAATGATCCCCATGTGTATTAGCCCTTGGCAAGGATGTGCTTGCTTTCCCATTCACTGTCAATCATATGAATTATGGTTATCAAGGTAATATATGCCTCTGTTAGCACCACTACAATAAAATACCTGACATAGTTAATTTATAAATATAAAATATTTATTTTGGCTCACAATTTTAGAGGTTCCAGTCTAAGAGTGGGCAGACTCATTGCCTTGAGGCTTGAGTGTGCCAGATAGCAATAGTAGGGAATGTGTGTTGGAAGAAGACACTTATCTCATGGCCTAGAAGCAAAAAAGAAGAGGAAGTGGTCAGGACCTAAGGATCTCCCAGTAGGCCCCACCTTCTAAAGTTTCCATTACCTCCCAATAGTGCCATCCTGGAGACTAAGCCTTTAACACAAGGGGCTTTGGGGGATATTTAATATCCTAACTGTAGTAGTGTTTTCACTAATTCCATGTAAATATTCAATATTAAAACAATAGAATAAAATATCACTATTTCACAGTCCCTAAATATATTTAAGCATTACAATTATTGTGTTGGACATTTTATTATATCTGCTTTTATTATATCACCTTCTGATGCAACTGGCTAGAATGGACTCTTTTGCTTACAACTATGAATTCTGAATTATGTCCTAAGAATCACAGAATTTTGCAGCTGATAGGATACTCAGAGCCTATTTCTACCAATATCTCAATAACCCATTCAGTCTCAATAACCCATTCTCCTCTCTCCCATTTGAATGGTTTTTACTCAAAAATTAAATTATCCTTGACTTGTTGACCTGTTTTATAAATAAGACATATAAAATTGTTAATTATTTGGAACTAATAGATTCAAGACAAAGACCAAAATCGATATTATATTTTCTCTTGACATAATATTGATACAATATAAAATTTTCATCAGTATTTTTAAAACATTAAAATAGATATTATCTATTACTAAATTCTTTGTTCTAGATTGAATGATCCTTATATATTCTTCTCATTTTCATGATGAATCAAGTGCACCCCAGCAATGTGAATGAATATTCTCTCTAGGATCCCATAGGTAATTAAAGGCAGAACTTAGATGAGAACCTGCCTCTAGGTAATAGTGTACTTTATCAAGCACTTAAGAGAGATATGCTACCTGTCTGAGTCATTAGCATATGAATCATCCACTTGTTAAGTGTTTACTGTGTGCCTGGCACTGAATCAGGCACTGAGGATATACCAATGAATAAGATGCATAAGGTCCTGCCTTCATGCTAGTGGAAACAGACAGATAGCAAATGAAAAAAAAAAAAAAAAAAACAGAGATGAAGATAATTTGGGGTGATGATGGATGATGAATTAAATAATCATATAAAAATCAAAATGTAGGGGCTGTACAGAGGTTGTTGCTACTTCAAAGTGGGCAGTCAAGGAAGGCCTCACTAAGGAAGAACTTTGAGCTGGGACCTGAGAGCCTGGCATTACAAATAATTCAGGGACAGGGCACTCTAAAAAGTGATGAGTGAGGGCAAAGTCCCTATACTTGAGGCAAAGTGTGCATTGGAGGAACAGCAAGATGGTGATGGAAACACAGTACAAGATGGAAACAGAGAGGGAAGCAGAAACTAGATAATATAAAACCTGTTAAGGAAGGAATCAGGATTATTTTCCTTGATTCATTGGAAACACAATAAAACCTTTGAGAAAGGGAACAACATAATCTGATTTACTTTTTAAAAAGATCATACTGGCTTTTGCCTAGAGAATGTATGTTACAAGGGACAAAAGCAACCTGATTTCTATTGCTCATGGTTTTATTTGTTTATTTCTTTGATTGTTTATGTCAGGTTAGTGTATAGACCTAATGGGAAAGACTAGAGAAAATGAGCTGAAGGCCAAGTTCATTTACCTTTTATAATACTTATAATAATGAGAGACTAATACAGGTTTAGAGGACAATAACACAACTAACAACTTTTGCTATACTAGGGAGATGCAAACTTATGACTACTGAATTATACATCAAAAATTCTATGTCATTCTGGGCACAGTGGCACATGACTGTAATCCCAGAAACTTGGGAGGCTGCTACAGGAAGATCAAAAGTTGAGGAATAGTCTCAGAAACTTAGTTAGGCCTTAAACAAATTAGTGAAACCCTGTATGAACATACAAAATAAAAAAGAACTAAGGATGTAGCTCAGTGGTAAAGTGCCCCTGGGCTAAATCCTCAGTACCAGAAAAAGCTATGACATATAACCACACCATCACATTATAACAAACTTAAAATATTTGACTTTTTATATTGAAAGCCTCAGTGTAGTAACTTTTTTCTTCATATAAGTTTCTACCACATATATACATATTAATTTAGTGATAGTTGAATGCTAAGATTGCTCAGCATAATAGATGACAGTGGCTCTGAATTAACTGAGATAATCTGCCAATTAAATAATATATTTTTCAGAAGTGCTTAACTATAGAAACTATAAAGACTCAGAATGGGTTCATTAAAGTGGAATGGGAAGTCAATGTTTGACAGCTCTCTTTGAGCCAATGAGAGTGCAAAAGATGTCTTCAGCAGCATGCTGGACTGGTCTTGCCAAATAGGTTTAAGGCTAGATTGTGATAAAGCGCAATTGTTAAATAATTTTCTCTTCTATGTTTTCCATAGAACTCAAATTTTACCAAAAATAAGAGTTTAAAATCAAATTATAGTGCTGGCCAAATGAAAGCAGAAAAGTTTAGTCTCACTTTGGCTACAATCCTCTCCACTAGAGGAATTTAACAGTAAAATGAATAACTTCATGCTGAGCGTATGTTTCATTCTTACCAGTAAGAATACTGGTGTCAGGTGATGAGCTAGTGTTCAGCATGAAATCTCAATTGATTGTCTCTCCAAACCTGTCAAGAAGATATTAACATGTAGAACCACAAGAATAGGACATTATACTCCATGAATGTATATATCAAAATACACTTACTGTCATGTATATCTAAAAAAGAAGAAATAAAAAAAATTAAAGACATAATTTTTTCACTTTTGTACATGAGGAAATCAATCAAGATGAATAAGTAATTTGTTTGGATTCATGAAGATATTTAGCTACAAAAATGGGTACAGAGTTGGCTTTCTCCACCCTTACTGCATTTTCTCCATTGGATTGCAGTACCATTTGCCAGAAGTTATCCCCCCTCTGTTAACTCCAAGTAGCATCAAAAGGAGATCACCTGACAAGACCCACACTACATAAGGCAATGTTTTGAAAATAGGCCTTTTATTAAACTGCCAAAGTCCACAGTATTTTTCAACAGATCTCTGGTTTATCTGACAAAGTAATTTGCATCTTAGACGGTGCAGAGTTGCATACAAACAAGTTCAAAGCCTGAGTGAACCTTTATAACTAATTCCCGGAAGCAAAGGAATCTTTGTTTTCTTTCTTTGCATAACAACTTCTAAATTCTAGGTGTCCTAGATCATCTGACTTGATTTTTTGTCCCCAGATAGAGTCTAAGGCAACAGAATCATGCACTAAGGTGTTGCCAGTGCAATAAAACATATTTGGTCAGGCATCTTTCTGTCCTGATTAAAAAAATGAATTCCCAGATTTCTTTTACTTGAAGGTTGAGAATAATAAATTACTGAGTGGCTGTGAAGATTTCCAGCATTCTAAGCAATAATACTATACTAAGGATGAGGGTCCTCATTTTTTTGTTGCCTCCATTCTGCTCTCATACCCTAATAGTACTGCCAAGATCTACGTGCATGTCCCCAAGGTCCTGGTACTAAGGATAGAAATATTTGTTCAATGAAGGCATGAATCTTTTCTGAAGATTGGGAAGAACTGGGAGCAAAATCCTTAATATATCAAATACACACAGATACATACAGATATGTGTATGCATATCATGATATCTTTTATCAGAAGAGAATATCACTAGATCACATGATAGAAATTAGTTAATTGTATAGTTTTCTCCAATTGTTTTTAAATTAATTTTCTTAGGATAATCTTAGCATATTAAAAGGTGAATAAAATGCATATCCATTTTATCATATTACTAGGATCACGAAAAACCATTTTGCTATCTGACCAACCATTGAACAAAAATTTAAGCACAAACACAATTTGCCCAACAAACATCTACTAACATCCTACCAGACAATGCCAAAAGAAACATTTGATAGATTCAGGGCATGCCTAAGTCCTTGCCCTGACTGATTTCTGAATCTGCTCAGTTCTGATCTCCCCATTCACACCCAATTTGTCCTGAAACTGTGTGACTAATGTTGATTCATTAAATAAATATTTATCAGGTACTTACCAAGTATCAAGACCCTGGGATATATCTGATCCAGACAGATAAAGATCTTCATCAGAATTTGCATTCCAGTGTCCAAGGAAAATACTTTGAATGGTGTTGATTATCCTTTTAACAGAAGTAATTTGTGGAACACGAGAGTAGAATTAAATTACAAGAAAATAATTTTTAAACTGATTAAATTGTTAAGTAAAAAATACGGGCTGGGGATGTGGCTCAAGCGGTAGCGCGCTTGCCTGGCATGCATGCGGCCCAGGTTCGATCCTCAGCACCACATACAGACAAAGATGTTGTGTCCGCCAAATACTAAAAAATAAATATTAAAATTCTCTCTCTCTCTCCTCTTTCTCACTCTCTCACTCTTTCTTTAAAAAAAATACTTGGTAGTACTTTTCAGTAGATTTTTTTTACAAAATAATACATGAAAACAGAAAATAGGTATGTTTTGTTTAAAAATCATGATTTATATAAGTGTAAAAGAGTCTCCATTTGAAGCACAAACACCAGTTAACACAAGATTAGAAAGGGTACATACAGTTGATTATTTCTTTCCTTACACAGACACTCATTCCTTAAATTTGTTGAATGGCAATGTATTATTTTTGTAAATTAAAGAAATTCAATACAGATTTATTTAAGGATTAATTTCACCTACTTTCAAATCACGTGGGTTATTCTTTTTCATTAGTATGATTAGATTGCATATGTTAGCTCTTTCTTGAGGATATGAGAGTAAAAGTACTCTTGAAATCTGTGTTGCTAAAAATAAAATTTCTTAAAAAAAAGAAATTTCTAGGAATAGAATATCCAACAATTCTGTCATGGCCATATCTCACTGCATGATATATGTATTAAAGGAAACAAATAAATAAATAAATGAGAAGAAAACAAAGAGAAGGTAAAGGTTTTAAAAAATGAAGATATTTCTAAAAATGTCAGTTAAAATAACCTGTCATTTAAATGCCCTTTCAAAGAAAACCATGGCTCAATTTCAATCAAAGCATCATGTAATAATATTTACTCAAAAAGTAATATTCCACATGTGTAAGACGATGAGACTTCCCATATGCTGAATTTTATGAATCCTTTAGAAGGCTTTTCTGTTCTCACCTTGGCCTCCCATTCCACTTGAAACCATACTTTTACACCTTAGATTTAAAAAACATTAAAAAAGAGAACATAGTTAAATCTACAATAGTTAAAAAAAAACACAAAAAACAAACACTCCTGTAAGAAGTGACATACTAAATAAAATACATATTAATGTATACACATAAACCAATATAGTTCTTCTTGTGTACTGTAGATTTGTGTTATGAATATATTTGAATAAGTGTTTTGTAGTATTAGCCCCTTCTCATTATGTTATCAAAAGCTGGGTCCTTGTCCCTGATGTCAATGCAATTAGGAGATCATGTTTATATATATGTGTGTGTGTGTGTGTGTGTGTGTGTGTGTGTGTGTAATATATATTTAGTTGTCAGTGGACCTTTTTATTTTTATGTGGTGCTGAGAATCGAACCCAGTGTCTCACACATGCTAGGCAAGTGCTCTGCCACTGAGCCACAACCCCAGCCCAAGAACATAGTTTTGAGAAAAAAAAAAAAAAAAAGGTTTATTTCTTTGCTAGCAAAGGAGAAGTGCAAGGGACTCCTGTTCCACAGGCTGTGATTCTGCCTATCAAGGAGAACAGAGGGTTTTTAAAAGAGGATTCAAAGACTTTATTCTAGTTGTGCCCTAGTGTGTGGGGGGTGGGGTGGGGGGCGTTCCAAGGGGCACCCTGATATTGTGTTGAAATTCTCTTGGTAGTTTGAAAGAAAGTCACTTCCTAGATCTCCTAGTCATTTCCTAGATCTTCAGGGTAACATCTCCTTCCTGTGGTGGTTACATGTTCAAGGACAAATAACTAGCCTAAGATGAGGAAGAAAAGATAATTCTGTTTCCCTAATCCTATTAAGGATGGGGAGAGGGAGAAGAGAGAAAAAAAATGTCCCTTTAATAAACGCCTAAGTCGGGCTGGGGCTGGGGCTGTAGCTCAGTGACACAGCACTTGTCTAGCCTGTGTGAGGCACTGGGTTCAATCCTCAGCACCACATAAAAATAAATAGTAAAATAAAGGTCTGCTCTCCATACACAATTACAAAATATTTTAAGATAAAAAGCCTCAGTGGCAGAGCAGAAAAGCATAAGGCGGACCACTGTTACATTTCCCCACTGTCAAATTTTACATTCCATTTCTATGAAAAAGTGAGCAATGACATCTCCAAAGTGCTTCCTGTTGAGTGAGAGCAAAACTGAGGGGCGGGGAAGAAGTGACCCAAAGTCCTTGTTCTCTATCTGGTGGGGCATGGGCAGTTTGAGATATCAGATCAGTCCAGAGGTCCATAGTGTTAGTTGGCAGGTGACTGGACAAGGCATACATAGGGCAAGGATCATGCTAGGACACCAAGACAGCAAAGCATTACTTTTTTGTAAACAATCAGCACAAAAGCAATTAGTATTTCAGGCAGTCTCTGAAATTCAGGACAAACTCATGACCCTAGAGTCCTTTGTGATAGTTGTTATTACGCACTCCCAAGAACACTTGCTTTATAGCCACCAGCTTTACTTACTTTTGGTACGGTTGACTCAACTAAATATACTCCTAAATATCCATGTAGGACTGTGCTTTTGTTATAATCTTCTGCCAGGTGTTTAAGACAAAGTTGGTCAGCATTGACCTTGTTCCTATCTACTACTTACTAAAAGCCAGCTGAGATTTTTCAGGGACATTCTTGGGAAGTTATGAGAACACTTTTGGCTCCTTTATCTTGCTTTCTGCCAGGATAGTCAAGGTCTTGCTGACTACAATTAGCTTCACTTGGAAGCATCAGAGATTTTCACTTTCCAATGAGCCTCCTCTATGCAGAATATGAACTGATGAGCTTCATGTTATCTACAGTCCTCTTGATCCCCCTGATTGAGAGGTCAGGTGACCTTCAAGGGTTCATATCATTCCCTGTGTCCTGGCTGACCTTATATGGCAAAATACTAGCTGTTTTTTCATTGGTCCTTTTACTTCCTTGAATTTGGTGTCCACATTCTCAGTTTTAAATATCCAGCAGGCCAGTCTTAAATTGGGGATAATGAGTGTAGCTTCTATGTCTATAATTTTACAGTTACCTGTTTCATTTAATTGGTTTCAGTATTAATGCTGGAAGTTAACCTTATATCCTATCTGTCCTGTAGGTGATAGTTTATTGCCTCAAATTAACTCAGGTTGTTCTGTTAGAAGGAGTACCTCTGCAAAACACCAACAGGCAACAGTTAAAAAGTATATAATGCAAATACAAAATAAAATTAATAAGAGTAAAAACATATTCAATTTGTATGGTATCTATGAACCAAGAAATATGATTTTTACAATCTTCAACTTTTACCTAGTTATGTATTATATCCCATTTATTTTGAGATCACAGTAATCTTTACAACAAAAATCTGTCCTTTGAACATAATTTAAAATGTGCCTAAGCCATTCTAAGGAGTAAGGTGAGAGGCAGAGCCTTATCTTAGGTAAGGCAGGTCTCTTGACAAAAGGCACACACACACACACACACACACACACACACACACAGAGCAGCATTACTTCTGAAACATGAATCAAACAGAAGCTGAGACAGCTTTTAACTTTATTTTTATAGAAAAAGTAGCAAAATGCTTCCATGCAACTTTTAAACAGATTGGGGTTTCCATATCATCTTTCAAAAATACATTTATATTTCCATTCCAGTGTAAAAAGTAACTTAAAATTTTCTCTATATTTGTATATATGCATATGAAAGACCCACCGATTCCCTGTCCAAGAAAGACGCACGAGGCACTGGCTGCAAACGCATGAGGTTTATTCAGACACAGACGCCTGCGGGTGCTCAGCAAAACCTCAGCCGGAGCTTTGGTGAACTGGCACACCGGGCTTTGGGGTACAGGTCTTTTATAGGATAATGGGGCAGGTTTCGCGCGCACGGGAAGTGACAGGTTTCTTATTGGTTATTTTGAACCCAACATATAGATTACCTAAAGGGCAAAGTTGTTTTTCACTTTATGTTCCTGGATAAACCTCATGACAGTTACATATTAACACTCTGGTTTTTCTGTTCCTGCTTATCATTATCAGTTCCTGTTTGTTCAGGCATGCCTTGGGATCTGCTTTTCTGTTCTTCCTCAACCATCCTGTCCCCTCACAATAGACTACCCTTAACTGATTAACAAATAGACCTCTCTTTACATGGGTTAGCAACACGCCCTGATGGTTTCACAATGGGGCCTGGGGTTTCTGGGCTGGGGTCTTTCACATATATATGTTATTGGTAACAGGATACCTTTATCCAGTTACAGAACATTAAGTGATAACCCTCAATTAAATTTGTTATTCTTATAAATCTAAAAGAGATTATTACTACAGAAAACTTTAATTTGGAGAACACCAGTTTGGTAACATGTTTTCAAAAGCTTTATGTTTTAAAAGACTTATTTACTAAAATAATATGAATATATCTAATATATAAAGAAGCCACTAGTGGTTAGTGTCACAATTACACAGATGTCCTTATATAAACTAGGTTTAACTTTTAAAGTAAAAATTTAGAATGCATCGATGCATCGTGTATGATAATGATAATTACAGGTCTGTATAGTTTAGGGTTGCTAGAAGAAATCAAAGGATAGTTTTAAATTCTTACACATTTAGGAAACAGTATTAATAATCAGAAATAGACTTAGTCAAAGCAGGCAGGTATAAACCAGTTCTTCAAATGGCAGTGTGGTTGTTTCATCCAAAATACAATGTATAAAAAAGAGCACTTATTGGTTACCTTGCCTGTAAACCTACATAAAACTTTATTTTATAAACTTTTACAGAACCTTTAGACAGCACTCATACAAATATATTTAGTTTCAGATATATACATATCTCCAGTCATATATATTTAGGTGTTCATGAAAACCAAGCCTGATCAAAATTTTAAATCATTTTTTTCTGACAAAAAAAAATCGTAAAAGCAATGGACATTACACTTTTAATATTTTATAGCTCTTAAGTTTTGCACAGATTGGTACTCATCAGTATAAATAGGCAGAAGAGGCATATTGTAGGGTATCTGGAAAAGCTGACCGAATTCATACTTTAAAAATTTGTCTAGAAGAGAAGGGATCCCCATTAATGCATCTTTCTCAGGGTGCTTTGTTTTCATCCTGGGGCAAGTTATTTCCTCCTTAAGCAAAATTTTGGTTAACATAACATTGATCAGTTTTCTTAGGGTCTACTTACTCACCTTTAGTAGACTTCCAGCAGAATAGGCTCTATTTCCTTTTTCTGGAAGGCATTTGCGAAGGTTGTTGTTGCTTTGGGGTGAGATGTTATCTGTAAATTTAATTTATACAACAAATTTTATCCTGGGACAGGAATTGGACCATCTGACATATACAAAAAAAAACAAACAAACAAACAAAAAAACCTGTGCCTTAATCTTCTTTTCCCCTCCCAGTTTTCATTAAAGGGGTTGGAGCACAGGATATTGTTGTTTGACCAGTCTCCTCTCCTTTATTATCATCACAATGAAATCAACTTTAAGCAAGTTCCCCACTCTCAATTGTACCCACAGAGTCTTTTTTTTTTAAAACAGGGTACTCTGTACAGTAAAGGTTACATTGACTGTGCAGAAACAATTAGTGACCAATCTCTGAAGAAATCAGCAGGGCCAAGACACAGGCACCTGCATACATGGGGACTCCAGGAGGACCCTGTTATTTTAACTCTGTAGGCAAAGGCAGAGATGCACCCAGATGTATCCCCTGGGCAAATGGAGCATCCTGTCAGATCTTAAAAGGGGAGACTATTTCGTCCTCAGGTTATAATTTAACAGTACTGGAACCCATTGCCATGTTCTTTGTGATGGCATCTTTCATGCCTCATCCCCATAAGATAGGCTAGCTAATCATCAGATAATGGGGGCAATGGGCCCCAATTAAGGTTTTTTTTTTCAAATATAAAGGCCACCCTGTGAGGTTAATCATTCTAGTCCACTCTTTTTGAGGGGGTAAGAGAAATGGGGGTAGACTCAAATGGAGGTTACAGAAAATTTCAGACTCAAGGACTAAAAGTGCACAGCCAATTAGAAAGTCATGAGCCCCAAATACAGATTGCAGAATCACATCGGTTACACATCCACATTTTAAAATGGGAGTTCATAACCTACTTGAATCTAATGTATGAAATATGATATGTCAAGAGCTTTGTAATGTTTTGAACAACCAATAAAAAAATAAAAAAAAATGGTAAATAAAGAATACAACTGAAAGGAAAAAAAAAAGAAAGTCATGACCCAAGCCAATAGCCTTGGTATCCTCCCAACATCTGTACAATATAGATTCTAACAATTAACCCCAATGCTTTTAAATGTCTGTTCAGCATGGTCTCTGATCAATGCCTTTATCCAGAAGCTATAAATTCCCAGATTAGTACACTCAAGTGGAAAAGTCCTTTGCTAGGTTTCCCCTTACATCACCAGAACTCCATCTTTTCTCCTCTCATTCAAACAATTTTTTTCTTTTCATTTTTGTCTTCTGCTACCATCTGTGGATTTTATTATTTGAACCTATGAGACAGGAAACAAGAAAGATATCAGTGAAGGCTACAGCCCACATAGATTTTACCCATCAGTAGAAGAAGCAAACTGAGTCCTCTTCTCAAACTCCTATTTTATTCCCAGGGGCAAAAAGTGGCTAGAAGCCAGAGTAGAGGTTGGTTCTCTTTTCCAATTTCCTTATAGCCTAGGTAGCTTTCCTAGATTTTTTTCTTTTCCTTCAGCCCAGGACTGGTGTCTCTGACTCACAACTGGATGATTTGCAGCTGCCTGGAACCAGGCTGAGAAGCAGTTCTGGGACTGTCAGCACTAGGTTAAAAGGATTTAAATATTTTTAACCCTTTCTTCTGGTGTCCTGCTATCCTCATATTAGGGGATGGACAGATGAGGATCTTAGGAACACGATGTTAAAAATATAATTTTATAAAATGGGCCTACTGTGCTGACCCTCTCATACTTTCTTTTCCAAGAACCAATTTACCTATAGCCTTACCTGGCCTAAGTGGACAGGATATGTCACATTCCTGAGCAAACTATCTGTTAACTGCAGGAGAAAGGCAGGCCCAAAATAATGTTGATAAGCAAAACCCAAGTTACCCTGAAGAGGGAGACTTTTGTGACCAGATCCTAAAACCTAGGAGATAAAAACAGTCCCTCCTAACCATAAAATCTATAAGAATGGATGACTAAGAATCCAATTAGAACCAGTCAGCATGGGCCATGCCAGTGGGTCCTTACAAGTCTGATGTCAACTTACTGTAGTTAAAAGTGAAGAGGTGGACCTGGGCAAGGATTTCTAGTAGGACCCCCAATAAAACTGGAGTGCAGGAGAGATACATTGTCCCTCTCTTCTCCAAGAGGACCCACTGCCTCTCCCTTGAGAATGTCCACTTCCCCTTTTCCTATCCCTTCAATAATCCATTTCTGTCACTCTGAGTGATGTGTCTGAAATCTTCCTGACTTGGTCAAGTATTGGGGCTTGAAAAGGGGGAGGGTCTTTGCATCACCTCAGTTTCTCAGAAGGCTCTGTAATACTTGTACAATGGAGGCAGCACCTTTCTGCACCCTCAAGTTAGTTTTTGACTGCTTAGAGTCCTTACTATGCAATGGCATGCATGCCTGTAATACAGAATTTCTTCCATTTACTTTCATCTTTGACAGACCAACTCCAAGATTACATAATAATTCAGAAAACCATTCAAAGGATGCATTGTTACAGTAAAATATTATCTTTTTCTTAGACATATTTATACTTATAAGTGGCCCATCCAGCCAAGATCTTTCCCAGTGTTCCTGAAATCTTAGTCCTTGTCCCCAATGCCAATCCAATAATGAGGACACAGTTTTGAAAAAAAGGAAAAAGAAGTTTTATTGCTTTGCTATCAAAGGAGAAACACAGGGGACTGCTGTCCCAGAGGCTGTGCTTCTGCTCATCAGGGAAAACAGAGGGCTTTTAAAGAAACTATTCAAAGGCTGCATTCCAGGTGTGCCCTGACAGGGGGTACCAGGTGAGCCCTGATGGTGTATTGAAATTCACTTGTTAATTTGGGAGATAGTCACTTCTTAGTTCTTCTGGTGACATCTCCTTCCTGTGGAGAATAAATAACTCAAGGTAATCTTGTTCTTTGGTGCCGCAGGCTGGCTGGGCACAAGATCACGAGCCACTCAAACAGGAACAAACTTTATTTGAAAAAACCGCCAATACCACGTTCGTGCCTGGGAAGATTCCCGATCCACCCACGCGGCGTTCCGCCGGTTCCTTCCCGGAACCCCAGCGCAAGATCCTCCCCCGGAATTCCCTCCTACTGCACTTTCCCAACCAATGGGAACTCTCCAGGAGTCCCGCAGCAGGCCAAGGTAAACATCAGGAGTCCGGTATCCATATGAATGTAATTTTTAACATAATCATATCATCTCAATGGCTAGCTGGCATCACCTTTTAATCAAAAATGCCATGCATCATATTAATTGGCTGTGGCTCCCAGCACTTTGGAGAAATGGAAAAGAAAAACATGTCCCTTTTAAAATAAGCAGCAAGGGCTACATTCAAAAAATAAAGTGGACCACTGTTACAAAACTACCTATAGGATCAATGTAGTATTGCCCATGTCTTAAAGGGCCAGTAACAGATACATACAAGCAGATACAGAGAGACAGATAAAGAGAGGATTCCACAAACCATGGCCAACAGATGGAAAACCTTTAAAACAGAACAGATTTGGAAAAAAATCCCCCTAAGTTCCCAACTCCACTTAACCATGACTTCTACACCAGTGATGCTACAGGTGTTATAAGGTCCTTGCTTAGCATCTGGATGGCCATCTTAAGTGACAGCAAACATTTTAAGGAAAAAGTTTTGTTTTCCCACCCAAGGGCCTTTTTGAGAAAGGCTCACCACTCCTTCACACCAATCCCACCCTAACTGCCCGCATTAGGACCTGTTCGGCTCTGATTCCTGAGCCTCCCCCATAAAATTCCCAGAACTCAAGCCTGTGTTGCCTCTCTCTCCTATAGAGAGATGACCTTTATTTGTCAGCTCTGAAAAATAAACTCTAGAGTGTATCTCTGCCTGGTGTCATAGTCTCAGCAGCAACTGTCCTCTCGGCCCCTCTGCCCTCCTCCCCTCCTACGTGAGGTGGCTGGGGTAGATGGAGTAATCTGGGTTCATGTGCCTTTCTCTTTGTCAGCTCTTTCACAGTTGAAAAATCAGCTTGGGTCCTATACTTCAAGCCCCACCACATGTATCAAAGAGTTTCAATATCTGACTCAGTCATATAATTTGAGCTTCCATGATGTCCATATGGTTTTGTCTAACACCCTCCTGCCCGAGGAGCACATGTGAGTCTGGGAGCAAGCTAGAAATTATGCTGATGAGGTACATCAGACTCCCCTGCCCATCTGATTGGTACTGAAGCAGTCCCTGATCCAGATCCCAAATGGGATTATAATTTGCCTAGAGGAGTAACTAGTAGAAACCAATTCATTACTTGCCTCATGGCAGGACTTAGAAAGGCAGCCCATAAGGTTATCAATTATGAAAGGCTCCAGGAAATCTTCCAAGATAAGAATGAAAACCTTCAACATTTCTAGACCACCTGACCAAGGCTTATTACAATATACTAATCTGGGACCTGAGACTCCAGATGGGAGACAACTACTAATGAACTACTTTTTTCCCAGAGTTTCCCTGATATTAAGGCCAAACTAAGGCACCGTGAGAGGGGCCCCTAACTCCCCAAGCTGACGTTCTGGAAGTGGCCTTTAAGGTGTATAACAAGAGAGACCAGAAGGCCTGGAAGCAGAAATATCAGATGCTCACTCAAGCTGTCCGTCTGGCCTTAGCATCTGTCCCTGGTCCCACTGGCCCACAGAAGGGTCCCTGGGGACCGCCTGGACCCTGTTTTAAATGGGGACAGATGGGTCACTGGGCTCGTACATGTCCTAAGCCTCGCAAGCCTCTAGGCCCTTGTCCTAAATGCCATCAGAAGGGACACTGGGCCATTGACTGTCCCCAAGCCGATAGCGGCCCCCAGCCATCCAGCCCTTCTGGTTCCCCTTTCCAACTCTTAGGACTGGCTGCCAGAGGACTAGGGAGGCCCAAGTCCCCATCACCTGACCACTACCATCACTCCACGGGGACCCAGGATAACTGTGTATTTCAGGTAGGCCTGTCTCCCTCCTCCTAGACACCAGGGCTACATGCTCAGTTTTCAAGGAGTTCTGGGGGCCTACTGCTCATTCTATGACCTCTATTGTTGGGGTAGAGGGTAAACCCTACCAGCCCTTACAGACACCTAGCCTTGTTTGTGTTTTTGGCTTTCTAATTTTTACTCACTCCTTTTTGGTCATTCCATAGTTCCCTGTTCCCCTTATGGGAAGGGACATCCTCACAAAGTTGGGGGCTACGCTTTCCTTCTCCCCTCATATACGCTCCATCCAGACTCCCCTGCCATTGCCCTAATCCTCACCCTTACCTTAGCACCATCCCCTATTCCATCTGCCAGTGCCTTCCCATTCCCCCCTTCTGAGGTGGACCCTACTGTCTGGGATGTTTCCAGTCCTTCTATCACCTCATACCACGATCCCTTCACATCCTTCTTAAAGACCCCCCTCCATTTTCTGGCCCAATCACAATACCCACTCTCCCGACAAAACTACTAGGCTTACAGCCTATCATTCAAGACCTCTTGAGAAAGGGACTCCTTAGACCTACTCATTCCCCTTATAACACCCCCATCTTGGCAATAACAAAGCCTAATGATTCCTACTGCATGGTCCAAGACCTCCGTTCCATCAACTCTGAGGTCATCCCAATCCGTCATGTGGTACCAATCCTTATACCCTTCTCTCCACCATTCCTTCTGGGACCTCTTACTTCTCAGTACTAGACCTGAAGGATGCCTTCTACTCTATTCCTAACCGTTATGACTCTCAAGACATTTTCACCTTTACATGGACAGACCCTGAGTCTTATAACTCCACTCAGCTGATGTGGATGACAGTTCTCCCCAAAGAGTTCCAAGACAGCCCTCATATCTTCAGATAGACCTTGGCTAAGGACCTGGCATCCGTACATCTCACTCAGTCTATGGTGCTACAGTATGTTGATGACCTCCTTCTTTGCAGTCCCTCCTTTGAGGTCAGTCAGCAGGACACCTGTAAACTTCTTAACTTCCTTTCTGTCCATGGCTATAGGGTTTCTCCATCCAAGGTACAGCTTTCCTTGGCAATGGTAACATACCTAGGCCTCCTCCTCACCCCTACACACAAAGCCATTATGGTTGATAGAAAGGGCCTTATCACTAATATACCAATGCCCTCTACTAAGGAAAAAATTCTCTCCTTTCTAGATATGGCAGGATTCCTCAGAGCTTGGATTCCTAGCTACTCTATATTGGCTAAGTCTCTATATGATGCAGCCTGGGGCCCACTCTCTGAACCCCTATTGCACTCTGTCACCAGGCTCCAGCAGGCCCTCCTCCAGGCCCCTGCTCTCCATCTCCCTGATCTCACATGCCCATCTCACCTTTACATGACTGAAAAGCAGGGATTTGCTCTAGGGGTCCTCAGACACATGCTGGAGCCAACCTTTGCCCCTGTGGCTTATCTATCGAAGGTCTTAACCCTACTGTTCAGGGATGGTCCCCTTGCCTATGAACAAATGTAGGCAGTAGCCTCTCTACTCATTAACGAGTCAAAGAAACTCCCTCTGGGCCCCCACTCACCATCCTGGCTCCCCATCCCCTAAAGGAACTCCTCACCTACAAGGGCTTCCATTCCTTACCCCCTGTCACCTTTTATCTCCACAGGTTTCCCTGGTGGAAGATCCTAGTCTTACTTTCCACAGGTGCTCACCTTTAAACCTGATACTCTCCTCCCCACACCTCAGGACTCTTCCACCTCTTCTCCTCTTACCCATTCATGCACTGAAACTCTGGAGGAGCTTCTTCCACATCCCTCCCACATCCAGGAAGGCCTCTTGCTCCAGGCAACATACCCAGGATTCACAGATGGCTCCTCCTTCCTTCAGGAGGGAGTTGGTCGGGCAGGACATGCTATAGACTCTCTAACCTCAGTTGTGGAAGTGGCTCCCCTCCCCAATAATACATCCAGTCAGCAGGCTGACCTTGTTGCCCTCATCAGAGCCTTCACTATGGCAAAGGGAGCCTCCCTTGATGTCTACACTGACTCCAAATATGCTTTCCACATACTTCTCTCCCACTCTGCTATTTGGAAGGAGCACGGGTTCCTTACCACCAAGGGAACTTCAATTACTAATGCCCCCTTTATCTCCCATCTCCTTCAGGCCTCAAAGCTTCCCACTGCCATTGGAATCTCACCTTGTAAGTCCTATCAGACAAACACCTCCTTTGTGACACTTGGCAACAACAAGGCAGGCTCTGAGGTGAGGGCCACCACCCTCCGACAACCTACTCCACCTTCAGTCCTCTGCCTTGCTAGTCCCCAGATGGACTCTTCCCCACCTGACACTCAACAGATGCTTACCTTCCTTCACAACCTCTTTCACTCTAACACCACATCTTTAAAACAATTTCTCAAGTCCCACCTTAAACTCTCTCCAGAGGACCTACAATTTCTCTCTACCCTCTCTGCCTCCTGTGAAATCTGCCAAAAAGTCAATCCCACCTCCAGTCTCTGCCCACCTGCCTTCCTTTTACACCAAGCAAGAGGACATCTCCCTTGCTCTGATTGGCAGCTGAATTTCACCCATATGCCCCTGGTCAAGTGGTACATATTTCTCTTGGTACTTGTCAACACCTTCTTGGGATGGGTCGAGGCTTTTCCTACCATCAATAAATGTGGCCAACATCCTTGTTAAACACATTCTTCCTTGATTCAGCCTCCCCTCCTCGCTTCAGTCTGATAATGGTCCTGAATTTACTTTCCATGTTTCATGTTCTGTAGCTAAGGCACTCAACATCTCCTGGCATTTTCATATCCCCTAAATCCCCAGTCTTCTGGCAAGGTGGAACATACCCACCCATGGGACCTTGAAGAACATTCTCTCTAAACTATCCCTTGGATTACATTTAGATTGAACTAAACTCCTTCCCTTGGCTCTTCTTAGGTTATAAGCCCTCCCAAAGAAACAACTCAACATCTTCCCTTTTGAGATTCCATATGGACAGCCTACCTCCCTGCTCAGCTCACCACCCTCTGATTTTCTACTACCCCTTACTCCTCGTCTTTTCTGGCCCCTTCTTGCATACATTAGGAACCTCTTTGGCAATACAGTAATGCTGTTCTGGAAAAGCCTAGTTCTGTCTCTTCCCCTTCTTCCACTCTATCTCCTGGTGACCTGGTACTTCTAACCTCCCCCGCCCAACAAGCCCCCCTTTTCCTCTCAACTCTCCACAAAATGGACTGGACCCTATTGGGTCATTCTTACCACTCCCTTGGTGGCCCGCCTTGAGGGCATCCACATTGGGATTATAACTCCCATTTAAAACGGTTTTCTCTGCCCTTTTATACAGTGACCCCCACAGGTCCTCTCAAGCTGTGTTTCTCCAAGGCTGGAACCCCCATCTCCCCCTTCATCTCTGAGGACCACGAGGACACTGCAGAACCATGAGTATCATCCTTCCCCTTTTCACTTTTGCCCTCCTCCCTTATTCTGCACTAACCTCCCAGGGGTACCATTACCAGGAGTTACCATTCCAATTTCTAGGAGACTTACAGTGCTTAAGCTTGAGTACAGGACCCACAAAAGACCATCAGAGACCAAGATGTAAGCAGCAAAGAGGTGTTTATTGCAAACTAGCTTGGTCCTCCGCATGCACACAGCAACTGGTGACGCTGAGACCAGGGTTTGCAGCCATTTTATACACTCTTTGGGGAAGGCAAGGACTTCATATACATCATAGCATCTCTTAGCAAATCATCACACACTGTGGGAAAATCAAACAACTCTTAACACTGATTAGTACAGTCACTGGCGGGAACAAGTTGGGTAGGGGTGATTGGTTAGTACAAGAGGGGGATTCGTTTGAACTGATTGGTTTAAGCCACGAGGGGAGTACAAGCTAAACTACATGGTTTCCCAATATATTATCAACCACCATAAGCTACTGGGGGATCATCTGGCATCCGAGGTATTTTTCCTGTCTCATGCTGATTGGTGGCTGCTAGGGGGTTGCTATGGATCCCCACCTAGCCTGACTGAGTCAGGGACACCTGGCTCAGCAGATCTCTCCTGTTATTTGTACATAAACAACTCAGCAGTGTGGGTATGTGCCTAGGAGTGCTCTGTGGGTCTTTCCAAAGACAAGGATCACACTCCCTTCTTCGGACAGGCTTTGCTCTGAGGTAGAGGCTGGTTTCTCAAAAATGGAGTCACATCAGTTTCTCAACAGCAACTTGCTCCAACTATACTAACCATACAATCCCAGCTTGATTCTTTAGCTGCTGTGGTTCTGCAGAATCCAAGGGGTCTTGATCTTCTTATGGCCAAAAAAGGCAGATTTTGTCTGTACCTACAGGAGAAAGGCTATTTTTATGTCAATCAGTCTGGTATGGTAAAGGACAAGATAAAACAACTCCAACAGGACCTGGAACACTGGAAACAGCAGCTCTCCTCTACTGAAGGATGGCAGCTAAGTAACCCCCACCTCCAGTGGGCACTTCCTTTCCTGACCCCTCTCTTGTCATAGGCCTCCTCTTAACGCTAGCCCCCCCTGCGTCATTAGATTGGTTCACGACCAGATCCAAAAAATCTCTAATCAAACTATAAACCAGCTTTTGTTACAGGAATACCAATCCCTCACCAAAATTTGGGGCACCAGGATAGCATTCCACCACCACTCAACCTCCAGCATCCTTCCAATGACATCCGGTGCCCCTAATAAGGGATTCAAATACTGCCCCTTCCCAGCAGGAGGCAATTATAGAAGATTGACCTGCATCTGTCCCTGTTCCCTAAGGGGCCCAATAAAAAAGTGGGGAATATAAGGTCCTTGCTTAGCATCTGGATGGCCATCTTAAGAGACAGCCCCCATTTTAAGGAAAAAGTTTCACTTTCCCACCCAAGGGCCTTTCTGAGAAAGGCTCACCATTCCCTCACAATAACACAACCCCTAACTGCCTGCATTAGGACCCCACCAGCTCTGATTCCTGAGACCCCCCTAAAAGTCCCAGAACTCAAGCCTGTTTTGCCTCTCTCCATTTATAGAGAGAGGGCCTTTATTTGCCAGTTCTGACAAATAAACTCTATTGTGTATCTCTGCCGGGCCTCTGTCTTTCATTTCACATTTACCTGTCTCTTGTTCCTCACTTTCCCTTCAGATATCCCTACGAAGAGGGACTAGATGTTCCCACAAAGGGGAACTAGATGTGTAGAATCAAGGATCTCTGTGTGTACACTAGGGGAGCTTACCCGCTCAGTTCCTTCCTTTACTCACAGAAATAACTCTTCTGGTTTGACCCTAGGTCAACTCACCCATCTCCTAACTCAAGCAGATGGCTCTCAATAAGTTCACCTTACATCCTCAGCATGGAAGCCAGGCTGTTGGAGTGCCAGGCCCACTCAAGAAAGTTGAGAGGGATTGCTGCTCTTGGAACCCTTTGCAGGTCAATAATTTTGCTACAAAAAAACAAAAAAAGGATTATTGCTTTGCTAGCAAAGGAGAAGCACAAAGGACTCCTGTCTCACAGGCTATGATTCTGCTCATCCACAGGAACAAGGGGCTTTTAGATTTCTTAGAAAATTGGGAATGGAACCACCATTTGACCCAGCAATCCCTCTCCTCAGTCTATATCCAAAGGACTTAAAATCAGCAAAACACAGCCACATCAATGTTTATAGCAGTTTAACTCACAATAGCTAAACTGTGGAACCAATCTAGATGCCCTTCAATAGATGAATGAATAAAAAAAATGGCATCTATACACAATGGAATATTAATCAGCAATAAAAGAGAATAAAATCATGGCATTTGCAGGTAAATGAATGGAGTTGGAGAAGATAATGCTAAGTGAAATTAGCCAATCCCAAAAAAACAAATGCCAAATGTTTTCTCTGATATAAGGAGGCCGATTCATAGTGGGGTAGGGACAGGGAGCATGGGAGGAATAGACGAACTCTAGATAGGGCAGAGGGGTTGGAGGGGAAGGGAGGGGGCATGAGGTAATTAATGATGGTGGAATGAGATGGACATTATTATCCAAAGTACATGTATGAGGACACAAATTGGTGTGAATATATTATGTATACAACCAGAGATATGAAAAATTGAGCTCTATATATGTAATAAGAGTTGTAATGCATTCCACTGTCATATATAAATAAAAAATAAATAACTAAATAAAAGTAAAGAGATGATTCAAAGACTACATTCCACATGTTCGCTGTTGTAGTTGTAATTCACTTGTTAATTTGGGTGATAGTTATTTCTGAGATCTTCTGTACTCAAGGACACATAAATCTACCTAAAATGAGGAATAAAGGTGGTCCTGTTTCCCCTGAGATTAGGGCAGGGGACAGATTAGGGAGGGGCACGGAGAAAGGAAGAGAAAGAAAGGTGTTCATTTTAAAAATGTTTCAGTGGCAGAACAGCAAGGGCTATATTCAAAGCATAAAGTGGATCATTGTTACAACATGATGGGCAAATCAATGGAATAGAACAGAAAGTACAGTGCAAATACCAGGAAAGTACTGGCATTTCAACTTGATGGGTAAAAAATCGTGTTTTATTTTTAAAATGCTCTTAGAGAAACAGGATGTTATCTTGAGTGTTTTTTTTTAAATTAAATATACACAACACAAATACAGGAAGATAAAATTCAGATAAATAAAATCATTAAATTACTATAAAATAATTACCAGTTGCTAAAGAATGACTGGTAAATTAGATTACATTTGTAAAAAAATTGAAATAAAAAAACTTTTTAAAAGGGCAAATATTGAAAAATAACATGCAACTCATATCACAGACAAATGCTTGAAATATGTAAGTATTATCCTAACCAATAGCTTTCTCAAATTGATAAAGATGAATATCCTAATGGAAATGAGCAAGGGATATAAAAAGTTCTTTTCATTTATTTAAAAATAAAATATTTTTCCATTTTCTAAGATCTTCTTCTATTTCTCTCTTTAGGGTTCTGTAGTTTTCATTGTATAAATCTTTCACCTCTTTTTTTAGGTTGATTCCCGAGTATTTTATTTTTTTTTTGAAGATATTGTGAATGGGGTGTTTTTCCTCATTTCTGTTTCAGAAGTTTTGTCACTGATATACAGAAATGCCTTTGATTTATGCGTGTTGATTTTATATCCTGTCACTTTGCTGAATTCATTTATTAGTTCCAGTAGTTTCTTTGTAGACCCTTTTGGGTCTTCTAGGTATAGAATCATGTCATCCACAAATACTGATAATTTAAGTTCTTCTTTTCCTATTTTTATGCCTTTAATTTCTTTCGTCTGTCTAATTGCTCTGGCCAGTATTTCGAGAACTATATTGAATAGAAGTGGTGAGAGAGGACATCTCTGTCTTGTTCCAGATTTTAGAGGGAATGCCTTCAATTTTTCTCCATTCAGAATGATGCTAGCCTGAGGCTTAGCATAGATAGCTTTTACAATGTTGAGGTAAGTTCCTGTTATCCCTAGTTTTTCTAATGTTTTGAACATAAAGGGATGCTGTACTTTGTCGAATGCTTTTTCTGCATCTATCGAGACGATCATATGGTTCTTATCTTTGAGTCTATTGATGTGGTGAATAACATTTATTGATTTCCGTATATTGAACCATCCTTGCAACCCAGGGATGAATCCTACTTGATCATGGTGCACAATTTTTTTGATGTATTTTTGTATCCAATTCGCCAGAATTTTATTGAGGATTTTTGCATCTAGGTTCATTAGAGATATTGGTCTGTAGTTTTCTTTCTTTGAGGTGTCTTTGTCTGGTTTCGGAATCAGGGTGATGTTGGCCTCATAGAATGAATTTGGAAGAGTTCCCTCTTTTTCTATTTCCTGAAATAACTTGAAAAGTATTGGTATTAATTCTTCTTTGAAGGTTTTGTAAAACTCTGCTGTATACCCATCCAGTCCTGGGCTTTTCTTGGTTCGTAGTCTTTTGATTGCTTCTTCTATTTCATCCATTGATATTGGTCTGTTCAAATTGTGTGTATCCTCCTGACTCAGTCTGGGCAAATCATATGACTTAAGAAATTTATCGATGTCTTCACTATCTTCTATTTATTGGAATATAGGTTTTCAAAATAATTTCTAATTGTCTTCTGTATTTCTGTAGCATCTGTTGTGATATTGCCTTTTTCATCCCGTATGTTAGTAATTTGAGTTCTCTTTCTTCTTCTCTTTGTTAGCATGGCTAAGGGTCTGTCATCAAAATGGCGATATTACCAAAAGTTCTCTATAGGTTTAATGCAATGCCAATCAAAATCCCAATGGCATTTCTTGTAGGAATAGATAAAGCAATCATGAAATTCATATGGAAAAATAAAAGACCCAGAATAGCAAAAGCAACTCTAAGCAGGAAGTGTGAATCAGGCGGCATAGCGATACGAGATTTCAAACTATACTACAGAGCAATAGTAACAAAAACAGCATGGTACTGGTACCAAAACAGGCAGGTGGACCAATGGTACAGAATAGAGGATACAGAGACTAATCCACAAAGTTACAACTATCTTATATTTGATAAAGGGGCTAAAAGCATGCAATGGAGGAAGGATAGCATCTTCAACAAATGGTGCTGGGAAAACTGGAAATCCATATGCAACAAAATGAAACTGAATCGCCTTCTCTCGCCATGCACAAAAGTTAACTCAAAATGGATCAAGGAGCTTGATATCAAATCAGAGACTCTGCGCCTGAGAGAAGAAAAAGTTGGCTCCAATCTACATATTGTGGGGTTGGGCTCCAAATTCCTTAATAGGACACCCATAGCACAAGAGTTAATAACAAGAATCAACAAATGGGACTTACTCATACTAAAAAGTTTTTTCTCAGCAAGAGAAACAATAAGAGAGGTAAATAGGGAGCCTACATCATGGGAACAAATTTTTACTCCTCACACTTCAGATAGAGCCCTAATATCCAGAGTATACAAAGAACTCAAAAAATTAAACAATAAGATAACAAATAACCCAATCAACAAATGGGCCAAGGACCTGAACAGACACTTCTCAGAGGAGGACATACAGTCAATCAACAAGTACATGAAAAAAATGCTCACCATCTCTAGCAGTCAGAGAAATGCAAATCAAAACCACCCTAAGATACCATCTCACTCCAGTAAGATTGGCAGCCATTATGAAGTCAAACAACAAGAAGTGCTGGCGAGGATGTGGGGAAAAGAGTACTCTTGTACATTGCTGGTGGGACTGCAAATTGGTGCGGCCAATTTGGAAAGCAGTATGGAGATTCCTGGGAAAGCTGAGAATGGAACCACCATTTGACCCAGCTATTGCCCTTCTCGGACTATTCCCTGAAGACCTCAAAAGAGCGTACTACAGGGATACTGCCACATCGATGTTCATAGCAGCACAATTCACAATAGCTAGACTGTGGAACCAACCCAGATGCCCTTCAATAGATGAATGGATAAGAAAAAATGTGGCATTTATACACAATGGAGTATTACTCTGCACTAAAAAATGACAAAATCATGGAATTTGCAGGGAAATGGATGGCATTAGAGCAGATTATGGTAAGTGAAGGTAGCCAATCCCTAAAAAACAAATGTCAAATGTCTTCTTTGATATAATGAGAGCAACTAAGAACAGAGCAGGGAGGAAGAGCAGAAGGAAAAGATTAACATTAAATAGAGACATGAGGTGGGAGGGAAAGGGAGAGAAAAGGGAAATTGCATGGAAATGGAAGGAGACCCTCATTGTTATACAAAATTACATATAAGAGGTTGTGAGGGGAATGGGGGGAAAATAAGGAGAGAAATGAATTACAGTAGATGGGGTAGAGAGAGAAGATGGGAGGGGAGGGGAAGGGGGACAGTAGAGGATAGAAAAGGTAGCAGAATACAACAGTTACTAATATGGCATTATGTAAAAATATGGATGTGTAACCAATGTGATTCTGCAATCTGTATTTGGGGTAAAAATGGGAGTTCATAACCCACTTGAATCTAATGTATGAAATATGTCAAGAGCCTTGTAATGTTTTGAATAACCAATAAAAAAAATAAAATAATTTTTAAATAAATGAAAAAATATTCAGCCTCACTTTTATAACAAGAAAAATATAAATTAAATCTACATCAACATATTTTTTTAGGGTTAGAGAGAGTTATTTATTTCATTGATTAGTATAGCAAGGTGGCTACCCTGCAGCCAGAGTAGCCAAGAAGTCAAGGGGTCAACAGAATGTATAGGATTGGAAAGTAGAAGCTAACACATTGATGGACGATGAAGTAATCTCTCATTGAGTCTTCACCAATTTCTAGACAGTCAAAAATGTTTGTACAAAGTTCAAAATGTGGCTAAAATGGTGTTAAATGTCCTCCCTGGGCTTATCCTTTAAGACAAATGCATTTTTTATTTGTTCTTTTTAGTTATACATAACAGTAGAATGTATTTTGACAGATTATACATACATAGAGCATAATTTATTCTATTTAGGAATAAACCCATTCTTGTGGTTAGACATGATGTAGAGTTCCCCTGGTCGTGTATACAAATACAAGGCTAGAAAAGTTATGACTGATTAATTCTAATGTCTTTCCTAATCCCCTGCTTCCCTTCATTTCTCTTTGTCTAATCCAATGGATTTCTATTATTCCCCTCCCTAACCTCTCTTGCTTTGGATTACCATCCACAAATCAGATAAAATATTTGGCTTTGGTTTTGGAGGGATTGGCTTATTTCACTTGACATGATATTCTCCAGTTCCATCCATTTACCAGCAAATGCCATAATTTCGTTCTTCTTTATGACTCAGTAGTATTTCATTGTGTATATATACCACATTTTCTTTATCCATTCATCCATAGAAGCACACCTAGGTTATTTCCATAGCTTGACTAATGTTGTTTCCATAGCTTGACTATAAACATGGATGTAGCTATGTCACTATAGTACGCTGTTTTTAAGTCTTTTGGGTATAGACTGAGGAATGGGATAACTGGGTCAAAGGGTGATTCCATTCAAAGTTTCCTAAGGTACCTCTCTACTGCCTCACTTTTTTTTTTTTTTGGTACCAGAGATTGAACTCAGGTGCACTTGACCACTGAGCCACATTCCCAGCCCTATGTTGTATTTTATTTTATTTAACGACAGAGTTTCACTGAGTTGCTTAGTGCCTCACAGTTGTTGAGGCTGTTTTGAACTTGAGATCCTCCTGTCTCAGCCTTCCAAGCTGCTGGGAATACAGGTGTGTGCCACTGTGCCTGGCACCATACTGCTTCACTTTTATAAAAAAGAAATATAAATTAAATCTACATAAACATATTTTTATATCCTTCGGTTTGACAAAAATTAAAACCTCTATAATAAACTGTTAGCATGACTGTGGAAAACACTCTTCTATAGTGTTGTTGAGAGTTAAAATTGTTAGAACTCAACATAAGGCAATTTGTCAATATCTTTCAAAACCAAAAATGAATATACCATTTGACTAAGTTATTTCAAATATTCTTACAGAATGTTTCTAAGATTAAAATATTGGAAATAATTCAAATGTCTTTTAATAGGGAATATTTAAATGAATTAAGGAATATTTTCTCAATAAATACCTTGGAGTTGTCTTTCCATAAAAAAGCTTTATACAGCAATATACATTTATGTTAAAAAGAAACACACACACACACACACACACACACACACATACACACACACACGATTAATAATACTGATAACACTTGCCCTCTCTACTCAAGAAGAAGAAATGGGTGGCTGACACATAGAACTAAGAGAAAGATTTTTCACAGACTTTCCTCAAAGCATATTTGATGGGAGACAGAGGATCCTGAAAAGACCTGGGGATAAGGAGCAGAAGAAAAAGCATGTTTTGTCCTATATTTACATCCTAAGTATTCATACCATGCCGCAGTCTGGCTGGGCACAATTCAGGAGCCACTTGTCAAAAGAAACTAACTTTATTTTTAGAACCACACAAGATAAACAAAACAGCTCCTCAGGAAAAAACCCTCAGAGCCCAACTGCCACCACCGGCTTCCCACAAGCCACACACCCCAACAACCTCTTCCTCCCACAATCCTCCTGCTCTTGAGGCCGATTGGCTGGGTCGCATGGGCGGAGCCAAAAAAGTCCCCCAATGAGCAGCTCCGTGGTCTGAAAGGGCAGGGAAACAGCCCAATGAGCATCACCGCAGAGGAGCCAATCAGCTAGATGTTGCTAGATGTTGCTGGGGCTGCTGTGAGCCAATCATCAGCTGGTAGTCTGAAAGGGCAGGGAAACAGCTCAGTGAGCATCTCCACAGAGGAGCCAATCAGCTAGGTGTTGCTGGGGCCGCTGTGAGCCAATCATCAGCTGGCAGTCTGAAAGTTTGCTGGAGCCCCTTCGGCTGTGGCTCTCAACAATACCATGCATTTGCAGTAAAGTTGATGAATTTGGGAATGTTGAACTTGAAGAAGATTCACCTAAGGCATGTTTGACAGTTGGTAACTGATGACCTGCCATTAAGAAATGTAGATCCATGCCTTTCTATTTTAATTAATAGAAGTTACAACTAATGGATGAAATCCACAAGGAGAAAAAAAAAAATGATGAATCAATATAAAGAAGAATTTCTGATCCTTAGAGCTCTCCAAAGATACAATATGATGACTTAAGATTGTTGGGACTGTTCAAGCAAAGATTATGCACATTATAAAGGATATGAAATCTTCATTGAAAGATTGAACTGGATTAGCAATTCCCAGTCTTCTCTCCACTCAAAGCAGATGATATTCACATGTGTAATTCATTCCCCCAGGCATAATCAGGCCTATGTGTAATTCCCTGGCAGGAATCTACCTTTTTCTCTTTACTAATGAAGTGTATCGGAAGCTAGATGTCAAGGAGAGTAATATTATTATGGGGATAAACTTGAATTGATTCCATTTGCAGATATAGATACAAGTAGAGACAGCCATAGTAAACATAGATAAAAGTATACTACCATGGATACAGTTACAGTGGAGAAAATCTTGGTGGTTTAACTAGTATTGCTAACAAATTACTTGTGACATAATTAATTTTAAAAATGTATGATGTCTGTCTAAAAACTATGGGTAAAACCAAAAACAAAACCGGTCTTAGATCTTGCTACTACTCAAATTGTGTTCCACAGACCAGCAGGGCTCACCTTACCTGTGAGCTTCTAACACTTGCAGACTCTCAGGGACTCCTTCAGACCTGCTGACTCAGAATGTATTTTAACAAGATCTCCAGGTGAGTCATATGCATATTGAAGCTTTAGAAGCACTGGCCTAGATAAATGTTGAGTTCCTTCCAAGTGGAAATATGTGTAAATTTGACAGGCTGATATGATGTCAGTATCTGCATTAAAGCCTGGCCACAAGCCCCTGCTTCCATGCCTCCAAAATTTTGGACAATCTTTCATCCTTCAAGCCTAGCCATGCTACCAAAGAGGACAAGCTGTTTTCTGGAGAACAGTTGCTACTAAGCATTAAGTTGCTGACAGATTGTTTCCACACAAAATTGCATTTCATAACAGGCATCTGCTTTAACTTTCAAGATTCCAAGCATTAGTTGCGACAGTTTTGAAGTTGTGTTTTCATCTTCATATTCATCCTCATCCCCATGACTTTTGGCACATACCTAAAGATCTGTTGGAAAATAAAACCATAAACTGGCACTATAATTTGAAAGACAAGAGGCTTTGAAACTTTTCATTATGCTGTCAAAAAAGAAAAACAGTGCTTTTAAGTTTTCAATACTTTATGGTGAATTTCTAATGCATTACTCCATGTCTGCAGTGTGATACCAAGGCTTAATTTTGCAGCAATGCATTACTTATGCAGGCATGTTATATGGGGGATTTTTTTTCCTCGTAGTTCAAAACCAATCTGAAGCTGGTTTTCTGTGCTCTAGGTTCCTTGATGAAGAGACAATAAGAGGGACTTGTTTCTTTGTGAAAAGAATGGATCACTAAAGCAAGAAACCTACTGGAAAGTAATTAACCCCATGATAGATGGAGACCTACTTCCCTTGTGTCTCTTTGCTTTTTCCCACATTTCTTTAAAGGAAAAATGTCAAGATGTCTTTGAAAATATTACCAGCATGATCCTAAATTCATAAACTTATTTCTTCTATTTTTCTTTCCCTATTGTCTTTTCTATGTCCCTCATTGTTTTGTTTTAAAGCCGGGGCATCTCAGTTCCTTCCTGACGTTCAGTGGGGAAAATGTCATCTTAATAATAGTCATAAGTGGCCCAAGAGCCATTTCTCATTAGATGATGACAGGCCCTGTCATACTCAATACTTTCCCATAAAAAAGTAAAATGAAAAAAGGCTTTATTTCTTTATTTGTAAAATATTTGGAAGTATAATGGCAGAGAGAAATGGAAAATGGAATGATTCAGGGCACCACTGACCTTAATAAGACTTAAACAAACAATAGAGACAGAGATATATCATCTGAGCCATGAAGCAATATTCTGTTTTGTCCCTTCTAAGTGTCTATTTCACAAAATGTTGGATGATAAAATATATCATTTTGTGCACAATTATCTAAAGAAAACATTTTACATTGGGATGAGAGTGAATCCCTCAAAAGAGGAGGATTTTCTCTTATGGATAAGGCAGCCATCAGCTGTAACACCCCAAGTAATGATTGCCTAATGGGCACACCTGCATTATTTATCAAGCTCCTATTGTGTACATCAGGAGGTATAGAGAAAACAAATTTCATCAGGACGTCTGAAACATGATCCCTATATGTGAGATATACTTTCTTTCTAGTGCCAATTGGAGTCTTTGTGAAAATTGGGCCATGAGAGCCACTGAGATTAAAAGCTGTTAGATGAAGCATTCTTACACAAAGAAGGCCAGACTTACCTTCAGAGTATCACTTATAAGATAAAATTTCAGGGCTGGGGATGTGGCTCGAGCGGTAGCGCGCTCGCCTGGCATGTGTGCGGCCCAGGTTCGATCCTAAACTCCACATACAAACAAAGATGTTGTGTTTGCCAATAACTAAAAAATAAATATTAAAAAATTCTCTCTCTCTCTCTCTCTCTCTCTCTCTCTCTCTCTCTCTCTCTCTTAAAAAAAAGATAAAATTTCAGGGATGCCAAGAAAGTTGCACTGCCCAAAATAATATATTCTACAACTACTATCAGGTACTTAAATTCCTACCACTGCATTATTTTATTACATATTCATGGGATTATATGACCTATTGCCATGATAATCCTGTAAGGAAAACTATCAGAATGAGTAGTGTTAATAATATAATCGGGGATTCATGAGCATCTTCTCTTCAATCGGTTTTTGAAGGGAACAGAGTAAAAACATCAACTTTCTCAAGGAATCTTTCAGACTTACGAAGGAAGGAAAGAAAAAAGTGTCAAGTCCAAGATGAGAATATACCTACTATCAAAGTCTACTGACTGGTTAAATACCCGGAAGGGAAAGTCAAAGAATGAGCAGTTCTTGGATCACAAGTGATTTTTTAGTGCATCTAGGAAATGTGAATTGAGATGCCAATGGCATCACAGGATACCAATGGAGTATGTGTGACAATGCAATGATAATGGACTTTTGCAACCACTAGCAACAGATAATTTAAGTCATATGTATCAGATAAGGTGAAGTTCAGTCACAAATATAAGAAAATAACAGCAGAATACGTCAGATAAAAGTTCTCACTTAAAAGTAGTCTGGAGATAGGCAGGAGAAGGTTGAAATGGCAGCCCTTCATTGTCACCAAGGACAAAGGCTCTTTTCATTCTCTTCTGTCATTCTAGCTCGTAGCTCCTGTCTTTTATGTTGCATGATTGTCAAAGAAGGCTGTTGGAGTTTTAGCTATTATATCACATACCAGGTGGGCAGCACCTGGTATGTGATATAATAAGTAGGTTAGAGGTGACAAAAGAGTACCCCTCACAGCTGAGTTAAGCTCTGTGTAAGGACTCTGCCCAGAAGTCTCAGATGGGGCATTTTCTGGCCAGAATTTAGTCTCATGGGCAAACCTAGATGTAAAAGAGACTGAAACATGCATTTTTTTTTTTTTTGGGCTGGGTGGCAATATGCCCAGTTATAAATTGGGATTCTGCTTAAGGAAAGGGAAGGATGGATACTGGAAGGAAATAAGAAGCCCCTGAATATTAAATTAAATCACATGTGCATGCATATTTGTGTCTTCACTTGAGCAAACTGACAGCAAGCCATTTATCCCAGGTTCTTTTTATAGTCTTCTAAGGTAGAATCAGAAATTATAACCATAACTCACTCAAGCAGATTTTCTAAATCTGTGGGCTTCAACGTCTGAAAGGCATCCAAGAACACATCTTGACAATCACTCTATTAGCACCTTAGACAGCACTTCACAGTCAATGAGCAGCTTTCATATTTTGTCCCATGCAACACATTTCAGAGGTAAGCTGTTATTCCATTTCACAGATGAGTAAACTGAGGCTAAGAGAGGTTATGATAGTTGCTTGAGGTAATTCTACTTGGACAGGAACCCACCCTTCTTTGCATATATTTGTTGCTTGTTCTGCCCCATTGAGACCACCTCTAAGCCACTGCTGGACTCTGATAATTTTAAAAGAAGACAACTAAGCTTCCGTGAATAATCAAGTCCTCTCAGCTAAGAAAAGTTTATTCTCCCTTTGAGGAATAATTATTTATGCCACTCCAGTTTGCATTGAGAAAATTCAGGCAACAATGGAAAAAAAAAAACACTGGAGGGAATTCACACTTCCAACTTCTTTCACTTTTCTGTTTGTGCAGTCCCCTCAAGTAGTTAACATGAATGTCTGATTAAATGAACAGAGTAATGGGGGCCCTCCATATATATACTTGTAAAAAGATTAGCCATCTTACTGCTTTAAGCATGTTAGAATCAATCCCAAAGACCAGTTCTACTCATCTGCCACAGGCCACCTTCACCCATTCTCTGCCTGAAATCCTGTTCCCTGCTTCTTCTTTCTCCCCATGGAGGAATCCTTATCCTTCTAGTGCCTCACTTAAAAATAACCTTGTAAACAAAGTCTTTCTGCTATGTCTGGCAGAATGAATTCCTCTCCCTCACACTTCTGGGATCATCCAGCTTTCCAGAGATTACAGTGTTGTCTCCAGGTGTAGACCTGGATTTGTCTGAGTCACCAGCCAGATGGGACAGCATCACATTCTACTTCAGTGATTTTCAATGTGGCCCCTGGACCAGAAGCAGCAGCATCACCTGGGAACTTGTTAGAAATGCCCACTCTAGACCTATAGAGTCACACACATGAGGAGGGGAGGCCCAGCCATCTGTGTTTTAACAAGCCCTCCAGGGGATTCTGATGCACATTGAAGTTTGACAAGCACTGTTCCACTCTCTTTGTCTCCCTCCTTTGTGTCACAGAGTCTGAGTGGCTGCCATGAACTGTTTTGCAGGCTCTGTTACAACACAACCAACATATAGGCATGACTAAGATAGAACCAAACTCCACTGCTAGTGTTACCTCTGCTTATTAGAGCTGAAATGTGTTAACCTTACTTACTGGACTGGTTGTCAGAAAGGAAGAAAACTCTGTCGGGTTACATCAGCAAGAATAAATTGCCAGCTGACACTCTTTGCATGTGGTAGTCACAAATACTATAAATCATTGACTGGAGTTTGGTGACAGCTTTCTTGCCCCACCTCTGTGCAGACAACATCTCGTTAGTGAGTCATGGAGATGCTAACAATATATTTACTGCATCTTCTGAGAAGTCTGGCAATTCTTTGAGTTATTTTTCTTTTTGTGTGTGAAACATCATAAAAAAGACTTGCAGTGTTTCATTTCTTTTTCTATTACACTCTCCTGCTGCTTTTATAATGCTCTTTCTAAAAAATATAGATATATAATAACAAGAGAATTTGTTTCCTGAATAGAATGGATCACACATCACCTTCTATCTGTGTGTATGTGTTTTTCTCCCTAGCCATATTTGTACACATGGGAAATAATCCTGTCTATAATGTCATCTTTAAAAGGCTGCCTCAAGGAATCTCAGTGTTGTAGGCAAAATTGGATTTTGCTGCCTTGGATCACATTATTGCTTTTCTAATTTGACTATGGCTTATCCAGAACTAGAAAACTTGGTCAGCTGGCCTATTGATTCCTTGCCCCCCAAACTTTTCTACTTGTGCCTACAGCTGAACTTGTACCTCATATTTTAACTTGCTACTCAGAAGATACAAGGTTCAGGTTGTTAATCTTTCTGAAAAATGGTGCTTCTGCTATTTTTTTTCCTTCTTTCAGAGTACAAGTACTGCTGCAGAAAGAAATGGGCCAAAGACACAGAGATGAGCAGGGAATCTTACCTAATTTTGTGTAATATTTGATTTGAATATGGGATACATGCTAGGACCCTTAATTCCCACCACTTCTAGATGAGGTTTGTAGAAAACAGTAATATGCACTGCCATGAAAGTGCTAGACGATCTTCCGCTTTAAGGACGGCTGTACCATGAAACACCTTTATAACACTGGGCAAGTAGTACAACTTCTCTGGTCTTCAATTTTCTCAGTTAGGCAGCAAGGAGCTTGGAAGAAATGGGTTTTAATATTTCCTTCTAAGTCAAAATAATACTTTTCATAATATAACTTTATAATATTTATACATACAAATAGTTGATAAAAGCATGTTTCATTTTATCAACAGCTCCTTTCCTGGCCAAGGAGGATGAGTAAGAGAATGACCAATAAAGAGAATGAATACACTTAGATTTCTCTAATCATGAGACATCTTTTTAAATTTAATTTTAACTAGTTATACTTTTTATTTATAGACACAATATGATGTGTTGGTAATATATAAAATGTGTGATGTTCAAACACATCTTCATACAAGTGGAGTAGGAAAGGTGTCAGCACATTCTAGTCAATGATTTATAATATCTATGACTACTACTGCCTAGTGTCCCTTTATGGAGCAAGAAAAACCATTCTCTGCTTACAAAGTCTTCAGCCAAACACTGCAAGGCCCATTTTCTGATCTTTCACCTGACTTTCTGTATAACTCTTGATAGACTTCCACTGATGACATCTTTTTCCTTTAACATTTCAAAAAGAAATTATCCCCTTAGAGAGGGAAAGTTGATATTTATTGTCTAACATTAGAAATTCTCAGTGATGTCCTGTCTCTTTTGTCATCTGCTGGCAACAAATGTACTTGTCTGAACCACTACAGTACAAAATCTCTTCACCCTTACTCTTGAAACAAGTGACCACTCGGAAAATTGGCATGTTATTGCTGGGGAATTCATATATTTCCCCACTCTCAGCAATCCTTAAGATGGCAGCAATTGATATATAAATACACCCTCTCACTTGCAGGCTGGGGATGAGGCCATAGGGGTAATTCTTCTATCGTGACGCCCAGAATGTATCAGCAGGATTAAGCTCTAGGTACCCATAGTGATGACTGCTTTGATAAGGTAGCTTTTACCTCTTTTCCTTACCTTACTTCTGTACTCCTACCAGTGTTTTTGTTTGTTTTGCAAATCTCTAAGTAAACTGCTTAAACTAAAATCCTCTTTGGAATTTACTTCTAAGGAAAATTAATATAAAAGAGAGCTATTTGGTGAAATTTTAAAAATTTGGATTTGGAATACAAGAGAGGGAGACTGAGCAAGAAATAGAAATTCAAACCCAAATAGTGCCTTTGCTTTGACACCACACAACAGCTAACGTAATCCTCTGAGTACTGTAGACAATTTTCACATGGATTGACGCATGACTTCACACACTACGTGGTTCAATGAGTATTAATGTCCACATCCAGCAGCATGATTATTCCTGAAAGAGTATACTGCCTTCTCAATCTTTTACTAATCTCTCTATAATTACACTCAGCAGGATATCTAAGATGTCTTTCTTGTTGTGGTGACTTGGTTTCTTAGGTGTTTCCACTTCAGTTGAGAATACCTTTGTTCCTGGCTTGGTTCTCCTTCTGAATGAAATCCCACATTTATAGCATTTGGGGAATGTCTCCATAGAAAGGATGTGGTTCTCAAGGATGTGATCTACTGCTCTGATTTCCAAGAGTACTCTAAAGAACACTCACCTCCTGTGCAAACAGTTGAGGATTCCAATTATATTATAAATATTAGTGCTAAAGTTTGTATATTGAATGACCCTCAAAGGCCCAGGTATTAAAGGCAAAGTCTCCAGTTTGGTGCTTTTGAGATGTAGCAGAAAGTTTAAAAGGTGGAGTCAAGTGGGAAGTCTTAGGTCATTGAGGGTATGCTCTCAAAGGGGATTATGTGATACTGGTCTTCCCCTTCCCCCCCCCTCTCTCTCTCTCATCTCTCTCTCTCTCTCTCTCTCTCTCATCTCTCTCTCTCTCTCTCTCTGCTTTTTTATAATTCTTGGTCATGAGGTAAATGAGTGTTTGTTCCATCACACACTCCTCATTATGATGTGCTACCTCAACATGAGCCCAAAAGCAATGAGGCCAACCAACTATGGATCCCTACCATGATGTGCTACCTCAACATGAGCCAAAAAGCACTGGGGCCAACCAACCATGGAATGGAACACCCTTTTCTCTACACAAGCAGATTGTCTCAGGTATGTGTTACAGTAAGAGAAAGCTAACTAACAATCAGCTATATATGCTTTTATATACTTACAAACTCTAATGACAGAGCAACATGAACCCTTAGATATATTTAACATGTACTAGCCTACTAAAGGTCATGGGAACACAATCTCATTTTTTGTGAATTCCAAATAAATGTTTTCCTGCTGGATATACAGTGGATGAGCACTAAACATTTATTGAAAGAAGAAATTTCTGGGCCTGTATCTAAATAGCATATAATGTGTCAATGGCTGGGAAAGTTTTAGTCTACCCCACTATGTGTGTGTGTGTGGCGGGGGGATCTTAGATATCTACCCAGTTTTTGTTCTAGGGTAATAACAGTGAATTGTTTAAAGAACCATGTTGGAAAGACAGCTGATCTTTTCTAACTTTTAGGCTTATAGTAGTGAGACATAGCCTACTGTGTTGATTAGATTGAGAAGTTTTCATTTGATGACAAGAATTCAAAATTAGGTTTTTCCTTAGAACAACTTTCATTAAGCAGAAAATTAACAAGTGGTAGGTGGAAGGGATTTATTTTAAAATAATGTGCAACTGAAATCTGTAATGCCTGGTGATTTTGTTCTTAAACAGTATTGTTTATGGCCCATGTAATAGGTCACAAATTACAGTGCTCCTACACTATCCTGAATTGCCACTGTGTTAAAGAATGATGAGTTTCAGAACAAGAAACAACTGCTGGATCGCTGACTCATTTTACATTGAGCAGCTTGTATATTCAGATGACAATATGTGGGAGTGTGTGCTGTGTATACACAAAAGCAAAATCCCATTACACTGGAATCAGCATCTCCCTACATGTCCTGTTTTTAGCTAAACATGCACAAGCCTACTGTGTCTACCATCCAGGAAGACAAATTGCATGTGTGCTGTTCTGTGATGCCTTTCAGTTAGGCTTTTTAAAAGGGTAGCCCGAAGTACTTCTAAATAGTGAAGATTGTTTTTCTATTTTTTTCCTACCATACCAGAGGATTTTCCTATGGCCTTGAATATCAGCTTTTGAATCCCTGAAAGCCCTCACCATACAATACAGCTTTTTCAAAGAGTGTAGTATTAGGACGTTCTTCTGGAACAAATTGCAGAGTTTTAAAATGATTGCAGAGTTCCTGAAGTTAGTAGGACTTTGGAGAATATTAGGACAACTTGAACTTAAGGTGCTTAAGACCCTTGTAAAAGTTTTATGGTTCTTTTATGCTTTTGCTTTTGTGTTCTAAAATGCAGAAAGACCTTGAGGGAGAAAAGAGGAAGCAAAATGTTATCAGAAGGGAAAAAAAATCTTGTGAATGCTACCTGGAGGGGAAAATGTGAAACTGGATCTTAATTTCCTTTTTGTTTTTCAAAGAATGCTGCCACATGTGAAAAATGAGACCTGTGAAGGACAGAAAATGTTCCAAAGTCACTCTTTATAACAAACCCCAAATTCCACATATGTTCATATGACTGATTGGACAAATTGTAAGTGACTATAAAGGCTCTGAAGCACTTTATTTTACACTCAAAAATCTCATTCTCCCAATTTCTATTAGGATCATTTGGCATTCATTCAACAGATACTTTTGTAATACTTACTGTGTGCCATGTACAGGATCATGATATAAAGATCCAAAGGTAGAGATAGGGGCTGGGAATACAGCTTAGTTGGTAGAGTGTTTGCCTCACATGCACAAGGCCCTGGGTTCAAAACACACACACACACACACACACACACACACACACACTCCAAAGATGATGAGCAAATCAGATAATTTTTGTTCAATAAAGAAAAAAAAAAACACAATTAGAAAGGGCTGGGCATGTGGCTCAGAGGTAGAGCACTTGCTTGGCATGTGTGAGGCCTGGGTTTCAAACCCCAGCACTTTCCCCTGAAGAAAAAGAAAGAAAAGGAGGAAGACTCTTGTAACTAGGGGACTCTTGACAATAGGTAGAGGGGCCACTGCAATGGGGTACTGCAGTGGATGAAAAGAGATTGGATTTCAATTCTAGTCCATAGGAGCTTGACTAAATGAAGTCAAGAAGATTCTTGTTCAAGAAAAGAACATTTGAACAATTTAAATCCATTTCTCTTTTGGTGGAGGATATTTGATGGATGGTACAAGCAGTTAGGCAAGACTTTAATGAGGAGAATTTCTATGAAAACAAGAAAAGTGAAGATTATTGCCTGGAAACCCAGTTTTTGAGTCCAGAGGTCAGCTAGTTGAAATTTCTAGACTTAACAAAATTGTTTTCATGAGACATAGAATTTGTGTTTCCTTAGTGAATTACTCACTGAGTAAAGAAAACCCTTTTAAACCCTTTTTTTAAAACCTTTTTTTAAAACCCTTTTTTTCTGAGAAAACTTGCTCTCTTAATAGGGAGAAAACGAAATTATAAATTTACATTAGTACATTATTCAGCCCTTACAAAGAAAGAAAAAAACTTATAAATCAATACATCTAATCTTAGCAGCTTGACCACACATAAAAGTATTTCTCCACAAACTTTCTACAACTTTTAAAATATTCATTTCATTTTCTTCCTACTCTTTTTCTCTTTCTCATGTGAAACATAGTCATCTTACTTTAGACAAAATTACTTTCTTATTCTTTTAATGAAAACACATTCTTCATACCTTACATACTTTTCCTTATTAAAAAACATATCTTACTTTCCTTGCATATTTTACATATGAATTTCCCTTAACCCTTATTATTTCTAGTAGTTTTAATTACATAACTTGATTATAATTTTTAACCATCAGTAAACTTGCTTTTACAGAGAAAACTGGGAAGTAGACAATTGTGAAGTTTATCAATCCCAGCATTCTGTACAAAAAAAATTTGTGAGTATATCATCTCACACTTCTTATAGGAATGTGCTATTCCTCACAGTACACTTTTTTCATGTTTATTGATAGACCCAAATATATTTTGGGCCTATCTAAAAATACCAATCTGGGAATATATAAACCTGACCTTAGGTGATTAATATTTGAGTAGTTTGTCTTATTTAGAAGTGATCTAGATATTTAATATCTATTATCTGATTTAATTTTGTGCAACTCTAAAGTCTCACAGTCCCAAACATTTTGGAAACTGCTTTCAGGCAGACATTATAACATCAATCAAGGACAGCCATCATCTCAAGTTATTTCTCTGTTAACTATTTTTAAAGTATATGCATGTCAGGCAAGCATCAAAAAGCAAAACCTAAAAAAGTGAGCCATGGGGCTTGGGTTGTAGCTCAGTAGTACAGTGCATGCCAAGTACATGTGAGGCACTGGGTTGGATCTGCGCACCACATAAACAATAAATAAACAAATAAAATTAAGTTATTTTAAAAAGCTAACCCATCTTCTTTGTTTAACTGTTCTGCTTGATGTACATGAAGTGGTTGACACTGAACTTTTACTTGTACACTTGTTCTGAGATTGAATTTATAATTTAAAATATGTAGTAGAGACAACATACTAGTAAACCCAGGTAGAATAAAAATGTATTTTCCTTATATGGAAGCTAGAGACAAAAAAAGTATAAAAGATGGGATCTAATAAAATTAGAAGGAAGACCAGAAGAGTAGTGAAAGGGGGGACCAGGGAGAGGGAAGAAATGAGGGAAAGGGGTGGTACTAGGGAATGAAATTAACAGATTATGTTATGTGCTGTATGACTATGTCATAATGAATCTCACTACTATGTATAATTATAATGCACCAATAAAATTTAAAAATTACAGTCACTCACAAATATAATGTATGTTCCTTTCCTATTTAATGTTAACAAGTTATAAGACATTCCCATTTTATTAAACCAACAATATTAAACCAATCTTACCAAAGATCAACCAAGTCATGTGAAATTGAAAACCATTTGAATTAGTTCTGATTTCTGGCAAATTTAGTAATATTTAATCTATATAGGTCTCATATATCTGTATGTCAATTTGAATAGACCTCCTTTAAGAGATTTTATAAATTAATTTGATAATATCATCCAAAAGTAGAATAACATAAAATACATTACACTTACACACACACACACACACACACACACACACACACACACACATATATATATATATATATATATATATATATATATATATGTGAAAACAGAACTTGTAGCTTTAATTTTAGAATTTTGGCTATGAGTCAGGAAACAGTAATATAATTTTATATTTTACATTGTGTTTCTGACCAAAATGAGACAAGTTGAGCACCCTATTCCATAAGGGCTAAAAATTTTTATCAATTATTTTTTTGGAAAAGACTGCCAAATTTTTCCTTTGCCCTGAAATGTAATCTAATGAAAGTTTTTTTATTTAATTTTAGACAAGAGACTGAAGGTACATCAAACAGATAACTGGGTATGTCCAAAATCCACTTGAGGCAACAAAATAGTCAATTTGTTTCCAATTAGCTTTTCTTTTCAGCCCCAGAGAGTTGCTTTTAGGAGTTTCTGAGTCACTTTAGAGCCCCTAATGGTAGCAAAGGACTAAAGTTGAAGTCAGTGCCTGAGAGAGTTGAGGAAATGGAGTGGGAAGAGAAAAGTATGGCAGGGATAGTGGTCAGAAGGTTGAAAGAAACAGGACTTAAAAGGTGACATATAAAAGTATTTAAGGGATCTAAAAGAAAAAAAAAATATATATATATATATATATATATATATAAAATATATATATATATATATATATATATATATATATATATATATTTTTTTTTTTTTTTCTTTTTTTCAGTCCTAGGTATCAGACCCAGGGCCTCATGCATACTATGCAAGCTCTCTACCACTGAGCCACATCCCCATTCTTCAAGGGAATTAAAGATTGAAGGTGATAAAATAAAGAATGAAGAGCATAGGCGATAGGAACAGAAAGGCCTTACAGGAGCTAGTTTAGTGAGATCTCAAGTTTTACAAGGAGGCTACTAAAATTACAAATAATCCTGAGCAAAATCATGTCTACAAGAGAGGAAGTAGACAAATCTAGCAGAATATACAGTCAGCAGGGGTTTTGAGAAGTGGGCTTTTAGACTATTGAGAAGTTTCAATGGGAGAAGCAGAATCAAACACAAAAGAGAGGTCTCACAAATCTCTGGGAATAAATTGCCAGCCTAGGGAGTCAAGAAGTAATTCCCACTTGAGGAATAAAAATTCCCACTTGAGCAGGAAGATTTTTCTATCCCAGAGCCAATTCAAGGATTCAGGGAATAAATGTAACCCCCAATCCAGACAAAAAAGCCAGGAAGAAAGACTTCTGGTCCATCAAGTACTGCTATAGTTTGTTCCCATCAAAATTAATGTTGAAATTTGACCCCCATGGTGAGTTATTAAAAGGTTACAAACTTCATCTAACTATAATATTTGGAGTTGGGGCCGCTGGGAGGTAATTAAGTTAAATGAGGAGATAAGGGTGGAGACTCCAAAGAAACTGATTTTATAATAAAAGGAGGAGAGACCTGCAGTAGTATGCTGAGTTTTATCATGTGATGCTCTGTGTTGCTTTGGGGCTCCACAGAGTCCCTAGCACAGGAAGGACCTAATCTTATACAGATACCCAATCTTGAACTTCTCAGTCTTCAGAACCATGAGCCAAATAAACCTTTATTCTTTATAAATTACTCATTCTGTGGTACTCAGCTGTAGCAGTAGAAAATAGGCCAAAGTAGGTATCTTTCAAAAGAAACCCAGGACTCCAACCCAACTTTAAAGTGCACATTCCGAATCATAAGATCCAAAATCTATCCTCACCATGCTTTAACAGATCATTTTCCAGAACACTGGTTCAGAAATCAGACTTACCAAAGGATCCTTGATCAGTTAGGCAGAAGTGAAGACAAAGGTTTCAAGGGTGTACATTTGGGATTCTGGGTGAGGGGTTCAGGAGTCCAACGATGAATCTGATCATATTAAGTCACTGTTACCATAACTGTCAAAAAAACGTTATTCATAACATTTGTTAAAATCTAGGAAATTCTGTTCAATAGGGGGCTATCACAATTGGTTCAGGGACCAGTGCAGTGGAGATTTACAATGGAGGAACTGGGCTTAACTTCAATATGATAAATGACTTTTTATAGCTAAGAAGTAAGGTGGGGGTTAGTGGAAGGAAATTTAGTAAGAAGAAATAACAAGGGTAAGGGGGAATTCTTGCTAGACTGAACCAATAGGATTCTTGCTTAAGGCAGGCCAGGGTAATCAAATATCAAATATAGTATGGGGCATGTGAAATTTGGACAGATATTCAGGATGGTCAGGAGCCAGGAGTATCACTAAGGGTGGGGGTTTTCACTAAGTTGACTTATTAGGATTCTTGTTCAAACTGGATTCTGCAAGCACAGCAAGGAAACCTAAGAGGGCTCAGAGGAAACTGATTAAAGTTTGGTCAAAGGAGGGAGTCTGAGTTTCTTTTACCTGTTGGCATTTACCATCTAAAGTACACAAGTAATGTATTACAAATGATTCCAAGTGTTGCCAAGGAAAACAGAATACACCTTGAAAGTACAGGAGGACTATTTGCTTTGGGGGATGGGAAATGGATACCACAAACCAATAAAGACTGAGCTGAAATCTGAAGGGGCCCTCCAGGCTGTAGGAAGAATCTGGAAAAGGGTACTTGTACCATCAATGCTCTCAGAATTGAAAGGCCATAATAGAAAAGTGGAGGTAGGGTGGAGAGAAGTTTTGGGAAGAAAGCTTCAAATCTGTCTGAACACACACTGAACAGATGATACAGCTCCTTTCAGCTTCATACTAGAGATAATGGGCAGCCTTTGAAGGGTTTGAAAGACATGACAAGGTCTGATGGGTGCTTTAAGAAGATCACTGTGTCCAGATGGTGGATAAGAGATTGGGCGGTGGCAGAAGAGATAAAATGAGAATTTCTTGAAATATTTAGGCCAGCATCATAGGGCTGGATTGGAGAGTGAGCAATCTGAAGGGAACAAGAACCACACTCAGGTACCAGGTGGTCAAAGATGTTGGGGCCATTCTCTGAAACAGAGAGTGGGAGAGGAAGAACAAGAGAAAGAGGAGAGTTATCACCTTCTGGCCGATGCCTCCCATCTTTCCAAAGTAGTGGTTTTCAAATTTTGACAGTAACAAATACATTTTACATAGTTTCTCTGTAGATGAAGTGTGGTGAAGTTCCATATTTCCTATCTTATTACGTTTAAAAAAAAACAAAAAAAGATGGCCGCCAGCTTGCGCTGGTAGCTGGTGACCTTGGCAGTGACATAGGCTGTGACGGAGGAAGGTAGCATTGTGAAGAGGCTGTGGTATCCTTTGTGATGCCTGGGCCATGGTGCTGACCATTGGGGTGTTGGGAGATGCTGGTCAGACAGTTCGGGCTGCTGTTTCAGCCCGAGCGTGGCGGGCGGCTGCTCTGCGGCCCCAACCTTCCGCAGCCTTTTGCTCGCCAAGCATGGCAGCCTCCACCACCTCCCACCGGCCGATCAAGGGGATCCTGAAAAACAAAGTTTCCACCAGTTCCTCGGTAGCATCTCCTGCCCAGCCATCAGGAGGTGCTACCCAGGAGGTGCAGCGAAAGAAATCTCAGAGGTGGGATGAATCCAACATTCTGGCGACGCACCGTTCATCATACAGAGACTATGATTTAATGAAGATAAACGAGCCTGGCACTCTCTGCGTTAGTGTACAAGATGACGGGGAAGATCCCAGTGAAGTCGAAGCAAAAGAAGACGTGACTCCAGACATCTTAGCTAAGAAACTAGCAGCCACTGACGCATTTGGGCCCGATTGCCAGGAAGAAGAGCAAGACAGCAGTGAAGCGCACACCAGCAAATACCTTCTCGATAAACAAGAGAAACAGAGACAGTTTGAGATGAAAAGGAAGCTTCATTACAACGAAGGACTGAACATCAAGTTAGCTAGACAATTAATTTCAGAAGACCTACAAGCTGAAGCGGAAGAAGATAAAAATCAAGAAAGTCTACATTTTACAAATGAAGAAAAGACTACTACAGAAGAAGCTCACACAACAGAAGAACTACACACCCAGTCATGCAATGCCTAGAAGACCTTTGTTGCTGTGAATTATTATCAAAATGCTTCTTCTCTTTCATAATTCATGCTTTAACTGCTGATTTGCCGATCGGTTAAATTGTACTACCAGAAATTAAATGGTAATCTTAAAAAATAATAGATTTGGTGGAAAATGGCTATCTGTTCTTGCACCTAATTCTTTGCTACAAATGTAGATCTTGACATTAGTCCAAAACCACATCACTTTTATAAATCTACTGGTTAATGTGTATATAGTTTTTTTAGTGTGTTGAAGGCTTAAATGGGGACAAATTTATATTCACTTCTAGATGTACTAGGTTTTACAGAAAAGATTTTGTTAAATCAAATACAATTGATATGGTAGGTTGTCTGGGTTGGTATTTAGGCGGAAAACAACTTGTCTTCAGGATGATTTTCCTGTTTATACATTATAAGATTTATTGTTGAATTTCCTTAGCTTAGTACCTTTAAAATTTCTCAATTTTAATTCAATATTTAGAAGGAAATGACAATTTTTTAAAAAATCAAAAGTAGCCATTTTTATGTGGAGATGTCAGGTTATAATTGGAGCAATACCCTGGTTTTTTAGACACTAGGTGGACAAATTTGGTGTAATTTTTAAAATTATAATGCTATCTCAGTGTTCCCTTCTGATATATTCCTAACCTTTATCTTTTGTTTCGTCAGTCCTGTTGACCCAGTACATACCCAATCCTTTATGATGTTTCATAGATTGTCATGGCATTAGTAAATCTTCTTTCCCTCAAATATTTTCTTTTATTGCAGCAGTATCATTTCTATTTTGACGATCATGGTCTATTCAGTTTCCCAGTGTGTGGAGAAAATAGATTGAATATCAGAGGGCTATATACAAGAAAGAAAATTCAGCTACTAAGCTAAAACATTTTGGTTTACAACTTGCTATTGTTAGCTTATTGTTTGATCCAATTAGTTTTTAGACATCAAATGAGTTTCTCCATTTTTCATGAAAGAAAATCAGTAATGTAGTTCCTGAATATATACAGAAGAAAGCCCAAAAAGTTTGTGTGTTTCCTTTTTTAAATTGAGAATTAAATTGTATATGAATGGTATATAAATTGCAGATTCATATACAGTTATATGAAATAATACAGTGTATTTGCTAACAAGTGAGCACATATTAAGCATAGCCACATGTCAGGGGCAATTGCCTGGGATAGGGAGAGAAAGATGAATGCCACAAAAGAGATTCAAGAATTGAAGGAGATGTCTGAAATGTTATTTATGAAGGCCTCTTGAGGAAGAAGATACCTGTATTCAAAGAGGGACAAGATTTTTGGTTGGGGTTACATATCTATTTGAACAACAAAGGTGCATTCCAGATGGCTGCAGAACAAGCACCAGTTTTAGAAGAGGACTGCTGTGTTCCAAGTTCCTTCTTCCTAAAGGTGAGGACAAAAGGAGCCCAACCCTAGTGACCTGTTCCTGCTCAGCAGAAGAGGAGATGAAACATTTGGCTAGAATTGGAGATGGGATACAGAAGAGGGGCAAACCATAAAAGACTACATACATGAGGAAGTGATGGGGCCATTAGAGGAAATAACACATGGGCCTACAATGAGGGGTGGTCAACTTGGAGAATCCTTTTCCACAAGATTATGCTCACACCGTTATTTCCCCAGCACATCACACTTCAGCGATTGGGGAGAAATCTACGCAAGGAGAAAGAGGGATGGAGCCTTCAAAATGCATATTTGGGGAGGAGCACATCAAATAACTTCATATAAGAAACTTGATGAAGGGCTGGGTTGTGGCTCAGTGGTACAGCACTTGCCTAGCACATATGAGGCACTGGGTTTGATCTCAGCACCACATTAAAAAATCAATACTATAAAGGCATTGTGTCCATCTATAACTAAAAATATTTTTAAAAAGAACCTTGATGAAATTAGCACTACCATTTCATAATCAGAAAATTCAGTACATAAGCAACAGGATGCAACATTACAAAATACACATTTAAGGAGAAGCAGAATAGACCAAGCTCTTGACCACCAGCTATGCTTGTGGGGCTTCAGCAGCCAAACCTGCATGTGCAGATGACTGTGGAGGATTTATGAATGCAGACTGTAAAACGTCTGGGGAAAACTGAAAATTGTTGGTGTGTATCTCTGTGTGTCTACATGTGGGCATGGGGGAAAGCTGCCTCAGGCGTTCTTCCCCACCAGTATAAACACAGTTCTCTAATACAAGGTTATCCATTATTAGTTCCTAAGAAATATAAAGAATTGTATTTATCATTGTGTAGGCAGAGCATTTTTGCATCACTGAACCTGCCTATGCATGCTGGGTACTAAATAGCTTATTCTTCCAAGCAGCCTTCTTTTTCTTCATCTTTTTTCCCCCAGTTTTAAAGCAGACTCTTTGAAAGGTGCATATGAACCCGGTTTCCATAGCAATTGCAAGCATCAGTGATAACCCACAGCTTCTAAGTTATAATACACAGGCTACTCTATTAATGAGTTTCAAACTGCATTTCCATGAGACAACGGCTCAGCCACTGATAGATAAGGTCAGACCCCATCTTCAAACTTTAAATTAAATCAGAATAGATCAAAATGAATGGAGGGAGGAGGTGTCCTTTTGGGAAAGTGTGCTGTTAAAAAATATGTTCTTTGTGGAGGCAAAACAGTTGCTTTTGTGGTTTGTAATGCCCAGATGGAAAAATTTTAAAACAGATACAGCTTCTTCTGGGTTATTAATGGCATGTTGTCATTTTCTTATGCTATTTGTGAGTGAATTTTTCCAACAGTAGCTCAGATTCTTAAGAAAGCACACAATCTTTTGCCCCAGGAAGAGCAGGTGTGGTTGTTAATTCTTGCCAGGCAGGTCTGGAATAACACAATTTCAATGATAATTTATGAAATTATTTATTCATGCACTGAAAACCAAGACTGTGTGCTTGTTTTTAAAAAGTTCCCAGTTTACTGGAGGGTTCAGCCATGCCACCAAGGCCATTTCTACCCTGTGCAAGAATGCATGACCTGGATCCTTGAGGGACATTGCCTAAAGTATCGAAAGGCCTTCCCATGGAGTTGAATTTGAGGAGAAATAGATTGGCATTCCAGATGTAGGTAACAGACATTGTAGCTCTTTTGGGGTAATACAAGCTATCCTATAAGAGTCATAGTATAGAATTGAAGAGTTAAGAAGGGCTGTGAAAGGACCCAAACACTGCACAAAGGCAAAGGGAGCCACTAACATTTTTAAGCAGCAGTGATTGAGCACATTTAGGTTTTTGAGACACCACTATGGCGGAGGGTACAGCCTTGAATGAAACAGGGTGGGGAGGACAAAGCTGGAGACAGGAGCACAAATATGTGACATGAATTTCAGGAAGCTTTTGACAGTAATGTTTAAGTGCTGAACCCCTTATCTTGTATTCATGGCCAAGTCACAACCTGTCCTACACCAGTGTCAAGCACAGAGTTGTTTCCAGAGTAGCTATATCAACATCACCCAAAAGCTGGTTAAAACACCAAATACTTAGGCTACATCCCAGATGTACTGACTCAGTCTCTCTAGGGCTGGGGCCCAACCGTGTAGATTTTCATAAGCTCCCCAGGGTACTTTTCTGGATTTTCAGGTTGGAGAACCACTGCTCTACAATACAAACTTTGAATTATCTAAGTTCAATTTTTTAGGACAGATTTTACTGTTCGTGTGTGTATATATGCATGCTTGCATAATATGTACACAATTTTGCAAACTATATCACATTGAATTTGAGGACTGCACACAGGTTTGCTAGGAATATTTCACAAGTATGCTGCCAGACTAAGACCAGGGCTGTATTCAGTCTTTCCCCAAAATTAGTACAACCACTATGGAAATCAGTATGGTGGTTCCTTAAAGGGCTAGACATGGAAATACTAATTCAGCTATTCTACACTTCAATATTTATCCTAAAGAATTAAAATCATCATACTACAGTGATATATACCCATGTTTATAGCAGCACAATTCACAATAGCCAAACAATGGAACCAGTCTAGGTGCTCATCAACTGATGAAAAGACAAAAAAAAAAAAAAAAAAAAAATATATATATATATATATATATATATATATATATATATATATTATATGACATAATGGATGAATATATATATGAATATATATGAATATAATATATATATATATATATATATATATTCATCCATTATGTCATTTGCAAGAAAATGGATAGAACTAGAGATCATTATATTATATAGCCAAATAAGTCAAACTCAAGATTAAGAATTGTATGTTTTCTCTCATAGGCAGAAGCTAGAGAGGAAAAGGAAAAAGAAAGATGGGGGCAGATCTCATGAAAATCAAAGGGAGATCTGAGGAAGGACAAAAGAGTAGAAGATGGGGAGGGAGGGAGAAAATACTGGAGAGTGATATTGGTCAAATTATATTGTTATATTGTGTGGCATGTACAAATATGCAACAACTAATCCCTTCAGTATGTACAACTAGAAGGCACTAATAAAAATATGGGAAAAAATATTTCCCCAGGCTTCCCCATGAAACAATTTCTCTAGTCCCTCCTCCTCATCCTCTAGTACGTTTCGCTGTCCTCACACTGGTCTAGTGAACATTCCTAATGCCACCATGGAACTCACAGGACTTTACATCTCCAGATTTGCTAGGGCTATTTCCTCCCCCCCCCAACATATATCTTCCTGTTTTTATTGTGTGTATCACTCAATCCTCCACATTAGTGAAAATCCCACCTCAAACTCCTAAATCAGAGTGACTTAGAAGAGGCAGAAGAATCTAGTAATTAGCATTACATTATTTAGAGTCAAAGAGATCTGCGTTTGAATCCAGTCTGCAATATGTCAGCTGAATCATCTGAGGTAAAATACTTCACCTGTTTGAGCAAGTTTGCTCACAGTGAAATGAGGATAGCAATAACATACCTTCCATGTACATTTTATTGGAATGACTAAATGAAAATATGTTAGTGAAACACAATGGCTTCTAGTAAATATTCAGTAAATGGTAGCTGTTATTCTTCTCATTTGCACATATTTTCTCTACATCTTTTAAATTGCTGATAATTTCTGGAGAAGTACTAGACATTTCTGAATCCACTTCTCTTCTCCCAGTGGACTGAGAGACTTTTGCAGACAGCTGCACCCATGTGTCTGATATCTCCTTACACAGTGCCTTATACCCAACAGATGCTATGAAATGGAGATTGCACTTGAATGTGCCTTCCTTTTGTCCAGTTGGATAGTATAATCCACAAATGACTTACTACTTAAATACAGTTTGTACCCCTGAGGCTCCTCAACCTTCAGTGTCATGAGCTTTAAGGGACAAAGCGAAAAGGTGACAGTCTCAAAAAGTAAGGCTTGAGTGGCAGTTACTTTAAGTAACCTTCTCTTTGAGGATGTCCTTGGTGTTTTCATCACACTATGTCTGAAAAGTTGGAGATGAAATGAAAGGACAGCAAGCAGGATTTGGATGTAAAGCCAATCTACAATTTAATTTTAAAATTCATTGAAACTTCTAGGACACAGTCAAGTTTATGAAAGAAAGGAATTAATTCTGTTTCATGAATCCAAACCACAGGTAAGAACCACATCCAGTTATTTATAGTAACGTATGACACTTTATAGTCAGAATGTTTCTGATTCTTATTTTTTCTTTCTGAACTCCCTTTATTAATCATTGCTGGCTTTCATAGAAAATTTTTATGAGTGAAAATTTGTAGAGCTAGAAGGGACCTAAAAGACCCTTTACAACAACTGCTTCAACTTAGAGGTAAGGTCCTCTGTCTCACAAATAGTAGAGACCAAATTATCACCCAGAGTTTACAAACCCAAGGAGAGGCTATGCTTTTATATGGCCACAAGATCTTTCCCTGTACACAGGGGGAACATAAATTGAAGACATGTTCAAGTGGTTTCAAGTTGGTTGGGAGACCCTTCTTGTATTTATAACTCAGGAAAGTCTTCCGGGAGAGGATGTTTTCTCTTAGAAAGTCTAATTTCAGACAGTACTTGATGCCCTCTCTGGCTGATACTTTGTCTTTTCAAGCTGCATGAGGCTTAACACCTAGCCCCTCTGGCAGTGCTTGGGCATAAAAATAATGGAGAATAAAAAATATCAGTGGTGCACCTGGGACAACTCACCATCCCTATATCCCCATATTCTCTGAGTGACAGAGAGTCACTTATGGTCCCCTCACAGTCTGTTTCCTCTTACCTTCCTTATTTGTGAGGTGTGAAACTACCCATGTCATAGGGTTGGTGTGAGGAGTTTATGAAGTAACACGTGGAGAGAGCTTAGCACAGCGCTAGGCACATGTAAACACTCAGTCAACATGGGCTACACTTAATAATCTTTTTGTTAGCATTATTCCGGAGTTCTGCATGGGACTCTAGCACCAATCAAAGCCAGCTGGGTTCCTGCCCTGAAATCCAATATTGGAAAAGGGCAAACTCTGTGGCCTACAGAACAGGCAGAATATATGACAAGACCAGGGTCTACACTTTCTTCACATCACAGGCGGGACTTTGTGCTTGAACTGACACTTGTGTGTACCAAAATTAGACATTGTGGTGAACCTTGTGATTTACCCCCAGATGCCTCCTTAGGATCACAGCTTCCGAGAATATCGTTCCCACATGGCCCTCATCTGTCAGCCCCCTTCTTTCCAGGAATACCTCAGCTGATGAGAAACCTTTGGCTTAAGACCATGTCCCTTCCTGGGGTGTCCCCAAACTCAATGACTGTTCAATGTGGAGATCTAATGGTCCTCTCCATTTGAGCCCAACTTGGGACAATTCTGAGAGGTCATCCCATGTTCAGGGCTCCCTGTGGAGGTGGCCAAGGAATACCATTGTGACTTTGTTACTGCTTGACTTCTCCCTCTGCTCAGTCTTTCTTCTTCTCCCTATTTACTGGTAATGCTCCCAAAAGCCCCCTTCAATAGCTTTTGGTATGCTAATCTCCAATTTAGCACCTACTTCCCAAGGGAAATCAACCTGCAACAGATCTCTAATATCAGAAATGCTGAAGTAGGTATGATCTAGTGTCAAACTCAAACTTCTATGCTCAGACTTCAAAAAGGGGCCATCTGAGATTCACTGTAGCTACTGACATTTCAGAGCTTTTGGGCTGCTGACTCTTTCCTCGTAGGCAGCATAGAGAGCAAGTGCCAGAGGACTGTTAGCAATGAGAAATAAACAAGGGATAAAAACACCCACCTTAAGGTAAGCTTTGCCATACTTAGCTGTTCTTTTGGCATGACTCACTTGCCCCTAACTCTGAAATGGGACATGAGGAGAGCCAAATCTTCCCTTGCCCAGTCAACTCAGTTGGAACTTTAATTAGGATTTTGTTCAGATCCCACAGGGCCTCCAAGTTTCTCTTTTTAAAAAAATCATGAATGTATTAGGATTTTGTATCACTAGTTCATTCGACTCTGATCAGAAGGGAGTTTAAACATGGACCTTGTTATTGACAATCTCAAGTCCAACTAACATCAAATAGGTATCATGTACATTCTTAAAGCTCTGGTGGAATGAGATGAACATCATTACCCTAGGTACATATATGAATGCACATATAGTGTGACTCTACATCATGTACAACCAGAGGAATGAAAAGTTATGCTCCACTTGTGTACAATAAATTGAAATGCATTCTGTTGCCATGTATAAGTAAATAGAACAAATAAAAAATGAAGAAAAAATCTGTAAAATAAAAACAAATCCATCCAATATACTTAAAAATGTGGACAGAAGCATTATCTGTTAGAAAATATATGTGAGTTATCATCATGAGGTGGAAGCTCTTCAATGTGAAATTTTAAATTCCCTGGTTTGAATGCTATATATAGTCTCAGTGTATCAACTCCAAGACTCTAATCTGTGCCCTTCTGGCACCTTGTGATAAGAAAGAAAAATTATATTTTAATTTCTGTGTATTTCTTCTATTGCTAAAATAATCTTCAGTCTGTGACATTGGATTTTGGAAAATTATGATGAAAATAGTAAAAGTAATGTATATATTATTAGCATTATTTATTTTCATACAACATCATTAATATCCCTGGAGTATCCAAACCTTTTTATTTCTCATCTGTTTTATTCCTGCCACAAATAAAAATTCCCTGCCCTGGAAGGCTTTGATTCCACAGCACTGAAGTTTCAGAAAAAAATTATGGAAAATGAAAAACAAAAAACTGATGATAAAGTATTCTTAAATCTGTATTCTCAAATCTCATCTCAAGATCAGAAATGAGAGTACCAACTAGTGAAAGCTAATGTGGGCATTGGCAAGTTCTCGACCACCTGGGATTCAAGCTGGATTTTTTGGGGGGGTGGGGGTGGCGGGGGGGGGGGGCAAAACTTTTACCTTCTATGTATTGATGTGTTGATAGTTCAGTTCATTTGAGATCCACAGAGGACTGGTGGTGTAGTTCAGTGGTGGAAAATTTGTCCAGCATGTATGAGGCCCTAAGTTTGATTTTCAGTTCTGAAAAAGAAAAGAAAAAAGTGAAAGAAATTTAAAGAAAATAAATGACGTAAATTTTCCTAAAAGGTACAGTGGTCGTCTCACCTTTGTAAATTCATTGTCTCCAGAGGGCTCAACAATATGGAAGTTAGTACACAAGTTCGGTATTGATAATAATTCAGGGCATTCCCTTCTAGGTAACTTTAGTCATATCACTGAGTTTTAATTTCTAAGTCAAATTGGTTCATACTGCACTGGGAATGCAGAAATGAATGAGCTGGTCCATATTCTCAAAGAGTTCAGTTAACGGTGGCAACTGTTTGCTTAATAACGGTGACACACTGTGGCGACGATTTAGGGCTAATGCTAGGCACAGGACCTCCTGCAGAGAGCTTGGGGAGAAGGGGAGCATGGCTGCTCCCCCCCCCCCCCCGCATGACCTGTCAGCCGCAGCGGCCTGTCAGACCCAGATCCCGTGAGCTGCTGGGTCTCCCGGCCCAATCCTGTCCTCCCAGGCCAAGTCGCAGGACATGGCGCCCTTGGGTGGCGAGGCGAGGTGAGGTGTGAGACACGGGGAGAGGGATAGGGTTAGGGGAGCGGCGGCTGCACGAACACAGCAGGCGGGCAGGGGCTTCCGGGAGGCCAGGGGACCCCAGAGCCCGGCCACCATTAGACAGCGGAGCCCGCAGGTCCGGGCCCAGGGCCACTTCCTGAGATGGCACGTCCTCCTCCACTCGGTGGACAGGGGCCCAACGTCCTGGAAAGTGCGCGGGTGGTCAGCGGCCCCCCACCCCCGGGAGGACCCTTAGGGGTCCACTGGGGAGCGTCAGTGGTCCATGGGGGGAACCGTTATCGTCCCATGGGGGGACAGTTAGTGTCCCATGGGGAGAACTGTTAGTGGTCCATGTGGGGAAAGTTAGCAGTCCATGGGGCAAGGGGACAGTTAGCCTTCCATGGGGGGAAACCATTAGTGGTCCATGCGGGGACAGTTAGCATCCCATGGGGGGAACCATTAGCTCTATAGGGGAAAGCATCAACTGCCCACGGGAAGAGGGTTACCTGCCCTTGTGGGGAATGGTCAGTGGTCCACAGGGAGAACAGTTACTGGTCCACAGAGGGAATGGTTAACTGCCCATGGGGGGAACCATTAGCTGTCCGTGGGTGGAAGGGTCAGCCGCCCAGCCTTCCAGCTGTTGGTGTTGGTTCTACAGTAGAGAGAAAGGGCAGAGGGACACACCACGTGTGACCAATTAAAAGTGTCCTCCACCCTGGCCGTTTGTAGAAGGTCTGTGTATTTAATATGAAAAAGCTGCTCTCAACTTTCCCCCTAACTGTTGACACTTCTGCTGCATCTGGACATTGTAAATGTAGAGAGGTTGCCAAGGCATCATAGAGTCAGAAAAGAACACATCTTGTAAATGCCCATTTGTTTAAAAAAAAAATCAGAATTGTGTCCTGGAAGTGCGTGAAATGGAGTTGTTAGACCTCTAGGAGCCACACTTGTCCATGTTTGTTCCGTGGGTTAGAGGACATGGGGAAGACTCCCACTGTGAGGAGGAGGAGGCCCTGAGCCAGGCTGCTTATATGTAAATGACATTTTTTTTTCCTATTATAGCCTTTGTTTTTTGTGTGTGCGTTTTATTCCTTGTTACTGTATGAATGAAGTAGTCTTTTTTCATGTTCTAAAGGGCCTGATATATATTTAAAGAAAAGTAGTAAAATACAACACATTTTGTAATTAAAAAAAATCTTATGAAATGTTTTTGGGGACAATAGCCAGACCCCCTGTTTAGCACTATATATCATTGTGTACTGGTTCTTCAGAGTGCCATGCCAGTGTCCTTAAAATGAGGCAAAAGTAACCATTGTTCTGTTTGTCTAACATTGATGTGTGCGTAGTGTATATAAAGGACAAATAAGTCCTAATCTACATCTAGTCTTTCTAGATGTTAAAGAGATTGCTAGTGTATGATAAAAGTAGAATTAGTAAACAAATTTTGTAAGTGTTGTTGAAATTCCTAGGAAGGATTGTCTTCTGAAAATGTAAGTGCTATAGCCCACTGGGTCAGTGAAGGGCCAGACATTTTCCAATTACAACTATTGTTATATGTGTGAAGTTTAGTCAAGATCAACATGTACATAGTGGGCAAATTGAGTCCTTACTTGAAACATCTAGTCTATCAAGATGTTTACAAGCGCCTGATGTATATTAAATGTAGAGGTAGTAAAATATCACTTTGTAAATACATTTTTGCTTTTTTTTTCTTTTTTTTATTGGTTGTTCAAAACATTACAAAGCTCATGACATATCATCTTTCATACTAAAATTTATATAAAATATTGTTTTTTGTGAATGAAATTCTCAAACCATCTCTATGAGCAGCATAGTACTAACCATACTTGTTCAGTGATGGGGAGGAGGTGGGAGGGAAGCAATTGCAAAAGGTAATATGTTAGTGTGTTCATACTTGAACATCCTCAGACATTATTTTTCTGTGTTTTGTGTTTTTGCTTTTTGCTGTGTATGTAGTGTGTATAATGGACAAATGAGTCCCGATGTAGATGTTAAAAAGATTGCCAGGATATGATCAGGTAGTTAGAAAAATTAGCAATTTTGTACATTTTGTGTTGAAATTCATAGGAAAGTTTACCCTCTGTAAATGACTTCTGGGTATGAATTTGTTTAACCACCTCTAAGCATAACATATGCTTATACTTGTCCACTGGACTGAAAGTAGTGAAAAGAAAGTGAAGGGGGAAGGTTCAAAGACAAAATGGTCATATTAGAAGATACCTCAGATATAACCATTGCTATGTGTGCAATTTTATTTACCAGTGCACTGGTAAATAAAATTGCAGATTCTTATGTGGAATATCTAGTCCTTCTATATACTTTGAAATGTTTGCTATATTTAACAGTAGAAGTAGTAGAGTAAAACTTTTTGTAAATAGCTTTTAAAATAGATTGAAAATACTGTGTTTGGAATTGTTGAACTACCTCTGAACAGAAAAAAAAGTAAGCACAGAAGTAGACATTGAATGTCCATTTTAAATAGAAACCTCCCACTTTTACCCATAGACTTTACACAACATTACAAATATTTGGTTGGTACTTAGGGAGAGGAGAGAACCTTTATGATCATCTCCAACTTATAGTCTTTGCAGGTGCATAGAACTCACAAATTTGTGCCCAGCATCTATTTCTTATTTACTGAGTTCAAGAATGACTTGACTGATCTGGTATCACATTGTCATGTGTAAAAGGTAATAAAGGAACAATGATAAAGAAAATACTACTAACAATATTTAATATTCTTTGACTATTTATTATGTGCCAGATCCTGTTCTAAAGTTTTGCTGGTATTCTAATTTCTTATCATCATGCTTTGAGAGAGTTGCTAATATTATTCTAAGTTCATAGATAGGAAAAATGAGTAAAAGAAAAGTTAAGTAAGTTATACAAGATTAAGATCATTTCCAGCAAGTTCAGTAGCCACTCCAAGGCTAGAAGCAAAAGGCTTTAATTCTCTTTAATGCTATGTAACATCTAGTATTGGCTGATATATCTAACTTAAAGGCTTATAAAGAGGCTCAACTGAGATAAAAGTGAATACTTTGTAAACTATAAACTTTGTAAACATGTACATACACATTTTAATTGTGTGGACTGGGTAGTTTAATAACAGTTAACATTTGCATATAATTGATAAATCTGTATCACATATAATTTAGTAATAGAGTATGCCAACTAGCATTTTAATGTTTAGAATACCAAAGGAACTTGTTGAGGCTGGGGTTATTGCTCAGTGGCAGAGCACTTGCTTACCATGTGTTGAGGCACTGGGTTCAATTCTCAGCACCACCTATAAATGAATTAAAAAAGGTCCATTGACAACTAAAAAAATAAAAAGTGAATTTAAAAAAGGAACTTGTGGGAACTAAATTTGAAAGATGGAATAACTAAATTAATATAAATAGCCAACAACTTTCTATAATTCTCTTTGCCAAGGAGCAGACTTTAGAATGAGATTTATCTAAAATACATTCAAACTTCACTTCTTCTTTCCAAATCCCACTGAAATGACAGTAAGGACATATATAAGGAAATGCACCTATAACAGAACTAAAAGGGGGGATGTATGTCCAGGGTTAGGAATAGAGATCCTGACAAAAACCTGAAAGACTGAAAGGTAAGGGGTAATTTTGACATATGAAATAGTGGTGGATGCCCCACATCATAAGACAGAAGAAAGCAGAAGGGGAAGAGGCAGTTGAGCAACCTCTGAAAGTGGAGGAATTCTGAGCTAGAATTATGAGGTATGCAGAATTTGAGGGGGGAATGAGATGAAGCTCAGAATAAATAATGAAATAGTATCTCACAAGTAGCTGTAGGAGGTATGCCACCCCACATCCTCATGAAGAGAGACTGCCTCTACTTCCAAACAGGAAAATTACTTGATAAAGGAATGGTCTGGAGTCCTATAGTGGTTATTGATATGTCCTAGAAATGGCTTCCTTGTTTTGAAAATAGGGAAGATGTTCAACCTGCCTATCTTATTTCTGTATTTTCATGCTCAAAAATAAAACTCCCCAGTGGATGATACACTTCCTCTCTCAGAGAAAGAGTCTGACACAGCACCAGAACAAATCAATACTAACTACTTTTTCAAAAAACCAACTTGTACCCACATTTCTAAGTTGAAATGTACAATCTAGAATTATATGACATTTGATGAAATAAAATAGAAGAGCCCAATATAGTCGTTTTTTAAAAAAAGATCCCAGAAGAGGAAAAATAAATAAATCAAGATGTAGGAGATAAGTTTAAAATACATCTATTTAAAATTCCAAGAGTTATGGCTAATTGTTTTGCTTCAGGTTCATCTTCTTCCTGCTGCCCTTGTAGGCTGAGCAGAATGGTTTGAGTTCTCTTCTCTGCACTGACCTCTCCTTCCCATCATCTGGGGTTGCATACTACGTAGACCTGCACCTATGACTTCCTTTCCTTTTTGACTTGTACCTCACAGGCCTAAAGCAGAATCATAGTTTATGATTATGAATGTGTTGAACTTAATGGTCACTGTAAGTATGGTCACTCAAGCAAAGATGTTTTCTTTTAGACCCATGGATTCTTCTCCATACCCTTTCCCTAAGGGATTCTGTTATTATCCTTAAAACTTTATTGGTAATCTAAGGTTGACTACCTCACCTCCTTTTTAGGGTCCTATTTAAGCCTCTCCTACTAAAAGACAAAGGATTCGGATCTCTATCAGGGTCTTCCTCAGGACCCTTGAGTGTGATGTAAGTTGGTAAACTATGACTTGGAGGCCTACAGTTGTATTGGAATAAGGTCAAATTCACTTTTCTGCCCAATGTTGTACAGAGTGGATAATTGTGATGAGACGGTATATTTCATAGACCCCGGAATATTTACTCTCTGGCACCTTAAGAAAAAGTTTACTGACACCAAAGTAAATTAAAATGAGAAGTGCCTGAGGTAAATTAAAATGTCTAATGGAGCACTTTTAACACATATAACACATTTTTTTTTGTTTTTACTTTGATAGGGCTCTTGTTGTTTGATTCCAAAGAAGTGACTTCAGAAAATGAACACAAACTTGGAAGGAACACGTGGTAAGCAGTACCCTTGAAGGCATCTTTTGATTTCTGGTAGGTGCTACCTGCTTCTTTAATACAGTCTTGAGATGATCCATGTGAGGGTTTCTCCAAATGTGGTCACCAAACTATCACCTTGTTCAAATGCAAGTTCTCTGGGCTTGGCATGTAACCCAGTGGTAAAGCACTTTCTTAGCATGTGCAAGGCCCTGTGTTCAATACCCAGCACTACAAAAATGCACATTCTCAGATCCCATTCAGGACCTACTAAATCAGAAACTCTGGTGGTGAGGCCAGTAGTCTGTGTTTTAATAAACCCTCTGGTGATTCTGAAAGATGTGAACATCTGAGCACCACAGTTACATGTTGAACAGTTTTGTAGACTTTACAGAGCTGCACAATCTGTTATATATTGAATCAGCCTTGATAATACAGAAGGAAGAAAGAGAAAGGCAATTGAACTAGAATACCTGTTCCCTTCTGGCATCCAGGAAGCTAAATTAAAAGGGATGTCCAATATACTGTTGCTGAGCATGCAGAACTAGATTCCTGGGCTCCAGACTGCATCTAGGATAGGATGTTAAGCATGGGAAAAGTGACTCTAGCAAAGAAGATACCTACCCATAAACTATCTTCAGTGACTTTTGTACTTTAGCTGAACAGGGACATCTTGCCAATAACCTTTGACCCTTGGGTTCAAGTATAAGATACTATGATAATGATTATTTCCCATTTTGTGAAGAAACCAAAAAAATAGAAATGAAGCTACAACATTAAGTTAACTTAGAAAACCCACCTACCAAGTGGTAGATGCAGGGTATGACCTCAGACCTGTCTGTCACTTGGTGTTGTGCTCCTTCTGTTACCAAATGTGCTTTCCCAGAATGGGAGTAATGAAAGGTTCCCCAAGAACTTAACAATGGCACTGGTTAAAGCTGCTTGTGTTGAGCTGCTCTGTATTCACCTGGCTTAGTTTGAACTTCATGAATCTCTTACTGAACACAAACCTATTAGAAAGCTCAGGTTTAGTAAGACACAGAAAGGGAAGTATGCTTCAGGTGGGATCCATGTATGTAAAATGTATTGCTTATCTTCTTATGGAGAGAATGCCTTGTTAAGTTTCTCATCCTGTGGGATCAATGAGCATGCAACGCTGTGGAAAATTATTTCATAGCACTATAGCATTAATGTATTCATTTGGATCATAGATTTTTTTAAAGAGAGAGATAATTTTTTAATATTTATTTTTCAGTTTTCGGTGGACACAACATCTTTATTTTATTTTTTATGTGGTGCTGAGGATCGAACCCAGTTCCCAGAGCATGCAGCCCTGGATCATAGATTTTTAAGGAGCATTCCCAGTTCACCAGGAGAGTGTTGATCAGAATCAATGCATGGGTGGGGAGTGTGAATTTTGGCAAAACATTTTTAAAAATTCTGTGTTTCTGTTGCTTTTCTAAAACAAATTACAGAAATTATCCCCTGACAGAATCTTCTTGGGGGATATGCAAAAAGTCCATTATAAAACTATGTAGCTAGCAAGAATTTTAAAAAATTGCAGAAGCACTATAATGGATTATAAACTCCTAGAATATTCTATAGGCTCTGCCTGGAGACTTTTCAAATCTCAGTGTATAGCACAGTACCTTGAATGTAGAAGGTGCTCACAATATGTTCATAGAGTGAAAGACTAATAAATTTGTCAAGAAACACTATCACAGTTATGCTGGAAAGAGGGAAAGAGGTTTCTAAGTACAGAAAAATCTATTTACAAGATTATTTTAACACATGTCAAGGTCCTAAACTACCATGAGGATATTAATAAATGGGTAAGCTACAGACAAAAAATCCTCACAGATATTTTATTTTTGCATAATAAATTAAGAATAGAATGTTATCAAAAGGAACATGTAAAGGAAACAGAATATTCTTAAAAATTAAGAATAGAATTAATTAAATAAACTTGAAAAAAGAGAAAATACAGAAGAAAATTAAGAGATGGAACATAACATCTAGGAAGTTGAATATCTATCTAATCAGAGTTTCAGAAGAAGGAAGAAGAAAATACAGGGAAGAAAAAAAGAGATAATAGAAGAAAACTTTATATAATTTCACAAAATCATATCTCCAATATTAAAGAGCCCAGTAAATGTCCAGAAGAATAAGCACAGCAAAACCCACACTCAGACACATAACTAAAATTTCAGAATAATAATGATAAGAGCATCATCTTAAAAGCTTCTAGAGGATGGGAGAGCAGTGAGGAATGGGAAAAGAACCATAATCATGCAAAAAATTGTAAACACTAGTTGCCAAAAGATAATGGGGCAATGTTTCAAAGTCCTGAAGGAATATTTTTTCAGCATAGTTCCATACTCAGGAAAATTATTTACTGAGCAAAATAGTTTTCAGACAAGCAGGGACTAAAGAGATTTAATAACAGCCCACACTTCTGAAAAAAAATAAATTTATTTGAGAATGTGGTTTAGCAAAACCAAAAATAGAATGAATTCAAGAATAAAAAAATGAAGAGAATTTGAGGGATAAGAAACCCTGAAATGAAAAGAAATTTCAAGATGACAATTCTATAACAAGTCTGTAAGGCAAAAGGTCAACATTAAATACAGATACTGGGGACTCTGTGAAGAATTTTCTTGATCATTTGGACTCATTTTGACAAAATGTATGACTTACAAATGGATGATCTTGGTGATTAGATGAAAACATATGCTTCATTTGTCAACAGGGAAAAAATGATAGGCAGTTAAAAAGCCCAGAATGGACAAAAAGAACATAGTTGGGCTGGGGATGTGGCTCAAGCGGTAGGGCGCTCGCCTGGCATGCGGGGGGCACTGGGTTTGATCCTTAGCACCACATAAAAAATAAAATAAAGATGTTGTGTCTACTGAAAACCAAAAAATAAATATTAAAAATTCTCTCTCTCTCTCTTAAAAAAAGAACATAATCAAAGTAAGAAAAAAAGAAAATGTGATCTAATTTCATAAAGTGATGTAAAGGAGGAAACAAGGACAGAAGATTTGAGGGTTTTCAGAGGGGAATGGGGAAGTGTGACATAGTGTTCTAACAAGAGCTAGTATATTTTCTTTTAAATACAATATTAGGAACTAATGTCCACTAGATAGAAATACACTATCATTAACTATATTTCATAGAAAGTGAGTTTTTCAAAGAAGCAGCATATAATAAAATACATTTAACACTAAGTCCATTTTGAATATAATTTAGTCTTTGGTGGTACAGAAGAAATGCTAAGATCATGCATTGATCATAAGTGATGATTGTGAATGTCTTGTCCTAATGAGGCATGGAAGTATTGGATAATTTATCTGGAGGATAAAAAGCAGAAAAAAAAGAGGTCTTCATTTTATGGCATGCATGTGCACACACAAACATGGATACTAAGAAACAGTATTTGAGACTATCAGTTTTTTCAGCAATGACAAGAACTCTGAATGCTTACATATTCTCTCTATGGGCACTATAGAGGAAGAAATTGCACTCTAGAATATTCAACTCATGAATTCATCAGTTGCAAGAAGAATGGAAACTGTTTTAATTTATCTAATTTCAACCCTGCCAATTCTCTACCCCAATTACCTTACTCAACTGCTTTCAGGTAGCATAGAATTTTGTCTCAAAGTATATCATGCAGAGCCTTGAAATGACATTCAATGACCTCAGGGTCCCAGATTTTGGGAGGAGGGTGAATATTTCTAACACACCCATGTCCCTTATCTCATTCTTAACAACAGTAGCTTCTCTCTTATCTTCTTTCTCTGTTATACTTCCAGGTCAGTTTGCATATGAAGAAATAGTTTGATTCTGCTGGAAATTATTGCCCCCAAATAACTACAGCCATCCCTCCACATCTGCAGGTTCCACATCAGCAGATTCAACCAATCAAGGATCCAAAACACTGAGGAAAATATTGCATCTATATTGAACATGTATGAACTTTTTTCCTTGTCATTATTCCCTAAACAATACAGATAACAACTATTTACATATCATTTACATTGTATTAGGGATTATAAGTAATCAAGAGATGATTTGTGGAAGTGCATAGGTTCTATGCAAATACTATGCTGTTTTATATAAAGGACTTAAGCATCTACAGATTTTGGTATCCTCAGGGGTGTTCTGAAACCAATCCCCCACAGATAACAAGGGACAACTGTATTAGATCATGAGTTATTAGATTTTGATTCTATCTCCCATACTGAACTATACAGCATATGTATTGACTTTAGAGCAGTATCTATCTCTGGTACTGTGACTCACATGGAAACTGGTGATTTTGGAATCATTCAGTTCCATAAATACTCAGCCATGGACAGCACCCTTCCATACCTGGTACTATTCAGGATTACTTTTCCTCATCCATTTGGATCTTCTTCTTGAATTCCTCTATAGCATATTTCACCTTTGGCCTCATACATTGGCCTCGGTACTCAAGATTCCCTTGTGTCACAGATGCAGTGGTGCACACCTATAATCCCAGCAGCTCTGGAGGCTGAGGCAGGAGGATTGCGAGTTCAAAGCCAGCCTCAGCAACTTAGTGAGATGCTAAGCAACTCAGTGAGCCCTGTCTCTAAATAAAATACACAATAGGGCTGGGGATGTGGCTCAGTGGTCGAGTGCCCCTGAGTTCAATCCCTGGTACCAAATTTTTTTTTCTTGCTATTGACATCCCATTGAGTAGCTCTAAATTGATACAATCCAAATTTCTATTATATCTGCCACACAGCTTGTCAATTATTCAGGTTGGGGATTCCCTTACCAACCACAGACCCAGCCTTGTCCAAATCAACCTCTTAAACAAGAGGGCAGACCACAAACCTGAGTTTCCACTTAAAATTCATTTTGTGTTAGGTATGTGAAAATAACCAGAGCAAGGTCACATGGATGAACCTGGACTTTGGGGAGACTTGCCTGCTGAGCATCCTAGAGGAACCATGAGTACACCCACACACTATTGCATTCCCTGAAAGGCAAACTCTGCCCTACTTATTCTATGACTCACTCAGTGCCTGTTCCCTCTTGGAATTAATCCAAGGAAAAGAGTCCTCTCAGCAAAACAAAGTTTGCCTGCTTCCTTGTGTGTGGCCTGCTTATTTCATTTTTTTTTTTTTTTTTTGGAGCTTTGCTTTAGAAGCACAGAGCGGCCTGAGGGCCCTTTTTCTCCACTTTAGTTTGTGTGTCTTCTTAAAATTGTATCTTGGCTGGAACTACTCTTTTTCCCTTGGTGGTTTTATAACTCACAAGGTGAACCATGATATCCTGAAAGATCAACAGGAATACCCTCAGGGTAAGTAAAGCAAGTATCAGATATAATAAACATGCTTCCCAGCTCTGGAACAGGAGCCTCAGGAAGAAGGACAAGTATTTTATCTTGGTTGTGAGCAAATGGGAGCAAGAGGGACAGAAGTATTAACACTTCAGGGCAACCTCAGGGCAAAGTTTATACCCAATAGATATTTGAGGGGAGGTATGTATCTTTGAAAAATGTCCTGGATTTGGGAATGAGATGACAAGGAGTGTATGTCCTTATGTTCCACTACTGAATGTTCCACTACTCTAACCCTATACTAGTTCCATGCTAAATTCTAAATATTTGGATTTTACAGGTCTTTGCAGCCTGAGGCAAAAGGCGTAAAGTGCTAAATTTTATTGGAAAAGAGCAAATCCAAGAAAACAGGAGTGGAAGGAAAGGTTTACCAAAGTAGAAGAGGCAGGAGAAAAATATTAGAGGATATGCTTTTAAGCTAGCTATTTTTTTTTTTTGCAACAAGTATAAGCATTTGCCCAGGCTTATGAGACAACTTCAGAAAAGCGGTATGAACTCTTATGTCTCAGAATAGTCCATCACGGCTGAAGAAAGAAGAATTTATCCTCTGGCTCCCATATGTCCACTATCTTTCATTAGTCAAGTTTGCTTTATAGGGTATTAATTTCCTGTAGTGGATGATGTAGTGTGCTGGACCTAGGCACTTATTCTTCAAGTTGCTAGGAATGTTGGATGTTGATGGTTCAAATGATCCTTCTCAGGGAATTGCACTGGGCCAGGGTTACCAATTTTTTTTTTTTGTAAAGGATCATATATTCACTATTTTATAATTTGCAGGCAATTCAGTTTCTGTCACAGTTACTCAAGTCTACTATTGTAGCATGAAAGCAACCAGAGGCAATACATAATTGAATAAGCGAGCTTGTGTTCCAATAAAATTTTATTTACAAGAAGAGGGGTACGACCCATAGGCTATGCTTTGGCAACTACTGTCCTGGCCTGAAGGGAGCTACTAGACATCTCTGAGGGGCCATCCAAGTCCCAAGAGTTTCCTGTGGGACTTCTTCTGTCTGAAGTCTTTATGGTGAGTATATTAAAGTTTAAATTTTTTTCTATGCCCAATCTGGCAATCAGGCTTCCCTTGCTCCCTTATCAGCATTGTTTTGGTGGGGCTTGTCAATAATCTTCCTGTATGTAAATCTCTTTTTCAGAATCTGCTTCCTCAAGAATCCAACCTAAGACACAGGAATTAATCTTATCAGCTGTTAGGAAAGCCAGAACTCTTCAGGTCCATCCATTCAGGGCACAAATGGGTTGGTTTTTCGTTACTAGCTAATCTCTAACAGTGATCAAGCAGCAGTGGATTAACCTGGGTCCATGATGACAGAGACAAGGCAAGCCACTGAAAACAAGAAAAGAGCAAAACTTTGGCAGGGCATATAAGCTGAGCCTGGTATATAGAATTTCATGGGGGCGGGTGATGTACAGATAGATCTCATTCTTCCACTTTGCTTATCACTCTCTTTCCTTTTTTAAACTTTACCATTTCCCCTTCTTCTCTTGTCTTCCCTTTCCTTTACCATTCCTCCCCCTCTCTTCCTTTCCTTTCCTCCCATCTCCTAGCAATATTATGATTTAAATATTAAGAGTCCTGAGGGGAAAAGGGATAAATTTGGAGGAAATTAAAATTAAGTACAGCCTTCAAGGATAAGTGAAAGAGGTACTTTTGGCTCCATTATTTATTAGCTGTCTGACTTTATGAGGGTCAGTAACCTCAACTATAATGGAGACAGTAATACCTGATTTGCCTGCCTATATTACTGAGCACCATACCAAATTATAGATTGCATAGTAAAGCACTACACATGGGCATTTCATATACAACTGTGCATGTGTTAAACCTATTAAAAATAAAAGCTCTCCGTGAACCATTCCTTCAACAAGATGTCACTCACTGAAAGCACACCCTTCTACCTCACTATTCTATCTCTGATGTGTGCTTGTGTGTCTTTAAAATAGTGAAAAATGAAGTATCAGCAAGTGTCGGGCATCTCACTGAGGTTACTTTAATCCCCTGAGGCTTCTAGCCAAGATTGCTAAATACAGTTGGCCTGTGCAGTCATACCGTGTGATTATCGCCTAATGCTTCTTATGTTTTCCTTGGGTAAAGAACACTAGGAAAATCCCACTCTTAACCCATTGGAAGGTATGGGCCTTCCTAGAAGTGGAAACATGTAAAAACTGCTAATTCTGCTCATTATTGTGTATTTTTAGCATAATAGTGGAGTTTCTTGAAGATTGCTTTCAGAAATTGCATTTAAATACCCACTTTATTAAAAGTTCATTCTGATCCTAACTGTCAAAGGCAACTTCAAAAACTTAACAAAGGAAAAGACCAAGTTTGGAGAGTGAGATGAAGGGCAGTGATATTGTCTTGTATGAAACCAAGTACATTTTTTAAAAACAAAGTTCTAAGATGGTGTTTCTAAAACATGCTTTGATTTTAGTGCTCTATCCCAGCACCAGAGATCTGAAAATTGAAAGAAATGACTGATGTCTTAGTTTAGATTCACCCAGAAGTGGGTTCTGAACCCAAATAGTTGAGAGGTGATCCCAAGAAATACTAGTAGCATAGAGGAGGGAGAGAGAGGGCAAGGGAAGCAGCCAACCAATGATGTGTTAGTCAATTAGTGGGGAACTCTGGGAGGCAGTATAGAACGGACCTCAGTTATTCTAACCAAGGGACAAAAGAACTAAGGTATTTATACAACAAACCTCATTAGTCATTGATAGAGGTCTGATCCCAGTGGGTGTTTATTCTAATCTACTTCCAACCCATAGTGGGCATAGGCAGTTCCATCTTCTATCAGGAGAGAAGTCTTCAAACACAGACATACAGATGCTTGCAATTGATGGTAAAGCCAGGATACACCAAAATTAGTTAGGCTTAGGGAAATATGAAGGAGATATCAATAGTATTTGCTAAAACTGAGCCAATTTGGCAAACATGCTATTTTTAAATTTTTACTAGTAAAAATTTAGGCATCATTTTTGGTTGTGGAGCATCCATGGTGGACAGATACTAAGATGGCTCTAAATTATCCCTGCCTTCTAATATTCACATCTTTTTGTGACTCCCTCCACTTGAGTGTGGGAGAAACGTGACTTTCTTCCAACAAATGCAGTACAAAGGTGATGGGTTGTCACTTCCAGGATTAGTCTACATACAATTGTGACTTCCTTCAACAGATTCTCTCCCTTCCTTTTTTGCCCCACATTTGTATTTGGTGCATTATAGTTGTATGTATTGATAGGATTTGCTATACATTCATACATGTACACAATATAACAATATAATTTGACCAATGTCACCCCCTAGCACTTTCCCCCTCCCTCCATGCTTCCCATCCCTTAGTTCCCTTCCTGGGATTTTTTTAAATATATTTTTTTAGTTTTAGGTAGATACAATATTGTTATTTTATTTTTATGTGATGCTGAGGATTGAACCCAGTGCCTCACATGTGCTAGGCGAGTGCTCTACCACTTGAGCCACAACTCCAGCCCAACCCTTCCTGATTTTGATGAAATAAAAGCCACCATATTGCAGAGGCCCACAAGGCAAGGAACAGAGGGTAGGCTCTGGCCAATATTCCCCCAAGGAATTGAATTCTACACAATCACATGCACTTGCATTCAAGAGTCAGATGAGACTATCCTTGGCCAACACCCTTGCCTCATAAGATACCCTGACATATGGGACCCAGCCAAGTCATGCTGCATTCCTGACTGACAGAAACTGTGAGATAATAAATGTGTGTTGTTATAAGCTGTCATTAGTGCTAACATTGTTACATAGCAGTTGATAACTAATATAGCATCCTAGTAGGAGACATCCTTAAAGGGATTGGTTTAAGGACAAAATGAGCCTCTGATGAGCATTAAGAAGTATGAATATAAGGTGAAAAGAACCCAGGTAATGGAACAGGCTGGAGATGAGGTGAAGACAGAGATTCTTTTGAGCAACAGAAAGGGTCTTGAAATGTTACTGCCAAGTGCAAAGACATTTTTAAGAGGCTTCATTTAAAAATGTTCAATGAGAAGAAAGTTTAATGAGAAAGTATGATACACATGTTAGAGCCCACTAGACAATAAAAAAGAAACTTGTCCCCACAAAGGTTAGTACCTATGGGGCCTCCACAGATGGTTTTGAGTTGCCCATATTTTTTACTGTAAGTAGTCTTATGGTTATAATAATGATGAAGGTGGGCTGAGAGTTGAAAGCAGTTAATTAAAATCCATAAACTTTGTGAGAGACACTGAGAAAGGGGAAGCACAGCACTAAACGTGAACTCTATGCTTTTTAATCTGTCCCAGGAGACTCATGACAAACAGAAGATAGAAGACTCACACTGGACACCTGGGACTCAATATCACTGTTGTAAAAGTGTTGTAAAAGAAAATGGTATGATAATTTTATTTTTTTTCATTTGATACATGTGTTAGCTTTCTGTTACTGTAACAAATGCCTGAGAGAATCAATTTATAAGGAAAAAAGTTTCTTGGTTCATGGTTTCAGAGTTTTTAGTCCATGATCACTTGGGACCATTGCTTTTGGGTCCCTAGAAAGACAGGACCTGTGGGGGGGGAGTACATTATGGAGAAAGCTGGTCACTTCATGATAGTCAGGAAGCAAAGTGGAAAAAGAAAAGACCATGGTTATGTAATCTTTTTCGAAGACATGGCCACAGTGATCTAAAACTTTCCACTAGTCCCCACCTTCTAAAGTTTCTACCACCTTCTACTCATGTGGATTAGGACATGATTAGAAGATTTTTGTAGTGCATACCAGATTTAAACTATAGCAATGCCATATGTAGTAAGATAATACACTAAAGGGTGCATCTCTGGACTGCAGGATATGATATGATGGTCTGGACCACTAGGGAATATTTTTTGTTAAAGCTGATTTTATTTTTCTTTATCCACACAGTCCAGCAGCAATAGGTATTTGTGTATTGAAAAAGAGGGGAGAAAGGGAATTTGCCCATTTGCAATACAATTTCTACATATGACCTGAAGCTTCCCTTTTTTTTCTTACTGTGACATTTAGTAGTGGTTGGATTTCCTACTCACAGATCTGAGATTTAAACTCCAGAATAGGTGTCATTTTGAAGCTATATGAGGGACTTAAGGATTACTATATGTGGGATGTCCATGGTTGGTGCAGGGGTAGGGAGTGGATAGAGAGGAGTTTTTAATTCCAGAACCCAGTATTTTATTCCCACCTCAAAGACTGAGGCTGGAAAAGCCTATTCATAGAATACCTTTAAATTATAGCATTCCTTCTGTATTTGAAAGTGCTGTACTGGGCTTTCTGGAATAATCAAAGAAATTGCTCAAAAAAAAAAAAAGAGCTTAGCAAGCATTTGAAATACAGAGCTAGCACCATGGAAACACTTTGGGATAGAACAATTGGTGGGGAAATCATCCCCAGAACAATTGATTTTTCAGTGCATTCTGCCTAATAGTTACACCCATCAACTTAAGGGGGAAAATACACACTACCATATAAACCTCTGAATGTGCTTTACAATAGCTACAATTTCAGAGAAATGAAACCTCATTTAAAAGATGGATTCTTAAAGCTGGTGCAATTTTTGAGTAACACTAATAGGTAAGGGAGGAGCTGGCTGCTTTGGTAATAGTGCTATAGCTTTATGTTTTTGTTAAAATGCTGCTCAACAGCCCACATCCTATTTCTTATTCTGTAAAATTCTTGCTGCCCAAGGTAGGGTACAAAGAGAGAAGAGAAACTTGAAAGATTAAACAGAGTGATGAAATCACAGAGTGCCCCAGCAAACAGAACTGCCTTCTGACTATCTCACTAGTGAAAAGTCTTCTTATCCAACATTGTTTTCTAAATTTGAACAATGTACAAATGTCTTTTCAAGGGGAGAAAAGGAACCCAATTTTTATCTTTCCTGCCTTTTATTGCATAATTTAAATATGCAAGGCCCTGATGCTAAGCATGATAGTCATGAGTATGGATTGTTTTTATACAAGTATAAATAAAAAAATAGGTTTACAAATGAAAAATGAGCAAAACTACAAAGTAACAAGCTAGAAATTAATAACATTGATATGACAAATAAGGTGGATGTGACAAAGGCAGACCAGTACTCACAATATAAATATGCAATCGTTTATGTCTTCATTTATTCATTCAACACACATTTCATTAGTTGAGCACCTCCTATTTCCAATGGCACTTTTCTAGGAGCTGCAGATATTAGTGAGTTAAACAAAATTTCTTGTCTTCATGGATCTCACATTCTAGAAGGAGACAAGTTGATTGTACATGTCTGTGAGTATACTAATTGAATCATGGGTGAATTGAATGTTATATAAATTATATCTCAATAAATATATTATTAAAGGCCTCAAAAAAACAAAATAAGCAAAATATGTAGTGTATGTGAGATGAAAATAAGTGCTAAAGAGAAAAATCTAGGGAGGAGAAATAAAGAGTTTGGGGAAAAGGGAGTTTCAGTTTGCAATATAGGAAAGGCCTCATGCAGAAGGTGACATTTGAACAAAAACTTGTAGGTGAAGGAGTATTTGGGTATTATTGAATGGAAGAGGGGTGAGTATTCCAGACAGAGGGAACAATGGGTACAAAGAGATTTGAGGCAAGGGTTGATCCTCTTTCTGAGTGGTTCTGCTGTAAGATTCTTTTGAGTTCAGCAAACTTTTACAACCATATGCCATTTACCAACTGAATTCTTGCAGCATATTTCTTTTTCTTAAACTACAGATGGTCCCTGATTTACAATGGTTTGACTTTTGATTTTCTGACTTGATGGTACAAAAGTCAAAAGCGTTCAATAGAAACCATACTTTGAATTTTGAATTTGGATCTTTTCTCCAGCTAGCGATACGCAATCTGATCCTTTCTCATAATATTGGGCAGTGAGTCACGCAATCACAAGAGGAAACAGCTGACACTAGTGTGTGCTGTGTCGGGAAGCTGTGGTGGTGGTGAGTAAGGTAGATGTATTAAATAAATTTTCTACTTCATGAGCTTTTTAATTTATGATGGGTTTATCAAGAAGTAACCCTATTATAAGTTGACAAATATCTACTATGAAACCTCTGTTCTGAGTATGGTGATGGTTAGGTCATTTGTCTTTTCCTAGAGGCTACTGATATCTTTTATATATTACATTCACTTCATTTTTGAGAATTAGGCAATAACAGTAAAATGATATTATTTAACACTAACATTATGATAAGCCTAAATACATTCATACAGGAATTGAAATAAATGAGAGGTCTCAGGATTAATTGGTCAATGGGATTATATAGATTATGCTTAATGAATATATTTATATTATTGTCAAAATATCAATATTGAATTAGTAGTGTTCATAGAATCCTTGCAGATACCTGAGGATATGTCCATGGAATGCCTGTTGCCCAAGGAATCCCACTTTAATAAACAAGGATGGACCCCTGTGAACCTGGCCTTTTTACTGGCTGATTCAAAATCATCTGTTAAACTAATGGGTATGGAAATACAAAATTTCTTTACTTTGGCCCCTGTAATGGGGGTAAATATGACTCAACACATGATTTAAAGATTTACAGGATGCTTGGCTTGAAAATAAAAATTCTTAGTTCCCTTGTCTACCCACCTATGAGAAATGCTTCTGTGATTTAGATCACATGCATCCCAGATTCTCTGCCCACAACAATCTGGGCAGGAAAGAGCTTTGTTGATTTTGCAGTGTAGCAAGGATACTGAAGAGTAGTTTTGGCAAAACAGCATCTGTACCATTTCTATTGTACCTCAAGTCTGCAGCTCAGACATAATGGGGAGCCTGAAAACAAACCTTGTAATGCTGCCCCATTAGGTAGGTGCTGAGATTGAGCCTTAGGATTGAGTGGGGAGTAGCATATTGAACACTGAAAATTATTTTTGCCTATGTCTAAGGAGGCTACATTGGTCTGGATGACAATTTTGATAAAGTTCTTTTCCAGAGAGCATGACATAAGAGAGGTAAATAGGGCAACACCATTAGAAATAAACATAGCTGGGAATAACTGTTTATAATAACTGGTGCATATCTGTGACATTTATGATGAAATTGGAAAAACTCCAAGATATTTTGAGAAGGAATTGAACAAAGTGAAAAAGAAAAATTCTTATCATGAGATGGTCTGGAAATGTGTTTTTGACCAAAGTTTCTTAGTTAAACTTGCATGGAAAAACAGATTATTTTTGTAGGCTATCCTGTGTAATCTCGGCTGGATAGAACTTCTTTAAGGTATTTTTCTCATCAGAAGTAATTTTAGAACACAAATAAAATCCTAGATTCCATGATATTTTATGATATAATCTTGACATAATAGGATTACTGCTGCTTGGAATAACAATGCACACTTCATATGCACAACAATCTTTTGTCTTATGCTATCTGCTTAAACCCCTAACCACCATCACCACCTTTTTCTCTACATACACCCCCCCCCACACACACACACATACACACACATTTACACATACATTTAAGAGACAGAACTGTCTAGGATCCCATAGGATAAACATATTATTGATAAGCATCAAAGCATAAGAAATGGAGATCTCACATGCATATTCCCATGGAGTATAAGAAGACACATGACATCAGCAGATGACATTGTGAAGATAGTATAGCACTGGAGTGAGGAGCAGAGACACTGGATGCAGACTGCCTGGCTTAAAAGCCCACCTCCACTACTTACCAGCTGTGTAATTTACTTAACTTTCTGCATGCCTCAATATGTTCATCAATAAAATATGTTTAGTAATTTTACCTCTTATAAGAATTAAGTGAATTACCATTTATGAATCATTTAGTACAGTGCCCAGCATATAGCAAGCAATAAATAACAAATAAAAGGGAAAAAACAATAAATGAGGCTTATCTTAGAAAAAATTAGTGATTATTGCAAATCATTAAGACATGACAAGTGAGGTTTTCATAAAGTGTTTTATTCCTGAAATAATAGCAAGGTCTTCTGTTTCCAATTTGTAGGAGATTTTGGTTATGCAGATGACATTGTTTTTGAGTTGAGAGCAATCAATGCCTCAGAACTATCTTGTCATTATTTTTCCCTTAAGATGAAGCATGAAATGTAAGAAAAAGTAATATATATTCATGAAAATGCAATGATAGTCTGAGAAATCAACAATTGCTTGACATTCCCAAAATGTCTTTTTCAGCATATCATGAAGTAACTCAGAATACGTGCTCTTTGTAGAAGAGAAACTCAGTAGATATTAAGAACAAGAAAGACCCAAATATCCTTAATTATTCCAGGAGTGTTTGTTTTATATCTTGTAAGCACTGTAGTGGAGTCTGTATTGTGCTGCTAAGATGCTGCCTTCAGGATTCAAGTACTTACTCCCTCAGGTTTTGGGAGTGTTTACACCTGAACAGTCTGCAGCTGTTAGCCCTTTTTGGAAATTGTCTTTAGCTAAGTAAATCTAATTCACCCAAAGTCATATCCCTTCATGTGGGGAACACACATCCAATGACTAGCCAATTTGGATGTATAAAGATTTTACTCACTGGCTCCAATTTGAGAAAATTCTTTAGGACCTCCAAGGTATTCAGTTCCCAATGAGATTGGCTGATGCTTTTGTTGTGTTTTTCAATTCAATGGCTCCCCCTGCCTAATCTAGCTTCCTTTATTCTTCCATACATATCAAGTCCAAAAGGACTTCACAATAAACCTCCTGCCAGCCAATCTCTGTCTTAGAGTCTAGTTTTGGGAAACTTGACCTGATACATGTATATATCAGGTAAGATATATACCAGTTGCAGTGATATGAAACCATGGACATTCTGATATTTCCTTTCCCTTTCTTGCAGGGATATCTTCATGTGTTTTTCCAATCTATTTAAGGGTTTATTTAACTTCTTCAGTAAGGCCATCTATCGGACCCTGAATTGGAGCTCATTGAATCCCTGGCCATAGTCAGATTCCAAAATTGCAAACCATGAAACAGTGGCCAAGTAAAGTGTCCATGGAACCAAAGGTCCCACACCTACACTAATCTTTGATGAATGAGTATAAATGGTGCTAATTATGACTGTTAAAGAACAAGAAAAATGATATTGGGTAAGATAAAATTGTATAATACCTTCCCCTCAGAAAGAACATAAAGGGGTTTATCAGATTCCAGAAAGAGGGTGTATGTGCTATTTAAATGTTTTGTTTTCAAAGTGCCCATATGATCACCCCAAACTCATTCTTATCATTGAGCATAATGGAAGAAATAATCAGTATAGCCAAGAAAGCTAGGATAGCATGTTTTATTCAAAGATACATCATATGGTTAGATGCTGAAAGTTTTAATTTTTATCTTAGGCTTACAGAAAGAGGTATGCCTTTATCCTTCATATGAATCCAGCTGAAATATTTTTATACTTGTGCTCTCCTAGAGTTTCACACAGTGCTTTGAGAACATTGTTAAAAGATTCCTAAACACACATAATTCCAACAATAGCAATGGCTTGAACACTGATATCCAGTATGATAGATGAAACATGTCCTAACTTTTCTTGTTGTTGATCTTTTGTAACAACATGATAGCAAACAGTATGGGCATATCAGACCCAATACTTACTGAATGCATAACAGGATAAGGATATTAGAAGAATCAATTCTGCAAATTTAATATAAAATCATAGCAACACATTACATTTGTAGAAAAGTTATCATCATTATTTTGACAAACACTTGATAATTCTGAAAACATTGGCAAAAGAAATTTTGAAAAAATAAAAAGAAGGCAAGCACTATTATGAGTCATGGATTCCATACAACCAAGACATTTTCCATCTTGTATTCCACAGACACAAATGCACATACTGAAAATGCCACATGTGGCAGAGGAATTTTGGCACTGAAACCAGCCCGGGTCATGTTACTAGCTCTCCTCCTCCTGGATTCAGTTTAATAGCTTTAGATTGGTGTATTCATTCAAAAGTGGCTAAACTTCAGAAACAACCTACATTCAAATTCTCAGTGATTTCAGTATACCTCATGCCTTGAAATGGTTGATATGTGCCCAGGATGATCAGCAGACTTCCCTGTGTTTAGCCAGTCCAGATGACAAAATGTCTGTGTCATATGTACAATACTTTTTCCATAAAATGAGCTTTGTCTCATCTATGACTGCCGCTCTCAGTAGATTTTATATTCTAGTGAAGATTATTTCAATTATTGGCCAAACACGACTCTCTTTTGCTAAATAATTTTTCTGGCATCAAAAATTAGGAAGTTTCAGGGCTGGGGTTGTAGCTCAGTGGTAGAGCACTTGCCTAACGTGTGAGGCACTGGGTTTGATCCTCAGTACCACATAAAAATAAATAAAATAAATGTATAAAAAGTACAAAAAACATTATTTAAAAACTAGGAAGTTTCATTTAATCAAAAAGCACTTTTGAATTGCTTTGTCGTAGACTTAATGTACAAGGCATGCCTTCATATATTATGTAAGGACACTCTCTTAAATTACAGCACTAAAATAGATGACACAGCACTGTGAGGTAAATAGCAATTCCTTTACCAGCTTGATTCTGTTTGTGACATTTAAGTCTCTAAACCATGACTGATTATGCTGGGGAGGAGGGTGTGGCAGATTGCATTATTTTAAAATGACCTACCCCACATGCTGTTCTGTAATGTGACCTTGTCAGAAACCCAGCAAAAGATGGGAATCCATTTTCATACCCCTTAAAATGGATAGGCTCTGTGAATGCTTTTGACTCTTTAGACTATGGCAGAAGTGACATTGTACCAATACTGGGCAAAGTCAATAGATGACTTGGAAAACTCATCTTCCCTTGTCTGGGAAACCAGCCACCAAATTAGAAGGATAGTCATATTGAGACCACCATTCTATGAGAGTGTCAAGCTCCATAGAAGTTGAAATGCCATATGAAGGGGATACAGTGGGAGCAAGGATCAAGGAGGCACAGGCATATATGTGAAGTCACCTTGGAAAGAGATCCTCCAGCTCTAGTCACTCCAATGGAAGCCAACTGGATTCAGGAAAGGCCCAACTGAGCCCTTGTATTCCTGACTCATAAAATCATCAAAAAAAAATAATAATAAAATGACTCTTTCAATCCACTAAGTTTTAGTAGTAGTTATAATGGAGTAATAGATAACTGAAGCAAAAGAATTTTCCAATAATCTGATGAAGTATTGAAATACGTAGGTGTTATGTTTTGAGTCTCAAGTGTGCCCCCTAAAGGTCATATGTTAATTGCTTTGTCACTAGCTTGTGGCACTACTGGGAGATGTTGGAATCTCTAAGAGGTAGGTACTGGTGGAAGGAAGTTAATCCTTTGGGGGATTGCTTTGGAAGAGATATTGGGGCCCTTGGTCCTTCCTCTTTATCTCTCTCTTTCTCTCAGCTTCCTGGCTGCTATGAAGTGAATAGTCTTTCTCTGCCAGGTGCTCTGACCTCCATGATACACTGTACCACCACAGACAGGCCCAAACAAGCAAGCCAAGTGACCATGAGATGAAACCTCTGAAACCATGAGCCAAAATAAACAATTTCTTCCTTCAAGTTGTTTACCTCGGGTATCTGTCACAGTGATGGAGAACTGACATGGTTGGTTAGTATAGAAGGTTAGGTATATTACTGAAACTGGAGCTATCCCATCTGCCGTCAAATTCTAGCTTTGTCACTTCAAACCTCTAAGACATTGAGAAACCCATGTTTCAGTTTCCTCATCCATAAAATGAAGATAATGATAATAAATACTTCACAGGGTTAGCCTACGAATTTATTTACCTCAAAATTAAGAATCCTGTTATTGTTATCTTGACATGCAATTGGGCTGCAACTGACGAATACAATGCTCTTCTGATAACATAGTAGGAATAAGACTTTAAATTCAGAGATAAGACTAAATCTCAGATCAACCATGTATGTGTAATTCCGGAGCCATCCTGGGCTACAGTGTTCCTGTTTTAGTATGAAAATAGTAATATCTGCTTCTCAAGGTTGGACATTACATGAGCTAACTAGGTAAAGTACTGGACTCAGAGCCTGGCAAGTGGTGAACACTCCGTAGTTATTGATTTCTTTGGCATCCAGCTTTGCTATTTGATTCCACATAGGTTGCAGCTCTCTCAGCACAAGAGAAGAAGAGGCTGACTGGTTTAAAACTATTCAACAATATCATAAACAGAGTGCACTCAAGTTTCAGGGTAAAGGCCTAGTTCAGTTGGTTTTAAGGAATACCCAGAAGTTTATTACCTTAGTATGTTTTCTGTTGTTGTAACTGAATACCACAGACTAAGTAATTCATAAAGAATACAGGTTTATTTGGCTCATGGAAAGTTCAAGATTGGTTGGCCATATCTGGTGGAGTTCTTTCTGCTGGTGAGGACTCTGTAGTCTCAGAATGGTGCAGGGCATCAAGTGACAAGCAGGCCATCATAACTCTCCTCTTCTTCTTTTTGTTTATTTATTTATTTTAGTTAAATTTTAATTGGTGCATTATAATTATACATAACAGTGGGATAAATTGTGATATAATTGTGCATGCACATAACATGATTCTATCAAGTTCCTCCTGCAGTACCTCCCCTTTTCTACGCCTCTTTTTTAAAAAGCCACAGCCCCATTTGTTTAAGGTCACACCCTTCTGCGATCATTTAACCTTAATTACTTCTTTAAGATCACACCTCCAGATACCATGATTGGATTAATTTGCTACCCCCATAATACCTCACAATCAGGACTAAATTTCAACATGAGTTTTGGTGAGGACATTTAAACCATAGCAGGCATCTATATATAAAAGTAACCTGCTGATATCTAGTTTTCTTTTAACAGGATACTGTTCTTGTCAGAGGAAACAATATTGTTTGGGTGTTGGTAACTGGCTGAGGCTGAGTAACATCAATTATCTATTATAGCTGAAAGCTATCAGTTGAAACTCAGGTTATTTCCTATGTACTGGGCAACCAAAGACATCAAACTAACAGAACCAAAGGAGCAGATAAACATGAATTCTAGTCTACAAAGTTCCCAGGAAGGCACAGAATGATAGGAGTCCTTGGTTCTACCAGCCTACCATGGCTGATACCAGATGCAGATGGAAAGATGAGGGCAGTGGTGGAGGAGGAATGGGGCAAAATTCCCAGGATGGAAGCTGAGGTCAACTCAACAGAGAATGTAAACACTGACTCTGCTGTAGAAAGTAAAGAAAACTTCATCAAATAAATGCAAAAGGGCTTGGCCAGTGATTTCCAGAGACTTGCCCCAGACAAAAGCCTTACAAAAACGTTGAATGATGTCTGCTCATGAGAAAATAATGGCAACGTCAGAAAAAAATAGAGAAGGGTATCAGAATAAATCAGCTTTTAAGTGAGCAGAGTCAGTTACCAGGAAGGACAAAATTCCCAATACCTGTTTTATATCAGCATGAGAAACTAGCTCATTTTAACCTGTCATTGTACATAAATCATTCTCAAGCTTGGTGGAGGCGAGACTTCTTTGTCTAATACATCATATTTATTCCAAAATGGGTCACCATAAACTATAAAGGTTTTTTTGTTTTTGTTTTTATTTTTTTCTGAGGAATATGTCAAAACTCTAAGGATTGACCCCAAAGAGATAGATATGGGTGAATGTAAAGAATGAAATGTATTCTTAGAAAGATGTTAAAACATTACCAAATTCTTAGTTTAATGGAGAAAAAGGAAAATATAATGCCATAGTGTAGCAAGTTCTAACTAATAATAAAATAAACCTGGAATTCTGGATAATTCAAACAGAATTAGTCTAGTGACCTCTGCCCTTCTTTAAGATCTCAAAAACTTGCCTAATAATATGCTATTTATTTTGTACCTACTGTGTGTCTGGCTCAGTACTCCAGTTTTTAAATGTATAACTTCCTTTAAAGTTTATAGCAACACTATCCTGAAGGAACTATTTTTAATGTTCATTATTTAGGTCCATAAATCATGACAAAGAAATTAGCTTACTCAAAGTTACATAGCAACACGGCAGTTGAGTCAGGATTTGAATTTAAAACTCCCTGATTCCCAAGTTAGTACTCACAAGATCTATACTTCATTGCTTCCATAAATTCTAGATGCTACTTATATGCTTATGAAGAGTTCCCTAACATGATTACCTAGAATAAGTTATTACATGTCCTCAGGTAACTTTTTATTTCTCTATGCAATAACTAGAGTTAAAGAGTCCAAAAACTATATGTGTGTGTGTGTGTGTGTGTGTGTGTGTGTAAGTGATATATATATACTCTCTCTCTATATATATATATACCTCTATATACATGTATATTTACCTTTATATATACTTATATATTACATATGTACTTTTAAGATATGTAATATATTACATATATGACACATATTATATGTGTAACATATAACATATAATGATAATAGGATGAGATAGGGCAGATGCTTTAGCACTAAAGCACATCTTGTACCACTCAAACACTTGACTATCTACATAGACTAGATACATAATAAATATTGTTTACAACTGAAAAACTACTAATTGACTTTGGTTCTTAACAAAATGGGTTAAATGCCTGCTGCAGGCAGCCTCTAAGAGGACCCTGGTGATCCCTGCTTCCTGGTATTCATGCCCTTATGTCATCGACTCCCCCAGAGTGCAGACTAGACAAAGTGACTTGATTTTAATTATAGATGCTCCTCTACTTACCATGAAATTATACCCTCATAAACCTATATCCTCATAAACCCATCAGAAGTTGAAAGTATCTAAAGTGGAAAATACATTTAACCACCTAACCTACTGCACATCCTAGCTCAGCAATTGAGCACATTGTAGACTATTTGTGTTCCCTTGTGATTGTGAAGCTGACTGGAAACTGAGGTTGCTGCCTCTGCCCAACATCATGAAGGAGGATCAGATCGTATATTGCTAGCCTGGGAGAGGATCCAAATTCAAAATTGAAAGTGTGGTTTATACTGGTTGTGTACCTATCATTTTCACACCACTGTGAAGTTGAAAAAATGTAAGTTGAGCCATTGTTAAGTCAGGCATTAACTTTAGTAGGATCTGTCAAAAGTCATGGGTTGTCCCTTCTGGGATTAAGTAACAAATAGTCTTATCTCTCTTTTCTGTCAGAGTCCTTATTTTTGAAGGAAACAAACTGCAGTGAACTGCTCTGTGGATATGTCCTTGTGCCAAGGAATATAGGGAGGTCTCTGGCTATTAGCCAGCAAATACTTAAGACCCTCAGTGCAACAGTTCCCAGAAAACTGAATCCTGCCAATAAACATGGGAGTGAACTTGAAAGCTTATCCTCCCTGAGCTAAGACTGCAGTTCCAACTTATATAATGCACTGAATACAGCCTTCTGAGAGAAGGATCCAGTCTAGCAGCTCCGGGATTCTTGACTTATAGGAACTAGGAGATGATAGATGTTTGTTGTTTGAAACTGCCACATTTTGGGGTAGTTTGTTATGTGCTCATAGGTAACTAATCTGTCATGCCCATATCCATGTGATTAACAAAAGGTGGTGGGGCTGTAGATCTTTCCATTTAAGAAAGTTCAATTTCAAAAAAAATAAAATCTCACAAGAAATCTCATTGCCATAGCAACAAGTTACTGTTTCCTTAGGCCCACTGTAAACACTGGATAATAATCCCAATGCTTCTGAGCTCACAGATTTCCTCAATTAAAATAAGAATTAAATGTCAAGGGAGACAGAGACAGTGGGTTTCTCATACTCATTCCAGCACAGTGGCTTCCTGCACATTTCAGTGGTGGCTTTGAGAGTGAGAAGAAGGGAGAGTATAGAGAGTTATTCCTTAGTCTTTGGCAAGCAGGATGGTAAAGGAAAACGAGCTACATTTCCCAATTCCAGTAAAATAGAGAGGACATTATTTTGCTTTCAGATACTTTAAGAAGGAGAAATGGTAATGGAGGAATAAGATGAATGCTTTGCACTTGTTAAGCACTGCATTCTTTTTAAGCCACTGCCATGGCACCTCACAATGACCTAATCAGTTAGGGAGGAAAGGCATTAATTTACATTTGATATAGGAAAAGTGTATTTATGTGATTTGTGCCTTGCATTTAAAGAAAAGAGTAGCAATCAAAGAAGCGACCCTTCTGATAATACAAAACCAGTGGGCAACAGAAGCAGAATAAGGACCAATTGCTCATTTCACCTGTGCTGAGCCTTTCTTTCCACTGCCTTTCTCTGCTGGTCAAACCTTCTAGCAATCACTTCTGCTGCACCCTGGAAATATAGCACTACTCATTCAGAGGTAATGACTCTGAGCTACCACTGACACTGTGAAGCTTATGTATTAGCTCTCCATATCCATGGATTCCACATCCATGGAGTCAACCAACTCTGGATAGAAAATATTTTGGGAAAAAGGTACAGACCATTTTTTTCATTATTCCCTACACAATATAGTATAACAATTATTTACATAGCAGTGACATTACTTTAGATATTATCAGTAATCTAGAAATGATATAAAGTATACAAAGAATGTATATAGGTTCTATGCAAATACTACGCCATTTTATATAAGGGGCTTGAGCATCTGCAGATTTTGGTATCCATGGGGGTACTGGAACCAATCCCTGATAGATACTGAGAGATGACTGTGAGTCTTTTTCATAAGTTGTGGGAGGCCATCTGTATTTTTTTCTCATCACATCCCAGAAGCCATCTTCACATTTTAAAAATTGAGGTCATTCTTATAACTTGTTCATACAGCAGTGCTTTTTAAAACTTGATAGGGGCTGGATTACATAGGACCTGAATTAATGTTCAGATTCCTAAGCCCTAGAGATTCTGAGTAATTTGTACTGGAATGGGGCCCAAGACTACATCTTATTCCAAGAATTTCCATGTAATTCTGATAGAGGTGGTGCATAAACAACTTTGATCAACACTGTGCCTGACACACTTCTTACCAGTTCTGTCAGAACTGCTAAAAGACACACACATGAAACGCACGTGAATTTACGTGCAGAGGAATAACTTGCTATATGCATTAAATTATTTCTAAAATGGCTGTGTGCAAATCATATTTTAGAAATCATTTCACACATAAAATATATTACGTTCACATCATTTTCCTCAAGGAAAGGATCACATCTTCAAGGTTGTTTGGTCCTTAGCATTTAGCACAATACCTGGTGCCTAACACTGGTTGACTTAGTGTTGGTTTAATGAATAACTATTCAGTTTGTTCAAAGTGGGAGTAGGTCTCAGTACAGCTAATAAGTCAAAAATTTATTCAGCATAGAGCAGTACATCTTAACATCAGTGGTTCCTATCTCCATTTAATAATCATAAGCACTACTCTTTTCTTATTTTTAGTTGCAGATGGATACAATGCCTTTATTTTATTTATTTATTTTTATGTGATGCTGAGGATTGAACCCAGTACCTCACACATGCTAGGCAAGCACTCTACCACTGAGCCACAGCCCCAGTCCCATAAATACTGCTCTTATTTTAGGCTTCAGGAGGGTAAAAGAAAAGATGAATACAGAAACAGCTCTATGAATGGCAAGGTCTTAGAAAAGTAGTTATCTTAGTCTCTGGGTCTTTCTTTTCCTCTTTATAAACTCAAAAGTTATGACCTTAGCCTTGTCAAAAGACTTTATGATCTCTCACATTTGTAACTCCAGGAGAAGGAGAAGGGACATGACAAATAGAAATAACATAAGGCCTCAAACTCCCCTGAATAGGTGTGAAACAGGAATACATCTACTCACTAGAACAGAAGCTGATGAGCATTTCTCTGGCCCAGCTTAGGAGATCAAAACCCAACAAAGACCTGGATTTAGTGTTTCTCTGGAAGAGGTATTTTCCCTGAGCTGTTAAATGGAGGTTTTCAGCTGATTTGCTTATGTGACAGCTTGCCTGTTAATATAAAACTATCGATTCTTCTGGCTTAGCAATGAGGGTCCTAAAACATTTCATCCCTAAAATCATAAATTGGCAATAAAAGATTTAAGCTTTCTCAGGGTATTTGCTTGACCTCAAACATTTGATTGGATGAGATACAGTTTTCCTGATTCTGCAGTTAAAAGCCAAACTTTCCACTTTCTCTGGTTTGACTTATTGAATAAACCTTTTGAAAGTTGGAACTTATACTTAGTGTGTTTTATTTTAACTTCATGGTGACATGCATCTGAGCAGTAAATTTTTAAATAGCTGTGTTATATATACTGAATAAATGATGAACCCAACAGTGCTTTCAGCTATGATCATAGAGCAGCTGGAAGGTAATCAGGGTTGAGACAGAAAGATGGGGAGGGAGAAAGATTTAATATTTGTCATGTCCTGGAAAATGAAGGATTATAAATCTACAGCAAATTAGTCTTAAAGGAACTAAGAGAAACATTTCAGACACACTCCCCAACCACCAAGAAAAGTCTTGTAAAAATTCACGTTATTGGGCTGGGGCTATAGCTCAGTGGTAGACTGCTTGCCTAGCATGTGTGAGGCCCTGAAAGTTTGATCCAGAGCCACATAAACATAAATAGAATAGAATAAAGGTGTTGTGAAAAAAAATCTTGGAACAAATTCACATTAGTGAAATTCATCATCAACACTTAACAAAATTGATCAGAAATAGGGACAAATTATAATAACAGTAGCTCATATTGTATACTGTTAATTTCCAAACTCCTTGAGTATACAGTATTTCATTTCATCATTGTAATAGTCCTTTCATGTAAGAGTTATAATCATACTGGTATTTTTGTTAATTTTTCAACAGCCTTTTTGAGGAATAAGTGGCATTTCACAGGCAGGTTAGTTCATTTAATTTGTTTAGATAGATTAGCATTTTCTAGATAATTATATAAACAAAATCATACACTATGTATTCCATTGGAGGAAGAAGGTCTAGTTCTTCACTCAGTGTAATTCTTTTGAGTTTTATCCATGTTGATATATATATATATATATATATATATATATATATATATATATATATATATAGCTTATTCCTTTAATTAAGTAGTGTTTCATTGAATGGACATACCATGATGTTGCACTTAAGATTTTTCTGGTTTGGCCTAGTATTTTAAAAGTTTCTAAGAAATTAGGTAAATGCAAATCAAAACATTGAGATTTCATCTCACATCAGTCAGAATGGCAGTCATCAAGAATATAAGTAATAATAAATGCTGGAGTGGGTGTGGAGGAAAAAGAACACTTTTACACTGTTGGTGAAACTATAAAGTAGCTCAACTGCTATGGAAATCAGTATGAAGCTCCTCAAAAGTCTAGGTGTGAAACCACCATATGATTCAGCTATGCCACTTCTCAGTGTTTACCTAAAGAATTAAAGTCATTTTACTAGAGTGATGTATGCATATCCATGTTTATAGCAGCACAATTCACAATAGCCAAACTATGGAACCAGCCTTGGTGTCCATCAATAGATGACTGAATACAGAAAATGTGGTGTACATATATAATGGAGTTTTATTCAGCCATAAAGAAAAAATAAAATTGTGGCATTGTAAGGAAAATGGATGAAACTAGAGACCATCATGGTAAGTGAGATAAGTCAAACTCATAAGGTTATTTTCTCTCATATGCAGAAGGTAGAGAGGAAAAAGAAAAACAAAGGTAAGGGTGGATCTCCTAAAAATCAAAGGGAGATCAGTAAAGAAAAGGGACCAAGGGATAGAAGGGAGGGAGGGGGGAAATGCTGGGGAATGATATTGGCCAAATTATATTGTTATACTGTGTTCATGTATGAATATGCACCAACAAATTCCATCAATATGTACAACTATAATGCACTGATAAAAAATGTGGAAAAACATCGCTAAAAACATTCGTTCACAAGGCTTTGTATGATTATGTGCTTTCTTTCTTCTTGCATAAGTACCAACAAATGAAATACCTGGATTATTTGGGAAGTTTATATTTAACTTTTTAAGAAACTTCAGAAACATTTTCCAAAGTGGTTGTGTCATTTTATGTTCTCAGCAGCAGTGTATAAAAAGTTTAATTCCTCTGCGTTTTTGCCAAATCTTGGTTTGGTCAGTCTTTGTATTTTCAAATTAATAGATGTGTAGTGGTATCTTATTGTGGTTTTAACTCACATTTTTCTTAATGACTAATTATGTGTGCTTATTTTACATCAGTATGTATTTAATGATGTGTCTGTCAAAATCTTTTGCCCAGTTTTTATTTTGAATACAAGTCTTGTATCAGACATATGCTTTGCAAATATTTTCTACCAGTCTGTGGTTTGCCTTTTCATTCCCTTAACAATATCTTTTCTTTATTTTTTTTTAGTTTTTAATTTTTTATAGTTATAGACGGACAAAATGCCTTTATTTTATTTATTTATTTTTATGTGGTGCTAAGGATGGAACCTAGTGCCTCACACATGCTAGGCAAGCGCTCTGCCACTGAGCTACAGCCTCAGCCTCTTAACAGTATCTTTTCAAGAGCAAAAGTTTTTAACTTTGTTAAAATCCAAATTATCAATTTTTACTGGATCTAAGTTTTATTCTAGAAATTTTACTGTTTTAGTTTCTATTTATATTTAGGATTCATATTGAATTAATTTATGTATATGGACCAATGCTTTTTTAATGTGAGGTTATCCAGTTGTTTTAGTACAATTTATTGAGAATGCTATCTTTCCCCCATTCAATTGCCATTACAAAGTTGTCCATGTGTGTCTATTTTTGAACTCTGTTTCATTGATCTGTTTGTCTATTTTAATGTTCATCTCATAGTGTCTTGATTATTATAGCTTCAATGTAAGTTTTGAAATGAGGTATTGTAAGTCCTCCAAAATTGATGTTATTCAAAGTTGTTTTAGCCATTCTAAATCTTTTGCATTTTCATGTGAATTTTAGAATTAGATTTCCATTTTCTACCAAAAACAGGCCTGCTGTGATTTTGGTTGGAATTATGTTAACTTTATAAACCAACTTAAGAAGAATACATATCTTAATTATATCAAGTCTTCTGACCCATGAGCAAGGCATAACTCTACACTTTTTAAGTCTTGTTTATTTCTCTCAGCAATGTTCTGTAATCTTTGGTGTTCAGGCCTTTCACACCTTTTATCAGAGATATTTCTAAGTATTTCATATTTATGCTGTTGTAAATCTTATTTATTTTACTTCAATTTCTGATGGTTGCTAGCATGTACGAAGACAATTGTCTTTTTTTTTTTTTTTTTGTACCAGGGATTGAACTCCGGGGCACTTGACCAACACTGAGCCACACCCTCAGCCCTATTTTGTATTTTACTTACAGACAGGGTCTCACTGAGTTGCTTAGCGCCTCACTATTACTGAGGCTGGCTTTGAACTTGCAATTGTCCTGTCCCAGCCTCCCAAGCCCCTGAGATTACAAGCATGCGCCACTGTGCCAGGCAACAATTGCTTTTTGTGTATTGATCTTATTATCATGTGAATTTGCCAAACTTAGGTTTTAGTTCTGGTAGCTTTTTTATAGATACAATTGAATTTTCTACATATATGATCATGTTGTTCAAGAATAAAGAGTGTTTTACTTCTTCCTTTGCAATGTATACGCTTTTTATTTATTCTTCTATTATATTAGCTAGAACTCCAACCCAATGTTGAATAGAAGTAATGGGGGTAAACATTCTTTTCTTGCTCTTGATCTTTGGGGAAAAGTATGCATTCTTTCATAATTAAGTACAATGCTAGCTGTAGATATTTTGCATGTGCTTGTACTAATTGTTTTAAGTTTTTGCTTAACAAATTACCCCAAAATTTACCCACTAAAACAATATACACTATTATTTTACAATTTCTGTGAGTCATAAATCCAGACATGGTTTAGATGGATGTCTCTGCCTCAAGGTCTCTCACAGGTTATAATCAAGGTATTTGTTGTGTCTGTTGTTTCTTCTGAAGTCTGGATTCAGGGAAGATTCTCTTCCAAGATCACTCACATGGTTTTTGACTGGATCCATTTCCTCACAGATGCCAATTCTTTGCTGGCTGTAGACTAGGGGATTCCATCAGATCTTCAACACATGGAGCTTTTCATATGACTTCACTCAGAGTAAGCCAAGCAAGGCAGCAAGACATGGCAGACAACATGGAAGTCACACCTATTTTGTAAACTAATCTCAGAAGTGGCATCCTCTTTGCAGAATTCTACTCATGAAAAAAATGAGTCACCACTAAGTTTGGCTCACACTCAGGGGGAAGAGATTACAAAGGAGGCAGGGATCACTGAAAGCCATTTTAGAGTCAGCCTAACACAATGTCCTTATCAAGTTGAGAAAGCCCCTTCTATGCTTACTTTGATGAGAGGTTTTTTTTTCCTTACATATTTATAATCCATTTTTATTAGAGCTTTATAGTTATACATAGTAGTTGGGTTCATGCCGACAAACTCATACATGCATGGAAATTGATTTCAGTTCATGATCCTCCCCCTTCCATCTTCTTCTTCCTTCCCATCTCCTCCCTCTTTGTCCTTCCTCTACTAGACTTCCTTTTGCTCAACTACTAATTTGTATTTGGTTGGTTCTTTATGTTATCCTATCTTTCCCTCCCCCTGCTGAGAGATTTCTTTTAATCAAAACTATATGTGGAATTATGTAAAATGAATTTTACTTCTATTGAAATGATCATGTGATTCTGCATTTAGTTTCTTTATATAGTAAACTTTTAATAATAGTTTGCATAAATTGATTTTGAAATGTTAAATCAAAACTCAATTCCTAGGATAAATGCCACCTGGTCATGTTATATTATCTTTTTTGTATTTAGTTGGTAATGATTTGGAATATTTTTGTTTGTAATTTTTGTGTAATGCAATGTGAGGGATATTGGTCTGTAGTTTTCTTATAGTTTGGATGGCTTTGGTGAAAGGGTAGTATGACTTCAGAAAACCAACTAGAAAGCAATTCCTTCTATTCATTTTTTGGGGGAAGAGCTTATGCAAAATTGGTATTATTTTTTTCCTTATATATTTGGTAGAATTTATCAGTGAAGGCATCTTGTTTTCTTTTTCTTTTAAATATTTAAATTTTTTGGTTATAGTTGTACATAATATCTTTATTTTATTTATTTATTTTTATGTGGTGCTGAGGATCAAACCCAGTGCCTCACACATGCTAGGCAAGTGCTCTACCACTGAGCCACAACCCCAGCCCCAGCATCTTGTTTTCTTTGTGGGAAGGTTTTTAACTAGAGATTATTTTTTTTTATGATATAGGCTTATTCAGGTTATCTGTCTTCTTGAGTAAGCTTTTGTAGTTTTCGTCCTTTAAGAATTTTTTCCATTTCATCTGAATTGTTAAATTTACTATAAATTGTTCTTTTCTTTCTTAATCTATTAAGGTATATAGAATCTGAAATATCACTTCTCTCATTCTTGATATTGATCATTTGTATCTTGTCTCTCAGTGTAGCTAGAGGTTTATCAATTTTATTGTTTTTGTTTTTCAAGGAAAGAACTCTTGGTTTCATTGATTTTTCTCTTCTTTTTTTCCTTTCATTGATTTCAGCTTTGATCTTTATTGTCACCTTTCTTCTGCCTATTTTGCTTTTCTTTTTCTGTGTTATTAAGGTGGAAGCTGAGGTCATTGATTTGAGACTTTCTTTTTTTAACATAGGCATTTAGTACTATAATTTTTTTCCCTAAGCACTGCTTTAGCAGCAAGCATGACATTTGATATGTTGTATTTTCATTTTCATTTGGTACAAAACACTTTACAATTTCTCTTTAAATTTTATAAATTATTCTTTGATCAATGGGTTAGTTAGAAGTATGTGAATTTCCAAATAGTTGATGATTTATTTACATATGTGCTTTGATAGATACTCTGCTGAATACTTGAGCAGAAGTTACTTCAGATCTCAGCACTCTCTATGCACCTCTCTCCTTTCTTGGTGTTCTGCTCAGCTATTTCTAGTTGCATTAGTTTCCACCAGACTTTCAGCTCTATCTTCTAAACTCAGTGAGACTTCCAGGTACTACCTATGTTCTCCTTTCTGCACCATGGCCTGGAAACTCTAAAAACAAGTTGTAGCAATCATAGTTTTCACCTCATTTGTTTCCATCTCTCAGGGATTATTGCCCTTGATTGTCTGATTTCCAGTGACTTGAACGCCATTGTTTGGTACACTTTGTCTGTTTTCCTGTTTGTTTTGATGGGAACATATCTCTGGTCTCTCTTGATCTATCCTACACAGAAGTGAAAATATGATTATTCTATTTAAAAATAAATAAATTATTCTAAAACTGAGAACTCTAAGAGGACTTAGTATTTTATTAAGTGGTGAAACTAGAAATCATACTCAATTCTTCAACTCTGGCTCTAAAAACATAGTTCATACACCCCTGTAATCCCAGTGACTGCGGGGGAGCAGTTCAAAGCCAGCCTCAGCAACTTAGTGAGGCTCTAAGCAACTCAGCACATCCCTGTCTCTAAATAAAATATTAAAAATGGCTGGGGATGTGGCTTAGTGGTTAAGCACCCCTAGGTTCCATCCCTGGTACCAAAATATAAAATAAAATAAGTACTTACATAGTTGACAAAACTACAGGACTTTCCTCCTCCAGTCTATAATATTTCATAACCCTTATATATTATTTTAAGAAATACCTTAAATTTCTTAAGATATTTAAGAATCAGCTATTTAGAGCTGTTTATCAACTTTCTGCCTCTCTTTTGAGAGAGAATAATGCCCTCAAGAATTCTATTCTCTGGTGACCTGGTCATATTGAATAGTAGAGAACCTTTCTCTCTGGTTGAACCTTGTTTAAATACTCAGCTTCTGCTCTTACACTTAGTCTTCCTTGTAATACCCTTTCCCAGTTGAGATCCTTTGTTTCTTCCTTTTGAAGAGTATTCCTCTGTCATTATTTTCCAGCAAATTCTACCTATCATTTAAACCCCACCCTAAGTTCTATTTCTACTAGGAAGCCTTCCTCATCTACTAAACTTCATATCCACCTCTATAAAATCATGCTAACTTTGTGTGGACAAGATGTTCTCAGGATCCCTTCCAGCACTGAAGCAAGTTTCTGGAGCTAAGATGATTCTCTCTTTTCTCTCAATTATAGAATTTGACATTAATTGATCTTTAATTATATTCTAAAATGGGAACACATCCTCTATACTTTATCTGGCAAGCTGCCCATCATCAATAAATACAAAAGAAATCTTGTTGAAAGAACAGATAAATGACACTTTTTTCTTAGCCACTCAATGCATATATTTTTTTCCTCCTTTTGAGCCAGAAAACAAGTTAAATGTCTTTTGCTTGTCTTATATTGTATATAGGCCCTGCATTATCCTGAAGGCATTGTTGAGTGTCTTCGAGGACTCTGATTCCAAGAAACCTTGGCAATCTCATTTTCCAGAACCATGGTACCAGGATCATCTGATAATATATAGTCCCAAAATAAATATGTGTTGAATGAATAATAAGATGAATCTGAATAGAGTTTAGCAAGACATTCATGCTTACACTGAGAAACAAAGATGCAGATAGTGCAGACATGCTCACATTTTATTGTTAGATACATCTGCTGCTTTGAGGTTTGTAGTTAATGTGAGTCTGTTGAATGATTTACAGGTATACTCATACACTGAGATGAAGGACTTTATTATAAATCTTCCTCCTTGTGCTGTAGGATACTGTGCATTTTTCAATGTGTAAACATAAATAGAAAAGTGTTTTGTCTGTGACAAGGACAAATGTCAGTTGGCAAAGCTCTTAAAGATGCAGAGTTTTGAATTTGAGTTCTCATTATTATAGTGTCCTGATTCAAGAGGTAAGCATAAAAATGCTTTATATTTACAAATTCTATTCCATAAATCTTTTGTAATAAGAAAAAAAATGAAAGTTATTACATAAAAGTAATACATGTAGAAAATAATGTTAATCAAAACTAAGAAAATAAGATCCATACCTATCTCTGACATGGATAACCACTAATAACATTTTAGCACACGGTCTCTCATCTTTTTCTATGCATATTTAATTTAAAATATAGTAAACAATAATTTTATTACACACTTTTTCATTTAGCGGCATGGAAACTATTCAGCATATTTTCATAAAATATATCTGCATCAGCATTTCTCACTGCCACCTAGCATTTCAATGTATAGATCTACTGTAATTTACTTATCCAAACCCCTAATTTGGGTTATTTTGGTTGTTTCCAGAATTTTTGCTGTCATGAAATTAGAGAAATAAATGTCCTTGCAGCTAAAGCTTTTTGCATATCCCTGGTTATTTCCATAAAATAAATCCCTAAAAATGCGATTGTTGGGGCAAGAAATGTGCAAAATATTAAGGTTTTCTATGCCAAAACTATCCCCTAAAAGTATTGTACCAATTTAATCTCCCAACAATGTGTGAAGCAAATTTTATGTGTGATTACATTGGTACTTACAACATTTATGCAGGAAAATTTTAAAGTATTCATATGAGGTGATTGAGGAAAGGCACACAGATGAATACCAGAGTTAGAACCTCGCTTTCTTCTGCTCTTTGAACAGCTCTCATTATAGCCACCTGAATCGCATTTGGAAAACTCAGTCTTGGAGGTTTTCTTAGAACATTAGAGTTTATTAGTCCAACACCTATGAAAGACAAAGTTAAATAGGCTGCAAAGCCTATGACAGTGACAGGGCAAGTCATGCTTTGTGCCCATCTCTGCAATTCAAGTTGTTTGCCATGAGGAGGCAGCAGAAAGTCACCTTTGTTCTCTTAGCAAGCATGAAGTATGATTTTCCTGAGAAATTGATCTCTTTTCTGCCTTGCCATTTGCTGTTGTAATCATAAATTAGAAAATTTTGCTTTGTACCTAGCTGGCATTTGTGAAAATAATACTTGCAGTTTGATTGATTCAAACAGAGGTTAAAAATAAGCTTTGTATATTTTCTCATGTTATTTGTTATTCTTAAAATATCTATTTTTTAAATTTTATAGATTATTTTACTATCTGCTTGGAGCTACACCTGAGGAAGTTGATTTCTTTAAAAAAACAAATGCCAAAATTCAATATAATTTATTGTTCTTGACCTAGTTTTAAGATCTTTAATTTTCCAGGGTGCCATTGTAAAAGAAAAATAAAAATTCTGATGCAATTCCTCACTGCCTTAATTCTTTCCAACCTCAAAAGTCTTTTCTTAACCTGACACCTATCTTTCAATTTTTAAGCTTCCCACTCTGAGGTTAGATGGTTGCCAAAATGGCAGAATTCTCAATGCCCTTCTGAATGCAGTATGTCTTTTGCCTTGTGATTTGGAAACTCCTCCCAGGGATAGGTGGAGTTTATGTACTCATTCCTTGACACTGGAGCAGCCCCGTGACTTGCTTTCACTCTAACAGAATTCTGTAGAAATGATAGTGTTGTAGTTCCAACTCTAGGCTTCAGAAGGCTTTAGATACTTCTGTTCACTATCTTAGACCCCAGAGATCCTCATGAAAAGAAAGTTGAACCCATCTGCTAAAAGGTTAGCCATTTCAAGCAAGGTCATCATAGATCAGCCAGGCCCCCATCAGCCAGCTAACTGCTGACACATGAGGGCTTCCAAAGGAAACCATTTTAGCCTGACTTAAACCAGAAGCACTACCCAGTGTATTCACAAACCCAGAAGCCATGGCTGTATTTTGAGGAGAATGAGAGGCAAGTAGTGTTATTTACCATTATTTAAAGCAATATATAATTTATACTTTGGCTCTAAAACAATTGAGCCAATAATGATTATGTGCCAGTCCTCTGTTGGGGCTCTAGCATGAAAATATTCTGTGGGAGAAAAGACCTTGTTTTTGATTTGACAGGTTTTGTGGATATGGATCAATGAAGTGGTCTGGTTATATTTATATATGCTGATGATTTACCTCCTGATACCCTTTCTGATTCCTACTAGCGGCACTTAAGGATTCGCTTAAAAATAATTCACTGGCCTGTTGTGCAGCCACTCTCAAAGATATATCATGATCATATTGAACCACTCCTTGTATACCAAATATCCAAACACTATAACACTGTCAGAGTCTCACTTATAATTGACAATTCCTCTTCTCTTTGTGAAAATATTTCAGGTAGAATAAAAACCAGTCAAAGCCCTAAAAATCTTCTCTGTAAAACATTCTTGATCACAAGTCTTCTACCGCCAGTAAAATCAGTTTCTTGTTCTTTTCTGTTTATTTTAATGCTTATTTATAATGCATTTCAGTACAACTTAAAGATCTAAAATTCTGCCAGTATTATATAATCTTGAAGACTAAGAAAACGTAATGCCAGTTTCAGACAAAGAGTTTTAGATATTTTTCTTGTAGAATATTGTCACAATTTTCTCTCCTTGGGGGGAACAAATAAGGAAAAGTTATTTTAGCCATGTTTAGAATTCAAAGAGTGAATGTACTTTACTTTAAAATATATCATGGAATAAGAAATATAACAGTAACTTTTACTGGTCATGATGATATGGCCCAATAATTGTTCTTATCTCTACTACTAAACTCTTTCTTCTTAAGAAAAATGGAGCAGACCTCTATTTCTAGAGTACTAACATTGGGATAGAAAAGAAGAAAGGCTTGCCTATTTCTGGTGGAGAAGGGTAGATTAGTGGAGAATCTTATCAGTGTTTTCACATTATTGAGATGTAGAGCAACATTCTACAGTGCCACAGCCAGGATTCCATCTATCTTGCTAAGGGACATAAATGCAAGCCCCTGACTTTCATATGTGTAGGCCCATCAAAGCCAAATTTTGATCTAGGATAAAATTTGAATATCTCCTTTACTCTAAACTACTTCTATCCTCACAGGAAGAGGTCACAGTCCATATGACCAAGAGGAAAATGTTAGAATGGATATTTGATGTTGGTTTGTTTAAAACACACACCTAAATAGGTGTATTTTCCTTTGTGAAAGTACATTTTATATTAATGGCTCCATTTAATCGAAACGTGTTGGTGAGCTAAGGATAAATGAAGTGGGTTGTAAATCAACAAGCAAGGTTAGAAGCCATTTTATAGCACAGAGTCACTGCAATAAGGCATTCATTTCCAGTGGCTAGCATGTGGTCTGGCTCATGGTATAAACTCAGGAAAGACTTTGCTTGCAAAATAATAATAAAATTGAGTTACAGAGTTTTAAATGATATTAAATAGAGCATCAATAGAAATAATAGAAAAGAGCCTGATTTTATCACAAAGTCATTGTGGATCAATAATATATAATAATATGGGTACAAGAAGCAGTCAATGACAGAAGACATTCAATGATTTATGAGTGCATTAAGTGCATGAAAAAATGAGCCTACAATGTTACATATTATCCTTTTTCTGAATCAATAACTATGGAATTAAATAAATGAAAGTGGAATATTTTAAAAAGTGCAATAATAAGGGTGACAAAGGTGTGCAAAGCTGCTTATATGTGGGATATCTTTAGTACATAGCCACATAAGAATAAAAAGTTCAAAGGTTAAGTGTGGAATAAATCCAGAAATGTTTCCCATAATAAATCTATTAGTTGACATACAGGTGGACCTTGGTTAATTTTATTGAATCAAAACATATTTCTCTACAAGCATCTGTGTGTGTGTGTGTGTGTGTGTGTGTGTGTGTGTGTATGTGTGTGTGTGTGTGTGTTTGGGGGGTACTGAGGATTGAGTCTAGGAGCATTCTACCACTGAGCTACATCCCCAGCCCTTTTTAGGATTTATTATGAGACAGAATTTTGCTAAGTTGATGAGGTTGGCCTTGTACTTGTGATCCTCCTATCTCAGCCTCCTGAGTTGCTGGGATTACAGGTGAGCACCACCAAACCTGGCTAAGGATCTCTTTTATAAAATGGAAAATCTTATATGCTGAGTTCATTTACCACCCTTCACTGAATCATGAAGGAATCATTGTGTTAAGAGTGCCTTCTAGTCCCATCATACTCTTGGAACTGACCAGTGTAAGGTGAGAACAAAGAGATGACCCTGAAGATATTTAAGAACAGAAGTAATAAGCAATGAAACCTATCTTCTGTTCCCCCTTCCCCATCTTGTCTTTTTCAGCAACCAGAGTAATATTGAAAATGGATAGATTTTTAAAATCTCGTAATACTCCCTTCCTGAAATGCTCATTAATCTGAACCAAGTTTTCTGAAATGCTCTTTAGTCTGAACAAAGTTTCTTATACTTCTCATTCCAGTTTCTTTTTAAGATCCTATTACAGTTTGGATCATCAACATCCCCACAAAGCACCTGTGATAAAGGCTTTTTCACCATTCTATGGCACTACCAAGAGGTGGTGGAAACTTTAAGAGGTGGGGCCTAGTGAAAAAAAAAGAAAAGAGGAAGTTAGGCCATTGAGGGGTGTGCCTTTAAAGGAAACCTTAGCCCCTTCCTCTTTTTCTTTGTTTCTCAGCTGCCATAAAGATCTGCTTTACCACAGATTCAAAAGCAACAGCATCAAATTATCATGGATTCAAACCATGAGCCAAAATAAACTATTACTCCTTTTAGGTTGTGATCTCAGGTAATTTATCATAGCAATGGAAATCTGATTAACACAGAGCCTTTTAATTTGTCATTTTCTATTTCCTTCTTTCTCCCCACCCCCCTTTTCCTCCCTCTCCCTTAAACACCCACATACAGAGCAAATATCAAATCAAGAATGGTGATCATGAAGGCAAAAAAATAAAACATGATTTAAAAAATCTTTCCTAACTCATTCTAAAATAACACAAGTTAGAGATTCTAGGTCATGGAAACCTCTATCTATATCTTTATTTGTAGTGTGCTTTTTTTCTATTTATGTGATTATGTCCATGTGGGTTTCCTCTCTTTTGTTACTTTATCTTATTCCTCCTCCACTCATCTCTTTCTCTCTCACTCTCTTTAACAATCTTTCTTATTTTTTTTAAATGTGGACAATAGAGAATGAAAAAGTTCATTTGTATTTAATTTGTTCTATTTATTATATTTATATATTCTCTATTTCTTTTACACAACTCAGAAGAATGACTTTATTGTTTTACATTTCTCCCTTTCAGAAAAATGGAAACCCAAATAATTTGCTACTATTTCTATCAATCGTCACTTGTTTCTGCCCTCCTTGAATCACTGATCCTGGAAAGAAACAGGTGTTTACTTTTATCCCTAACTTATTTTTATGAACTCAGAGTTTTCATTTTCAGAAGAAAAAAGGGGAGAGGGATTCCAGGTTTTTTTTTTTTTTTTTTGCAGTAAGAGTTTTGATTATTACTGCTTCTAGACTTCAGTTCTCAACTTTTTTAAAAATGAGAATTAATATTTCTACATTTCTGTAATTTTTGCATACATCTTTGCATACCCTAGACTTAAAATCCATCTTACCTTGCCACACTTCACCTGTACCTTTTAATTGATGAATTCTACTCAATAGAAGTAATTTATTCTTCCCTTTTTATATTCTCATCCAGCCAAACAACTTTCTCACTTTGGAACTTCATCTACTTTCTGAAGACAGAAGCAAGAAATTCTAATATTGTAGTATCTTAGGGTTAGAAGGGACTAGTCAATGTATCTAATTTCACTCAGTTGTCCCCTCCTTCTGGAGTATTTTCTTTGAAAAGAAGTAGGGTAATTAATTATTTAACTCTATATACACTTATTAAAATCAGGCATTGGTAGATGCCAGGGAGGGATTCAGAAATTAATAATTCTTAGTTCTTACCTTCAGAAAGCTCATAGTCTAGTGGGTGAAAAATATAAGTCAAGAATTACCAAATACAGAAATGAAGTAATTTCCCTAGGAGGGAGATACTATGAGAGGTTATAGCCCAGGTTGTGGTACTTTCATGAGACAGAGGTGCATGACTTTGGCCTTGAAGGAAAAAGCCCCAGAAATCCTCAAACTTTAGTGGGAGTCTCTTTGTGAGAGCATGATGTTGAAAATGCAATTGGAGTGGGAGAAGTTACTATAGGAATAACTGTAAAAATGTCACCTTTATACTCAAGATAGCACGGCATGATGTCTGTGTGGTTTATTGGCAATGGCAGGCTTATTACTTTTAATGCTGTAATTTTCACAGGGTCACCGTTCTACTTTCCCTGTTATATGTGTTACATAAAACTGTACTTCTTCCCTCCTATTGAAAAAAAGCAAAAGTGCCATAGAGGGATCTACTTTTGGATAATAGCATATTTTCCATGAAGAAAATTCGCACATTCACTTCACTCTGCCTCACTCCCTCTTCATGACTGTTGTTCCCACATCAACTCCTTCTTTCTCCCCTTGTCCCCAGCTGCTCTCTCCAGTAGCCCTGGTAATCTACAGGGTGACCTGTCCTGTGCTTCTTGCTAAAAGTTGTTGCAATTCAAAAAATATGGATTGATGATTTTCTAATTATCTTTTGCTAATGGATATCTCGGTCAAAATAAATCTGTCTTCATTTAAAGCCACAAGAAGTGCCTGGAAAGCCAGGTTGCTGTTTCTTGTGTGTATTATGGTTACAGGGAGCAGGGACCACCCAGGCTCTGATTAATCATGTTCTAAACATGGAATATTAAAGAAAATGAACCCAAATCAGGGGCTGGGAAAATGAGTCTGTGAGAGGGCAGGAAGATGACTCATAGGGACAGGAGTTGAGTGGGATATCCACTAGCAAATTGTGTCCCCCAGAAAAAGCTGCTAGTTTTGCTGCAGTCGGCTTAGAAACAAAGAGATTGCTGGAGTTAGGGGATCCGAAGCAACCAGTAGGGGCACCCGCCAACAGGATGTGGAACAAGGACTTTCTGGCACACCTCAGATGCCCGTGCTGGCAGCAAAAGCCAACTTGCTTTAAACAGTGCCAGTTTTGCAGCCTCACACCCTCCTCTCTGGCAGGGCCATGCTTTGGCCCCCTTTCAAGCATAATGAGAAGGTTTCTATAATTATCACCCCAACCTTGGCATTTGCACACAGCTGCGGTATCACACACAGATCTGCCCAGTCCCTGAGAAGGAGTTCCAAAACAAGAGGGTCACTGTGCTGCATGTCACAACTGCCTTCAGAGCCCTCAGACCATTCCCAGCCCCCACTGTGACCAAAGTGTGGTACTGACCCAAGGTCTGAGATGCTGGATTTTATATATTTTGTAGGGTCTCATTTTTGAAACAAAAGAAATAATAGTGAACTTGTCTAATATCTCAGACTATCAAGCTAACCATTAGCAGACGTGAAGGTCAGATGCTGACTGAACCATTCCGTGGAACTTACTATGGCCAGTGCATTTCCCATATAAGCTGGGATGAGCAAGGAGCACTGCTTATTATCAAAGGCTCTGTCTGGGTGTATATTTTGCCTTCTAGGCCTAAATGGAGGGAGAAAGGAGACAAGAGCATTCACTTACTAGTTTTTTTTTAATGTTTAATTTTAAGTTGCAGTTGGACACAACACCTTTGTTTTATTTATTTATTTATTTTTTTATGTGGTGCTGAGGATTGAACCCAGGGCCTCGCATGCGCTAGGTGGGTGCTCTCCCACTGAGCCACAACCCCAGCCCCAACTTACTACGTTTGTATGTCAGTTAAATAATTCTAGAACTTCTGTCTTTTATCTCACAACCAGAAGAGTCACAAAATTTTCCAAATTAAAAAGGGCCATAGATACCTGTGAGTTCAATCTTTATCTCAGTGTGGGTATCCCTGGAAAATCTCCCGGAACTGTCATCCAGTCTCTCCTTGGATGCTCCCAGGAACAGGCTGATCATTTTTTAGCAAGGCAACTTGATTTATACTTGAATATTCTTAGATATTCTTGCTCCCTTCACTCTGAAATGAAAACAGAAAATCATACTGGATGTCTCATTTGCTTTAAAACTTTCAAGGGGTGCATATGGCCCTTGGGATCAAGTCTATGTTCACAAGTGCATGTTCAGCCCTCCTCCTACCTCTCATCCTCATCCCTTGATGTACTCCTCTCACACAACCAGAAATGAGAGAAGTTGTAGACATTTTGTCCTTCTTGTACCTCCTATAAGCTTCTTTCCCTTTAACCTCCAACCTTCTCTTCTGTAAATTCCTCTTGCAGGAATATTTCTACCCAGGTTCTCCTCTTTTTTCTCTATAGTCCTTATTTATTTGCGTAGATCTTTTTCTGGGAAATCTCTCCAACTTCTAATCTAGATTAATTCCCTTTGCTGTGAACAAGGAAAACACTGCTTCCTGCTTACTACTATGCTTGGCACAGCATATAGTAGAGGCATAGTAAGACCAGTTGAATGAATAAATGAATACACAAATTCAATCTTCTCTTGACTTCCACCCTCTTAATTCTACCATGTGAAGGCCCTTAAAATTTTCAAAGGCAAGCATCCTCATCATTTCAACATCAGTCTAGCTGGTCCCAGATCACACACTCAGGCAGTAATTGAAGAAAACATGATAAAGAACTTCTTGACAAAGATATGAGTGGGATTAAGCGAATTTTAGGGGCACCCCAGAATTAATAAAAGCAGAGTCCTATCTGAAGGACCAAGGGGAGGGAAAGGTTATTTGAATCCAGAGAGGAAAAGCTAGAGGAGAGATTCACCCAATGAGCCAGCAGAGAAGCTGCCAGGGGAATAAAACCCATCTCCCTTTCCTTCTACCTTTTATCTCCTCCTGGTGTTTCCCATTGGCAGATAGAGGATAGGGAGCCTAAGATACAAAGCATGGTGGAAAATGAATAGAGAGAGATGATTGAAAAATATCCAGTACAATCATATACTCCCAAGAGCCACACTGAATCTACTCTTGCCAGAATATACAGCTTGAGTTATTTTTTTCTTTTCTATTTCTCAAAAGGTTATGGCTATTGGGCTCCTTCTTATCTAAGTCAGTACCACTTAGGCAGATTCTTGATTGTCATTCATTGCTTGCCTTGAAGGATGCTTCCAGGAATATCATAATGTTACAGACACCTTCTGACTAGCACATCAGCTAGGAGAATAGATACCAACCTCTGCCAGTCTGAACACTACCTTGTACTAATGCAAATTTAAAATTGTAGTTCCCTTGCTTATTGAATGCACTTCAATTGTTTTTTATTGGGTTTGTGATCAATTAAATCCCCCAGGCTTCCTCACACAAACTACTGTGAAATCAAGCTTCCTCTGAAATTGTACTCATGTCATTGATTTTTGTTTTAGCCTAACTGCAGGATTTTACATTTATCCCTGTCAGATTTTATCTTATTTACTTCTGTCCATTGTTCCAGATTATTAAATCCTTATTTTGTTACCTAGTATAGCAGCTTTCTTCCCCACTCTGAGTCACCAGCTAATTTGATTAGGTCATTCTCTTTGTTTTCATCTGTATTGATGATAAGTGAACAGAATTCCAGAGAGCTAGCATTGAAGACCCCCTCTAGTTGAGAGGTTGAGTAGTATAATATAGCATTTTATTAAGTATGTGAAATAAAACACCCATTTCTACAGTATGTGAGTGGGGAAAGAAAAGATCTATGATGAAATATTCGGGAACCATTCCTATATGTACAGAGGGGTGAACGGGTAAACATAGAGGGAGAAGACAGCCATTTGCAAGCCAAGGAGAGAATCCTCGAGGAAACCAATCCTGTAGACACCTTGATATTGGGATTCCAGGCTCCAGAACTCTGGGAGAATAAATTTCTGTTAATTAAAAAAAGAAAAGATAGAAAAAGAGAGGAGAGGGAGAAAAACAAATGGAAAACATTGAGGGGAAAACTAGGGTTAAATGTTTCTTTCCTAAAGTGTCCCTTAGAGTTTTTCACATGCTAGTATCTATGGACAATTTATGGAATCAGATATTCAAAACTCTACCAGATTGATTTTACCGTTGAACACGCGTGTGCACTCACACTCATATTTTGGGGTATGTATGTAGTATCTCACAGTACATACCTTGTGAAGTGCTTTCTTTGGAATCTAACAGACCTATATTTCAATTCCATCTACCATTTTGGAACAAGCTATTAAATCTGTCTAACCCTCAGTTTTCTTGTCTACTAAATAGACATAAGAGATTTTACCTCATAGATATATAGAGAGGATTTTAACTAAGATAGTGCATAAATGAATGGGTTCTTACTTTGTAAGAATAGTAAATACTCACTAGATATTAGTTATCATTAAACAGTGATTTTATCTTTATAATAATCATCATTAATATCATATTCTGACATAGGCTTACTAATAAGTTTTCCTACAGCAAATATATAAAATATAATAATCTAGCTTAAATAAGCTAAAAGATATACCACAAACTGGAAATATATTTCTAACTTGTATTATTTATATGATGATACACTATGGATATCCTAAATTTTGAAATCTCACAAATCTATAAGAAAAAAAGTTTGTATCTTAATAGAAATTAGGCTAAAAACATGAGAAAATAATCTACAAAGTAAGAAAAGTAAGTGATCAACAAACCATCAGGGAATACATCAAATTGGAAAATTTTATTTTTAATGAAAATCTCTGTGAGTTGCACATATCAGAGAGAACATAGGGGTGTGGGGAAGAATAGAGGTTCACTAGACTAGACAACTGGGAATGGAGGGAATCGAAAGGGTATAGAAAAAAGAAAGACAGTGGAATGAATCTGACATAATTTTCCCATGTATAACACATTGAATCCCACCATTATGTACATTCATAAGAATGACATCCTAACTAGATTTAGTCCATGCTTTTATTATTATATCAAAATGGATTCTGCTACCAAATATAAATTAAAAAACCAATAAGTTTTTTAAAAAGAAAAAAAATGGGCTGGGGATGTGGCTCAAGCGGTAGCACGCTTGCCTGGCATGCGTGCGGCCTGGGTTCGATCCTCAGCACCACATACAAACAAAGATGTTGTGTCTGCCAAAAACTAAAAAAAAAATAAATATTAAAAAAATTCTCTCTCTCTCTCTCTCTCTCTCTCTCTCTCTCTCTCTCTCTTAAAAAAAAAGAAAAAAGAAAAAAATCTCTGTGTGTTGCTATGGTGCTGAGAAATAGGCACATTTATATACTTCTGGTACCAGTGCAAAATAACAACAATGGTTAACAGCATTTAGTGCTTAGTATTTACCATGAACTATTCTAAATATACTACAAACATTTACTCATTTAATTGTCACAATAACTTTGTAAGGTAGATATTTTAATTATTTCAACTTTATAGATGAGGAAACTAAGTATGAGGGTTAAGTACACCTTTTCTGGACTAAATTTACTAAAGGATATTTTGACAGTATATATCAAGAATCTCAAAATATGCATTTTTTTACTTAATGTAGTGGAAACTGTGATGTTACCTGGACTCCCTTCAGAATTTATTCTTCCAGCTGCTATCTTCCCTCTCAGTCCTCATTAGATACTATCCTCAGCTGCCTTGCTAAGATATGACTTTGGATTAGCCTACATCTGATGACTAGTTGACATGAAAATATAAAAGTCCAGCTTCCCTACCACATATAGGACCACTCTTTGGGGCCCTGTCTACTTCAGAGATTCCCATGGAGTCAACTGACTTTTCAATGAGATTCTATCACACAGCTGAACTTCAGCTTCCTCCTAATTATTCTTCCCTTCCCCCTCAGGCCCTAAGAGTATTTCCTAAAAAACTTCTTCATGCAAATCTCCATCTTGAAGTCTGCCTCCTGAAAAGTTCAGTAATTCTCCCCAGTAATTTAACATCTAAGAACTTATACTAAGTAGAAGTCAACTATGAACAAAAAAGAATTATCTGTAAACCCTAGTGCGTAGTAAAGCCACAAGAGGAAGACTCAGTTTCTCAATCAATTCATGAAAAATGTCACACACTAGATTCAGGTTGGAGATGCAGGGTTGGAAAAAATATTGCACCTGTCCTTTCAACAACAAACAAAAGGGGAACAAACTTCACATTAACATTTCCTTTGAACACATGAGAAAACTCAGGTCACAAGACAACTAACCTGAAACCTAGAGAGAGACAGGTATCTATAGGGAGAAGCAGGATGCTAGCATTTGCACAGAGGCTGCCAAATGCCATATAAGCCAGAAAGAGAATTTCATTAGAATTCTATTTCTTAGTCTGAAAAGTGGAGTGTGGCCTAGCATGACAGCAATAAGGCCCTGGAAATGGCAAATGCCAAAAACTTCCTATCTTCTTGTGTTTTTCCTAGGGGAACCCCATATATGTTCACAGGAGAGATGGGGAGAATCCTGAGAAAATTTATCCTGGGGCATTGACTAGTGGAAGAGAATACCATCCAGACTCTGCTTCTACCTCCTTTAATTTTCAAGGATGGGGTAAGCAGTATCCTGATGGCATTAGCAGAAATCAGAGTTCATCTGAGAGAAGGGAACAGGGAAAAAATTCTACCCCTGGGATAAGATAGAAATACATGCTTGGCCCAGCACTGTCAGGAGGAGGGGCAGGAATACTTGTCAAAGCCACAGCCTGTGACTCAGGTCCATAGCACCTTCCTAAGACTGAGGTTCAATCAGAATATCAGAGAATATCCCCATTCCTCCTTTACTTCCAACACCACACTAACAGGTTTCAAGTAAAACAAAGATGAAATGGAGTGGAAGAGCTATAGAAGGAAGATTCTCTTTGCAGAGTATGACAAAGAGAAAAGTCAGCTTCAAACCCAGCCCATCTCCTGATAGTATGACCACTATCTCTCATGTTTAAGGCACAGACAAAGGAAAGGCAGGCAACAATTATACCTTAATATCTACTATACTATATAGGGTGCTCAACTTTCAATTAACAAATTTAGAGACATACAAAAAGGCAAGATAAACACTATAAAGAGACCAAGCAATCAGAAGCATTCTCAGTTATAACACATGTTTGGAACTAGTAGGTAATTTACTATAACTAGTATTTTAAAGGCTCTAATTGAAAAGATAGGTAACATGCAAGAATAGATAGTTAATTTTAGCAGGAAGATGAAGACTATAATTAAAAGCAACATGGAATGCTACCAGTGAAAATACAATGACAAAGATGAAGAATGTTTTTGAAAAGCTCATCAGTAGATTCAAAACAGAGATATGCCCGATGGGCTGGGGCTATAGCTCAGTTGGTAGAGTGCTTGTCTTGCATGCACAAGGCCCTGGGTTCAATCCCCATGCACTTAAAAAATAAAAATAAAAGAGATATAACCAGTGATCTTGATCAACAGAAGTTATCCCAACTGGTTGTACTTCAGTGGTCAGCTTACTGGACACACGTGAGGCACTGGGTTCCATCCTCAGCACCACATAAAAATAAATAAATAAAACAAAGTTAAAAAAAAAAAAAACAGAAATTACCCCAGCTGAGATACAAAGAGAAAAAAGAGTGCGAAGAAAAACAACAGATGAAAGAGCCATGTGATAACATCAAATGGTCTAACATATCTGTACTGAAGTTCCAGAAGGAAAAAAGAATACAGGCAAAGGGGAAAAAAAGACAATGAAATAATGGCTGAGGATTTTTCAAAATTAGTGACAGACATCAAATCACAGATCTAAGAGGCTTATAAAACACCAAGCAGATAAAATAACCTAGATGTTGCTATTATCCCTAAATGCTTGTAACAAATTGCCCCAAACTTGGTGACTTTAAACAACAGATTTAGTCTTTCACAGTTATGGAAAGCAGATGTTTGAGATCAGTATTGTAGGCCAAAATCAAAGGAGAACCATGCTGCCTCCTGAGGCTATAGAGGAGAATCCTGTCCTTGCCTCTTAATCTTCTGGTGTCTGCCAGCACTCCTAGGCTTGGAGTTGAATCAATCTACTCTTTAAGACCAGCATCTTCAAATATCTTTGTTTTGTTTTCACATTGCCTTCTAAGTAGTGTGAGGTGATATTTCATTGTGGCTTTGACTTGTAATTAGTAATGTTGAATATCTGTTTATGAACTTATTGAACATTTGTATATCTGTAGAAAAATCTTCTTTAAAGTCCTTTGTCTGGTGGGGCAGTGAGGATGGGAAGTATGGTAGAATGAGACAGACATTATATATATATATATGTATGATTACATTACTGTAATCATATGACTGGTATGACTCAGCACCATGTAGAGCCAGAGGAATGAGAAGTTATGCTCCATTTGTGTACAATGTGTCAAGATGCATTCTATAGTCATGTGTAACTAATTAGAACAAATTTTAAAAAGTCCTTTGTCTGTTTCAAACCTACAGTTTTCTTTATAAATGTTCTTGACACTCCTTACTTAAGATACTTTTATTTTAGTTGTTATGAACATTATTTTACTCATATGAGGTGTTGAGAATCGAACCCAGTGCCTCACACCTGTGAGGCAAGCGCTCTACCACTGAGCCACAACCCCAGCCCTACTTAAGATACTTTTCATAGACATTTAGATTGTCTTCATTTTTTCTTATGATAAATAGCAGTGCAGTAAACATTTTTCTATGTGCTTTCTGGTACACATGTGAATATCTCTTTTTGCATATATATTATGTTGATCATGCTGAGACATTTTAAACTCAATCACCTGTGTGATACCTGTAAGTAACCAAAAATTGAATTGGGCTCATGGAATAGCTGCAGTTTTATTTTAATGGATCTTACCAAACAATTCTCTATTTGCCCATCTTTCAACATCACAAGTATTCATTAATATCCTTGCTAATGAATTAACATTATATATCATATAGATGTATCTAATGTATGTATACACACACACACACATATATAAATCTGATCAATCATTTGTTTTTGGAGGGAGGATAGTGTCTTGCATAGAAATATGTAATTATAATGTATTCAGACTTATCAATTATTTTCTTTTATATCGTTAAGATTTCATTTCTACCTAAAGTTTATAAACACATTTATCTAATACTTCATAGCTTTAAAAATAGTTTATTTTTTTGATCTATTTGAAATATATTCTCATGAATCATGGGAAGTAGGAATTTAAGTATTTTTTAAATGGATAGCCATTTTGCCATTACATTAATACAATAATTGCTAATATTTATTAAAAAAACACTTACTTGGGCCAGGTATTCAATTTAATCTTACCTTATCAAGCTTATTTTGAGGATTAAACAATGATTTTAAAGAGAAAGGAAGGAAGGTATCAAATGCTTGTGATTTACCCAGGTTATACAGATATTAACTGGTAAAATCAGGATTCTACTCTTAATAGAATGATTCCTAACTCTTTGGCCTTCTAGTACAACTTCCTTTTTCCATAGATTTGAAATACCACTTTAATAATATGCTATATTCTTATAAATACATGTTTATTTATAGATTTGCTATTGAATTCACAATGATTTGATTTGTCTGTTCTTATACTATCTTGCAATTTTTAAAACCCACTTTGATCATGTTATCCACTCTGCTTAAAAATTTAATAATGCCCTACTGACCTCAGAACCAAGTTCAAACATTTTAGCATGCCATAAAAACCTCCATTTCTCTCACTTACTACCTTTGGAGTCTCAGATGTGGATACCAACCCATCATGATTTCCTATGTTCTACTCATAAAAACTTTCTGGCAGTTATCCAAACAGATCAAGCACATTCACATCAGATAACATTCATGTCTCCATGCTTCTGTTCATATGACTTCTTATGCTTCAATATTTTTTGCCTTATTTACTGGGCAAACACTATTCATTTGTGAGATTAACTCAAACATCACTACTTCTAGCCTTTCCCCTCTCCTAATCCAACCAAGTGAAAAGAAACCATTCTTTCCCCTTTTATATGTCCACAACTACCAGCATTGCTATTTTACTGTGGTTGTTTTCATTTACATGTTACCATAATAAGAGGTCTTTAGTGCAGGACTTTATCTTATTAAGTACCTAGTATAAACTTAATACATGTTTGTTGAGAATATCAAATTATGTGAACAATCACCAGAACATCTGATTTATATATAAAAAAATTTCAACACATTTTTAGATGAACCAAAATATCATTTTCAAAACAGCATCAAAAAATGAGTGTATTTAACCACATGCAGCTCATAATAGAGCAAATGGGTGGGTAGAATAATAATTCATGCTTTGACAAGTTTAATGAACTGGCAACAGAAAAAGTCAGTCAAAGGAAAGCAGAACTTTCTCTTGTAAGAAGTAGAACCAAGGGGCTCCATAATCATCTGGTATTCACTTAATGTTATATCTGTGGGTGATATGAACTTCAAGGATCTTACAGATTTTTTTGTTTAAGGTCTTGGAATGATGTAATCCTGGTGCTGAGTTACTCTCCATACTAAATAGTAATTTTCATAGGATTTTGGATCGTTGGCCATCCTTTGAGCCAGTTAATACTTTTGCCTCAGTTTCTGAATTTTAGCCATTACACAATCAATTCTATAAGAAGGGTGTTAGGAAACTTCTTTTTCCTTCAGCACACTGAGATGTTTCTTTTTAGAAACATCATTTCCTCTAAGCTTCTGATCTATAAGATTATTTGTTTCATGGAGACAAACTTTCTTGCTTTCTTTTGCCTCCCCTTGAAACAAAAATTTTTAAAGTAAGAGTTAGGAATACATCACATCTTTTTAAGTCCCTTCTTTTCTTTTGTCCATTTCTTTCCCTCAAACACCCAATCCCTTTCTCCACTCCCTAAAACATAACAAGATCTACCAAGAGTAGTTTAAAAGCTAAGATAAAAATGAAAATACACTAGGCAGGGTGGAGGGAATTTGGCTAAGCACTCCGTATCTACACAAAAAGGGGTGTGATAATGTTCACTCTTGGACCCCCCCCTTCTCCAATTTTATCAAATATCAAATAAAAGAAATCATATAAAATATATTCTTGAACTATACAGGAATCAAACTAGAAATCCATAAAAAAGGCTATTCATAAAACCCTCAAATATTTGGAAATTAAGCAATATAGTTGTGAATAAGGCAGAGCATGACCCTGGAGCATCTGTAGTGACAGAAAATATGGTAACTCACAGGAAATATGTTATATTCCACAGGAAATATGTTATAGGATATTCCTCAGAGGCCTGAAACTGTGGATAGTGCTGAACCTTATATATACTATGTTTTGTCCTATACATTCATACCTATGAGGAAGGTTAATGTATAGCTTAGGCACAGTAAGAGAGTGCAAACATTAACAACAGCAAAAATAGAACAATTATAACAATGTATCATAATAAAAGTTATTTAAAACTCATATTGTTTTTACTTTTGAAATTTTTCACTTAATATTTTCAGACTGCAATTAACTGTAGGTAATTAGAACTGTGGAAATCAAAACTGCAGAAAAGATGGGACTACTGTAAAAAAAATTCTAAAGAAATAAATAAAGAAAAGAAAGTATAAAACATGTTTCTAAAGATGTAAACATGTCAACATGGCATAGGAGCCAACTTGAAAGTTGAAGTAATGACCAAAGCTGGAACAATCTGAGCAACAAAATAAATAACATGAATTTTGAATTAAAATACAAAGAATAAATAAACATCCATGAGTCCATACTTATAAATAGTTGAATAAATAAATAACTAGGAAAAAGAAAAAACTTATTACAGTCCATGTAATTAATGTCAAAAGAGTGAAACATATATAAAAGCAGAACTTGAATAGCACAATAATAATTGCTATAGGTAGAACCCACTGAAGAATGCCAAAATGAATGGGAAAAACTTTAGGGTGAAAAGAGATGTTTGCATAGCCTCAAAGTAGCTTGCCCAGCTGGGCACTGTGGCACACATCTGTAATCCTAGGGAGTTGGAAGGCTAAGGCAAGAGGATCACAGGTTCAAGGCCAGCCTCAGCAATTTACCAAGATCCTGTCAAAACAAACAACGAACCTCCCTAGAAGTATTTATTTAGTGGTTTTAATATATGCCATATATGCCCACAAATTCCTTGTCCTTCTTTCTCTACAGAGTGGAGTTTAATTTTGTCTCCCCTTGAGCTGGGGCTGGATTTTGTAACTTGCTTCCAAAGAACTGAGAAACCTACCAGATGCTGACTTCACTGGGGAAAATCAAGACTAATTATCAGTGAAAGTTATGTGACTATCATGGACCCATAATATGATGTGAAGAGAAAGGTACTTTACTTCTTTGGTAGTTTTTCAATATTGATAATTCCAGTGTTACCACAAGAATTCATTAACTAACCTGAATTTCAGGACATTCTACAAAACACCTGTCCACTACTCTTCAAAAGTGCTGAAGTCAAAAAAAAAAAAAAAAAAAAGCAAGTAAAAACTGAGAAGTTGTCACTGGTTGGAGGAGACTAAAGAGATAATGATGGCTAAATGCAATGTCATCTCCTAGATTAGACATGGGATAAAAAAAAACATTAAAAGAAATACAGGTAAAAATTTGATTAAAATCTGTAGTTTAATTAATAGTGCTATATCATATTTTTAATAACTCCACCATGATTATATAAAATGCTATCATTAGGGAAACTAAGAGAAAAGTATGTGAAAACTCTACACTATCTTTTCAATTCTACTGTAAGCCAAAAATAATTTTAAAATAAAAATTTTAAGTTATCCATATACTAAACACCCACACTACATTTGTATGTAAGAAATTAAGTTCTATTGTGTTAAGCTTTTGAGAGTTTGAGGATTTTCCTTAATTGAAATTAGTGTTATCTTAATATACTAATGATCATGATTATTAAGCAGAATCTTTTCAAATTAATTCTATTCCATGGTGGCATATTTGACCACTCAATCAAGAAGAGATTGTATACTCATTATACATTTTTATAAGAGATGCCGAACAAGTTGACTGGCTGCTCTCTTTTTGTAAGCAGTTCCCCCAAATTAAACTTCTCTTAGTCTCTACCTTTTTTCTATTTGTGTTACTTTTATCTTTACAATTATGTTATAATTACAATAGGATCTTGAGATGGGAGCAACTAGAGGAGCCAAAAAATTAGACTTCAGAAGGACACTGAATGAAACAGAAGATCTGTTGTCATAAAGTCGGATGCTTTGGGGGAGGGGTAGAAAATCAATCTAAATGTTTAATTTGGATAAAAGAAGAGTAGTAGAGAGTAGTGGGGATTAGTAGGAGCTTGAGAACACACATTCATCTAGAAAGATTTTAACACTTTTTTTTAAACATGGCACTGATCAAATGAAAGAAGCCTGTCATTTAGAACAGTCTAAAGGTGCAAGACTATGACCACTGATGTAGATCCTATGGGAAGGAGAAATGTGAATACTTTTCAAGTATAAGGAAGACCATAATGAAATATAGGTATAAACAGAATACGTTCAGAGAAAGACAGGACTCTTGTCTGGTATTTAAGGAAAGAAGGCAGCAGGCCTAGAGAATGAGATCCAAACAACATGTGGGGATCATGAATTTGAGTAGCAGCACAGTGCAACGAATCTCCATTGACCAATAGGATCATGGAACATCCCAAGGCCTCAGGAGAGGGGTTCTGGAAACTTACCTCCCAAATCCATTTTATCTGATCTATACATGGTATTTCTCTATGCAAGTTTATTTGAAAATACAGTTTCATGGCACAGAAATGATTTAAAAACACTGATATAAGACCCCCTAAAACTTTTTATCAATTTTAAAGAGACCCAAGGCATTGACGTGATTTATCTAATGTTCTGAAGTTATGCAGATTTCCTTAGATTTAGATTTGACCTTCAAATTTGGCTCCCACACCAGTAGTGTTTCCACTTTATTGTCTTATTATAGAGGTCTGGGCAGGTCTGGAATAAATTAACTTGTTGGGAGAACTCTGCATTTTTATTATTCCTTACCTTCTGAGTTCCATGTTAGGTGCCTATCTGGGTTCAAGAATTCAGAATTAAACCAGGCATGGTGGTGTGCATCTCTAGTCTCAGCTACCTGAAAAGCTGAACCAAGAGGATCACTTGAACCCAGGAGTTCAGGGACAGCCTGGGCAACATAATAAAAGCCTATCTCTTAAAAAGTATTTTTAAATCTGAAAAGAAAGAACTTATGACAGTAAGAATTTGTTTTCATTTAATATCTCAGGCAAATAAAACATGTGAAAGCAGGACTGGGGTTGCAGCTCAGTGGCAGAGCACTTGCCTAACATGCGTGAGGCACTGGGTTTGATCCATAGCACTGCATAAAAATAAACAAATAAAATAAAGGCATGCTGTCCATCTACAACTACAAAAAAATTTAAAAAACATGTGAAAGCAGATTTTAATAATAAAGAATAAAGAGCAGTGGGTGTTTGAGGGACATGAAGTAACAACAACTGACATTTATTAAATATTTGTTATGTGCTTGGCACCGTTGGAATCATTTTCCAAATATTTCTTGTTGAATCCTCACAACAACTCTCTCTGTTTAATAAAAAGGAAAATAACCTAATTAGAGAGGCAAAGTAATCTGCCTGAGGTTATGCAGTGAGTAAATAAATGGGCAGAGTAAAAATTCAATGTAGATCTCTTTGACTCCCAAGTCTATGTCCATATACTACACTCTACTGCAGCACTAGTGAAAAGATAAAGGCCCTGTAATCTTTTTGATAGTATCTCAGGGGCCATGTGTGAGGCTGTTTTCCTTCACCACTCTGTCTAGAACTGTATTTGCTGCTGGGAGGAAAACAATGGTCATCTGTTGATAGGAATATATGCTCTTCACCTCCCCCAGCCCACTCTCTTCCAGACAGACCTTGGAAAATGAACTCTTCCTGATTCCTCAATTGCATCTTCTATTAGTGTTACCTAGGTTCTGTCACAATCTTGGGTTAGTAGACATAGGTGAAAATGTTCCTATAGAGATAGCATTGCAATGTCAAGAGAGGAGGCCACAATAACACTTAGAAGAGGGAACACAGCTGTATTTTGCTTTCATCAAATGATTTGGTTTTCAGTTGTGGTGGGTAAGATGAAACTCAAAGCTTGTTGGACTTCAAACATTTCCCCCTCTGTTTAATACCTGTGTGTTCTCCAACAGAAATGCAATCCCATATAATTCTGTGATTCAACACAGTTGTTGCTTTTAAGTACATTTGAAATCCCAGAGGCCCCTAGGGCAAATCATTTTAAGTGAGAAAGCTACATTTTACCAAGTCAGATAACTCAATTTTGAGTTCCAAGAAGCTTGAGATGTGATTTGAAACCTCCAACCAGTGAGCCAGTGCAAGAGGTGGAAAAGTGCATCTGGTATTTTTGCTTATCTGCTAGCAGACTCTCTGAGATTATTCCCCTGCCCACCATTTCAATATATAGAATGCAGAGGAGGGAGAAATATATATTAGGAAAGCAAATTCCTACAAAGGCAGGTCATGAGGCATCACTCCTGCTCCTTGTATTTATCCAGTAGAGGAGAAGTCATAGAATTTGGGACTCACTGGTTGTAGCTTAATAGAGTAATTGGACCACAACTTCCCATGGTACCCTGGCAGTAGTAAACATTTGATTTTAAATCTAGTCTCTTCCACTTTTGAACAATATGACTTTGGGGGCCCCTTAACCTCTCTGTACTTAAGTTTCATCACATCTAAGTTAAGGATAATAGTAGTACTACATTAGGGTTGTTGAGAGAATTCAATGAATTAATTATATAAACTATGCCTAGTACATTGTAAGAATTCAGTAAAGTTATTGATAACAAAATCATCATAATATGTCCCCCAAATGTTCTGGGGACTAGAAAGAACCCTAGAGCTCCAGAATTCTAGACATAGTTTTGTCTCCAAGCAACCTTCTAAATTATGGGAGTTAGTTCATGATTTGCCCTTCCAAGGCCAGTCAAGAACCATGTGATCCATTCTGACTATAAGTGTGATCTCAACACTATTCTAGGACCATTGTAGAGTGCTTTGATACTATTTCAGAGTATAAGCATGGACACTAAAGAAAGATATATAACATAAAATGTCACTGTAACTTAGAAGACATGGTAAGTCGGGTAGAATGATAGCTGATGTTTGAGCAGGGTTATGACAGAAACTAGGTAACACTAATAGAAGATGCAATTGAGGAAGGATATAAAAGGTGAATATGAGGGTTGGGCTTGTGGCTCAGTGGTAGAGTGCTTGCCTAGCAGTGTGAAGCACTAGGTTTGATTCTCAGCACCACATATAAATAAATAAAATAATAGTCCACTGACAATTGAAAACTTTTTTTTAAAAAAAGGTGAATATGAGTTCAGGGCCATGGTGCTAAGATAATAGGAGCACAAAGAGTACTGCATTCAATTTTTGATCAGTGAAGAAGAAGAATAACATGGTATTCAATGAACACTTTCTAAATGTCTACTATAAACTTAGTATATTGTATGGATAGCATATTTCTAGGTTCTAGGTATATAGCAGTGGATCCATATGCAAGTTATATTTTAGTGGAAGATACAGACTATCAATAAGATAAATAAAATATCTAGTTTGATACATCGTGATAAGTACTGAGGTGAAAAAGCAAGAAATGGAGATAAGGGGGTGTCAAAGATAGAGGAATGGTTGCATTTTAGATAGATGTGAAGGAGGTGAAACAGTTTGTCATATGAATATTATGGAAAGAATATAACTTGTGCAGAGAAAAAAGCAGGTGCAAAGGCCCCAAGGCAAGAGTGTGCTTGGAATATACAAAGAACAGCAAGAAAGTTTTGGGGGTTGGATTCATTGTAGGTGAGGTCAGAGACATAACAAATGGCTAAATCATGTGGGGCCTTGCAAGTTATTGCAAGAATTTTGACTTTTATCCAGTGTGAGCCAGAAAGCTATTATAGGGTTGTAAGTGCAGGAATGATATGTTCTGCTTATGTTTAACAGGATTGCTTTGGTTGCTGTGTTTAGAATAGAAATGTAGGAGGCAAGGACAAAAGTAGTTAAGAAGCTAACACAGCAATCCAAGAGAGAGGTAAGAGTTGCTTGTACCAGAGTTGTAGAGTAAAAGTTAATACACAGCCTCACCAATTTAGTGAGGCTCTGAGTAACATAGAGAGACTCTGTCTCAAGATTTAAAAATATAAAAAGGGCTGGGAATATGGCTCAGTGGTTAAGCACCCCTGGATTCAATCCCTGGTACCAAAAGTAAGAACTAGTTATATTACATATATGTATTATAATATATATATATATATATATATATATATATATATATATATATATATACACATTATATATATGGAAGATTATATATGTATGGAATATATGAGAGAATATATATATATATATATATATATATATATATATATGAGAATATATATATGAGCTCCATATATATATGAGCTCCATCAAAATTTTCTGGTGAATTCAATGTGCAGAGAGAGAGAGAAAGAGAGAGACAGAGAAAGAAGTTAAGTATAACTTCTTGAAGTTTTGGGGCCTGAACAACTGGCAAACCAGAATTACATTAATTACTATTGGCAAGAAGAGCTTTAGAGAAAAAGATTAGGAGCTCAATTTTTTCATGTGTTAACATTTACATGCCTACTATTATCCAGATGCAGATGTCAGCAGGCCCTTGGATATATACATTTGAAGATCAAGGAAAATAGCCTGAGATGCAAATATAATTTGTAGTCACCAACAAATGGAGAACATAGAAAAATCATGAGGTTGAATGAGACCACTGAGGCAGTGTGTATATCCAGAGAAAAGAGGTTCAAAGATTAAACCCTGGGGCTGTCATTTAGAGGTCATCAGGATAAGGAGGAAGCCATAAAAGGATGAAGAAAGATCAACCAGCAAGGTAGGAAGCAAGCAAGAGAGTGTGCTATCTTGGAAGCCAAATGAAGAAAGTGTCTCAACAGAGTGTGATCAACTGGGTAAAACATTGCTGACTTATCAAATAAAAAGTAGAATGGACTACCAGAATTGGCAACATGGATGCCATTCAAGTTACATACATAGTCTTAGGGAGGAATTAGGAACAATGATCAAAGAGGCAATGGGGGAAAAGTAGATACTAGCTGACATCTAGACCCATGCTATGAGAGGTTGGAGAGAAAGTAGCAAGGTCTTCAGAGGAGAAGTAAGTTTCAGTTGGAGCAAGAAATGTGAGAGAATAGTCAAGGAAATATGAGGGGATATAGGGAATTTGAATGATGGTTGATAGATGTTTGACAGAAAGTTCCATTTCTTTTAAGAGATAAGGCAGAAGAAGTGGGTAATGGAAATTTCAATGTTTAAAGCCATAAGGAGATTAGAGGTCAGAGGACAAAGAAGGATGTGGAGTTCTGGACTTCTTCTGGTGACTGATATAAACAGAAATATAAGGCATGATGCTCCAAATTAGATAGTGCTAGAAATTGATATGTAGTTTAAGAGGAGTAAAGAAAATACACAGAATGTGGAGGTTATCACTTGATTCTCACTAATAGAAGAGGGAACATGCATAATGGAAATTTTGGTTTTGGTTTTTGAGCTTCCTCTTGATTTTTCTGATGGAGAACTAGGGACTAAAATACGTTGGACTACATTGAACTTCCAGAACTCTTAATATTGGTGAAGGTCACCTGATTAGGTAATTCAAGGAATATTCTTTCAGGAGTCCTTGAAGTCTTCTGCATACACCTCCCAACTTCAGCTGGTGAGTGGTTGTAATTACCATTGGTATACTGGGTGGCCATTTTTGCCCAATCCCTATTCTCAAGCTTCTGAGCAAAAGTCCACACAGAACCATTCCCTGGATGATGGGCTCTTATCTATTTTATAGAAAAATTCCTTGTAGTTATTCTTTGCCAGCTTGGTTCCAGACATCCCCAAATGTATTTTCATATGCCTGAGAGTATTTAAGCATTCTGATATTTCAATCACATAATATGGCTGAATGAACTTCTATAGGCACTGCAGTGTTGCTTAATGCTTTTCTGACTCTGATCACTAAGTAGGAACCCAGGAAGTGGCAGGTATACCCTGGGGAGATATGGAACACATATGTCTGCTCATAATTACAGGACACTGATTTTCTTGAGTCCAGTGACAAATAGTGGATATTATTTTATCCACAAACTGGTAGAGATTCTGCATTTTGAGAAGTGTAAAATCTTTAGGTCACCAATGTAACATTTCAAAAATGTTTCTAAGATGTTTAGAAGTGCTTCACAGATGATTCTCCTTCTTTGAGCTTCAATACTATTATTAGCATACTGTCAACATACTGACAAATTATACATAACTTATCCAAATTATATTAAAGAATTTACATGTGCTTAACAGTAAATTAAGAATCAAATGCTTGAAAGTGAATTCTCTAATTTGATACTAACATATGATTTGTGAGATATGAACAGCAAGGTTTTATGATTCTTATTTTACAAATAAAAAATTTATCTGTAACTTATAAAAGTGAGACTTATTTCCACCAACTTATATCATTTATTCAATAATTTATTCATTTATTAAATAAACATTTGTTTAGCACATCAATACTTTATAACCTATACTAACCTATACTGTTTAAACATTTTAAACAGATTGACATTGAATTTCTACCGCATGGAAGACTTTTTCAAGAATGATTATTAGGAGAATACAAAAATAACCAAGATGTGAGTTCTGTCTAATGGAGCTCAAGGTTATATTTACAATTTTTGATCTGTGAAATTCTTTACTGAAACATAAGATGAGATGTATATTGGCCTAACAACTTTTCTCAGGGAGTCTATTTTAGTTAACATAACCATAGCTGCTGCAACATACAAATGCCAACATATACAATGGTTCAAACACAAATGAAGTTTATTTATTTCTCAAATGAAGCTCAAATGAGTGGTCCAATTGGTGAACAGCAATGCTCCAAGAAGTGATGATGAGGCCCAGGCTTTTATCATGATGTTAGATACATTCTCAGCATGCAGCTTCTAAGCTTTCTTGGCTCATTTGCATCAAGTCAGTAGAAAAGGAAACAGTGGATGGGGGGATTATGGACTGGATTTGAAAATGGTATACAACAGTTTCCTTTTGCATAATTTTGGATAAGAAATGTGGTCTGTGTGCCATTCTTTGCCATAAAATGCATATTTGTTTATATTTTGTATGTGTGTGTCTGTGTGTGTGTGTGTGTGTGTCTTTGGGCATAAGAAGGTTCATCTGGAACATGAAAATATCAGTGGGGAGGCAGAAAGTAAGGACAGCAGACTGCCTAGTAGGCAGCAATCTTTTACAATCTGCTGAGAGGGGTAAGATGAAGAGTCATCTCCAAGATGGAGACCCACTTCATGGGAGGGAGGTTCATGTTTCATCAAGGAGTACAGAAAAATTCAACAAGATAAGGGAACTTTGCTTTAACTTCAAGTTATTCTTGTGCATTGATTCTTCTAAATTTTAGTCTGCCAATAAGATTTAATCCAATAATCCCTTGCCTTCCAGCTTTGTTACCAGTTCTTTTACTTTCTGTACCAAGGATGAAAATTCAAGACTTTATTGAGCCTTCTGATTCTGTATTACCAATAGTCCTTTCAAGATTGATCTAAACTTGAGACCTGGAGGACTGAAAGAAATTAGATTAAATTATGCCACATGTTTGTTAGTCAGTTGGCTGATCACACAAAGCTCAAGTTCTAACAGCTTATTAATGTCTCTAGGCAAGCCATTTCATTTTTATATACTTCTAGGTCTTTTTCTGGGAGAAAAAAAAAGAGAAATAGCAGGTTACACATCATACCTACCTTGAGGGCTCAGAGTAATTTACCAATAAATGCTGTTGATGTACTAGCCTTCAGTAAAAGCGATTCCAAGGCCCTCTGAAAATCCAAAAATAGCAGCCCAGGGTTTCCTTATTGCTGAGTCTGTGGGCACTTCAAGTGTTGACTGAGGGAAGCATTGCCTACTCACACTTTCTGTTTTGTAATTGGATGTTAAAATAGAAATTTCTGCTGAGATACTAAGAGATAACAGATACAAGTGACTTGTGAGACACTTTCCTACAAGATTTGCAGAAAAAATGACCCCAAGCAAATTTTATGAATTTTATGACTCTCACCCATAGCATGTGGAAAAAAGTTGAGGGCAATATGTCACGATTTATTTGAGAAAGCCCTATTGAGAAGGTCAGGAAGTATTTCCCTCTTTACCTCAAATCAAGAGAGAGAGGTTTAAGGAGACCATTTGATGGAGTCATGTGTGTTTCCTATGATTTGAGGGAGGACACAGTGAATTAATTTCTACCTCATATGTGAAATGGATAAACCCACTTCTCCATTGAGTGGCTGCAGTGGGATCAACCAATATGCCTTGAATTCATTAGAGAAAAGGATGTGTAAGTGTTCCCTGTGAAGCAGGTTTGGACCAGTTATGTATATATGTTTGTTTGTGTGATAGAAAAAGAGACACACAGAGAGACATTGAATAAACAAAGATCGATTTGGGCCTATTGGAGGAGTGAAAGGCTATCTGGAGAAAAGAAGTTAACAATAGACCAAACGTGCTAACCTTGGACTGAGAAACAGCACAGAGGTGAGACAGGAGGGAGTTCATGACCTCCAAAGAAGAGAACTACAGGAGAGAGATCTTTGACATTTGGTGGGAAAGGGAATCTCCAAAACTCCCACAACAGCATCCATGAGGAAAAGAGACAGAATTTCATATCTACCAGGCCACTAGTGGACAGGGTTCATAAGCATTTCAGTTACATAGGGCTTGCTTTCTCTATGGGCTTCTCCTACCTCCCCACATATTTATGCAGGGGAGCAGCTGGTGGAGAAAAGACAGAGAAGCACTCTTCCTTCTCCTTCAGAAAAATAGCCAACCATATCTCCCTCCACCCCTTACTCTGCTCCAGGCTTCCCATCAGTACCAAGTCATGCTTAAGGTTTTGATCATTATACAGACCTGGAAGTTATAGTTACTGACAGTTACTAAAAAAAGAATGTGCTGAGAACATTCAAAATCCTCTCTTCTAGTTATTTTGAAATGTATAACACATTATTGTTAACTATGGTAAGCCTACTGTCTACTAGAAGGCCAGAACTTATGTTTTCACCATAAAGAAATGATTAATATTTAAGATGATGATATGCTAATTAACCTATTTGATCATTATACAATGTTTACATATATTGAAACAGAACATTCTACTCCATAAATATGTACTATTATATGTGAAATTTAAAATAAAGAAAATGCTTTTAAAGTTCCACAAAGTCTGAAGATTATGTTTTTGAGAAAAAGTAACAAACTAAATTTTTTTTTAAAAAAAGATGTGCTTTGGATTTAAGGTGACTATAGGAATTTTTATTACCTAAGTGCCCCAGAAAAGAAATGGAGCTTCCCAGGATTTTTGTCAAAGGGCTGGGAAGGAATTATCCTTCTGAATAAATATAAAGGAGTAGTAGAGACAAAAATGAAATTACATTATATTTATATAACTAGATAATTACAGTCCCTTTCAAATACATCGGGAATGTTCTTGAACCCCCCTCTGTGACACATATCCTGAGAGGAGGTGAATTATTTTCTTTTATGGCCATATAAAAACCTCCTGACCTATATCATATCCTTTTCCCACATTCTGATCTCCAAGGAAATAGAGACATCCTAGTTTCTATTACCTGCATTTATTGTTGTTTTTCATATAAGTCTTGATGGCATTATTTTGGAGTCAATTTATGAATTTTGGAATGCTTAATTAAATAAATCCATGCAAATTTTAGGTTCACTTTTTTCTGTTTTAACAAACAGCTGCAAATGTACTGCTGCAAAATTGTGTTTTGCTCCAGCATTTAGCCACAGTTGTGAGCATATTAGTATTGCACTCTAAATGACACAATTATTTCAGCATCAGGCTCCATTTCAAAAGATATTTCATATGCAGAAGGTCTCCAAGGGATTTATTTCCTTTCTCTTCTTATTTACTTATTTTCTTTCTTTGTATTGCAGTAAAATTCAGTGCTAGGAATGAGCTAGCTTTCTGAATCCCAGGGCTGGGAGTAAATAATTCAGCACAATGTGGCACAGAAAATGCTTTCCTCTGCTTCCTTTCTAAAACTTGTGTCTGTGTGGATTCAAGATCATGCTGAGGTCTCAGATGTAGAGCAGGACAGATGTCCTGGCTGGAACGAGAGATGCAAACTTAGTGAGGGGTAAATAGAGAAGGTATGCATGAGACAGACAACTGGCTGTTCTGAAACTTGATGGAAAATGACAGCACTTTGAAGCTTTTGTTTTTCAGTGGAGTCACAGTGATTAGGTATCTTTTGTAGCCAGATCAGTGCAATAAACAGACATACTAAGCAATGCAAGTATGCAATATTACTTTCCTTATTGTGTTGTCCTTTGGGTAGGGGATTGACAGCTTGGAGTTCAAGGTACAGATCATCCCTTAATTGCAGCTGATATGTTAGCTACATGATCCTCTGACTATTTGTTAATATGTCTTTCTTTTCTCTGGAACCTTAAAATTTTGTCAAAATGCATCTCAGATGTTTTACTACAAATTCCACTGCCCATTATGGTAATTATCTAGCAATGTTATTGTTAGGGGACAGATAGATGAGACTGGTGGGAGCACAAGGTTAAGAGAATAATTCTATAAATTGGGCCCACTATGCTGACCCTCACATATTTTCTTTGCCAAAAAGCAATATGCCTGTCAGTCCTGCCTGGCCTAAGTGGCCAGGATATGTCACATTTCTCAGCAAACTGAGGTGGAGGCAAAGGTCAAGCAGTCAGTGTAGGTAATGAAGGATGGGGGTCAAGAGAGAATGAAGACTGGTTATCAAAGAGAGAACAATGGGTTGCTAACAGTTAAACTCTGCAATTGTGCTCCTTAGCACTCTAGTTGCTAACAGTTAACCTCTCTGCCCCTGTTCTTGGTCATGTGTATATGGGGAGGAAAGAGAAGACAATAATTAAAAAATAGGGGTTCTGGGGTATATAAAAAAGCAAGCCTCACTCCTCTCATGGGCTTTCAGCTCTGAAAGTCCCCTTCTCTTCAGAAAATCTGTGTCTAACACTTTCTTAAATAAAACTTACTCTCTTTGCTTGCCTCTGTGTGTCTGGGGTGTTTAATCTTCAATATAGGGGAGCAAGAATCTGTTCCCAATCTCCAGTGGACTGGTATCATTATAATCTTCAAAACAATCATGCAGGCTTCAGTTTGCACATGATCAAACAGAATTCTGTGTAGATACAGCAATCTAGGAACTGTATCAAGTGTGTAGAGACCATAGTGTGGATGAGCACAATCCTGCAAATGACAATGTAGCACATGTTGTCAATGTCTCACCCATATCCAGTTTGTTGCACTCAAAATTACTTCTGACAGCCAGTATCTGCATCTCTGGGTCAGAAGGCTATTTTCAAAACCACAAGACATCACTGTGCTTGTACATGTGACAAGCTGGGAGTGTTAGGATTTAATGCTTTGCAAAAGCAGCCCTCAATCAGTCCTCTACAAGAATCGGTGTGCAAATGTTCCAACTCTTTGGCCCCTCAAGTTGGATGATTCTGAGGAGTGCAATTTACAGTAGTTCCCAAAATTTACCCATGGAACTAAGTGCCAGTCACTATGATAGTTGGATTGATAACACTGTCTTTCTTGGTTTCCCTCCCTCTCTTCTTTATTTTCTTATTAGTATTCCCTGATCTTTCCTAATAAACTACTTATACTCAAATCCTTATCTCTGAGTTTAAGAAACCAAACCAAGGTCAAAAGTCTAGTCATACTCCACTTAGAAACTTAAAAGGACCTTGCACTCAATATTGAATATTTAGGCATAGTAGGACAATTCCTTTAAACAAACCTGCCAGACAATTTCTCTTAATATCTCATTTCCATGTACAGAAACCTACAATGGCCTTGTAATTAAACAGCAGTGAGACAAATGTGTCTGATTCATTTTAGGCCTGCCTCATAATTGGGGAAGAGAAATTTGGTCGTTTATTGCCCTGATCCCCTTCCATGCGGGCTGTAGGTTTCCAGTGGCTCCATTCTTCTACTAAAGGCCACAGATTATTTTGGGTGCTGCTATGGTTTGTGCCCCCAAGGGTTCACATGTAGGGACTTGGTCCTCAGTGTGGTAGTGTTGAGGTGGTGGGACTTTAAGAGGTGGGGCCTAGTGGGAGGTCCTTAGGTCATTAAAGGCCTGGCTTTGGAAGGGATTAACATAGTTCTTTTGGGACCCTGGATAACTCCCAGTCACACTTTCATTTCTTGTCTTCTGATCTCTCATTCCCATGTGCACTTGCATCCTTGTGATATTTTCGGCCATGAGATCCTCACCAGAGCTAAGCTAATACTGGCATTAGTCCCTGAACCTCCAAAGCTGTGAATTAAATAAACCTCTTTTCATCTTAAGTTCTCAGCCTCAGGTATTTTGTTATTGTAATAGAAAACAGACTAATACAGGGATCCTCTTATAACTGCAGTTATAGCTATATTTCTCATTTCAGGTTCCATTAACCACTCTCTTCTCTTGATTCTCCAGTTGATAACCTGGAGTTCTTCACCATTGCTCATGGGTTCCCTTTGTTAAGCTCCCTTCAATTCTCTTTGCGACTATGGCATTGTTTACTACCTGGGCCTTGGGTAATACAAGCACTGAGCTAAAAATCAGAAAATTTAGGGTTGTAAATTTGGTTCTGCCACACTCTTCCTTGTATAACTTTGGATTTCAGTTGTCTTTTTCTTTGAGCCTTTTGTCTACTCTATAAATGAGAATAATGAGACCTCTATGGCATACCTTACATGATTATTATGCAAATAGAATTTAATTTTGTGCTGGAAAAGGTATGGCTTGTTTTGTAAATGTGAATAATGATATAAATATAAATTTTTTCATTATCATATCATAGAGAAAAATCTTAAGGGGAATTTTAAAAGGACATTATCAAAATTGGAAAGGACTAGGAATAAGGTCACAGAAGCAAATGGACAACTTGAAAAAAATGTCTGTGCCACTTACAAGTCACTTATGCCAGTGATTTATCTAGTGCCATCCTCACTCAGGCCCTCAGGAACAGGGCAACCCTGTGCAGGTTGCCATGGCAACTGCCAGCCAGAACCTGGAAATTCCAGCAGCTTACAATATCAATCACTATTAGAAAAGGGTCAGAGCAAACTGCAAAAAATGTATATCATGGAGACCACAGAAAGAAGAACTATAGTAAATATGGTCTATAGATATGGTTCTCAGGGTACTGGTCCTGGACTTGCAGCATCAGTGTCACCTGGGAACTTATTAAACATTCAGATTCATGGGCTCTACCTCAGACCTATTGAATCAGATATTCTAGGACTGGGGCCCAGCAATCTGTAGTTTGAGATTGCCAGGTGATTCCAGTGTATGCTAAAATTTAAGAACCAGTGTTCAAAAGGTCAGAAAAATCTACCTCCAATTCTCAATGTCCAAATATATGGTATATAGGTATTAAAGAAATTGAAATAAATGTTTAAAAATGGAAGGCAAATATAATTTCATAATTTGCCTCTGGTTTAGCTGGAGTGATGACTAAAATACAACAATGAAAAGTCTGTGTATGTTTTCTACTTCTACATAACAAATAACCACAAACATAATAGCTTAAAACCACACATACTTATTATCTCACAGATGCTCTGGGTCAGAAGTCTAAGCACAACTTAACTGTGTCCTCTGCTTAGTGTCTCATAAAGCTGCAATCGAGGTATCAGGCAAGTCTGGGTTTTCACTGAAGGCTAAACTGGAGAGGGTCTGTTTTTAAGCCCTCTCAAGTTGTTGACAGAATCCATTCCCTTACGTCTATAGGATTAATGTAAGCTTGCTTCTTCAAAGCCAGCAATGGAGAGAAAGAAACTGCTAGCAGAAAGAAGTCATATAACCTAACACAATCCCCAAACTGGTAATCCACTACCTTTATAATATTTTATTGGTTAGAAACAAGCTACATGTTCTACCCAAATTCAAGGAAAAAGGATTGTACAAGGGCATCAGCATAGGGAGGGGAAAATTATGGGCTATCTTAAAGTCTGGCATAGTCTTCCTTCTGTTCTCCAATGATTCATTTCTCTCCTATATGGAAAATGAATTTATCCATGTACTATGGTTACAGAATCTCATTCCATATTAGCATCAGTTCAAAAACTAAAATCTTATAATCTGAATTAGATCTATGTGTAGATAAGGTTCCTAGTTGAAATCTTTGGTACAGTTACTGGGCCATAATTCTCTTCTTCTATGAACTTATCAAACTAAAGAGACATGTTATCTGCCCCCAAACACAAATGGTGGGACAGGCATAGCATAATAGCTATAGATATTCCAGTTCAAAAGGAGGAGAAATAGAAAGTAAAAAGCAGTTAATGGTCCATAGAAGTTCTGAAAAATATAGCCAGACAGATATTCAGAGTTACTTGATTAAGTTTCAAGGTCCAAGAATCATTTTCCATGGCTTTCCACTCCATCTTCTAGATTGTTGACTTTGTGCTGAGTCATCCTCCTTCTTCTGGAAAGTTAACCCGTATTTGTAACTGATTAATTATCCACCTCCTTACTGTGGTATTGAGTAAGAATAGAGTCAATGTTCAAGTAGTTAGGATAATGGGCCCTGATTAAGGCCTTTTTCAAATATAAAGACCACACCTTGAGGCTAACCATAGAAACATTCCAATCAACTTCTTTATTGGGGTGGGGGTCAGGTGGATGTGGAGGCGATCTGAATAGAAATTACAGGAGAATTCAGGCTCAAGGCCTGAAGAACAACCAATTAGAAGGTCATGGGCTGAGCCAATAACCTTGGTACTACTCCAAACCTATTTTTTTCATGGATTTTGATCAATGCCCCTACCTAGAAGCTATATAAATCCCCAGACTAGTACATTTAGGTGGAAAAGTTGTTATCAGTTCCCCTCTTGCCTTGCCAGAGTTCTCTTTTCTTCTCACTTAATATATATCCTACTCCATTCACTCTTGCCTTCTGTTACTGTCTGTAGATTTTATTCTTCAAATTTGCAAGACAAGAACCCAAAAAGAAATTGGTGAGGCAGAAGAATCTAATTTCATCTCAAACTCTGGTTTCACTATCAATTTGGGGATTCAATAGCCTCTCTTCATTTTGTACTCTGTCCCTTTATGTTCAAGCTGCCTGTGTTTCTTATGAAGTCATTTTCTCAAAGACTTTATGAGTGTTCCATGCATTTCAATTGTGTTTGCTTCCTCCTTAGACAAAGGCCAAACCCACATATTTTTCATGAAAATACTTTCTCTATCTCGAGTGAGTTCCTGCTAAAATAGCTGAGGGACAATACTCTTAAGCTTCCTAGAAGCTCTATGGGTTGATTGGGAGGATCTGTGAAATACACCCTCAATCTCTTGAAAGGGCCCTTTATGTAACTGAATACTCTGACCTTTAGATTTTTCTGAAATTTTAGCAAGAGGCTGTAAGGTCACAACCTCAACTTTTTCTCTAGCCCAAGTTGTCTTAATTTTAGTGTCTCTTGCCATTAAAAGAGACTGGATTTTCAAAATTATCATGTTCTCATTCATTTTCATTCTTCCCCTGATTTATTTCTCTCTTCTCACATTTTACTACAGGCCTCAAGAAGAGACCAGACAGTACCTTCAACATTTCAGTTGTAAATCTCCTTAGCTACATAACCAAGTTAATCACTTACAAGTCTGCTTTCTACATGACTGCATGAGGTAATTTTATGAACTTTTGGCCACTATTTAGTAAGAGTTCCCTGTAATGTAGCAATTAGATATAAACTGTGGGTCAGGAGTTCAAGAAAATACTTGGGCTGGGGTTGTGGCTCAGTGGTAGAGCACTTGCCATGCATGTGTGAGACACTGGGTTTGATCCTCAGTACCACATGAAAGTAAATAAATAAAATAAAGGTATTGTGTCCATGTACAACTAAAAAAAATAAAAAATTCAAAAAAATTAAAAAGAAAACACTTAGTAGAGGGCAAATCAGTTCATCAACAGCCCTGCCTCAGTAGTGCTGCAAGGGTTGACAAGATAGCTATTTCTATCTTCTCAGGATCCTTGCCTCATCTCAGTCCTATAAACTATTCTTCTTACAACAGGAGGAACATAGATAAATTCCTGGAAGGACAAAGATATGTTTGCTCAGCAGGGTCTAATTGCTAAGACATCTTAAATAAGATCCTATACAAACAACATAGTATTATGGGGAGCCGCCTCAGAAAACACTCTAAGTCTGAATTCAAACAAAAGAGAGCTTTATTTACCTGGCCAGGGACTGTCACCCACCCTTAGAGACTGAGGCTCTGTGGGAGAACAGTAATTTCCTGGCCTGTGTCTTGGGAACTTAAGGGCAAAAACCACAACTCGGGCGTTTCTCAGCATCATGCAAACAAGCAAGATACAGAAGCTAAAAAAAGCAGTTAGCTTAACCGCATCTTGGGTCTGAACAAGTGTTAGACAACTTTATCCTGAGTTTCAGCTGAGTGGGAACGATAATCTATTTTAAAGTCATGTAGACCCATAAATGTACTCAAACCCAGGATATAGCTCACCATGACCACCGCCATATCCTGAGTTGGGTACATTCTGTGGGATACGAAGAACAGAAAAACAATTTTTTTTTTTTTTTTTTAAAAAGACAGCTTTCATTTCTGTTTCTCAGAAATGGGTCATGAAGTTCCCTCTTCACAGGAGTAGTAACAGAAAAACTAAGGTGGAGTTGAGAACACCTAAGATGGAGTTGCTAGGGCCACACTTCTTGTTCATATAGCCACAATGACTCCATTTGTACTATCCCAGTACTAGTAACTTATCTGATGCTTGCAGTTATCTCATTTACTCATCATTTTACTACTGATATCTATAAGCCTTATGTCTACACGATCAAGCTAATACAATTGTTCACAACTATATTGATTTAACCTTGTGTATATCTATATTAACCTATCGGCCTATATTTATCTATAACTATACTGGCATACTGACTTATCACCTTTCACTGTTCCATATCTTTTTCCTGTGGTTTAAATCCTATGTCTTATAGTTACATGATTTTATTACTATTACTTAGGCTTACTCCTGATGAACTTATCTATGAACTTATGTCGTACTGTTGCTTATCTATGTTATCTTACCTTATTCCTATTGAGAAACTAATGTGACTCCATTTTTAAAAATAAATAAATAACAGCAGCTTCTACCTCAAGGCCTGTCCTAAGGAAGGGGGCGTGACCCTTGTCCTTGGAAAAACCCACAGAGCACTCCTAAGCACATACCCACTCTGCTGAGTTGTTTGTCTATAAATAACAGGAGAGGTCTGTGGGCTGCCAGGTGTCCCTGACTCAGTTAGGCTAGGTGAGGACCCATAGCAACCCCCTAGCAACCACCAATCAGCATAAGACAGGGAAAATACCTGGGATGCCAGATGACTCCCAAGTAGTTTATGGTGGTTGATAACATGTTGGGAAACCATGTAGTTTAGCACGCACACCCCTCGTGGCCTAAACCAATCAGTTCAAACAAACCCCCCTCTTGTACTAGCCAATCACCTTTACCCAACTTGTTCCCACCAGTGAATGTGGTAATCAATGTTAAGAGTTTTTATTTGATTTTCCCGCGGTATGGAATGATTTGCTGTGTGATTTTGTGACACATAGAGTATCCCCCCAAAACCTATAAAATCTCACTGAACAAAGGACCGGGACTCACTCCCTGGGACCGCTGCATCGGGAACTGGTTGTGAGACCAGGCTCGAGCTTGCAATAAAGACTCTTGTGTGATTACATCAGATTCGGCTCCTGGAGGTCTATTGGGGTTCCACGAATCTGGCATAACACTATAATCTATAACCTATGTCTATGACTTATTGATTATATTGATCAGTTCACACCACATTAGACCAGAGATTTCCAGACCTAAGAAAGCAGAATGATTAAGATGGGAACCCACCCACCATAAGTTAGATAAAACCAGCTCAAATTAGGACCTGTCAGCCAGGCCAAGATGACCAAGAGTTACCTGTAGGTTGTTAGCTAATGTAGACTGTCCATCCAGAGCCCAGAAGTGATACTTGGGCTGGACCCTCTAACAATCCTGGGGGGTGAAGAAGTGAGGTGTCTCTCTCCTCTCCCTTCTTTCTCTCCTTATAAATTTTGATATACTTTTTACTGAATCTTGTGTCTTGCTTGAAATCCTCTCATACAAAGAAAAAAGAGCCCAGAACAAAACACAATCTTTGGTGAGAGCTTATCTCTAGTATCATCTTATTTCTGTTATCATTCCTTCTTCCTTCAGTTTCTAATAGCAGGTTCCTCACTTCTTTGGGGCACTCACGAGGAACATACTTCAACTCTAGATTTTTAGTAACAGCCCACTCAAAGCAATTTAGGCTTTCTCTATCATGCTCTTTGAAATTATTCTAGAGTCTACGAGCTGCTCACTTGCACAGCCACTCCTACATTTTTAGGTGTTGTTATAGCAGCGTCCCACTTCTAGTACCAAAATGTTAGTTTTCTATTGTTGTGTAACAAATTACCACAAATTCAATGGCTTAAAACAACACACATTATCTCAGTTTCTGTAGCTCAGAAGTCAGGGCATTGTTTAACTGTCTCCTGTGTTTGGGGTCTCACAAGGCTAGAATCAAAGTATTAGCCAAGACTAGGTTCTCATTGGTGACTTAAGTAAAGAATAATTTACTTCCAAGCTCCCTCAGGTCATTGTCAGAATTCATTTCTTTATAGCTGTAGGATTCAGGCAAACTTGCCTCTTGAAAGGTAGCAATGGAGAGATTGTGGGGTGGGAGGAGCAGAAACTGCTAACAAGATGGTGTCTTCTTATATAATGTAGCATAACATACTCATGGAGATGACATCCCATTACCTTTGCCATATTTTATTAGTCAGAAGCAAGTCACAGCTTTTACCTGCATTCAAGAAGAGAGGATTTTATAAGGGCAAGAATATAAAAAGACGGAAATTTATTGGGTCCACCTTAAAATCGGTTTGCTACATTGAACTTGTTCAAAATAAATTAATCTATAGAATTTTTAATTGATTATTTATTTTGTTCTAATTTGTTATACATGACAGCAGAATACATTTTAATTCATAGTACACATATTGAGCACAATTTTTCATTTCTCTGGTTGTACACAAAGTAGAGTCACACCATTTGTCTCTTCATATTATACCTAAAGAAATGATGTTCATCTCATTACACCATCTTTCCTACCCCCATGTCCCCTCCTTTTCCCTCCCTCTCCTTTGCCCTATCCAAATTTCCTCCATTCCTCCCATGCTGTCCCCTGACCCCCATTATGGATCAGCATCCATTTATCAGAGAAAACATTCATCCTTCATTTGGAGGGGGGGTTGGCTTACTTCACTTGGCATGATATTCTCCAACTCCATCCATTTACCTGCAAGTGCCATGATTTTATTCTCTTTCATTGCTGAGTAATATTCTATTGTGTATATATACCACAGTTTCTTTATCCATTCATCTATTGAAGGACATCTAGGTTGGTTCCACGATTTAGCTATTGTGAATTGTGCTGCTATAAGCATTGATGTGGGTTGTGTCAGCATAGTATGCTGTTTTTAAGTACTTTGGGTATAAACCAAGGAGTGGGATAGCTGGGTCAAATGGTGGTTCCATTCCAAGTTTTTAAGGAATCTTGATACTACTTTCCAGATTGGTTGCACCAATTTGAAGTCCCACCAGCAATTTATGAGTGTGCCTTTGCCTGCTACCCATCCTCACCAACACTTATCGTTGCTTGTATTCTTAATAACTGCTATTCTGACTAAAGTGAGATAACAAGAATTCTAAAGCATAAGAAATAAAATCAAGAATCAATGAATGGGATGGATTCAAACTGAAAAGCTTCTTCTCAGCAAAAGAAACCATCAGTGAGGTAAATAGAGAGCCTACAGAATGGGAGCAAATTTTTACCAGACACACATCAGATAAAGCACTCATCTCCAGGATATATAAAGAACTCAAACAACTGAACACACATACACACATAAAAAAAAACCTAATCAATAAATGGGCTAAGGAACTGAACAGACACTTCTCAGAAGAAGATATACAATTGATCAATAGATATATGAAAAACTATAGAATTTTTATAGGAAGATTCCTTCATGTTAAGAACATGTGTAAATTAACACCCTGGAACCTAAGAGTGGAAGAAAAAAGTAAAGCAAAGTGTGAAAACAATTAGGGTTTCTCTATAGGTTGCTGAGGGATGTATGGAAGATGTTTTGCTAAAGCAGATGATGTAGCCAAAGAAGGAAAAGATTATGAAGGATAAAATGGTTAGGAAAAGATATGTAGGTGAGGTACAACTTAAAATGTACTTTGAATCATGGGGAGTATTAAAGAAAGAAGAAAGCATTCCATTAAATAGAGAAGATGTGAATACTACTGGTTGTTAGGAGACTGAAGTGATTTAATGGTTCTCTATCTTACTTACACATTAGAATCATCTGGAATCTCTTAAAATACTGATTTTCCTATCCCAGGTGTTACATTTTGGTTGATGTGGAATGGACTGCAGAAGACAATAATTGTGAAAAGTGATCCAAGCAAATTTAGTGTATCTCAGGAATGAGTGCCACAATACTGATTAAAAGAATGTACTCATACAAAACAAAGCAGCAAGATACATATGTCAGTAGGATTAGCTATAGGTTACATGTTACGTAGGATATAGAAAAAAAACATGATTTTAAAGCTTGCCCCAATTCTTAATAGTTATAGAATGTATAGGTATCAGATGTATATAATGCACTATTTCATATTTTTTGGGCTTCATATGCTTTTCCTATTCTCCCTCTTTTTTTTTTTTCAGCTGCTTGTGGGGCAAGACAACTCTAAGAGGGCTCTTCACATATTCTTAATCACAGAGTGTCTCACCTCCTGTTTGCACCTGAAACCTCTCTGTTTGGTTCTCTGCCCTATTCCCTCACCCTATCTTGCATAATCCAGAAATGTAGGCAAATTAATATCTGGTGAGTAAGCCTTTGACTTGTGGGTAACAAGAACCAGTGGATAAATCCCTCCTCTTTATTCACATACTGCTCCCAGTAGAGTCCTTGTGTGTACTTTATAGAAAGAGCTTCTTCAGGGCCAAGTCCCACAAATGTAGCGCTCTGTTGCACTTAGCAACAATAAGCTCAACAATGCAATTTTATATTTGTTCCCCTTTACAGTTCCACTCTCTTTGTTCCTCTTCTACTCTCTGGAATCAGATTCCTGATAAATGCAAGCACAAAAGCTTCAGAAGCCTCAGGCTCTGCTTTCTGCTGAATTCAAGTTACAAATATACATATCTTGCAATAGATCATTTTGGGGGGCTTAGATTTCTGTAGTAAAAATTATATTCAAGACATTTTTAACATTTAAACATTTGTACCATTTTAAAACAAAATAATGTGTGGGAGAAGTCTCAATAAACATTCCAAATACAATTGGGAATATGTCATAATATGTGAAGGAGACGTTTTGAAAAGAAACAGCAAAAGGGAAGTGAAGCTAGCATACTACGGATGCTTTAGGTAACAGCAAACAAAGCAATTGCTTTTTAAAAACAGATTTATTAAAGTATAGTTGACATGCAAGAAACTGCAAGTATTTAAAATATACCATTTGATAATTTTGACGTATGTATATAAGCATAAAAACATAACCACAATGGCCATTTTCATTTACAGAGAGTAGACATGAGGCTCAAAGACAACTGAAATCCAAAGTTATACAAGTAAGAGTGTGGCAGAACCAAATTTGCAACCCAAAGTTTCTGATTTTTAGCTCAGTGCTTGTATTGTCCAAGGCCCAAGTAGCAAACAGATGCCATAGTCACAAAGAGAATTGAAGGGGCTTAACAAAGGGAACCCATGAGCAATGGTAAAGAATTCCAGTTCAGTCTAGTGAGAGTTTTATCAATTTTATTGATTTTCTCCAAGAATCAACTTATGGGCATGTTTGTTTGTTTCGGTGCCTGAGATGGAATCCATGCTTGGCAAGCTGTCTATGACTAAGCTACACCCCCAACCCCAATTTATAATTTTATAATTTGTTTCTATTGTTTTTATTTTTCTAGTCCATTGATTTCTACTGTAAACTTTGTTATTTGCTTTTTATAAATGCTTATTTTTTATAATATTCTTCTTTTTATGGTTGATTAGGTAGTAGTTAGAGTTGTTGATTATTCCCAGACTCTCAACAACATCTCTTTAAGTCAAGGAATCTTTTTGGTTCTGCCTCAGTTCCCCAGAATGTTAGGTTGGAAATGTTTTGAAGTCAGCAAACTGGGTCAATGAAAAGTTCATCTCATTTGTGTCTCATATTTCAGGAATCACTGTCCCTTTCCACATGATTTCTCATGACTTAAAAACTGTTTTTTAAATATAGCCAGGTATCTATATCAAAATATACTATCTATTTAAAAATATATATATTTTATCTGTATTAAAATATACACATATCTATTTTTAAAATTAAATTAGTTAAAATATTTCACACACACACACACACACACACACACAAAAACACAGAAAACGCACTTACCTCGGCCTGTAGGGTTTCGCTGGAAAATCCTATAGAACATATAAGAAGAAATAATACTTTGGATTGTGTAAGTAAATCTGGTGCCAGTTATCCCTTTTTGGCTGGAGGTTGAAGTCTAGTTGTTGGTAACCACATTGAAGGGGCTTCTATTGTGTAATGGTTAACACTCTGGACTCTGATAACCATATTGATTGTTTTTACACCAGAAAGTGATATTTTGAGTATTTTATATCTCAACACAATTTTTACTTACATCTCAGTGTTTGTAGTGTTTTAGTTATGTTTTAATAAATTGGGTAGGTAGTTTTGGTTGACATTTAACCCCCAATTTTTCTCATTTAAAATAATGTTAACATTACTTTGTAGCATATCTTATTTTAGAATTTTTATGTAGTATATCTTATTTTGTGGAATGGAATAGTGATGTTAACTGGGAAATACTTCTATTTGGCTTAGGCCTATTTCTCTGACATGAAAATCATTCTACAAGTAGCCTACCCAGAGATATCATGAAAGCTCCATGAAGTCCTCAGAAACTAGTGCTTTCTGTCTTTCTCTTTCTTTGTGCATGAGGTCCATCCTCTTCATAATTCCACAATAAAGTCCATATTCCATCTCTTTTAATAGATTTTGTAGGGATCCGTCTGGTACTTTCCTCTTCTTGCAATTGGTAGATCATTCATCTCTTCAAGGAAATCTGTAGTTTTTGTCACTACATTTGTAAGATTTCCTTGAAGAGATGAATGATCTACCAATTGCAAGAAGAGGAAACTAAGGATTTTCTAAAAGTAAGGAGTAAAGGGTGAAGGGACCTGGGTAAGCCACTAGAAGTCTCTGTCACATTTGGCAAAGAATTTCCAACAGATTATATATTATGTATGACATCTTGTAGATAGAAGTGCCATAAAGTTTAAAAAATACTTTTCTGGAAACATAGAGTGAGAGGCTGTGGAATGTGAGTCTGGTGACATCCTATTTGGTTTCTTCATGACAATACCTGGGGTTGCAACTCTGAAAACTGGCAATGTGAAATCAAAGATGGCCAGCTCATTCACCTCATGAATGGCCAACTCTCTGCTTCCATGTTCCTGAACCAGTTCCCTGCTATGACAAGGAATTAACCCTAAACTCTAAACTTCAGTCCTTTGAACTTACCAGCTCTCATAGTTAAAACAGTTTCTATCTTTTCCTATTGTCAAAAATATAATCAGTGCACAATAAACATGTTATAGTAGAAAAGTAAAGAATCTGGGCCCTGACAGATTTAACATTGAACATTTTTATTGTTGGGTGACCATGGGCAAGTTATTCATTTTCTCTGAGACACATTTACTGATCTAAACAATAAGAATTACAACAATAATGCCTGCCCTATATATTTTTATGAGTCTTAGTCACATATGTTGTGGCAGTTGGGATGCTCAGACTCTAGCCTTGGCTTCGTCCATTCATTTGGTGTGTCAACTTTCAAGTTGCTTTACTTATTTGGATCCTTATCTCCTTTATCTGTCTTTTCCAAAGACAAATAACTGCTTTAAAAATAGTTTTTGTCATATAGTATTGGCATTAATAAGTATTGGTTAAATTAAATTCTGATGGATTTGTAAAATGAAGGATTCATTTAGATAACCATCTCCGAAAACATGTTGTGAGATGTTGACAAAATGACAATGAATATTGTACATCTCTTTTTTTGCCTATCTCTATATCTAATTTTATATGAAATAAAAATAAGCTCCTCATCTTTTGTAAGTTATTCTTATTTGAGTAGCTGATAGTGTAACCAAACCCTATTTAGTGATCTATGCTATTAATATTTACTCAATCATGTTTTATGGAAGGAGCCACTAACCCCTCAGCTTCCTTCTAACCCATCCTCATAACTTCTTTCAGTTTTTAATCATTACATCAAGTAACAATATTTTTCAGACACTTTGGAGATTTGCTTGCTAGGTACTACACAAAAGAAGTATAAATCACATATTCTACCACCAGGAGGCCTTCAATCTCTTGGAATAGAAAGGAACATTGACCTAGGTAAGTCAAAATTAAACATTGTTTGATGGACCAGAATCGGCCAAATTTTCCTAAAGGCAGAGGCTGAGTTTACAACAACCTGTGAGCTTGTCCTATTCTTGATATGGAGTATAATGGAAGTCAGAGACATGTTAGCTTCACAAATGGTTTAATTTGTGTACCTTATAGCCCAGTTGTTTGACCAATTGACTTACTTACTGAAGTATAATCTAATTAAAAAGAATAAATAGCTATTTAATATGATGGAAAACTATTAACTCAGAACTTTCTAATCAAGACTGATTCTTATATAACTCTTATGCTGGCTCCAGAGAACTTGTCTGATGGAACACTGTTACCTCACTGTGGACTACTAGGGCTCTACACCCAACAGTACTGATAATGATGATGACAATGATGATGATGATGATGATATTCTTTTATATTCTTGTAGTTCTTTGTGGTTTAGAATGTATTTTCACAAAAATTTTGAAAAGTAACTCAGTATAAAGGAAAGTGAATTCTGTTAGATCTGGGTCCAGATCCAGCTTCTAATTGTGATTTTAATTTCATCATCTGTAAAATGGGAACACCAATGTTTATTGTTAATACTTGTTTATGTTTCTTAAGTCACAAAGTTTGAGGTACTTTGTTATGTTGCAATAGCTACACAGGGTGTTTTAGCTTTTAGCATCCAGTCTCAGGGGTGAGGTCATCCTTTCTATAATATAGATGTATTAGGCAATCTTAGGTTGGCATCATCAATTGGTTCATTCTCTTCATTTCCTTTGCTCTGAGTCCATATTTACCAACAAATTTTTAATCACAATCTGGCCCCTCACATATTCTTCCTATAGTAGGCGATGGGCTGACTATAAACTCTAAGGATTCCTAGCCACTGGTAAGGTTATTACTTGTGATCGATTAATTAAGTGGTTTGAGCTCAGGTTTGGCTTAAGGAGAAGATATTCTATGCTACATATCTTCTGTTTTCCCCCTGCACATTTACTCTACTTTTCTCTACCCTGCTCTTTATTCCAGGAAGTTGTCCTGTATTGATTGCATCAAAGAACTGCCTTACCTTGTGGTTTCTTGTTAAGCTTCACCAATAAGGAGCCAACATGGAGACTGGAGAGAGTGAGTGATTACAAGACCAACATCCTTAACTGCTCCCTCCCTATAAGATTACTTTGTTCGGGATGAGTCCCTTGACTTAAAATTGTGGTTCCTAACAAAGTGTCTCTCTCACCAATACTCATTGGAACCACTTCCTCCCTCATCCCTCTGGCCTACAGGTGGAGATAGAGCAGTTTTACTAGCTTCCAGTTCTGTAATTTCCAGTATGGTTTCCCTACTCTTGCACAAAGTTATGTAAATAACCCCTTTATTGAGCCCTCCCCCAATTATCCTAATTTCAGCATGCCATCTGTCTCCTGTGGAGCCCCTGACTGATACATATGCTGAGCATGTGGGTTTGAGTATCAGATTTGTCTGATGGTGATTTCTCCTTGGCTTATGATTTACCCCTGAGAGATGGCTCCACATTCACTGAGCTGATATAATCAGGTTTTTAGCCTGAGATTGAGAGCCAGGCACTAGATCTCAGAAAATTCACAAAGAAATGAATTCCTCTAGGAGCTAGCCAGCTGGCCTTTGCCTCTGTGGAGTGGAGAGCAAGAATTATACTTTTCTGTATTCTATAATACCTTCTTTTCAGGGATGTTATTAGGATTAGATAAACTATATGCAAATTGTTTTGGACATGCTTGACACCTGTAAGTTTTCAACATGTTGTTTTGTTTAATGTTTGACTATATAATGTGGTCTTTACTGATTAAATGATGTGGGATCTTTTTCTTGGATTCCTCTTTTGGATGCTTTTGTTAGTGTGGTAAACTGAGATTGTGGGGTAAAGGAAAAGAATGCAGGTGCAGCATGATTTGCACATAGTGCACATAACTTCTAAAGCCTTACTACAGAGCCACCAAATGGAAAGGATTCTGATTTAGTGGTTGTTGCATAAACAAGTTTAATGAATCAAATATGGAGCTATCGCGAAGCAGAAATGGTGCTCTAAGTAAAACAAATAGTCTTGCCAGTTCATTGAAATTAAGTATTCATGGAACACTTGACTTGTGTGTTCTCAGAAAGGTTGATATAAGACAACAGGGACAGGGGGTGGCACATAAGCCTCCTCTGGGATTTGGCCTGGTGGCAAGTTGTGCGGCCTTCCTTGTTACCTACTGACAATTATGGAGAGGCAAGCACTCTCCAGCATTTCCTCCATATCAGAGAAAGTTGGCATCCAGGCTTCCAAATGTGTGTGTGTGTGTGTGTGTGTGTGTGTGTGTGTGTGTGTGTGTATGCATGCATGTGTGCGTGCATGCATGCATGCATGTGCATGTGATATAGCACAGGAATCACAATACCAGAGTAGCTAGAGTATATAGGCTCCTGGTAGCATCATTCACATCTTGCCACTGGAGTTCATTTTAGCCTCAACTCTGTGAGATCCTGCCCCTCTTCAGGCAGCAAATCTTCTCCTACTTACCTACACACACACACACACACACTTCCCACCATGTATAGAGAACCATTCAAAATCAATCTTGATCATTTATTCTCTATTAATGTCACTACTCTACGATGGATGTTTTTGTTTAGAGTTGCTTGTTTACTGTTGGATGATTTGTTTGGGCCTCAGTTCCAGGTCCCTATCATTAAATCAGAATGTGACCTCACAGAAGTTCTAAGGCAGCTCAGGAAAAGGAAGAAAAGGAACCATGGTGAATGGACACAAAGTGAGCAGAGACTGTCAAAATATGTGGCTAATTTGCATAGGGGACCATGCTGAGCATTGGTCTCTAGTGTTCCTGTGAATGGCCAGTGGACAGGACATAGAAACAGACAGTAAATCACAAGCTAGATTATGGTGTATAAGATGGAGTGTGTGCCTTGGGAAGTAAATAAAATAATGTTTTGTCAAGGTCATAAGAACCTTTACAGGGAGATGTAGACTAAAAAACTGATTCATAAATTCTGAGATAAAACAGAACTCTCTGAACTCTAAATCAGATGGGCAGTGGGTCAAAATAAATTAGAAGATGAACCTAATTCAGATATGCAATTAATGACTGGCCATGTTGAGGGGGCAAGACATCTTAGCAATAATGATAATGAAGGAAAAAAGGCATCAGATTATATGCTAGTTGGAAATAATCTAGAAATCATATAAACAGTTACCTAGGGGCTACATAAACTAGGACTAGAAAAATTTGAAACAAAAAGAATATCAGAATTAACAGAGACTTATTGAGTATATATCATTTAATCAACAAAAGACCGGAAGATTTTTCTTTGGAGAATAAAAAAAAAAGGGTTTCAGCCCCAGTAAAAAAAAAATAACCTTAATATTAGTTTTATCATCTTAACTAGTTTCTGGGGCTTATCTCTTCATCTATAGAGATATCTCATGCTGTACTATAGCATCAAAATTAATTTAAGTGGAGTTATGGAGACGATATGTGTTTTATTTCCTGACTCCCCTTAGTCCTTATTTTCTGAACTGTATTAACAACACAATTGTTCTGCCAACTAAAGAGCAGAGCTCCTTTTGAATATTATATTTTAAATTGAAATTTAAAATATAGGCGCTCTCTCTCTCTCTCTCTCTCTCTCTCTCTCTCTCTCTCTGTCTCTCTCTCTCTCTCTCTCCCCTTATTATTTCTAACAGTCTGAGCTGGGGGCCCTTGGCCTTGGACTAGCCAAGTGCTGACTCAGGGAACGGAAACAAAAACAAGAGGACTGAGTTCTCCCAGGAGCAGAAAGCTCTGCAGATTAGGAAGGCCTTTGTCATTTTTGTCATATGTAATTTGACTTAACCTACTTGAATAAGAAAGAACTTGGAGCCTCAGAGAACCTTGGTATTCTTAAATGAACAATAATCATAGTGAAAAATGGAGAAAGAAAAAAATATGGGAAAAATGAGGCTTTTCTTTTCCTCAACTGAAAATGTCTAAGGTTTCATTAATGAAACCTGAATCCTTTCTCACTAACTGCAGTTGTGATTTGCAGGCATAAGGCCTGTGCAGATATATCATATAATTAATAGTACCTCGAAAGGAAATGTATTTTAGGTGTTTTATTATTTTTTAATTGCATAATGTGATTTTTATATTATTTTTATTTCTGCATTGTTGCAGACTAATTTTAGGAGAAGTTTGCATAAATACATTTAAAAATATAAGTTCAGAAACAACTCATGAGAGGCAAATAAGAAAATCAAGGTTAAAAAAAATAAAAGTAGTTTACATGGAACTAGGGGTCATAATGCTAACTGAAATTCATGTTCTAAGTTCTCAAGAGTTCTACTAGAAACATGAAATGTGAGAGACAAAACCAGACACATGATGTACAACATTGATACAAATAAAATTAAACCTGATGCTCAGGGGAGCCAAGTGAAATGTCTCCTCAGGGTTCTCATAAATAGGAACATAATGGACAATTTCTTCAATGGCATTCCCACAATAAATACATAAATGGGCTTCAGAGGACAGTTTCTTTTACTTTATTCTAGTAAACATGTCATATTTAATAAGAAATCCAGTTTGTACAATTTTTTAAATATACATCATGCTTCAATTTAATAAAATGTCAATATATTTTTAAAATTAATTGTTTTTATTGGTGCATTATAATTATATAATAATAATAGTGGGATTCATTTTGATATATTTATATGTGCACATAACACAATTTAGTCAATTTCATTCCCCACTACCTTCTCTTTCCTTCCTCTTCTCCCAACCCCGGGTCCTCTTGCTCTATTCTACTGATCTCCGGGCTAATTTCATGAGATCCTCCCTTTTTTTCTCTCTCTTTTTTCCCCTTTTTTCCTCTCTAGTTTTCACATATAAGAAAAAAACACCACCCTTGATTTTCTGAGTTCAGAGGACTATTTCTTATACTTGCCTTTGAGTCACCATGTCAGGAGAGAAGAGATGTCTCTGGAGAAGGGTTCAGAGGAGTTCCCCAAGGAAGGGATTCAACTCAAGACTGGCAGGGTTCTTGGCATATGTGACAGAAAAGAATTTCAACACAAGCCAGACAAAGGCCTAGATGGAGGTTTATTTTTAAAAGTAGATACACATTCAAGGAAGAATTGGGGCTATCTCGAGAATGAGAAACAGCCCTGCCTTGGGTTGGGAGTCCAGTATTTCTAGAAGGGCTTTATCAGGGACCAGACTGGAGGTGGAGCCAGAGTGGAGCTGCATAATTTTGTGCCAGTTTTCCCTATGTTTGCATATTTCCCTCATTTGACCAGGGCATGGGCTAAGGGGATGTTCCTAGAGACTTACAACTGTGCTTTCTACATCTCAATGGTTTGTGGGTACTTTCCTTGAAGATTCAGTTTTTATCCCTTTTTATCCTAAATACCTATCTTAACCATATAATCATATGGTTAATTATATAACCATAAACATAATCCAGGAAGGACAATTGGGGGTATGTACATACATCTTTCATGATCTAGCTCATCCTAGGGAAGATTAGTGTGCACTGTAAGTGGATGGGTACAGTATATATCCCCCATTCAATTAATCACTCATATGTATTTGCTTTTTCAGCCAAGCTTGAGAGAAACACTGAGGTCAGGTTGACACCCCAGGCAATAGGCTGGAAAGCAACTACTCTGTGTTGCCAGTTTTGCCAAGCTGGACATAAGACTGACTTTTTGTAAATGTTGAAGACCTCTGGCTCTTGAGGCAATTTCCCTTAATGTATTTAAGAAACTGCCCTTTTGCTTATGCCTGAACCATAGAGCAGTCTAAAGGGGGTCTTTCAGTTAAGGGCTTGTCCAGGCTTATCAGACCCTAAAACTTATACAATACTAGGGAGCAGCTTTACCGGATAAACACAAAATCAACTACAAAAGTTAATTTTCATTTGGAATGAGAAAACATGACATTTTAAAAAAAAATTTAAAACCTATTTTACTTAGCTTTTGCATCACCATGATCAAAAACCCAACAAGAATAACTTCAAGGAGGAAAAGTTTATTTGGGGCTCAGGGTTTTAGAGGTGTCAATCCTTAAACAGCCAACTTCATTGCTTTGGGCCCATGATGAGGCTGCATGGCATGGGGAAAGGGCCCAGTGGAGGAAAGCTAATCAGCTCAGGATGGCCAGGAAGCAGAGAGGCAGAAAGGGAGAAGGGAACACAGGTAAGATGAATCCTTCCAGGGAATGTCTCCAGTGACCCATCTTCTCCAGCTATGCACCACCTGCCCTCAGTCACCAACAAGTCCATTTAAATTAGGATGAACTTAATGGATTACTGCTGAGAGCCACAGCGGAGTCTGTATGGCCCCTGGCATTTTGCCAACACTACTGGTTGACAGGCGAGGCATTACTATCCGCCTGGGCCGCTACTTTTGAGTTCTCCCGCTACTTTGGAGTTCTTGTGGGGATTCCCGGGGATTCTCCGAGTGTTCCCATTGGTTGGGGAAGTGCCGGAGGAGGTTTTTCCGGGAGAGATATTTCCGGCTGGGGGTTCCTAGAGGAGCCGCGTGGCGTTCAGGAGAATTCCCCGGGAGCGTGTGTGAAGTGTTTTCTTGCAGTTCAAAAATAAAGTTTGTTCCTGCTTCAGTGGCTTGTGATTTGTGCCCAACCAGACTGCGGCAGATTACAGCTATCACAATCCAATCATTTTACCTCTTACTATTCCTACATTAACTACTTTGGGGGAATATCTCATATCTAAACCATAACACTGACAGATAACACAAGGATTAAATAATTTTTATGCCACTTTAGTAGATGATTAAAAATCAACTACAAAAGATAATTTTCACTTGGATGAGAAAATATGACACATTTAAAGTTTTTAAAACTTGAAATATAATATAAAAATTAAGTAATTTTTAATTAACTTTAGCAGATGACTTACAACTATAAAAGTTAATTTTCATTTAGAATGAGAAAACACGGCATATTTAAAAATTTTAAAAACCTAACAGATACCATAAAAATTAATCTTTTTATGAATGAATTGCCCCTGTAATTATTTCCTCAATGATCTTTTATAATTTTCTATATAAAGAATAGAAAGATAATTCAGTCTTTCTTCTACCACATATGATGGAAATTTGTCTTTTTTTCATATCGATAGTTTAGCAAGTTTCTTTTCACTTCATAACCTGTTATGGACAATACCATGTACATTTTTAGGATTGTCCAATTTAGGAACGTCTCCATCAAATTTCTTTAATAGATACACTGTTACATTTAGAATAATTTTCACAGATTGGTTTCTAGTTCCCTATATTTGCCTCTCTCCCACCATTACCTCCATACTTTTCATTTCAGGCCCCACATGGCAGTCACATCAGGACATGGCCCTGAACCTTTGTTTTACAATGTGAGGTGAGTCAGCACTATGGGAATATGATTGTTCTTTTGGGATGGCTAGCAACACCTTAACTGTAGAAGGAAATGACTGCAAAGACACAAAGATATATTCCACTAAACTTGACCTAAATTGATTTTATAATAGGTTGAAGAATTAAGATCTGATATCTTTTGGGAACCCAGAAATATCAGACCTTAATCCTTACAGGTAAGTGATACCATATAAGCAAAAAGGAATGAAAGATATAAATAAGGATCATGAGATAAGGAGATTATCCTAGATTTTCTGGGTGAACCCTAAATACCATTGTGAGTGTCCTTTCAGTAGGCAGGTATAGGGAGATTACACACACACACACACACACACACACACACACACACATACACACACATACACACACATGAGAAGGTAATGTAAAGACAGAGAAAGAGATTAGGATGATGTTTCCAGAAGCCAAGGAGTATTAAGAAATGCCATCAGTAACCAGAAATTAGAAGAAAGAAGGAATGGTTTCTGTCCTAGAGCTCTTAGAGGAAACCCCATGAGGGTTTTGTACTAGATTTTGGACTGTGACACAATACATTCCTATTGGATGGCATATTCTCTGATGCCTTGGCCTTGAGGCCAAGGTTGATAACTAAGGGCTAAGGAGCAAAACAGGGATTGAATATTTAAGCATTATTTATTAGTGGGCATTAGTGCCCTCCCTAGGTCTACCTACTAGGATCTCTATAGACCAATGAATTCCAGTTTTCCAAATTTAAAAGAAGAGTGTTGACATTAGCCTGCCTTTATTCTGTCATATATATTTGACATATGAGAATTGTTTTTAAGTTTTAGTCTATCATTCTCTGAATCAAGAGCAATTCCATCCAGTCTTGATGTAGGCATCATTGCATCTCACTCCTAGATGAAGAGACTACCATGAAGCTCCAAAAGATATGGGATTTTAGCTTGCTGATAAGACAGAACAGGACTTTTGGGTTGTCTCCTTTGGGGTGAATATGAGCATTCTCATTCCATGAGAGGAGACTAAATTGAATACCTAGTTATCAGAAATACAGAATATTAAAGACATTAGAATTAACTATTTAAACTAGTCTGTTCTTTCCCCTTTCAGGCACATGGTAGGATTGTATGTCTAACCAGCTGAAGTTAGGTACACCATGTGATTTCTCTTGACCAGTAAAATGTGAACAGAGATGACCTAACATTCTCAGGCTGAGAAAGCTCTGAGAGTCAGCACACACTTGGCAATTTCTCCAGGAGTGGCTACTACTTTATTCTGGATCCCAGAGTATGGAGGTTAACAATGAAGAACAGGATACATAGTCAACCACAAATAAAAAGGCCTTTGTACCAGGTGCTGTGACACATGCCTGTAATCCCATAGCTCAAGAGGCTGAGACAAAAGGTCACATGTTTAAGGCCAGCCTCAGTAACTTAGGGAGAACCTATATCAAATTTAAATAAATAAATAAATAAATAGATTAAAAAGGCTGAGAATGTGGCTTGATGGTAGAGTGCCCGTGGGTTCAATCCCTAGTATGAATCAATAAATCAATTAATAAACAAATAAACTTTTGATATTTGAAACCACTGAGATTCAAGGGTTGCTTGTTACCACAACATAGCCTGGTCTATCCTGACTGATATAGGATCTTACACACTGACATTCTGGCAGGGCCCTGTAGTCTTGATTGATGCTGATAGTTCAAGCCTGAACATGACTCAAGGGTCTATATCTGAACCCTCAACCTTATGTCTCTCCTTCAGTTCTCTGGTTACCTCTTAGATGAAAGAAAATTTGATTCAATTAAATTATTTGTCCATAACAAAAAAAATTAGAGATTAATTGAGAAAAGGGTAATGGGTATCTACCAGATATACCTAGGATAACTTATGTGAAATTTCCATTTTAAATAAACTCTCCCTGGTGTTGGGCAAAAATTTCCCCAAATATCCATCTTTTATTTGGACCATCTCAGAACCTGAAGGTTTTTGTTTTTTTTTTTTTCTTCTTTAAACCCAAGTACAGAGGCTTTCATGGTGCCTGAAAATGTGTACCTTTAGCTGGGCATATTGACATATGCCTGTAATCCCAGCAGCTTGGGAAGCTGAGGCAGGAGGATTCAAGGAGAGCCTGGGTAACATCCAGAAAAACCCCATCTAAAAAATTCATAAATAAAAATTATACCTTCAGGTTTTCTGTATACAAACCAATACCAATCTCATTGGCAAAGAGCTCTGGAACTCAGAAACTCTAATTTAGACTACATTTGTGAGCTCTGAGTAGAGGCAGAATTCCTAATATACTCTTTCTCTTTAATATTTATTTATTTATTTTTATGTGGCCCTGAGGATCAAACCCAGTGCCTCCCATGTGCTAGGCAAGTGCTCTACCACTGAGCTAAATCACCAACCCCCTAATATACTCTTCACAGGAAGAGGAAAAAAAAACAAAACACAGGCTAATTTTCAATGGATTATTCTGACACATTATTGACAACACAAGGGGATGCAACTATAGAACTCAGACTCAAAATGGGAAACTGGATTTGTTCCTCTGTAAGAATTTTAATATCAATCCTTTTAATCTGAGGTGATTCTAAGAATGGACAGAGGAAAAAAGAAAACAACAAGTATTTGGGGATCCTTCCAATGTGCAAGATACTTGACCACATTTAAGTAAGTTAAAGGTATGTGCTACCATTTCTGCATAAAGACCCTGAGGTACAATGAGGTTAAGTCACTTTCTTAAGGCTTCAGAGTAAGTAAGGGGCAGAGCTCAGGCTCCAACCATATGTCCTTGACTGCAAATATTTTACAGTTAGAATCTCTCATCCTTTTCTTCCTGCCATATCTAAATGAAGTTAAAAGAAAACAAAATATTTGCCAAAGCATCCTAAGAGAAATAGGATGCAAAAATTATGAAATGATCTTTTTCTTACTGTGAATAAAATTTATATTTTTGAACATTTAAACATTTAATCTGTTATGAAAGCTCTCACTTAAATAGATACTATTTATATCATTTACTTTGGAAATCTTCTAAGAATGACCTTTTGGGTGGAAATACAACGTTATCATTTTAAGACATCAAACATAAAGGACAATGATAGATTCCTTATAGCTGTAGCCTGGGAAGTGGATCATGTCCCTTATTGGACATTAAATGTGTAGCTTGCACTACAAATTTAAAGAAAATTGAGATCCAATTGACAACATTTTAAAGTTCGCAATAAAACCAGAGTTTACAATAAGGTCAGAATTTGATGGATATAGACATGTAGCTTTATTTACACCCATCTCCTTCCCAGCTTCAAACCAAATGGACTCTCTAGTTCCTTAAGTAGCCAGGTGTTGGGTCACTTATCATTCTGAGATGGAGCTCCATTATATGTACAATGGAGAAAACAATATTCATTTACAAGATTCTTATGAGCATTGTTCAGGAGGTTCTTGGACAAATTCTGCTTTAAAATCTTAATGTCTTAATCTCTATCATATGTTTATTAGTCTTTTATCTCTCAAGACAATGATGGAAATACAAAATTGTGTCTATTAACTTTTTTTAAAGTAGTTCAACAAAATTTTGAGTGATCTGCTTAGATAAGACAAAACATGCCCATTTCCTGTTGCCTAGATTTTCATTATCCTGAATTTTCTACCTTTTTGCTTATCTTTAAAATGAGTATAGACTTGCAGTCTAGACAAAACTCCATGAACTCTTTTGCACTACTCCTCCCCACTAAGCAAAACTGTAAGCCCTCAGAATTATGAAAGAGACATCTAAAGGAGATGTCTAAAGGGTAGTAAGAAGAAGACAAACTCTTTTGAGACCCCAGGGCTGAGGGATCAATCCAACAACACAGCGTCTTATATGACCAACCCAGTAGAAGAAAAAACAGCCTGTACTCAGTGATTCTCTGCCTCTGATCCAGGAACAAAGGTAGCCCAGGCATGATGATTCCTCCCTCAAATTGAATGGAAGTCCAGCTGACAATATCAGAGGAGATGCTACTCTCAAAGAGGACCAATAAGGAGCCTCACCAAAATAAGCATTTAGCAGAGGGTCTCTCTGTATCCGTTGTGCCTTAGACAAATGGTCCCATCCAGGAAGCCTCTTTGTCTCACTAGACCTAAAATTATTCTTCACCCAGAGGGAACTTACAGTTGTATTCTCAGGCATTTATTCCAGAGAAATGAAATCATCTGTCCATACAAAAACCTGTGCATGAATAAGAGCTTTAATTGTAATAAGAAAAAAATATGTAGAAATCCTTCAACAGGTAAATGATTAAACAAACCTTGATACATATATCCATGAAACACCACTCAGCAATAAAAAAGGAATGAACTATTGATAAAGGTAACAATTAGAATGAATCTCCAGGACCCATGTGAAGTGAAGAAAGCCATTTCCAGAAGATTATATGGTGTATGATTCTATTTATAAAACACTTTAAAATGATGACATTTTAGAAGTAGAGGACAGATTAATGGTTGCCAAGAGTTTGAGACAGGAAAGGAGGTAGGCATGTTATAAAAGAGAAATACAGTGTGTCCTTGTGTTGATAGAACTGTTTGCTCTGGGTCTTCACTGATTGTGGATACACAAACCTGCACACATGGTAAAATTGTATGGAACAAAACACACACACACACACACACACATTCACACAATGAGTGCAAGTAAAACTAGAGATATCTGAATAAGAATGATGGATTGTGTCAGTATCCATATCTTGGACTGTGATTTCATACTATAGTTTAACAGTTACTGTTAGGAGAAACCGGGTAAACTGTGCAAGGAATCTCTCATTTTTTACAACTAAATGTGACTCTGCAATAATCTCAATACAATTTCTAATTAAATAAGCCTAGCAACAATGATGCTTTATCAATACTAGTTCATTTTTATATTCACTCCTCTTCTACCCTTTCTGCTTTCACACTTATATGAGTACACACACACACACACATACACACACACATTTTTTGTCACCACTCAAAATCAGGGAAGCTCATCAAATAGTCTTTCCCCCAGTGTGCTATAAAATCAGACCAGAGAGTCTTACACACAGTTATATCCCCAAGGTTAACACCCTTGTTAGATTTACTTCCACTGTCTTCCAGGACTCCACAATCAGCCTGACACAGTGTAGGCCTTATAGATTATTGTGAGTAGTAAGTTTTCTTGCCTAAACACCCTGGAGGTAACCAAAGAGCTCAGAGCCAATGAAAGAAAAAAAACTATCCAAAGAATTAGAGTTACCTCATATAAATGTTATGAAAGAACTAAGTAATCTGTGACAGGCTAGATAAATAAAAGGAGTAAGCTGTGGGTTCAATCATAACTAGAATTCAGACCTAAATCTACTTCAATTTACCATAAGTATAAGGAAGTCAGTCTCAATTTCCACATATGTAAAATTGGATTGATAAGAGCACCTACCTACATCATGGAGCTGTTGAAAGGACTAAATGAGATACTGTATGTAGGGTAATATACTGTTATGAAATGAATTGCATCCTCACAAAATTCATATGCCGAAGCTTTAACTCCAAATGGGACTATATCTGGAGATAGGGTCTTTAAGGAAGTAATTAAGTTTAAATGAAGTCATAAAGTTAGGGACATAATCCAATAGGACCCATGTACTTAAAAAAGGAAGAAGAGACATTAGGATTGTGCATACACAAAGAAGAGGCCATGTGAAGACATAGCAAGAAGACTTCCAGGAAGAGAGACCTCACCAGAAATCACCCCGCTGGCACCTTGATCTTGGATTTCCAGCCTCTAGAACTGTGAGAAATAAAGTTCTATTTGAGCACAGTAGTGCATACCCATAATCCCAGTGGCTCAGGAGGCTGAGGCAAGATCACAAGTTAGAGGCCAGCCTCAGCAACTTAGTGAGGCCCTAAGCAACTTAGGGAGACCCTATATCAAAATAAAAAATAAAAAGGGCTGTGAATGTGGCTCAGTGATTAAGCACCTCTGAGTTCAATCCCTGGTACCAAAAAATTAATTTCTGTTGTTTAAGGCATTTTTATTTTATTTTATTTTGCCAGCCCTAACAGACTGGTACATGCACCATCAGATACAGTGGTATATGCTCAATATCTATGGCCTGTGATAATTATGTTTGTTGTTATATTAATGTAAGAAAAATTATAGACCTGTAGAAAAAGGTGTGGTTCCTGCATCATAATAAGCCCACAAGACATATCTTGATTGGTATAGTGCTGTGGTCAAGAAGAATGAGTGTGAGTTAAGAGTAGATGCAAAGAAGAACTCAAAGGAGGGAGAAGGAACAAAGTGAAGCTAGGTGCAGATTTTGTGTGTGTGTGCTCAAATACAAGCAAGAGATGACTATAGGCCTGCACCTGTAGGAGCATAGTAGAAACATGGCCAGCTGGTGTGGCAGCCTCTATTAGCAGGGGGTATCACTCAGGGAAGCAGCAGTGGGATTGAATCCTGAGGCCAGAGCCTGTCTAGAGCTTCTATGACAGATATGAGCAGGACACAAAGGCAATCATGAGTCAAAATCCCTAGAGAATACTGGGATCAATACTTGGAAGATCAAGTTTAAATGTCAAGTCCAAATTACTGGGGCAGGAGAAAAACAGGAGGGACAGGGACAAGGGTCAAGAACAGGGAGAAATTGGAGCATGTACCACAGAAAGCTGTGGAGAATGGCACTGAATTATTGGCCATTTGCTTTCATTTGTCACTGCATGCTGCATACTGGGTATGACTAGTTGACAGTTACAAGGTCAGCTGGAGAGGTCCCAAACCCATGTTTTATAATAAGAAGAAATATCTAACACCCAAGGCATCACAATAGACCTTGAAACCAGCAAAAGAAATCACAGAAAAAGCCAGAATTCAATAGACCCTTCAAATAAACTTTAACAAATTGACCCTGAACGATTGCTCATCACCCTGGTATCTGGCAGGAACAAAGTTAGAGTAAGTGAGAAGGTCACAGCCCTACCAGCACAGCTAAGCATTTCTGCCTGGTTGTATTTCAGTGACATAAACTAGAGGTCAGTGAACCTCTCTATAAGGGTTAGCTGGTAAATGTTTATGGGCCATACGGTCTCTGTTACTATTAGTCATCTCTGTTCTTATAGCACAAAAGGAGCCATTGGCTATATGTAAACTAAAGTGCTTGGTTGTATACCAATAAAAATTTATATGGATGCTACAATTTGAATTTCATGTAACTTTTATGTGCTACAAAATATTCTTCTTTTGCTTTTGATTCAAAAATTTAAACAGGTAAAAAACATCCATAGGACGGGGGTCATGTGAAACCATGCAGCAGGCCAGATTTGTCTTATAGGCTGTAGTTTGCTGACCTGTAATACAAAGAGTGCATGGCAAACCAGCACTGGGTATTCCACCAGGTAACCCAGTGATATTTGTTCCTATGACATAAATAAAAGGTGTGGGTTAAGAATAGACTAGGTAATTTGATTTTTATTAGTGTTATTATGCATTTTAAACAATAGTAGTACTTGTGAAATAGCCATAGTTTTTATTGCCTCTTTTGTTTCTGATACCCATTGTTAAGTTATGGCCCCTTCAATAGGCTAAAGATCATTGTGTCATCTTTTCAGCTTTGCCTTCAGAAAGTATCCTGAACCCATTCATTTTTCATCACTACTACCAATGCTTCTCTAGCCTAAATCACCATCACCTCTTGCCTGAATTGTTTCAATATCTTCCCAACATTCTCTTTTCTTTTCTTCATGCACTTATCCATATAGAAGCCAAGTAATCATTTTAACATATAAATCAGACCACATCACTCTTCTGCTCAGAACCCATTGAGTCTTAAAGAACATTTTAATAGAACCCTATCAGCTACAGGAATCCTTATCTACTTCTCAGTTGCAGATTGGATTCTCTGAGATGAGGGCAGAATTTTTATTAGGGAATACCCCTGGGATCAAAGACTATGGAGGAGAAGAAAAAAAGCAATAGTAGACAGAGGGGGAGACTGAGGTGCAATCTAGGCTCTACAACAGTCTTGACTGTCTTCATGGCAAGCCCAGAAGCTAAAAGCTACAGAGAGTTGTCCTAAGTTAAGCCAAGGTGGGCTTTTATACCTTCCATTAATTATTGCAGCACCCCAGGAAGGGACAAGACCTTGACTAAGGTATCTTGGAGCAGCTGAGGAAGTCACTGATTGTTCTGACAGCTGATGGCTATTTGTACACGGCATTCCTAATAGCTAAGGCAATAAGTCATAATTGAAGGGAGATTGTATCCTAACATTCTTCCACTTGGTTCATTGGTTCCAGGTAAGCTAGCTTCCTTGTCTTTCCTCAAACACATCAGGTACAGTCTCTCCTCAGGTACTTTGCCCTTGCTCTTCCCTCTCCCAGAAGCACCTTCTTCCAGATGTCTGCTTGGATTATTTCCTCACTTTATTCATCTCTCTTCCCAAATGAAGCTACCTCAGACAAAGAACTTCCCAGTCGACCCTGCCTAAAATAGCAGTTCCCATCATCCCATCCTACTTTATTTTTCTTTATAGCACTTCTTATTATCTGATACCTAGAATATATTTCTGCTTCCTTAATGGTTTATCACATATCTCTCTGACTAAAATATAAGCCCCCTGAGTCCAGGATTTTATTGGTGACATTCACTGTTCTAGCTCCAGAGCCTAGAACAATACATGATAGAAAAGAAGTATTCAGAACATAACTATTGAATGAATACATAAAAGAATGAACTGCTTCACATTGATTTTTCATAACACTAGCATCTGTGTGATCAGAATTGGATTATTTAAAAGAAGATATAATCTCTTCTTCTTTGACACAAACAGTTGTACAAATTCTTTCTCATTCAGAGAGAGAGAGAGAGAGAGAGAGAGAGAGTGAGAGAGAGAGAGAGTGAGAGAAAGTGACCAGACTCTCTTCCTTAGAACATACAACTAAATCTGCAGGTCCATTTACACTTTCAAGGAACACTTTTCCAAGATATTCCATCCATTGTATCCCCTCTCCAATTTTTCTTTTAATTCCTTTGACACTCATTTCCAACTTGAGTTCCACTGACCTTGTTAAGTGACTATTCTTAAGGTGGGAGAGAAGAAGGGAAGAAAAAAAGTATGCACTATTTGTATTAGTTTAACAATGACATTAGAGACCAATGACATTGAAAATCCATTCTTTCATTCTTATTTTATCTAATTTTAGCCTGAAGGGTACACCTACAATCAGTCTTCATTTTAAGACTGTCTAGTTACAAAAATTGATTTGACTAAATTAAATTCAAAGCAGTTTGAACTCAGTAAAATCTTTTGTTCCTCTTATATGGCACTGAATTTTAATTTTAAGAAACTCATGTGTTCTCTATCTTGATCCAGAAAGAATGATTCCTACCTTTCTATTGAGTCATGTTCCCACTGAGCTAATGACTATTGTCCTGATGTTATTTAGATTATATAGTTCAGTATTCAGCATGTACTTTTTTTGAGTTTGAAGTTCCCTGCTATGTCTTGGAGGTTATCAAGACAGATAATGTGATTTCGTGCTTCTAAGTATCTCACAATGTCATAGGAGAGATAAGATTAACATACTAAAACAGTTAAAATATAAGAAAATGTAGAATGAAAATTACCTGTGGGTGAAACACAAAATAATGTTGGGTAAAGGTTCTCAAAATATTTTCTTTCTATCTGTTACAGAGAGGCTAGGGAAGAAGCTCAATGTATCAGCTAGGCTTTCTAACATGGAAGCAAAAGAAATTCCTTTGTGTGGTTTAAGCAAAAAGAATCATTGAAAGTATATTGGGGCTGCAGAATTACAAGGAAAGCCATAGAATCAGGTTTGGTAAACAGGCAGGCAAGATCTTGTTGCAGGGATAAGAATTGTGAGGAATTTGAGAGAGGATTTATGCCACCTCCATAAACATTGGCCTCTACAGCCTTCACTGTTTACTCCCTGACTGCTGCAGCCTCTGGAATAGCAAATGCTGCTGATGCAAATAAATTATACACAGTATCTGATTCTTACCACTATTAGCTCCTAATTGATCCAATTAGACCGCCTTCTAGTATCCTACCTGCAGAGGAAGCTGGGAAAATAAGTATCTGGTATTTTGGTTTTTATATTGGGCATTTCTCTAAATCTAGATTGTATTATTAGAAGCTGGGTACTGACAATAAAAAAAGTTAGCAGATGCTTTCATATGTGAGAAAAAGTAAATTTCTTCACTACCCCTTGAGAAACTTGCAATTTAGATGATGAAATAGGCTTCACAAATTTATAATTCAATCAACATTTTGTCTCTCTCTCTATTGTGTTAAGGGATGCTCATGTTCTAAATAAGAGAAACATGATTCTTCCTTAATTAACTTCCTCTTCCTAGAAGGGGAAAAGAGGAGAAGAATTCATGGACAGAGTTAACTCTAGTCCATTCTTAAATGCAATAAATCACATTTTTTTTATTCTTGTTTGAGTAGTAACTGTTAGGCAGCCATATTTGGAACACAATTTGATATATTGTTCATGTCCAATAAATATTTTTAATAATGAGTGTTTCTGGAGGGATAACATCCAAGAATATTCCAGCAGATGGTAAAACATTTTTGCACATTAAATTTCTGCCAAAACAACCCTTTATCTTGCTTGTGAGTGGTGGAAAATCAAACAGAAAATTAGAGACAGCTAGACAAAGCATGAGCTGGCCTAGTCTGGCCTGAGCTGTGGAGGAGGTATATTCATTTGCCATGTTTGGATTAGCTGTGTCTTTCCTTTAGCTTTTATCAGGAAGGAAGAGAGAGAGAAAATGCCAGTACATAGAGTGCACCCTGGATTGTCTCTTGAGTTCACAGAACCACTGGGAAAAATAGCAACAATCTCTTATTTACAATAAACTTGTTCCTTGCATGATGAAATAATATCAAGGAATTTCTAACATGAGTCAACTCCCATGAAGAAGCAATCAGGTTCTATTCTAATTGGACACATCCTCAATTTGCTAAGAAGACAATTATGGTACAAAGAGTTTGAATCATTTAGTGGAAACTAAATAGACCACCAGTCCAGTTCATGTCTTAGTTTTGTTCTAGAAAGCATATCCTGTTCAGAAACTTCTGAAAGATGCTATGGGACATAGAAAGATGGGAAAGGTCCACTATTCTGTAGGATGAAGTCAGGTGAGATGCCACAAAATAGTTTAGTTTGTTCACATTTTATTCAAGATGATGGTGAAAGCTGTTCAGCAAGTCAGTACAAGCAGATGTTCTTTTCAAGTAATATGTCCCCCAAATATACCAGATAGGGTGGTAACATTTTGGGGAGGTGTGCATATGAGCATGTGAATATTCATGAGTGTGTGTATGCATATATCATATTGAAATAATCCTGCCGTGGTAAGCCTAACACTCTCCTACACACAAGGAAACATGCATTTTTTCCACACTGGCAAAGAAAAGGAGCCTTCTTCCATGTTGGTCCTGTTACTCCTTTTTTATTTTGAGTCAGCAGTTTCTGTGGACTTTTTTGACATCCATTTAAAAGAAGGAAGTTGAGTGAGAGATTGATTCCTACTTAATGCCATCCTAGCAACCTCATGACTTCTGAACTTACAACTCCCATTTTTGTACAAGAAGACTTTCCCTCAGTACACTTTGGGATATTCATCTTTCTTTTCATGTATATCCTCTACTCCTTCACAGTTGCCCTCTCTGATTTCTAATCACAATCACTGGATAGATGAAGATTTATATTTCTGTAGAATTTTTGCTCAAAATCAACAACTTATTATCTATGAGCATATTGCCTCTTGACATTTTTTTTTAACCTCTTGACTTCTAAACCCACTGTGTGGACCTTTCCTAACTGATTTATTTATCAAAAAAAACAGGCATAATGGTTCATGCTCCACTCACCTTTTAGGACTATTCTGTTAAGAAAAATGTCTGTGAAACTACATTTGAAATTGTAAGGTGCCGTTTCATCTAAGTTTCTCTCAAATAGTTGACATCAAGATTGTAGGCATTTTGGGCAACTAAAAAGTTGTCAGGACTAGAGAATCTGCTGTGCTTATTGACAAAATAAGTGACAGGGAAACAATGTATATATTTAATTTGAGTCCATTTCTCCAAATGAAGGAGACTAATTTCATCATTAGCTTCTCCAAGACTCACTGACTCTGAGAATAATTAAGATTTACCCGTATCGCTGTTTCCTAAACTAAACTCCAATGCCTTGAAGGCAGGGCTACATGTTATGTATTTTCTGGCCATCTGCTAATTTCTTAGCAGACATTAGCTGCCTCTTGAATTCCCACAAGTCATTGTAGAGCAAGATGAAAGAGCTAGAAGAGCTAGATGTCACTATAACTGGTTCAGGCCTTTCCCCCTCTCTCCAAATTATGTACTTCCATTATGTAACTGTTAGAGTCTGTAAACAAGTCAGGATGGCGCCTGGTATTTTGCCAGGGGGAGTGGTTAATGTTAAGGTCTGTAAACAAGTCTGGATGGCGCCTGGCAAAATGCCAGAGGGAGTGGTTTGTGAATTAACGCCAGTGAGCCATTAAGTGTGGAGATTTCTTATTGGTTGACTGCTGTATCTAGTTTATGTTAATTAAGATAAGCTGTGTGGAATGTAAAAATACCTCTGTTGTCCTACAACAAACGGCTCCTACTCCTGCTGTATCAATCTACACAAGTTGTTCATCACCCCCAGTTAGTTTGCTGCAGCCGGACTGCGGCATGTAACCACTATTATTCTTTGCGTTAAGGCTGAATAATGTTCTTAAAATATCCTTCTTTAAAATCACACAGTTGAGGGGGATTATTAATATCTGAAGTGGGTTTTCATCTGAAAAGAAAGAAAATCAAACCATGAAATGACCCAGAGGAGCCCATGACAACTACTCCAAAGATGCAAATGACTTAGAAGCAAAACAGTCACCTAGGTCTATGTGCCTGACTTCAGCCTGTTTGGGAGCATATCAAAGGATGTTCAGTGTGCTATACTTCCTCACATTCTCTCCCAAGCACCTTCTTAAGTTCCATTTGGGTCATCATTTTCATCTTCTCATATTTTGACAAATTTTCTCTGTCTTTTAACAGTCTCATTGATTTCACTAATGAATAGAGTGCTGAAATTTTGCTAATTTGCAAACCTGCAGTTTCATGGCCAAGTGGCTGCTATCTTTTCCCAGATGGTATTCCCAGAATTGAAAGTGCCCACATACACAGTCCTCACAGGAAGGAGATGCATTCATGGATGCAAAATGAAACTGCGAGTTTATGGAGTGTCATTTCATATCTAGGCAGCCACATTGTGCCTGGGTCTTTGGTTCAAACAATTAGCAGCATTGTTGCTCTGACAAAAAAAAAAATAAGTCAATTTCATGAACTTTTAGTCTTTCACAGCAGGCATCTCTTTTTCCCTGATGATGAAATATATCCAATGCAGAATTCACAGAACTATCATTAGAATTTTGAGATATAGGAGTAGAGAATACTCGTTCAGTAACTGTGTACTTGGAAAGAGTAATGAAGCCTGAATTCCATTGCTTTGACATTTATTTCAGTTGTCTATTGCTGTATAGTAAAGCACTATAAAACTTAGCAGGTTAAAAATCATATCCATTACATTTTCTCACAATCTTGTGACCCGGGTTGTGCTCAGTTGGGGGTTCTTCTGTTAGTCATTATCACCAGGCTTACTTATCTGACAGCATTCAGCATTCAGCTGGCAGACTAGTTGTTCTGGACTCAGTCAGGACTCTGGGATGCTCAGTTTCTCTCTTTCTCTCTGAGGCCTTTTTCAAGTGGCCTTTTACATGATCTCTCCATGCAGGTGACCTTTCCAGCAGAGTAGTCAGACTTCTTTCACGGTATCTCAGGCTTTCAAAAGCACAGAGTAAAAGATGTTGGGCCTTCCTAAGAGTTAGACCCAGAACCAGCACATCACCAATCCCACTATATTCTCTTTGCTCGGGTACTCTATTCATTAGTTGTCATCAAGGAGACTGTTAAAAGACAGAGAAAAATTGTCAAAATATGAGAAGATGAAAATGATGACCCAAATGGGACTTTTAAAGGTGCTTGGGAGAGAATGTGAGGAAGTATAGCACACCAAGCATTCTCTTATGCAGCCAAACAGGCTGAAGTCAGGCACATAGACCTAGGTGACTGTTGTGCTTGTAAGTCATTTACATCTTTGGAGTAGTTGTCATGGGCTCCTCTCGGTCATTTCTTGGTTTGATTTTTTTCCTTTTCATATTAAAACCACTGCTAATTGTTTGAACCAGACAATCCCACTGCATTCTCTTGGCTCAGGCTAACAGTCATCCAGCTACAAAGGTAGGAACTCACAAGGTATGAATGCCAAGAGGTTTTTACTGATTTGGGATTCCTAATGCAATAAAAAAGCACAACACCATAGCAATGATCGCTTCCCATCCCACAGTGTGTGTATGCACATACATGTGTGTGTGTGTGTGCGTGTGATCTTGCAATCTTCAGGCAAATTGGGATGGTTTCTAATGGCTGCTATATAATGAATATTAATATCTATGACTTTCAGAGAGATAAGAAAAGACTGACCCCAAAGACAAGAAAACTGAATTATAGGTCTCATTTTGCCTTACTATATAATTTTTTTTTGGTTTCAGATATATTCATTTGAAAAACAGGAATAATGATGCGTTATCCATGTATCAAAAGATTATTATATTAAGAAAACATCTGTGAAATCTCATTTCAAAGTGTAAGTCACCATATAAATGTAAGTTGCTATTAGAGCAGTTGATGGATTTCATGATTGTCATTTTGTGTTTTGTTTCTAGGCCTCTCTGATTTTTGAATTATGCTTGTAATTTTGGATGAGTATTCTCATAGCTAACTTTTAGTGACACCAACATATTAATGGTTCTCTAGTTATTATATTTAGTTTCTTTTTTTAGCAACCAATTTGGATAATGGCTTTAAAATCACAATAGAATATTTGGCTATTACTCCTGGATTGATTTTACTGATAAACTTTGTATACTTGTGATTAAATAATTTTTCATGCCCTCTCCCTAATAGTGTAAAATTATGATAATTTCCTTTCCAAAGTATTAGAGAATATTCATTAATACTTTAGTGATTTATAGATGATTCATATTTATTATTTTTCCACTGTTCAAACTTGTAGTATTTAACAATTATCATTAAAAGTGAAAATGACAGAATGATAGTGGGATCCATGGTATTGAACCAGACCTTTCTCTGGTTTGATATTTTGTCCCACAGACTCCTCAAAGTGGGAAAAGAAGGGAGTACAGAGGCCAACCTTCAATGTGGGCAGCTTGAAAAATTTGACCATTGTCACCATCTGCTGCTGGGAGATCAGATAAGGATGGGAGAAAAGTTGGTAGCCCATGTGCACACATCCACTGACAGCTAGCTGGGCAGCAGTTCCAGTTGGAATCATGTCATGCTGTGTGTTGTCCCTGCTGGGAACTGAGAAGGCACTATTTGATGCTTCCTCCTGTTGTATATTTCTGGGGTGCCTACTAGTGAGGCCTAAAATCTTGACAAGCTGTATGAGTTGCTGGCATCAGTTTTACCAAAGTGGAAAATTTTCAGCCTAATGTCCTTCTTAAATTTGCGTTGAATTTTACATGTATTGCAAATGGCAGCAGCTAAAGACATCAAGTTTCCAACAATATGAAGACATGGCAGAAATAATTTTGTTTTGATTCATTTTTGTTTCTTTCTTCCCTACCTCTTATCTTCCTTCTCTTCTTTCCTTCGTCCCTACCTCTATTTTTTTCTCTCTCTCTGTCTGTCTGTCTGTCTCTCTCTCTAATGTTAGGTGGAAGGTAGGTGGTAAAGAAATAGGGGGGGAAAGAGAAAATGAAAGACATACATTCACATAACATCTTTTAAAGTATTTTACTCCTTAAAATCAATATTTTGACTGAAGAATATAAACTATATAAATTCAAGAAACTGATTTGCTTGTAAAATCATTAAGTTTGCTACACTATATATAGAAACATTGTTTATTAATAATAAACAAATACAAAGACTGCATTTATAATACATGATATCACTTAATCCTTATAATGAGATGAGAAAAACAAGAAAGAGAGACCAAGTAATCTCCAAGGTCTCACAGCCTGCCAGGGGCAGAGTTAGAATTCAAACTCAGTTGAATTCCCAAGCCCATGAGATCCTTTTTTGAGATGATCTTGTAGGTCACAAGAAACTCTGTCTCGATATTTTCTCTTTAAATGTAGACAAATTATATATTCAGACTATCATTTATTGAATTTAGTATATTATAGAATTTGTCAAAAAATGGAATCCACTTAATATTAAGGGATCTTACACACTTCTAAAAGTTCCTTCCTTCCTTCCTTCCTTCCTTCCTTCCTTCCTTCCTTCCTTCCTTCCTTCCTTCCTTCCTTCCTTATTTTCCTTCCTTTCTGCAAGGGATGGAACCCAGGGTCTTATGCATGCTAAGCATAAACAAATTATTGTGACATACTTCCTGATATCCTATGGGGGCATCTGAAATTTGGCTACAGTACACACTTTCTGAAAAGGAACACAAGAAAACCAACCATAACTCCCTGGATGTTGCTATCAGGCAGGAATTTCTTTTATATTATATATATTCATTCTTAGTTGTTCAAAACATTACAAAGCTCTTGACATATCATATTTCATACATTTGATTCAAGTGGATTATGAACTCCCATTTTTACCCCGTATACACATTGTAAAATCACATCAGTTACACATCCACGTTTTTACATACTGCCATACTAGTATATGTTGTATTCTGCTGCCCTTCCTCTCCTCTACTATCCTCCAAGGAATTTCTTTTCAATCCTTTTCAGAGCATCACCAACCTCTGTTGCTTTTTCTGAAATTTGTGGACTCACTTTAACCCCATTGCCATTTTATTTTGTATCTTGATTAAATGGAAGACATGTCCAAACATGGACACCTATTTCCCACATGCTTGAAGAAATAGTCACATCAAAAAAGGAATACTGGAAAAGGAAGAGCAGTTAAATTGTGTATGGCATTTGACCAAAAATGTTAAGACTGAAAACCTAGCCTCGTGGTTGGACAGGAAACATGGGATGATCTGTGCACAAAGCCGTATGGCTGCGTATCCATACTCAGTCTGAAAGAACTGAGTTACAGTTCTGGTTTATAAGATGCAAGAGGACAAATGAACTTCCCCAAAGTAGTTTTATCTATAATGAGATTATAAAAAACTTGTTTCTTTACAGAGTTCTTTCAAGGAGTTAACAAGTCAATATATAGGAAAAGCTTAACCAAGTGTTGGCTTTATTTTTCCCAATTCCTCAAAATTCAACAACTGAATTTTTGTAGGATTCTTTTTTCCTAGTTGAATCATCCTCATATTTTATGTGTCCAAATAATATAAATCAAATTCATCCAAAATAATCTGAAAGTTTTATATTGCTAAAATGTGTTGATTTTTGAGAGCAAGCAAAACATGTTGCTAACCCATTTCCATATTTCTTTTCATTAAGTTTCTTCCTCAAATTTACAGAACACTTGTACATATATATGTATACATATATTTATTCAAATTTATCTTATCCACTGACTCAAATCTAAATTAAGTATTACTTCACAATTTGTTTATTTCAGTAGTTTTTTACCCTAAAACTCTTATATAGAAAAGATTTTTAGGTTGCCTAAAATAAATCATTCGATATTAAATTTATCATTGTCAGCACTTTTGTTCATATACCTTGGGATAAAATGATGTATCCTTAATATGTATATGAACTACATTTTTGGCTCAAATAATTAAGTCCATTTCCCATTAACTTTTTTCAGAGCCCAAGATTATCTAGATAGATTTTTTTTTTTTGTAATTTAACCTTAATTCTTACACTTGGCAAAGTTCTAAAGTGGTCCAATTTATTCTGTCATTCCCATTCAATGCGACCTTGTTAAAAGCCATTATTACATTTCCCCTTCATTTCATTTAGAGGACACTTGTCTACGCTTGGCCTGTAGTTTCATGCATGGCCCTGTGGGGACACTTATCCTGTTACGCATATGATCATTTCAACTCTTCTGTTTGCTAAGAACTATGAGTAGAAATGGCTTGTAAAGTGAAAACTATTTTAAGAACCACATGTAAAGGTGGACTCTTTGTTTTGCAGATCAGTGATCAAGCACGTACACCCATGAGCTTTACTTTTCCTTGGCAATGTGCAGATAGAGAGAAGAATTGAGCAGTGTGCTGCTCCCTGGGATTCCCTAGACACTCTACCTGAACCTAGGCAAACAGCCAAGATGTACACAAAATCTATATCTGGAATAAAAAAAAATACCCTCAGAATTTGCTCATCATTTCCTTACCTTGATTTCTTTTCTACACTGTGTGATAGGCACAAGTGACACTTGTAGTAGAACATACATTTAATCTTACAAACTTTCTTAGGCCTTTGGGCTATTACCCTATCAAGTAATGCTGCACTTGGCAGTTTGCTAGAGCCAACACTCTTTAGGTCACCACAATAGGACAAAATTTGGCTTATGGTAAGAGAAATATATATACATTTTGATATTTTTCTGATATTGTCAGTAATCAATTTTTATGTTTTAGTCCTGGTTTCTCTCAAAAAATGGTAGAAATTTACACTTTATTAGGGAGTACAATCCCAGAGAAGCAATAAGGATGGAAATAATGGAAGTGAGAAAGGGAAAGAAGGAGGACAAATACAAAGTGGTGCGTTACCAGGCTGGCCTCCCAGCAAAACACAACTTAATCATATAGAAATGTGCAACCACTGTGTCTTAGAATGGTCTGTTGAGGGAGATGGGAGAGCAATGGCTTTTCTCATCTTTAATCTCTTACTGGTCAACAGAATATTAACTTACTTGCACTTCTGGATTGTGTTTGCTGGGCCAAAGTCCTTTTGGGAATCTACTGGAAAAGCAGACTCTCTGTGAGCCTAGTCCAGCCAGTGTGCAGGTATTGGAGACTCTCATTATCAGTCAGAACTGCACATAGGGGCTCTCTGACTGTGGCCACAGGGTTTATAAGGACTCAATAAGATGTCCCTTATTGAGCCAGGGCTTTAAATATCAGAGGAAAAGTGTGGAACTTCCTTGGGGCTACTCCTACTGGCAAGCAAGAGAAGCTGCTAAGGTCCATAGGCACAAGATGAACCTAGTGGATGGGAGGTAACATAAGCTGACTACAGTACACTAGGTGTCATCTTCAGTACATGACAATGAACTAGACACAGCAAGAGAAAGTCATAAGGACAAGACTTAGGCCAAATAGGCAGTTCTCTAGAAGGTGTGGTTTGAATAGAAGCAATAAATCTATCACCTCAACCAATCTGCTCCCCAGGTAATCCTCTCAATTGAAAACACCACTGTTTGAACCTATTCTTTGCTTAAGGCTCTGAGAGATAGTTAGGATGTAAGCATAATAGATAAAGAACATCATATTGAGTTCATGACCCAGATTGTTTTATTTGTAGAGGCAAGCTCTGGGGGAATGAACATCAGAAAGGCTAAGGTTTTTATTGGGGCCAAAAGAAATTAAGGCTACTGGTTAAATTGCCCAACCCAATTTAATATTGCTCAAGAAGGATGTTTTAGGTAAGAAATTACTAGTTGATGAGGCCTGGTAATTGGAGGGTTGACTGAAGTTATAGAGTTTGAAGTTTGGAGGGGGAAAGGGGATCCAATAAGAGGTTTAAAGACTGTTTTTCTCTACCTTACCTTTGGCTTTGTTCATGTGATGGTCTTGTTTCCTTGGGACAAATGTCAAATGGGTTGAACACTGTGAGGCTCTGGCTTTAGGCCTTCCTCTGCACATGCTTCTCTCAAACTTGATTAGTCAGGAGTTCCATTAATGGATCATTTGCCTTCTGTCACATCTGCCTTATGTTGGCCTCTCAAACACCGCCCAGCAAACCCTGTCAAAGATCCCCCCTCTGCCACTGTGGAAAGCCAGGACCTAAGCCTGGAGAAATGCCAAACATCCCCAAAGTTTGAAATTCCTTTTAGCAGGAAAAATTCTGAAGGAGTCTCTCTCTTCAAACACCCCTTTTCCTACCCCCATCCCCATCCTAACACTCGCATATATATGCACACAAATATTTTTCACATAGCATTTAAGGAGAATAACAAATTTCCATTGTTGGAAGTATTCTAGGAATTTTGTTGATCTAATTGTGGCCAATTTATTGTTTGTTTGTGGTTGTAAAATTTGAGGTTATGGTAAATGTAAATCTTCAGGCCTATCTCTATTGCTGCCTCGAATGGTTTTCAGATTCCTCTACTGTATTCATAGATTCAAGTCAGGTATTTCCTCTTAAAAGCCTGCCCCTGATTCCCTATACTACTCACATTCTGCATTTAGAAGATGCTTCCCTATGACACCAAAATGTTTGATGTTATTAAAATCATGCTATTGATATTCATATCAATTATGTCTTGAGTGTTGTGCTTAGTATATCTATTAATAAAACCTGGATTTTCCTCTCTTTTTTGGTTTCTGAAAAAAATAATTTATAGAGACACAAATAGTAATATTAAAGCTATCAACCATAAAAGCCAATACTTGACAGCAGCATGTAATTTAAGAGTTGCATACATATGAATTCAGATCTGGTGCTTTCTAAATGTACATACATTAGCTGCACACCAGAAATTTAGAATTTCAGAACCAGCAAGCTGGCAAATGATAGAGCACTGATGTTCTGAAAATGAACTTTTCAGCAAAGCAGGAAAATAGGCAAAGCTGGGTTAGTACATAAAATACACATGCCTCTTCTCTCCACTGAATTGTCCTTAGGTTTTCTGCGTCTTTGTTGAAATTTTCTCCCTCCCTCCTTCCTTCATTCCTTCCTTCTTTCCTTCCTTCCTTCCCTCCTCTCCTTCCTTCCTTCCTTCCTTCCTTCCTTCCTTCCCTCCTCTCCTTCCTTCCTTCCTTCCTTCCTTCCTTCCTTCCTTCCTTCCTTCCTTCCTTCCTTCCTTATTTTGGTACTGGGAATTGAACCCAGGGACACTTCACCACATCACCAGCCCATTATACTTTTTATTTTGAGAAAAGGTGCCAAGGTCTGGCTAAACTGCTGAGGCTGGCCTCAAACTTGTGATCCTCTTGCTTCAGCCTCCTGGATAGCTGGAATTATAGTCACATGCCCCCATACCCAGCCAAAAAAAAATTCTTTTTAAAAAGGCTTTCATTATAGCTTTAAAGTGGGAATTTTACAGGAAGGAGGAAAGTCTTATGATTTTGGAAGCTCATTTGCAAATAACAGAAAGCATAATCTTCAATTTAAAAGTTCACAATTCTATTAATAAGATGTTTAATGATCTTGTTACTGTATTTCTCCACTCCAAAGTGTTTCACAGTAAAAAAGAATCAACAAAGAAAAAATATTTTGCCATTTCCTGAAAGTGAGTCCATTCAGAGTTATAAGAGTGTTTGTTAGGACCAATTCAATAATTATATGTAAAGTAAGTTTCCCCATATCTTACCAGCCAATGGGCACAAATGTAGGCGTAGAGATGTTACTTTCATTGCAACAAGTCATTTCACTGTTTTTTTGTTCTCTACTAATGTCCTTGCATAGTATAACCCTGGGTATTTCTGCTAACTCTTGAGAATATTCCCATCAAACTTTGTCTTTGTGTTCTCTTTGTGCCATAACTATGTTGTTTTCTATTTAGAAGTGGGGGAAATGTTCTGTTTCCCAAAATCTGTAGCTTTCTCCTTGCTTAGACAAAGGAAGTATCTCTCCTGCTTCAGCTTCTACTACATCTTTCTTCCCCAGGACGTGCAGAAATATGCTTCAATTCCCCTTTAGTGGAAAACTTTCATGACAATTGATTCACATAAATAATGCCTAGTGGCACTTTGCAAGTTTATCATTTATAACCAAGTATGTACAGATTGAGTCTCCCTTATCTGAAATGTTTGGGCCAGAAGGGTTTCAGATTTTGGATATTTTCAGATTTTGGAATATTTACATATACATAAGGATGTGTCTTGGAGTAGAACCTAAGTCTAAACACAAAATTCATTTATGTTTCATATACATCTTGCAAACATAGACTGGAGGTAATTTTATATAATATTTTTAGAGCACTTGCATTTTGACTGTGACCCATCACATGACATTCTATTTGTGGCATTAAATAGATGGTCACAAAGGTATTTTTGGATTTTTGGGATTAGAAATACTTAATCTCTTTTAGTGCTGCTTAGACAAACCCTATTACATATAAATAAAGAATGTTTAAAGGAAATGAGAATTTTGAATACTGATAAATAGTGGCTGTGGGTGTGTTGGCACATGTCTGTAATCCCAGTGACTCCAGAGGCTCAGGCAAGAGGATCACAAGTTCAAGATGAGCCTCAGCAACTTAATGAGGCTCAAAGCAATAGTGAGACACTCAAAATAAACAGCTGGGAATGTTGCTCAATGGTTAAGCAATATTAGAGTTCAATCCCTGGTACCAAAAAGCGGGGTAGCAGATTATTTGACAATATGAAAATTCCAAATGCATACCCTCTGACCTGGTTATGCCACTTTGAGGATAGTAAATGAATAATTGTGTTAGGATGTTTACTGCAACATTGTTTAAGAAAGAAAGAAAAACCTGGAAGCAAATTGCAGGTGCATCAGTAGACTAATGGTTAAATAAATTGCAGTGCATCCAAAATACAATATTGTGTAACTACTAAAATAAACTAGATCTGTTTTATCTGGGACTGTCTATACCATATTACCAAGTAAATGACAAGAGTTAAAGAAGGATGCATAGTATAATCACAAAACAAAAGCTTAGTATGTTCACATTTATGTATATTTGTAAGGAAATTGGAAAGGATAGTGGTAGGTATTAACACTGATTTCCTCAGAGTAGACATAGAGTTAGATAGGGAGATACTTACATTGAAAATGAAATCTTTGGATTGTTTCCCTAGGTATAATGGTAACTTAATAATTTGTAGTTCAAATATTCTAATGAAACAAAAATTATAAAGAAGAAGTGTGGAGAATACTCAATAGAATGCTACCTTCAAGAGTAAGAAATAGGTATTGTGCAATTATAACTATCTATAACATGTTTACCATGTACTCAGTATTGTGAGAAACAGAAGAAAAATGTGTCATGGGCTTTCCTCTCAAAAACCCTGAAAATTTAACACATCTCAAAGGTACTGCTTTGCTCAGAAGTGATGCATATAATATGTGTCTATTGGCCAATAGGAAGGAGGTTATCTGGGACTGGATTAGTTAGTCAGATTTTGTGGGTGCAGGGGAGGCTGCCATTGACCCACCTGAACCCCCTATCCCTCACCACTTCAGTGCATGCCAGCTCAACTTGCAATTGCCTGGATCTGCACCTGTGGTCTTGTAATTGTACTTTACCACCAGAATCTGCTTAGCTCCTATACATGGCAGATCAGAAGTTCCAAGAGTTAATGAAGCCCTCAACCAAGGATAGAAGATGGCTTTTGGTATATACTTACTTTCCAGAGTCCTTCTCTCTCAGAATAACTATGAAGTACATGTTCTATATTGTCCTCCAGAATTCTTCAATAAGCTTAGGTTTTGATTTTCCATAGTGACTTCTTTGATAGCATAAATGTCATTGGCCCTGGCCATCTTTCCATCCTTCTTTCACTTCCTCATTCCCTTCCTGTTATTTCCCAAGAAGCATTACAACCAAATTCTTATCTCATGGTCAGCTTTTGGAGGAAATCAAATAAAGACAGTAGAAGATGAACGGACTTGCTTTGGACTTTATAACTTTTGTGCATTCATTTATTCCACAAATATGGATGAAACACCTACTTATCAATACCCACGCAGAAAAATAGATACCACTCTAGGTATTTTAAAGAGAGAACAATTTAATACTTGGAATTTATTTAAGACATTGTATTAATTTTCTATTGATGTTGTATCAAGTTACCATAAACTTGGTAATAATAATAATATAAATTTATTATCTTACATTTCTGGAAACCAGAAGTCTATAATTATTTTCACTAGGCTAAAGTCAAGATGCCAGCAGGATTTGCTTCTTTTGGAGGTTCAGAGAGTGAAGTTTTTCATTTTTTAATTTTTCATTTCATCTACTGTACTTTTCATCTCCAGAATTTCTATTTGGTTACTTGTTTCCTTTAGTTCTTTGTCATATTTCCTTTAACTATTTTAGCATATATAAAAAATTGATTTTATGTTTTGTCTATTAAATCCAAGGTATGGACTTCCTCAGCAACAGTGTCTGCATTTCTTTTTTTTCCTGTTAATGGGCCATAGTTTACTATTGGTTTGTATGTCTTGCATTTTTTGAAAACTGGAATGTTTGAATATTGTAAAGTTGTTTTTTGGGGAATCACATTCTCCCCCTTCCCCAGTGTTTGCTGTTATTTGTTGATTATAGGAGACTGCGGTAGTCTTGTTGTTTAATGGCTTTTCTAAACTATTTTTGCAAAGATATTCCTTGTTGTGTGTGGTTGCTTAAGTGTCTATATTGTTGTCTTAGATGTTGCCAGAGATGGTTTTCAACAGTTAGAGCCAAAAAGGAGGAAAAAAGCCTTCTCTCCCAGACTTTGAAAAATAGCTCTGTGCTATGACACTCCTCCAATAGTAAGCAATGGAACCTACAACTCTGACTTAGATGTTACCTCCTTCTATGCAAAGACTAGTTATCAACCAGAGGTGTAAGCCTCAGATCCTCTCATTTTTGTGTGTGTGAGTATGCACATGCCCCTGTGCATGCATGTTGCAGTCTGAATTACCCAATATATGTGGTAGCTTTTCAGAGACCACAAGACCCTCAAGAATATTCCTCCTTAGTCTTTTCTTTCCCACATCTTTTGGTCTGTTTGTTGTTTGCCCCATGTTCTGTCCCTTGCCCCAGGCAATTACATGCAGTATATCTTTTAATGCTTTTGATAGACATCACCTAGAAATCTCTTATAGCCCAAGAGTAAGGAATGGAGCAAATAAATGTCAGTCTCTATGCCAGACCTTCAGGGAAACTCGATGGATGGATTATCACGTGGAATAGTGACAGAAGTCACTCTCAATTTTACATCATAGTTCTAAGACCTATGCTTTTTGTCTATGGGGAAATGATACCAATCAGTACCAATCAATACCAATACCAAACAGTACCTCTTAATGGTGCCAATTAATAATACCAATCAATTTGTGCTAATAACAATCAGTACTGATCAAAACTGAGCTGATCAAAGCCAAATGTTTTGAGAACCGGATATATAATCCCCACACACTAAACCTCAGCACCAGAATGCCACACCAGAAACATGGGGTACTGTCTCCACAGCCACTACTGAGCTAGGGAATGGAAAATATTAGGTGAGTAGGCAAAATTGCTACATTTTTCTTATGAAACGTTGGCAGCATCTGTATTTATTAAACACTTCCCTAGTTACTATAGGAGTTGATGAGGTTCCTGAGCGCCCCCCCCTCCCAAAATTGACTTGGTTAGTATTTTCTAGCTTAGTGGTGGCCTCAGTGTATGGGCCAATTCTTGGAGTTTCCTTTTCCATCATTTTTGTGATATCACCACTGCAGCTTTTTGTTGAATAAACTAGGACATATTCATGTCCTCTCCAAAAGTGGGAAGCACATGGTCTATTATTCATTCTATCCCTCTATTGTAATGTTAATTTCTCATTTAGATTAATAAAAAGCCCACGGGGTATTTTATATCTTAAGACTAAATTGAAAACTACTACCAACATTTCTCATATAAAATAGTGCAGGAACAACAAGGGAATGATAAACATGCACACACTCATATATAAATCAAGCAAGAAACAATACATAAAATAGGATATAATTCTTGCTTCCATGATTGGACACTAAGCCACAGTAGAAATTAAAGTTCTTTTGTCCAATGCCTAATCCATGTTCCTTTACCCTAGCCTTCACCTCAGCTGGGCAGTTTAATTGAGTAAACTCAAGTAGTTTACTTGAGCTGATGGATGATTCAAACTTTCATTATGAGCAGTCTGAGCCCTTAGTGGTCTTGCATTAAATCAGTAGTTTTTAAATAACTGTTATGACCAGAAATGGTGACCCAAGGATTATGTTGAGTTCTAGTCATAGTCTTCTCTGCTCCCTCTATGTATAACAACCCAATTTCCCTTTGATAATCTGGATCAAGCACCCTGCTTAGTAGAGTATCCCCTTCTTTGCATGTAAGAAGTTTAGTGACCTGAACAAGACTGTAAGTTCAGGAAGTAGTCTCAGCTTTTCAATTCAGTAGAACCATTGGTGTTTCCCTTGGTAGAACCCCCCACACACACACACACACATACACATACACACACATATGGCAGGATTTCCAATCAGGACAGCCTAAAGTTTTGAGTTGTTTTAAAGCAAAATTTGATCAGTGGATTATCAGATGGAATAGTGAGAGAGGTCATTCTCAACTTCATCCCTTGGTTCCATATTTTGGCTATGGGGAAATGGTATCTATCAGACCAATAAATATCAATCAATGGTATAAAGCAATTGGTACCCAATTGGTACCAATCAAAACTGGTCTTGATTTAAAATATGTATCAAAACCTTGAGGACAGTTTCTGAAACTCACAGGTATAATGTCTGTGTTAGCCATCTTTGTGTTACTGTAACAAGATTCCCAAGATAATCAACTTTAAAAAAGAAAAGGCTTTTTAAATGGGCCAAGGACCTGAAGAGACACTTCTCAGAAGATGATTTACAATCAATCAACAAACACATGAAAAAATATTCATCATCACTAGCAATTAGAGAAATGCAAATCAAAACCACTATATGATTTCATCTCACTCCAGTCAGAATGGCAACTATTATGCATACAAACAACAATAAGTATTGGTGAGGATGAGGAGAAAAAGGTACACTCATACACTGCTGGTGGGACTGCAAATTGGTACAGCCAATATGGAAAGCAGTATGGAGATTTCTTGGAAAACTGGAAATGGAACCACCATTTAACCCAGCTGTCCCTCTCCTCAGTCTATACCCAAAGATCTTAAAACAGCATACTACAGGGAAGCCACATCAATATTTACAGCAGCACAATTCACAATAGCTAAACTGTGGAACCAACCTAGATGCCCTTCAATAGATGTAATGGATAAAAAAATGTGGCATATATACACAATGGAATATTACTCAGAAATAAAAGAGAATAAAATCATGGCATTTGCAGGTAAATGGATGGAGTTAGAGAAGATAATACTAAGTCAAGTTAGCCAATCCCCCCCCCAAAAAAACAAATGTCAAATGTTTTCTTTGATATAAGGAGGCTGATTCATAGTGAGGTAGGGAGGGGGAGCATGAGAGGAATAGATGAACTCTAGATAGGGCAGAGGGGTGGGAGGGACAGGGAGGGGGCATGGGGTAATTAAAGTTGGTTGAATGTGATGATCATTATTATCCAAAGTACATGTATGAAGACATGAATTGGTGTGAGTATACTATTGTGTACAATCAGAGGTATGAAAAATTGTGCTCTATATATGTAATAAAAATTGTAATGCATTCTGCTGTTGTATTATATAAGTAAAAAATAAATAAAATAGAAGAAACATCAAAAAAAGAAAAGCTTATTTTGGCTCACATTTTTGGATGCTTTAGTCTACTTTTAGTTGGCCCAGTTGCTTTGGGTCTGTGGTGAGGCATTGCATCATGATGGGAAACATGGGGCAGAGGAAGCTGTCACCTCATGACATCCAGGAAGCAAAAAGATGTTCTCAACAAACCTAACTTCCACCTACTAGGCCCCACCTCCTGAAGGCAACACCCTCTTCTAATAGCATCACTAACTGGGGACCAAGCCTTCCGCACATGAGCCTTTGGGGGACATTCAACATCCAAACTTTGGCAGTCTTCCATTGTCATTGGCACAGTAGCTACATCTTCAATAAGCTGTTTCAGCATTTTATGAAATCAACTTTTTTTTTTCTTTTGGTTCCAGAGATTGAAGCCAGGGCACTTAATCACTGAACTACATCCCAAGATTATTTTTATTTTTATTTATATTTTTTATTTTGAGACAGAGTCTCACTAAGTTGCTTAGGGCCTTGCTAAGTTGCTGAGACTGGCTTTGAACTCATGATCCTCCTGCCTCAGCTTCCTGAGTCCCTGGGATTACAGTGTGTGCCACCATACCCTACTGAAATCAACTTCTGGGTGGTAAAGCCCATGGCAAGAACCAAGAATTTCATAGCCTTGAGGCCAAAGCACACTTCATTTCTGAAAAATTTAATATATGATAAGAAGCAATGCTATATAAAATGATATGATAGTGAGTAACATATGCTATGAATCTTCTATAAATGGTGGTATTGGCAATAGTATCATGGGAAAAATACCATTTCATATTCAGAATATATACATATTCCTAAGAGGACAAATTGCTGTTCTATGATAGAAGAGGTTAAATGTAATCAACCATTCTTCCACCAAGAAGCTGTGCCCTGCTTTCTTTACCCAATCCCCATCTCCATCCTGAGGGAATGGCATCCTCTTAGGGCTCACCATTATTTCTGGTGCTGGCAGGAAGACAGTTAATAGTGATGGCCAGATCAGCCTTAGGAAGGAAAAGTCAATGTTGTGGAGCCCATAATTGATCCCATTTCTGATGTCATATCTACTTTGCATATACAGCAATCTTCCTTGAGGGAGCTTGGGAAAGAAGCTGACTGACATCCACAGGATGGCTATTTGGAGTACCAGTTTTGCCTGAGAGAGTGACAAAATTGATTGGATTTGCATGAGCAGATAGAAAAGAAGAGTGTTAGTTTGAGCAAGAGAATAAAGGCAACAATAATTATAAAGTTTGGCAAAGCAAGGGGGAGTCCAGCCCAGCTAAGGGCAAGTTCAGAACTATGTTAAGGAAAAACAGAAATTAGAAGGGAAGGGTGCGATAAAGTTCTATTAATAACAGCAATGACAACACATAATAGTGCTAGTTTACATGAGTACTTCATATGTATAATGTCATTTCATCTTCAAAAAACTCTGGGAGGTAGATATTATTATTATGTTCATTTTACAGAATAATTTCATGAAATTAAGAAATTATAAAACTCCTGTTGGCACTGACATACAGAAGCCCACAGAATTTGTTTATTATATGACTATCCCACCTTGCTGTTCAGGCTGTGTAGTATCAAATCTAAGGTTTAGATCAAGAATGATGTAGGGGATTTGAGTAAAAGGAAAGCTCTAAGAATATTTATCTGCCAATGTAATATAGAATAGACTATAGTCATCCCTATGTTTCCTTTTGGGATTGGTTTCAGGACCTCCATGGATGCCAGAATCCACAAATGCTCAAGTACCTTCTGTAAAATGGTGTAGTATTTGTATAGAATGTATGCACATCTTCCTATGTACTTTATATTATCTCTAGATGACTTATAACATCTCCTACAATGTAAATGTTATGCAAATAGTTGTTACACTATATTGTTTAGGGGATAATGACAAGCAAAAGGTCTGTACATGTTCAGCACAGATGAAATTTTTTCCAAATATTTTTGATCCTTGATCGGTAGAATCTGAGGACTTAGAATCTGCAGATATATAGGGATGCTGTTATTTATTTATCTACTAAGAAATAAGTAAGAAGTAAGATAGATCAGACCTGGACCTCAGAAACAGATAGTCAGATTTGCATCTCAGTTCTGTCTCATAGTAACCCATGATCCACAAAAGCTTTAAGTTTATGTGCTACAATTTCTTCATTGATAAAATTGAGATTTAACAGCCCTTCTAGGGCTGTTTTAAAGAAAAAAAGAGATGAGTTCTATTATATAGGTACTGGTATATAATTGGTATTTCGTAAATTTTGATCCTCTTGTTTACCCTCCCCTTTCTCTTCAGTAGTTAATATTGAAATAGGTTTCTGGAATCTTTTCAAAATATGTATCTCATTGTTTTAAAATTTATTAAATGGAGCACTTTCAAAAGGTGGCTTGGAAGCTTGGATATAAATTCTTTCAACAAACATATATTTATCACATTTTATATGGTTTCTCAATACTGGGCTCCAGAGAAATCAAAAGAAATGAGTTATAGACTCTGACAATGCACCTAGAAGGAGATGAATAAATAAATAAATCTAAGCCAATGAGATAAGGACCACAGAAGTGTATGTACCAGGAGTATAGAAATCAATGACTAATTTTCACAATGGAGTTCACTGATTATATTTAAAGTTCAGATAAATAGCAGTATCCCTCAGAATCACGCCAATAGAAACTTGCATTACTTTATTTAAAAAAAACGAACAATAATCTCTTCTCCTTCTCTTCCTCAAAACCAAGAAGATGGGTGGAGAAAATGAAGGTTTTTGACTACTAGGGTAGTAGTGTCAAGCTTCTCTATTGGTGGCTAAGGCTAAGAAAGTAGTTGATAAAGTATAAAAAGCTCCACAAGGAGCCTATACATTAATCCCAACACTCATGAGGGTGGGCAGGCAGCTGTGAAGAATAAAAGAGGGAACTTCAACACTGCTTAAATGCTAATGGGAAACAATATTTTTTTTTTAAAAAAGAGAAAACTTTAAAACTACAGGGAAAATAAAAACAAAATACTTCCCCTTTCCCTTTTGAGAGAATGATGGGGGAAAAACCAGTCAGGAACAGAGATAAAATTGGTAACCACACTGTGAGAGGTTTAACTTACTGGGCTATCTCAAAAAACAAATGGAAAAAAAATCATGTGACAGCTCTGATTTTGAGGTTTTATCCATGTTTAAAAAAAATCCCCCCAGTCCTTCATTTAAACATATCCCACCCCTCTTTCTGTGTATGAAAATATATCAACAAACACAAGGAACCAGTTTATTAAAAGGAAGAATGACTAGTCCCTTTGCAAATTTACCAATTACTTTCATAAAGAATCAGCCTCTTGAGGGAATGGGTTCAGGGGGCCCATATTTCAGGTGTTGACTCAGCAGCCACCAAGACAGAGCTGGATAAGGCTCTTCAGCACTCTGCTGTGGACAACTAGAACAGAAATGCTATAAAACTCCCCTTTACTCCAAAAGAAGCTGAACTTTGAAAAGCATAAGAAGCAAACCCTGGGGTATTAACTACTATCTTTCATCTTTGCTATTATTTTTTGAAACAAGGCTCATCCATCTTTTTGTTTTTCCCTCTAAAAAGAATTTCTGCACACTGTCACTGTTTCATAAACTGTCCTTAGAAAAATGTCATTTCCACTGCTGTGACAATCCTGTGTACCCAAACCCAGTTCTTACACATACACTCCATGTACTTGTAACTGAAAGGTAGGTCCTTGTCACTGATGCCAATCCAATAATGAGGACATGGCTTGGAGAAAAAGGAAAAAGTTTTATTGCTTTGCTAGTAAGGGAGAAACACAGGGGACTCCAGTCCCAGAGGTTGTGATACTTCCCATCAGGGGGAACAGGTAAAAAGCTTTAAAAGTTTTTAAAAAGGTGATTCAAAGACCGTTTCTGGAGATTAGGGAGGAGAGATTAGGAAGGAGAGGATCAGGTAGGAAAAGATCAGGGAGGAAAGGATCAGGGAGCAGAGGATAAGGGAGGAGAAGGTCGGGGAGAATAAAGTTGGGGAGGAAAAAGTCAGGAAGAAGAAAAGCCATGTCAGTTTTAGAGAAGTAAGTGCTATATTGCAAGCATAAAGTGGACCAGTGTTACATACTTTAGTGTTCCATGTAATCACATGACTTGGAATACTCTATTCCATGTCGTATAAATCAAAAATGAAGATATTTTAAATAAGTCTCACCTGCTCACATTTGACAGTCTTGTGGCCCATGAGAAATTCAGGCTAGGGATTGCAGTGATAGGGTATTGCTGTTACTCAGCTTGCCAAAATTACAGGGGCTCACAGGTGTGAATTATCATAGATGACAGCTGCCTGTCCAGAATGAAGCATCTTCAAGCAGGTGCAAATTTGGTTGCAGACTCCCAACCTACTAATAGCCTACCTTGACAAAAATTTCAATATTTTTTAAGGTTAAAATGAAACCTCACAAGTGTTTCATTAATGGAAAGCAATTGCTACTTGTGAAGTACATAATATGGTTTTGGTGTTTCTCCTTGCCTCTACTTACAAGAAAAAGGAAAATTCACATGACCTATTTTCATTTCTCTATTATGTAGCCCCTCTTCAGTATTTGGAGATGTTGAGTTTAAGGTCTAAAGCATTTGCCAAATATTAGCCCGAGTATTAAGTTGGGATAATCTAGGAGATATATATCACACATATTATATCACACACATATATACATACACATACAAATATATATCACCATGATATATATGCACACACACATACACACACATATATATAAACCACTGCATGTATGTATGTATATATATAAATGGATATATATATATATAAAATTTTTATAATATATAGTCATATATATTTATAATATATAATATATTATAGATAGATTGATAGATTGATTTGCCACCTCCTTTCCTTCCTTTTTTATACAACATAGCCCCCATCCTTACACACAACAATCTACACCCCAGGAACTGGATTATTTCTTCTTTCTTAAACACATTTTTAGACATGGAATCATTATTTTTTAATGTTTTTTCCCAGTGTGCCACATATAAGAAATGACACTTCCCTTTGTGCAACAACACAACTCAAACCGCCATTTTCAGATTTTGTCAAAATTCCACAATTTTGCAGAGAATTAAATAGTGTAATAAGTCCAAAGCAACCCAGATATTAACTAGAGGAAACAAACTGCTAAGTGAAGCACAATTTCCTCTGAGCAAATGCTTAGGAGCTAAGTTCTCTCCCACTCACAGCAAGGGAGTGAGAATGAATATTTATAGGGATAGCCTTAAATATTCTCTAATTTTAAAAATGTGAATCATTTTCAAAGCTTGGTATTTTATTATTATTTGTCATGGACAACACAAATGCTGCCTTAGTCCTTCCTACTCTTGAATGCTGAAATGCTTACCCCCACCCATATCACGACTTGCTAAAAATCTTCTCATCGTCTAAGGTTCAATTTAAATACCGCCTCCTCCAGTAAAACAGATGCTGTCTGTGCCTCTGTCAAATCCTGTCTCCATGCACCATGAAAATTTATAACTCTTTGTTTGTGGCCTTTTGCTGATTGCAGAGATATATACTCAGCCCACATATGAAGCAGGTGAGGAGTACTAGAAATTAATGACCCTGGGTAGAGCCCTCAAACAATAATGTACAGGATTTGTTTAATAAATACATCATCTTTCTATGCCTCCAACCCACAAGGAAAATAATACTGACGCATATTTTTTCTTTGCTCTGTATCTTCATTCATTAGTTCATTCATTCATTCATTTATTAATGCATTATAGTTATACATACAATTGGAATTTGTCATGATACGCTCCTAATTGCACATGATATAGGTAGGTCAGTTTCATTTTGCTCTTCTGCCGCAGTCCGGCTGGGCAAAGTAACCAGGAGGTGACAAGCAACTTGAAGGTTGAAGCGGGAACTACTTTATTGCAAGTGAACTCAGCGGGAACTCAAAGTAGTGGGCTCCTAAGGTAGCGGAACCACCTCTCTGTGGGACAGCAGAGGTATATATACCTAACTAATTACACACAGCTTGACTCAATTAACATCATCTAGATACAGTAGTCAGCCAATAAGGAATCCTCATCATCTTAATGGCTCCCTGGTGTTGCTTCACAAACCACTCCTCCTAGCAAACTGCCAGGCGCCATCTTGACTTGGTTTGCATCCCCAACACTCTTCCTTCCTTTTCCCATCCCTCTTCCTTCCTTCTTATTCCCCTTTCTCTTCTCCATTGTTCTTCCTTCTATTTTCATGAGATTCCCCCGCTCCCTTTTCTTAAATTCTCATTACTCTCTAGCTTCTGGTATCAGAGAAAACATTCAACCCTTAACTTTTTGTGTCCGGTTTCTTTCACTCATCATGATGTTCTCCAGTTCCATCCATTTATATATTCAGTCCACATAAGAGACAGGTAAGAAGTATCAGAAAGTTAAGAATCCTAGATAGATCCCTCAAACAATGATGAACAGGATTTGGTAAATAAATACGTCATCTTTCTGCCCCCACCAAGGTGAGCAACACTCAGGTATATTCTTAAAGGTTCCCAGAGGAATTGAGTCCACATTGCCCAGAACAGTAACCTGTTTATTAATGCACTCCTGGCATCACCTCCGAAATAACCTTATACTCAAATACTACTCTTGGCCTTTACTTCTGGGGGCATCCAATATAAGATTTCCTAGGAGTCCTTTCTTAGTGATCCTCACAGAAAATCTTTTTTTGCATCAGAGAAAGTGTCATATAGGATATAAGAAGATGCAATGAATCATAAATATATCCATCCCTCCCACTAAGTATTTGAAAGTAAAAATTATGATTACTTTGTAGACCCTCAAATTACTGAATACTTCACTTTGCATATCTCCGGTACTTAATAAATGTTTTAATTTCAGTGAATACCAATACACCTACAGCATCAAAAATAGAAATAAAATCATAATATTTCTTCTGCCTTGAATAATATTTTAAAACATTGAGAAGACAATGGAGGTTTAGCATGAAAAATGACAGTTAGCTAAAGTATTTGATTCAACCTTTTCTCATATTTTCTTTAAAAATAAATTTAATGAAGGGAAACATTGTAGTAGCACAATTAGTCAATTATGAGAGTAAGATGGTCCAACATAGTGTGAAAATGGGAAATTTTTTTCACTAACTACATCCCAAAGAAGCATGGACTAAGAAAATAGCCAAGGTATGCTCAACATCTATAATAGAATAACAGTTTGAAATAACAGTTTGAAAGTGGAAGGAGGTTAGGGCCACCACCACTCTGCCTCTAGCTCTAAACACAAAGCTACAGTAGGTTGGAAGCCAGTGGTATCCCCTTCAATACATGAGGACTATCTTTGTGTGGGTGCATCATCCTTCTCCAGCCTCTTTTTTAGAGTTCCATGTGCAATGTGGGGAACAGCTGAAAGCAGTAGGAAGGGCAAATGATGGATCATTGCATTCCAGAATGTATTCTGAAGCAAAGCAATCTATGTGAAGCAGAGGAGGGGTAGACTGGCATTCGACCTGCTCAGGGAAGAGCCTGTAACATTTCATGGCCAACAATATGGATTTTGAAATCTGAAAGACCTCAGGGTAGAGCTCTACCTCTTCTGACTTGTAAAATTTTGAATTACTTAATCTGATCACTCCTTAGTTTCCTTTTAAGTAACACAGGGAAAGAATAGTAGCTTTCTCAAAGAGTTTTTAAGAGGATTAAATGAGATAATTAATGAAAAGATCTTAGCAAAATGTCTGGTAGTCAAGATTATTTTCTCCTCTACCTCTACCCTTCTCCTTCAACACCGTCATCACTCATATATTCTGAATAGTCAATGAATGAGATAGTTAAACAGGAAAAATTTCTACTCCAGTTCAACAGACACTATAAGAAATTAATGCTTATAGAGCAAGATTTTGCAAATAAAATTAGCATCTGGATTTACAGGTGAGAAGAGAATTCTCTAAGCTTCCAAATGGATATTAAATATGAATGAGGGTGGTCAAGTCTCTATCTGTTACAGACACAGGGACAGTATAACATTCTCATCTGGTATGATAAAAAAAAAACATACAGGTCCCAAGAAATATTCTGCTCTACTTATAAAAGAAGGAATTTATTGATAATCCAGAAGACAAATCATATACACATTTAGGTGAAATCACTGCAGAAATTAAAGTTTTTGAAAATCTCTACTCTGATCTCAAGAAAATTCATTAAACTTTTTGTTAATATCTTTCTTTATCCATTTTTGTTAGTATAACAAATATTTAAGGCTGGGTGATTTATAAGCAACAACAATTCATTTCTTACAGTTCTGGAGGCTGAGAATCAAAGATCAAGGTGCCAACATTCAATGTCTGGTCAGAGACTTGTTTCTGTGTCCTCCAATAGCTGACTTCAACAGGCAAAAAAGACATACTCCCTCAGAAACCTCTTTTATAAGAACATCAATCACTTTATGATGGCAAAGCTCTCATGCCTTAGTCACTTCTAAAAGGGCCTCACCTCTTAACTTCTCCACAATGGAGATTAAATTTCAACACTTGGAGGGGTCATATCCAAACCATAGCAATACTAATGTAGAGCAGACCTGAGATAATACTAAAAAGATGATCAGATTTTTTAAAATGTTGCATCTGAAAAGATTACAAGATATTTTAAAATGCAGTAATAGAGTTAAAATCTGCATTGGAGAAAATAACTAACAAAATTTACTCAGTAGAAAACTGGCTTCTTAATGCAAATCAAAACCTTCATATATTTTGTCAGAATGCAAAAGGAAAGACATAGAGATAAATACATATGGTAGAAGAAATAAATCTAAAGATTAAGGCATAAAAGCCAAGGTCCAACATAACAATAAAACCTGCTCAGGACTGTCAAGTCAATTTTTAAAATGGCAATGACCTATCAGTGGGTCTGAGAATATCAAGCCCACACAATGAACATTATTTGCCTCACATTGCATGGAAAGGCCCCAATTACTGGGATGCCCCTTCCAACCTGCCCTCCTCTCTCCTGTCACATGTCTCCCCGTATAGATTAATCTAGTTATGATGGTGCCTGTCTGTATTGTGGGGTTTTTCAAACCCATATCTTTGTTTCTGCTGCTTCCTGTACCTGACAACTTGCCCCCCCCCAGTTTCCCTATAGCTATTCCTACTCATCTATTTCTCATCTCTTCCAAAAGCTTTCATGTGGGCTCCTACAGAAGACCTTTTACCAGTCATTCACTTTCCCCATGGTAGTGTCTTATCCCCTGGACTCTAATTTTCTTGATGGCAAAGACTCTTCCTTATTTATCTCTGTGTTGCAAACACTTAATCCAGTTCTTGATCCTTTATAAATGCTGGTTCAGCCAATATAGAGTTCAGTTTAGGTAGCTTGCTGCCCACACAATGAGCAAATAAAGTACAAGTCGTGTCCTACAGATGACACTACAGCACAAATTTCTAAAATGGCAAAATTGTCATGAATGGCCCCTGCCCAATCTTCATACTTTCAACATGCAAGTGAGGTCCAATTGTTAGCAATTGAGAATGTTCCTTTTTTATGGTGCGGTTGTATTTTGAATGCAACTTAAATGATTTAGAATGTTGTTACCAGAATTAGAAAACTCGGGGGGTTTTCTAGAAGGTGAGAAACCCTCTTTTGAGAAGAATGCTCTGATCTTTGTTTCCCTAGCTGATTTTTTAGAGGTATCTTAGGAGCCATGTAGGAATATATGTCTTATATCATGAGAAAACAACAAATAATTAAAAAGTGTGCTACAAGGGAATTTGTAAAGCAAAGGGGCATTCAGTGTGTAACAGCAAATACCCATGTTCAATGCATCACCAATTTTTATGTCAGCTAATGTATATTCATCAGTATAACAATAACTAATGTCAATTTATCAAAATAGGTTTTATAAGTTGGCAATTCCATTTGAAATTAATTAAAATAAATTAAATTAAATGGAACATTTTAAAGGATTTCTGTTTTTTTAAGATTTGATCAATATTTTAAATATTAACACAGCTACTTAGAAATTTATATTAACACAGCTACTTAGAAATTTGGCTATCAATAGAAACTGATTTACAGAATGCTCAAACTTTATGTGTGTTAGTCAGCTTTTTGTCACTGTGACCAAAACACCTGACATAAGCAACTTAAAGAAGATTTATTTTGGCTGACAGTTTTAGAGGTTTCAGTCTGTGGTTGACTAGCTCTATTGCTTTGGGCCCGAGGTGAGGCAGAACATCTGTCAGAATGGCATGGCGGAGGAAAGCTGCTCAGCTCATGGCAGCTAGAACTAAAAAAGAGTGCAGAAAAGATAAAGCCTTTCCAGAACATGCTCCCAGTGATCTGCTTCCTCCACATCTGCTCCCACCACTACAGTATCCGCACTTTCCAATAACCCTTTCAAATCATCAATCCATCAAATGAATTAATCTACTGATGAGGTCAGAACCCTCATGATCCAATCATTGCCTAAAAACCAATCTCAAAATCTCCCCATGTTGATACCATTCTTTCAAGTATATGAGTTTTGGGAGGTTGGAAGATCATTCAGATCCAAACCGAGAGAGAGAGAGAGAGAGAGAGAGAGAGAGAGAGAGAGAGAGAGAGGGGTGGGGGAGGGAAAGAGAATGTGTTATGATTAAGAGATTGAGCATTGGATTATAAAAAACCCATCTTTAAATTCTGATTCAGGAGCTGGGGTTGTGGCTCAGCAGTAGAGCACTTGCCTAGTATGTGTGAGGTGCTGGGTTCAATCCTCAGCACCATATAAAAATAAAGCACCATATAAAAATAAATAAATAAAATAAAGATATTGTGTCCAACTACAACTAAAAAAATATTTTAAAAACTTCTGGTTCAGACACTTAAAAAAATTTACTTAAGCAATGTAAGACCCAGAGAGATTACCTGTAAAATAAGGGTAAATAATAGTTACCTTGGAATACCAATGAGAAAGTAAATGAAATAATACAAATAGATAATTTATTGAAGACTTACTATTTTCTGGGCAGCAATCTAATAATTTTTTTCTCATAAATTCCCTATGATTTGGGCACAAGTATTATCCCTAATTTGTAGTTAATGGTGCTGGATATGGAGACTGGTTAAGTAACTTGGACAAGGGAACATAACTATAAAGCAGCAGAGTCAGAATTTGAAGCTAGTAGGTTGGATGTTGGACTTCTCTATCACTGTGTTAACAATGGTTAAATATGTATACAGTTGACCCAAGTATCCTTTGTTTTCACACCTACAGATTCCACCAACCATGATAAAAATATTTAGAAAAAAATTGCATTTGTATGAACATGTATACATATTTTTCTCAACATGATTTCCTGAAAACTGCAGAATAACAACTATTTATATAACATTTACATTATATTAGGCATTATAAGAAATTTAGAAATTACAAAAAATATGGGAGAGGACATGTATATGTTACATGCAAATACTATGCCACAGATTTTGGTTTCTGGAGGGGTCCTAGTAATAATCTCCCCTGGATGTGAGAGATGCTTTATACAATGCTTGGAACATTATAGTCACATAAAAAATTAAAATGCTCATTCTTCAGATCACATTTGAATTTACACAATCATTCTAGGCTATAAAACACAAGCCTCTAAAGTACAGAGCTGGGGGCTTTGCTCAGTTCCTATACCTTCACCTACTCTGCATGGGTAAGGTGACTGGGAAGAAAAGAAATACTCACAGGCCTGTGGGGTTGCCTCACTGCTGCTTTTAGACCTGAGCTGGTGCAAACTTACCTTTGTTGGTGCTGCAGGTCCCACATGTGAACAGGGATTCTCAGCTTTCACCACTCCAGCTATAATGGCTACATCAAACCTTTGTTATGTCTGGCTCTCTTCTTGATTTTATTGTTATCAAGAGCAGTGAATCTCACATATGAATATGCATTGGAATCACCTAGAGGGCTTATAAACCAACACAAAGGTTTCTGGGCCTTACTCCCAGAATTTCTGATTCAGGTTTAATTTGGGACACAGAATTTGCATTTATAATGTGTTCCAGAGGATCCTAATGCTGCTAATTCACTTAATCAATCACTGGTTCTGAAGGAGGGATCAGAAAATGTTTTCTGTATAGGACCAAAAACTCAATACCATTGCCTCTTGGTATCCATGAGGAATTGGTTTCAGTACAACCACAAGGATACCAAAATCCAGGGATGCTGAAGTTCCTAATATAAAATGGTGCAGTATTTGCATATAAACTACACATATCATTCTGTATATTTAAGTCACCACTAAGATGACTTACACAATATTAATGATATTAATGATTGCTATACTATTTGTTTAGGGACTAGAGACAAGAAAAAAAGCCTTTATGTATTCAGTACAGATATAATTTTTTCAGAATATTTCCAAGCTATGGTTGAATCCACAAATGTGGAATCCACAGATATGGAAGGCCTACTGTATGGCTTATAGGAAATATAATCCCTGTCGCTTTGTCACTGTAGCTTAAAAGGAATCATACAAGACACTAATTAAAAAAAAACTATAAGTAAATAACAGAAAGGCCAGTAAAAAAGGAAAGAGGAGGGGAGAGGAAGGGAAAGTACTGGGGACTGAATTAGAATAAATTATATTCCATGCTTTTATAGTTATGTCAAAATGAATCTTATTGTCATGTATAATGAAAAAGAATCAATAAAAATAAAATTAAAAAATATTCATAGACAATACATAAATAAATAAACATGGATGAGTATATTCCAGTAGAATTTTATTTATAAAAACAAGTGGCTGGCCTATGCACTGTTATTTGTGGCTCTCTGGGTCTAGGGAGTATAAGATACACTGGTATCCTACTTTTTAGAGCTCAGCATTTAATGAACCAGGTAGAGGAGGTTGAGCCTACACTGGGAACAAGATATGGCCAGAGAGGTAGGAAGAAGAAAAATATCAATGTTGTGTTCTGGAAGCCAAAGCAAAAGGGATTGGTCAACATGTCATATGCTGCTGCAATTAAACAGCTGAAACTGTAAACTTCTATTGGTGGCAATGATTCCCAATACAGTTTTAGCATAGCTGAGTGAGATATTTGGGGTAGTTATGGGCCCAGAACACAAAACAAAGAGGATAAAAGTGTTAGTTGAAAGTAAAAAAAAGAGGAGGCAGGTGAGAGAACACTGTCCTACCTCTGATCTCTGAAATATGAGACATGGTAGGTTGTAGATGGTCACAATTTAGCTGCTATTCCTCCCACTGAGAATTGGAGTCTAATCCTCCGGCCTTTGAATCAGGGTGAGCTTTAGTATTTTGTTTGGCCAGTAGAATATGACTTGAGTGGTGTTCTGGGCTGAGGTATAAGAAGCCCCATTGCTTCTGCTTCAGTCACATTTAAGACTCACTATGAGAAAAGCCATCCCAGAACTGTGTACCCTGAGACACATCATGCGGAGGAAGAAACCCAAGAAAGTCTAGTGGAGAGGTCCTAAAGGATGAAATGGAATTTAGAGGGAGACAGAGGCCAAGAAGCACTGAGGTGCCAAGCATATGAGTGAATAGGCCATCTTGGGAATGGATCTTCTAGCCTCAGCTATCCCAGGCGATACCATATGGATCAGAGGGAAAAAAAAAATGCTTAACTGAGCCCTTCCTCACTCACAAAATCTTATAAAAATAAAATCATGTTTTAAGCCCCTATGTTCGGAAATAGTTTGTTTTTCTGTGAGAAGATAACTAGAATAAGGAATATGGAAGAATAACATTGGTCAAGAAGACTGTGGGAGAGTCCTTATAGAAAATTATTTTTCAATTAGAGTCAAGAGGTAGTGAGAAATTCTGTGGCAAGGATGAAGATAGAATGGAGCTTTTCAACAATGAAATAAGGGTTCCTTGCTCATGAAAGAAGTGGGGTATAAGGAGGGTTGCAGAAAAAAAGAGCAATTGGAGAGAAGTATAGTATAACAAGAATCATAGGCAGACAGATTACTGGGAGAGTTCTAGATGGTGGCTTGGCATGATAATAGGGCACTTACTCAGTTTAACTGACCTCAATAGTCCAGTATTAGGTTAGAACATTACGAAGTGGCCTATCAAAGTTCTCAGTTGCTTGCCAGGAGAAGCCCCATTGTGGTACTAACTTTATCTTATCAATTTTTGCATTGATGTAACAGAAAAATCCCATTTGGCCCCAATGGGTTTTGGCTCTGAGAGTAGTAAAGAAAAATTGGCTGTTCTAACCACCAAGAATTTATTCAGAGTCTATGTGACATATACTTTTAGTATCTTAACTCTCAGAGATGGGGTGGGGGATGGTTGGAGGATAACAAAGAAAACACTCAGAGAAATAGAAAACTCCCTCTCAAATCCTGCATCTCAAATTTTAAATCTTCCCTCTATCACTGGTTGACATATGGTGCTCAATGCTGAGGTGTTAGGGATTTGCAGGAAAATGCAACACAGTGGACACAGTACTTGTTTGTTTGGTTTTTGTTTCTGAGTTAGCAAAAGGATCCAGGACTAGAGGACAGAGTGTGATGCATTATTAATAGGAAAGCCATTTTCCATTTTATTTGGAGCACCTGCACTCTTAAAGCTCCACTGAATACTGTGTTTTGTCAAATGATAGACTGAATGAGCCACCCAGCTTTACATCAGTGCTATAAAACTAGATTTCCAAAGTGATCTTGCTAAACATGAAATTAACAGGAGCATATTTTCCCTAGCCATTGTATTGCTTTCCCATATTACACAGATGAAATCTCAGGGATGGTGATTGATGATGAAGAACACATCTAGTTGCAAGATAGTCCCTGGTTCCATTTAAGGAACAAAAAGAATGGGCATGCGGAAACAGAATGTGAATTCTTTCACTCTCTGATTAGTCAAGAAATTATAAACTGGAGAATTGACCACATCTTCATCCAATCACACCAGTAGAAGACACACTTTACAGTTAGGATAAATAAGACAGTCTGATGGGAAAAGATATAGCAAATAAGGAGGTAGGTAATAACACACAGTATAAATTCCATAAAATGTTGCCATCAGGGGATCCATTTTGTATTTAGAAGAAATTAAAAATAAAGCAGAAGAAGAACAGTCATGAATATATTTTGTTCTAGTACCTTGCTTTGAAAGCAGGGACTTTAATGTTAAATGTTAATAGATTCATTCAAGTTAATAAATGTATCAGTATTTAATTTCTAGGAATATTTCCTCATGAAGAAGTCTCTCTTTCCTGAAATCTTCACTCTTTGTTATTATGCATTGGATATAAACTTTGTATTTTGATTTTTGGACATTAAAGTTGTATATTTTAGTTGCATCACTCAATTTAATAAGCCACGAGGCTTTAGAGAGAGCCACAGATAGCCTGAGAACAAGGAACAGGGTTCAAATTAGACTACTTTTACAGGTAGCTCACATAGCTAGTTAAAAACAGGCAGCCTGAAGCTTGTTTGCTAATTTGTTTCTAACTGTAAATTTTTAAAAAATCATGTCCTAGCTAGAATATACTGGGTTGCTATAGAAGCAGGCCCCCTCCTACCTCATATTTTACTGTTCTCAGTTTTCCATATGAAGCTGCACTATGTCACTTCTTTGACTTATTGAAAAGGTAGTTTCTAGATTCTACCTTTTTTTCCCACCAGGCATATTACCACTTGCAAAGACTATATAGGTTGATATTTCCTCTTTCTTCTGGATACAGAGTGAGCTAATTCAATGGAGTAATTATAATAAACAATTTACACCATTCAGGTTTACTGTCTCATCCCTGCTATCTTTTCCTGGAGCATTAGAAATCCATCACAGGTTTGAGAGCTCTTTAAAAATGCATGAAGGGAAGGGAATTGGCAGCAAAATTAAATGAATTTAATTCAGTCAGATTTTACATTATTAACTCACTTCCGAAGAGCTGAATACAGGGAATGATGGAAGAAGAAAGTGGAACTAAAATTGAACCATTGATCCTGGCAGTCTCTGTGCCAAGGAGACGTGGGAAACAGGCTTGGAAAACTATACATGTCTTTTGACACCAGTTAGAGATACAGAGCATTCATTTGTTCTAATCAGTATGAGATGTGTATTAGCTGGATTTCCCTGACTCCCACCCTGCCCCACTCACTACACATTGCACCCTGATCCCAACTTAACTGATGCCAGAGTTGGCAGCCTCACAGTCCAAGATTGTTTGAAATGGCATATTAAAGCAACAGGACTTTTCTCTGTTGTTAAAAAGAAACTGTGAATGCCTAGAAACCAGTAGAAGAGGACACTGGGCATTCAAATGATTATAATCAAGATCCAAGGTTTTGCCTTTGGAAGGAAGAGGAAGAAGTCAATATACATAATAAAGTACTCAGGAAATGAAAAAGACTTCTGAATGCATTAGCTGTACAGTTGTTCCATGGATAGAGCATCAGAGGCGTGTACAACCCCCAATCCCCATCTGAATGCTTAATACCGAAATAAAGACCTTCCAGTATCTATCAATGGCACAACTTCTCTTATTTGGTTTTTGCCTTTAAAAATAAAATTGCTTTTCTATGAGGATTAACACCTTTCCAGCTTCTGATATGTTGCTCATTCGATAAGTAACTCAGTCTATTTATTGTAAATGATTCAGAATCCAAATGACAGCTATATTTTTTAGGTCACTGAAATGAGACTAGGCTTTCAGAATGGGAATGTGGGCTAATCACAAGGACTGTTCATAAATAGCTTGCTCTTCTTCTGGAAACATGGTAGAATTATATGTCCCTCACTACTTTGAAATCAGATAAGTCCACTGACTTGCTTTGGCAAGAGTATTAAAGTGATATTCTTGTGTGGAAGCTGAAAGAGCCACTATGTGATTTATCATGTTTCTTTTCCTTTTCCTACTACAGTGATAGTGTAGGCATGTGATGACATGCAATCTCTGTAAGCCTACAACTATCAGATTTTCTCTGACAATCAGTATTGCATAAACAGTAGAAATGAAAAATAAATTTGTATAAAGTCACTGAAATTTGGGGGTCGATTTTTGAAGCATTCTTTAGCCTATCCTGATGCACCCATGTTTCCATTAAAAAGCTCATAAAATAACAAAGCCATAATGACAATAAAAATATGAGTAATGTCCAATCATTTGTAAATCCTACAAAGAATTTCTACTTGAAGACATGGTGATAGGAATAAATTTATTAAATATTTTAAAGGAATGTCTCCTCTAACACAAGAGTAGCATTTGAAGGAAAGGGTGGGTTGAATGGCCATTTGACCCACCCACATTGGCCATTTGACCCACCCACATTGTCCTACCTTGGAGACTGTGAGGTCTATGGGAGAAAAATATACTTTCACTGAAATTTCCTCTAAAATAGCTAAGAGCAATTCTCCCAGCTCTCAGTCTCTATTGAAAGATGCCCTTCTTTCCACTTTTAGTGACTTAAGGGGAGCCAATACTACATTACAGCAAGTCAAGAATAACCTTAAACAAGCCAATGTACACAATGTATATGAATAGAATTATTAAACTTTGTTAAGATTTTTAAAAATTATTTGAATAAATGAAGGGCTACATGATATTGGCTATAAATTCTAAATATTTTGAAAATTCTATTTATTGACAGATGATCGCTATTAAAACATAATTGCCAACAGAATCCCAAATGGAGCTTATTTTTTAACTTAAAATAATTCTGAGTTTCACTTGGAAGAAAGAATATTATTTTTGGAAAAGATATTGCATAAATTGCCATACTAGGTATTAGTTATTAAAATATGTAATAAACCTATAGTTATTAAAACATATTTCTAGTATAAGGACAGGAAATAAATTAATTTCACAGAACAGAAACAAATGTAGGTGTATATATGAATTAATTCATCATAAAAGAAATATAGAAGTTTAATAGAAAAATATCCCTATTTAATGATAAGTTCTGAGAAAATTATTTTAAATATAACTGTCATACTGTATTTTTAAATAGATTTAAAGAAATAGAAGCACAAGGGCTGGAGATATAGCTGAATTGGTAGAGTGCTTGCTTGCATGCACAAGGCCCTGGGTTCAATCCCCAGCACCACAAATATATATATATATATATATATATATATATATATATATATATATATACATACATACACACATATATATACACATATACATACACACACACACACACACACACACAAGTAGTTACACAGCAAAAGAGTGTTGGCAAGAAAGTGGGGAAAAGACACACTCATACACTGCTGGTGGGACTGAAAATTGGTGCAGCCAATCTGGAAAGCAGCATGGAAATTCCTTAGAAAACTTAGAATGGACCCACCATTTGACCCAGCTATCCTACTAAACAGCATACTACAGGGACACAGCATATCAAAGTTTATAGCAGCACAATTCATAGTACACACACACACACACACACACACACATACACACAATGGAACATTACTCAGCATTAAAAGAGAATAAAATCGTGACATTTGCAGGTAAATGGATGAAGCTGGAGAATATAATGCTAAGTGAAGCAAGCCAATCCTAAAAAACTAAATGCAGAATGTTTTCTTTGATATGAGGATGCTGACTCCTAATGGCAATGGGTGGGGAGCATGGGAGGAATCAAAGAACAAAGGGCAAAGGGGAGGGTGGGGAAGGGAGGGGGAAAGGGGTTAGGAATGATGGTGGAATGAGTTAGACATCATTACCCTAAGTACATGTATGAAGACTTGAATCGTGTGAAATACTTTGGGTACAATCAGTGACTTGAAAAATTATGCTCTGTATGTGTAATATGAAACGAATTGCATTCTGCTATCATGTATAACAAATTAGAATAACTAAATATTTTTTAAAAAGAGAAGTCATAGGTGAGTAAAGATATTCTAAGCTTAAAATTATTTGAAAAAACACAAAGAAGAATAAATGATAAGAATAAACGGTAGTTTTGACTAGCGCTATCATACTTTTGGCATAAATTAAATTATATGACAACAAGAAGCATGACAAAGGTTTAATGATTTTCACATACTTGTTAAAGTTGATTTTAACAAGAGTTTTATAGAATAATGAACAAATTTCATGAGCTGATCATTTGCAAAAATGGAAATAAAAATATATAAGTAACAAAACTTCACTGGTAATCAAAAAAATGCAAACTAAAATAATAATAAGTTGCTACTAACACATATAAACTAAGTAAAGATCTTTAAAGATATGCTATTTAATTCTGACAACAGTGAAATCGGCATATAGTATGATTGTGAAAATATTATACATATGCATACATATTTGCATATGCATTACATGTTTAATACTAATGCTCATGTAGACAAATTCATATTTAGAAAAAAGACTGGAAGTAGATTTATCAAAACATGAACTGTAATTATTTCTGGATGATGAGATTATAGTGAAGATTCTTCTTGATTATTTTTTGAATTATTTTTACCTTTTTCTTATATTTTCCAAAGGTTCTATAATGAATATGTATTATTTTCATAATCAAGGAAAAATTTTAAGTCACTTGAATCAAGGTACAGAATCATAAAATTGCCAAATGAGCTCTAGTGAAAGTTCCTGACAGAAATGTGTACTATATAAGTAATCCACACCTGGTAGTCTGTCTTAATTGTATATGTCCAGATAGAAATGCAGGAAAGAAAAAGGAGCCTAATTCTAGGAGAAATCAAAACCAAGAGTAATAGGTAATTTCAAAAGCCATTATCTGAGTTTATTGGTTTGTATTTATGATCTTTGAAGTACAGGTACAGAAAACTGTATTCATAACACCTTTCAGTTCATGGCACATCATCATCATTGGTTTGTGCAGGATTTCTTTCTTATTCCTTCCATTTTGTACTAACTCACAGTATCCACGCATAATCAGCTATTTTCTTGATTATTAATTAATGCTTTTGTAAAATGTGTTTCATTATTTTCTCTTGCTGAAATTTTAACCTATGAAACTAATACTTTATTATATATCTCACTCTAAGCTTTTTTTTCACTTTGCACTTTTTTTTAAATGATCAATACGTGTTCTAAATGTATTGCTTCCACTAGCTGCATAGTACCCCATGATTAATGTCTACCACATTTCTTTACTCTAGTATCTCACAGATACCAAGGTAGCCACAAACACATTGTGACTACATGTTATTGTTGAGATATGGGGTGTCCTCCAAGAGCACATGTGTAAGACAATGCAAGAATTTTTAGAGGTGAAATGACATCATACCCTTCTGATATGATATTCTGCTTCACCTTGGGTCCAGAATAATGGAGTTGGCCATGTATGGACTAAGACCTCTGAAACATGATCCAAAAATAAACTTTTCTTCCTCTACATTGTTCTTGTCAGGTCTTTTGGATAGGGTGACCAAAAAAAAAAAAAAAGCTAACTAAAACACTGCAATAATATAATGAACAATTTCATATATTTTACTTTATGGAGTTGAGGGTGAATTTCTCTCAGGCTAATCATAAGAAAAATATTGCCAGGACATAGCATATCTAGCTTAATGAACTTATCTTAACGAGTACCAAATTGCTCTCCAACAGAGTGACTGCTCTGGTCTTCCCTCCAAACAGCAATATATTCCCACATTCCCAACAACTCTTATTACCAAATTGCCTAATTTTTGTCAGTCAGGTATAAAATGGATTATCATTAATATTTTAGCATGCATTTCTCTGATTGCCCTTGATTTTGAGCACTCTGCATATGCTTGTAGGCTTTGCTTCTTATTATGTAAATTTTCTTATGCACTCTTGTGCCCAGTTTGTTTTTATGGGGATTATCATCCTTTCTTCTTTATTTGCTAGAATAATATTCTAGATATTACTTCCATGTCAGTTTTAGGCAAACCCCTTTTTATTCATTGCTTTTCCAGTACTGAAAATTGAACCAAGTAGCACTGTACTACTAAGCTTCATCCCCAGCCCTTTTAATTTTATTTTGTGAAAGGATCTCACTATGTTCATGAGACTGGCTTTGAACTTGCAGTCCTTCTGCCTTAGCCTCTTGAGTAGCTGGGTTTACAGTTGTGTGCCAACACTCCTGGCCCTTCTGTTATTTCTTAATATGCTGTTATCTTTGCCCACAGTGTCTCTAATGTTGATATTATTTTCTATGTGATTCATTACTGTTCCTAAGCCACAAAGATATTTGCAGCCAATTTTTCATTACCCTCCTCTAGCTTACATTCCTCAAAGAACTAATGAATCTCCAAATTCCAGTAAATTTAATGAGGCTTAATTAAAATATGGTACAATAGCTCATGTATCTTATTTTCTTCCTGGGTTCCCATTCTCTGACCAAAAAAACACAGAGGTGGAAATGCCCCTTATATAGAGAGTATGGCAGCCTTGTGGTCACTTGTTTTCTTAGATGATGTCTCAAGGATCCAAGAGCAAACATGGAGGAAGACCTGTGGCCTTTTACAACCTAGTCTTGTCCATTTTGCTATACTTTTTGGATAATACCATTGAATAGAACAGAGAGTCCACCTCTCCATAGAAGGAATATCAAGGATTCTGTGGCCATGTTTCAAAACCAATAAACTATTCATTTTACATCTAATCCTAGAGTGACTTATTAAAGCTCAATGCAGATGATGTTACCTTTCTCAATAAAACTTTCAATGGCTATTGCCTTATTAGCATATTACTAAAAATTGACGGATTATATGCAAATTCCTCAAAGCAAGGTCCCTTATAATTAGACACTAATTTTCCTTTCAGATATTCTTTGTCAGTACTTCCGGTATGCAATCCTTAAAGGCCCAGCTAAACAGGACTTCTGGATTCTGATCTTTGTTTAATTCATACTTTCTGAACTTCCTACATATTTATTCCTGTGTTCCCTCTGCCTAGAATGTATCTCCCAACTATATGCCCAAATTCCTATCTCCTTGTTCGTGCCTATTTCAAAATTCATACTTCATAAAGATTTTCTTGGTCCACCACACAATCCTTACTGTCCTACTCCTACTTATACTCACACACATAAGACATTGTATTTCTCCGGTATTGTACCTCAGATCATATCTTAATTTCGTGTCCAGATTTTATTATTATTATTTGGACTCTTGATAGTGGTAGTAACTCTACTTTATTCAGCTTTCACTGTTTCAAGTGGTGGTTTCCAGACCTGTGTGTCTTAAAAAGCAAAATAAACAAAAAGGAAATTCATGGTAAAGAGCTATCAAATTACGTTACTAGTTAAGAGTATTTTTAAAGCACTTCATTAACTATTATTACATTTATCAGAGACATTTCAACACACCATACACTCAGAGAAAGATAATCTCAAAATAATGGTCAGTACTTTATAAGAATTTTTTAAAACACTACATTGTCCTTTCTAATTTGATCACAAAGCCATGAGGACATCTTGCTTAACAGATACTATGCTAACTGTCGGAGATTTTCTCCCTTATAGCATCTACCTCAGTACCTTGACCACAGTACTTAGTATTTTTTAATAAATGAATGAAGACAAATCTACACTGTGAATAAATTGTTGTATTTACTGCTCAGTAGACAACACAAGCAGAATGAACATTTCCAATGAACAAGAGCTTGTATTAAGTACCATGTACAGAATAGTAAGTAAAACATGTTAATCTCTACACTCATGGAACTTACAGTCAGTCTAGAAGTAGAAACAAATAATAAGCAAATATGTGGTAAAACAAGAAAATACCAAATAGTGAGGCATATCGAGAAAAAATAATGGATAAAAAGGGGTAATGGGTGGAGAGTATTTGCAATTTGAGGATCTTTGGATAGGGCAGACAAGGAAGACTTATGTAAAGAGAAGGCTACTGAAGTTGTAAAGAAGCCAACCATTTGAAGAAGAAGTCAGGAACATTTCATGTGGGGAGCAAAGGAAGTAGGAAATAGCCAGGCATGTTCAAGTGAGTGAAAGGAGTCAAGTGTAGCTGGACCAGACAGCTGGGAGAGCAAAAAAATATGAAATTGTAGAGGAGGCTGCATTCAGTTCATATAGGACCTATTAGGCCTTGAGAAGGATTTTGCATTTTTTTCCTAAGAGAAATAGTATTCCATTGAAAGATAAGCATCAGAATGAAAGTATCAGATTTGTCATATTTAGGAGCTATTTCTAGTTGCTACGTAGAGAATGGATAAAAGGTATGAAAGCCAATCAGCAAGCTACAACCTTGGTGTGGGTAAAGAAGGGATGATGACTTGGATCAGGTCAATGATGATGGATGGAGAGAAGTGGAGGCTTCTGAGTATATTTTGGAAGTAGGAATAATAAGACTTGTAGATGAGTTAGATGTAGGGAAGTGACAGAGTGGAAAGGATTGAAAATATTAATTCAAAATTCCTGACTTGACCACCTGGCAGAATGTGGAGATATGACTGAAATCAGGAAGTCTGGGGAAAAAGAGATCTGAATGGGAGGATCAAAGTCTCTTTCACACATGGACATGTACATTTGAGTGGGACATCCAAGGAAAATGTCAGGTAATCATTTGGATATGTTAGCCTGTACTCAGAGGAATGCTTAGGGGAGGCTGTTTTTCTGGTTATCATTCATACACCTCCAATCTTTTCATCTCATCTTCAGGATTTCAATAAATATAAACTCCATTTATTGAGCCAGAAAATCTTTGAGTTTTCATGACTGTTTTGCTGTCATGCTCTGCAGCCAATCCATCAGCAAATATAGCTCTTCCTTCAAAATATATCCAGAATCTGATCACTTCTCTCCACCATCATAACCACTATTTAGCCAACATTCTGTCTCCCTTCCATTATTACTAAAGCTTTGAAGGAATTGGCCCACTTTAAGAAAAATATTTATTTTTTGGTTGTAATTGGACACAGTACCTTTATTTTTATTTATTTATATGTGGTTCTGAGGATAGAACCCAGGGCCTCACATGTGCTAGGCAAGTACTCTACCTCTGAGCCACAATCCCAGCCCTGGATCGGCCCACTTTTGACATTGTCTTCTCATTCTATTTCACAAAGAGATTCAGAATGATTCATTTAATCAGAAATAGGTCATATCTATCTTTTCTCCTTTTGAATCCTTATAATGGCTTCCTAGCTTTCTTTGCCTAAAAGCCAGTTTTTACAATTGCATATAAGACACTAAATGATCACACACACACACACACACACACACACATACACAAACACACATACAAACACACACACACACACACACACACACACACACACACACACACACAATCTGTCTCTACTTCTTTGATAACATCTTCTTTCACCCTTCCCTCAATCACTTCTCTCCAACCTCTTTGACCCCTTTACTACTTTCATTCATGCCAAGAATATATCCATCTTAGATATAATTCTTGAGAGCTCTTTTTTCCTTCTAAAGGTAAGGCATTTTTCCAACCACTATACATAAAATACAAATTCTGCTCCCCATTCTCCATCTCTGCCTTGTTACCATATGACATAACCAATATTTACTAAACATATTTTTATTGTTTTCCTAGTTCCACTAGTATAAGCTTCTTGGGATTAGGTATTTTTTTTAACATACCACTACTGTATCTTCAGTGACTAAAACATTCCTTGATACATGGTGGACATTTAATAGACATTTGTCAAATTCATTAATGAATAAATGAATCAGAGGTATTTCTGGATGTTGTTATAATATACAGTATTTCTAATTATTTTTCTCAGGCTAGGAGTTTCTTTGGCCCATAAAAGAATGGTAACAAATGAAAGCTAAATTCTAAGATTGCCTTTCTTCTAGAAGCACAACTCAGGATTAATTATCATCATGGATTTCTTTACATTTCAGTTTGGCTGCTCTATACTAATCTTCAGTCCCATGGGGAGGAAGTAAGAAGAGGCAATGAAGTACTTTAAAATCCTCTAGCTTTTTGAACAAGATCTGTGCAGAAAGTGTCAATTCTCATTTAGTCTTAGCCTTCTTCCTACTTTGGAAGACCTCTTTCTCTGGCATGAGGAATGCTCAAAACAGCTTTAGACAAAGAATGTTCACATAAAATTACTGCCTTTGCCAAAACACTTCAGGGCTTAATAAGTCTTGTTTTAGCTTTGAAGATAATCATCTTAGGTGGATTTAATGAAATCTCTAAAAATGACCCACATAGGAGGAGCAGGGTAGACATATGTCTTCATCTACACATACAAAAAGAAAGAGGACCTCCACTCCCTTGGCTTTAAATAAATAAGTCAGCAGGGTTGGTCTCTTTCTGAGTTTAATTTGGTTTTAATGTTTTATGAAGTTACACCCAGGAATATTAATGCCATATGCAGAACAAGTAACTTGAGCCTTTCATACATAGGCAAAACTTTTCATCTGATCTGAGAGATAATTTTTCTAAATAATATCAACATAGTCAATAGAAGTTATAATTAATTCATACATTGAGAATGTAATTAGCATTCAAATGAAAGAGATGACTGCTATAGCAAAAAGACTCATCCCATTATTACATTTGGTACAAATAAAAAAATGCTGTTTTTTTTTTTCTTTATTAGCTGTGGGTACAATTTGATCACTCCTTTTCCCAGTCTCCCTTCAGTTTAAAACCAATAGATCAAAGGAAGCTAGTGGTCTGACTTTGACAACAAGCTTGTCCTTTAATATTTAGTGGTGGAGTGTAACCTATCCTCTCCGCTTTTGTGACTTTCTAAGCAATCAAGTTCAAATTGCATCTTTCACTGATTTATAGGAAAGAAACCTGAAGCGCCAAAAGGATCTAACAGGAACACCTTTATTTATATCAACTAGCATGTCATCAACTAAGGCAGGATTGTCCCCTAGTGATAAGAGTATTTGTTTAGGAAAAGAAGCAATATCCTGAGGCTCAGTGTCACTCCATTCCTTGTGAAATATTTCTGCAATAAGTACCAAGAGAAAAGAGGGCTACCCAGAGACCATGGGTGGGAAAAAGAAAAACCAGAAACTCAAGGCCAAAGAGTTTACTAATTCACCAATCAAATGTCCATTGCTTGATAATAATCAAAAGGCAATCATTGATGTGCTATAAAAGTGGAAAGAGAGGGAAAAATATGAAAGAAGTAAAATTGCAAATATCGTATGTGAACCATGATATTCTTGAGGGAATATTTCTTATATCATTATTCTATCCTCTCGGAATTTCTAAAAATATTTAATAATTTCACACAAGTATTTATGTCTTTTCATTTTCAAATAAATAGTGCATATTTTTTTTTAAAAAATAAGCATTAGTCCACTGGTTCCTAACAACAACTCAACGAAGTAGGTGGAACTGATATCATTAATCTTAATTATCAGATGAAGAACTTGAGGAAAAGAATAATTACTACTTGCTTAAACTCACCCAAATAAGTTATATTCAAATAAGGATTAAAACCTATTTCTCATCTTCCTAGAGTAGTAGTTCAGTAATTCTTAATGTGTGGTCCCTGAAGAAGCAGCCTCAGCATCATGTGGAACTTGTTAGAAATGCCAAATTTCAGCCCCACCCTAGACCTACAGAATCAGAAATTCTGGGAATTGGGTCCAGCACTCAGAAATAATGAATAGTGTACCTGGATTTATACAATACTTATACTGCTGAAACAGCCATGAAAATCAATTTATACCATATTATTAAAATAGAATACAAGCATTAAATTTTAAATGCCCTAACAAACTTATTTACTAAAAAAAGCTCAATACTTTCACCAAACAATTTTCTTCAGCTCATCTTTTCCACATTTGAATGTTTATGTAGTATTTTGTTGAAACCAGGTAAAAAAATCATATGATCCTATCAATGGAGGAAAATAAGAATTTGACAATATTCAATAGCCACTCATGAAAAAAAAACTCTCCATAAATTAAGAATAAAGGAATACTTTCAAAATTTGATAAAGATTATCTAAAAACATCCTACGGCTTACATCATATTTGATGATCTAAGATTGAATGTTTTTCCCCCTTAGTTCAAGAACTAGGCAGGGCTTCCCACTTACACTGCTTTTATTGAAGATAAAATTCAATAAAGTTCTAGCTAGTTCAATGAAGCAAGAAAGGGAAATAAAAGCCATACAAATAAGAAAGAAAGAAACGTAAGCCCATCCCTATTTGCACCACATAATAACCTATTGAAATATCTATTGAAAATCCAAAGGAATATGTCAAAACAAGCAAAAACAAACAAACAACCTTACTCCAACTAATGATTGAGTTCAGCAAGGTCATAAGGATACAAGATAAGCATATAAAAGCCAACTGTATCTCTATGTACTAGCAACAAATACATGGAAAACCCAATTTAAATCATAATGTTATTTATAATTGCTCAAAGTATTAAATACTAAAGTATGAAATACTCAGGTATAATTCTAACAAAAATATACAGGACTTGTATGAAGAAAACTAGAAAATTTTGATAAAAGAAATCAATAATCTAAATAAATGTTGAGAAATACTGTGTGCACTGAACACTAAATATAAAGATGCCAATTCTCCACAAATGATTTACAAATTTAATGCAATTTTATATCAAAATACCAATAAGATGCTAGGCACAGTGGCACATGATTATAATCCCCTCAGCACTGGAGGCTGAGGCAGGAGGATCACAGGTTCAAAGCTAGCCTCAGCAATATCGAGGAGCTAACCAACTCAGTGAGACTCTGTCTCTAAATAAAATTTTAAAACGGCTGTGGGTATGGCTCAGTGGTTGAGTGCCCCTGAGTTCAATCCCTGGTACCCCCAAAAAATAAATAAATAAATCCACAACAAGAAAATTTCAAATATGTAAAAGGCTACTCTAAAATGCAAAAATTGAATGTAAAACACTTGCATTATAACTTGTTAGGTAGTAAAAGATATAAAAATGTTAGGTATTGTTACTATTATTAGTGGTAATAGTAGTAGCACTATACTTACATGAATGCTGCCAGGGTAGTTAATAAAATTTAGGTTATGGGTTATATTATTGAAATGAGAGGGAGGAAGAGAGAGAGAGAGAGAGAGAGAGAGAGAGAGAGAGAGAGAGAGAGAGGGAGAGAGAGAGAAATAACAAAGATACTTGCTCAAAATGAGTTTGGAAAATTCCAAAACACATGAAGAAAACATTTCACAGTAAAGAAAGCCCACCAATTATCAACAATAACCAAATAAATATTATATTATGGAACAGTTTGACAAATACTTTGATGTATGATTAAAAAAATTGAATGGAGTTCTGTTTGGGACATGGCAACCTAATTCCAGTAATTCTTTTTCCTGATGTTTACAACTAAAAACTTGACAAAACACACATACTGTGCTGACAGAAAAGAATTGTCAACCTTAACTTCTACATCAAGAAAAAAAAAAAACACCTATTGAGAATGAAGGCAAATAAAGACATTCTTAGTTAAAAGACAACTAAGACAAGACCAAATCTATAAAAAATGTTAAAGGAAGTTCATCAGACTGAAGGAAGGGAAATAATACCAGAAGGAAACTTGCATCTTCAGAAAGACATAGTAAATATCTGGATAAATATAAAAGACAAATTTGTCCTCTTAAGTTCTTTAAAATACTTGGCTATTGCCAACGAAATTATAACAATTCCATGGAATTTGAAATATATTTTAATATATTTTATATAATTCATGGTCTAATCTTCATCTTCTCACTTTTTCCTGCTTTCTCTGGTTCAAAACTTACTCCCGTTTATAGCACATGAGTCACTGGTCTTGTAGCAAGTACATTTTCTTTTATTGCTGTTTTGGACCCACTGTTCTGATTTTGTGTGACTCCTTCCTCCCTCTTACCATTACCTAAAAACAGCCCCCTACTTCCTCCCTATGAGCCTTCTCACCTTTGCCCTCTTGGATTAATCATCGCACTTTATTTAAAGTCCTTCAACATTACCCCTTCATCAGGAGTATTAAGCCCAAAGATCTTAGCATGGCAGCCAAATTACCCAAACTCTCTCTCCCTGATACCCCTTTACTCAACAACAAGGAGCTCATCAAATTTCCCATCATCTTTCACCCCAACTTGCATTCCAACATGCTATTTTCACAGCCTCCAACTTTTTCTCTATCCTTATGAAAGGTCAACTAAGATGTTATTTCCTAATGAACATTTCCCTAAACACCCCGGAGTTAGTCACTGATGCTCTTTCTTTTTCCTTAGCAATGTTACTAAGAATAGCTACCATGTTTCAGGGCTTTCTTTTATCAAGTACACTGCTAAGATCTTTATATATGGTACCACACTTTATCCTGAAAACTGCCCTGTAAGATAGGTGGCTATTATTGTTGCCACCTTTCAATTGGAATAATAAGGGTCAGAAAGGATTACAGACTTATCAATAATAATACAAGTTAGTAGCAAAAGCATATCTCCTCTATTGTTTCACATAGAAAAAAATTAATACAATGCATTGGCATGTCTTAATATCTGTTAATTGGACAGTTACTTAGTCTCTGACCTACAGTTTTTTTTTTTCTTAATGAAAATTAAGTTTAGTTAAAATTAGTATATTATTTATTTTTTACTTATCATATACAGTATACTAAAATATATAGCACCAATATACATGATTAACATAGATAGTATTATTCTATAACTTGATTTTTCTACTGAACAATAGATTTTGGAGATCTATGCTTGTTAATATCTCTAGATTTATAATTTATTTGAACTATTATATGAACACATAATTAACTATTGTCTTATTATTGGACATTTAGTTCATTTCCAATTTTTCACTATTATAAACAGTGCTTCAATGAACATTTTTACATATGCTTCTTTGTTCCCATAAACAACTAAAATTTCTGCAGGGTAGATGCTAAGAATTTAAATTCTTGAATCATAGATATTTATATTTTATGTTTTAATACGTAACTATCAGATTAGCCTCCAATGCAGTTAATCCAATGTACACTGATATCAATTGCCTCAGAGTTTTGTTTGGAGGAATAAATGTGATGATTCACACATAGCACTTAATTAATAGATGTTTTTCTTAATTTTATCCATTTTCACATTGTATTTATCAACTTAAAATATTTTGCAAATCTAGAGAACAAAAGGTAGTTTTTATTGCCTTAAGTTGTATCTCCCTGCTTGAACAATTTTTCACTTACATTTAATTTATACTCTTGTTTCTATTAACTGAATGTTAGCATACAGTATTATTTGTAGTGTTTTTTTGTTCATGTTTATTCTCAGAATTTTTTATACATTCTTTATATCTTGTCTTTTATATCTGTGGCAAATGTTTTCACCCATTCTATAGATTATCTTGAAACTGTCTAATTGTTTATTTTATTTTTTAATATTTATTTTTTGTTATAGATAAACACAATGTCTTTATTTTACTTTACATGGTGCTGAGGAACGAACCTGGTGTCTCCTGCATGCCAGATGAGTGCGCTACCTCTGAGCCACAATCCCAGTTCTAATTGTTTATTTTATTGAACAGAAAGTTTTAATTTGATTTACTCCAGTGTATCAAACTTCCCTTTTTATTTGTTTATTTTGCATTTTAAAAGATCTTTTAATTAAAAGATTTGTATTTTATTAAAAGGATTTCAGTAAAATCATGACATTTTACTATGCAGTGGATTTCATGGTTTCCTTTCTAAGAGTCCTTAAATTCTGATTTGTATTCTCATTAGGAAGGCAAGGGCCTGAGAATAGAAAATTATAAATATTTTCATCTACGTTTTTCACAAAAATAAACATTTTACACACATAGGAGCACAAATAATACTGGATAAATCAGAATTATATCAGTGTATTTTATCAATATCAATATTCTGGTTGTTGTATTTTGCTATAGTTTTGAAAGATGTTATTATCATTAGGGAAAAGGGCACATGGGAACACTCTGTATTATTTCCTACAATTGAATGTGAATTTAGAATCATTTCAAAATAAAAAGTTTCTTAGAAGTCTTCTTCTTAAAAAAATAAAGATGACCTAAAAGTAGAAGAGGGAATAATAGGGACCCATTAGTCTGTACAATTAATATGTGTTAATAATTATATTTTTTTTAAAAAAATCTTCTTTAAAAGAGAGGATGTTTTAAGGGCTGGGGATATAACTCAGTGGCAGAACACCTGCCTTGCATGAGTGTTTTCCTTAGCCTTGCCAAAGAAGATAAAAGAAAAAAAAGATATTTTAAACTACCATGTTTTGAAAATAATTCTAGAAGAGAAAAACTGTTCTCATATTTGCCATAGCTTATAATCTTTCAACTTTACTATGGTGCAAAAGTAATCTGCATTCAGTAGAAAAAGGATATACTTCAAATTCTAAATTTAGATATTTTTGCCAGGCTAGCCATATGCAGTCTGATCCTCTCCAGTGATGCTGGACAGTGGCAGCAATCATGAAGGGGGAAACGACAAAACTCTACAGTCTGCTGTATTGTTAAACTGTAATGGTTAGTGGGTTAGGTGTATTCAATGCATTTTTGAAATGATATTTTCAACTTATGACAGGTTTATCAGAATATAAATCCATTGTACATAAAGGTGTGTCTGTAGTTACTGAAATATTTTTGCACTGAGAGTATCTCTGAAATAATCATCTAGCTTTTAAACGGCACTACTTAGAAGAGGAAAACTTTGATATATGAAAATGAATCCCCCAGCTTTTTTTCCAAGAAATTTCTCTTTCCTTTTTCAGTCAACTGCAGGATCTCTTTTTTCCCCTAATATTGGACTTTTGTCAAGTTTTACACACAATCTCATTCATACCTGACAGAAAGACAGGTATTACTTTTTTTTTCTTATTTGAGAAAACTAAGTCTCAGAGAGGTTAAAAAACTAACTTTAGGTACACACAGCTAGTCAGAAGTAATTTGATTCCTCATTCTTTATATCTTGGTTACTCCTGTCAGTCATCTTTCTTTCCATTTCCAAGGTGAAAGCAATTGTCCTGTTTCATTTTCTCACTTATAAAATTTTACTCTTCTTTCTCTGTTTTTCAGGCTATACCACTGGGAAGTTGTAAGGTAAATGCATTTTTTTAACTTATCAATGCTGTATGTGGGTCCAAAAGCAATTAAGAGAGACGAAGTTTTGAAATTGAATAAGTAAGCAGGTCAAAAGTTCCCTGAACATGATGAAGCGAAGAATAAAATTGATTACTCATTTTAACAGCCCCTCTGGAGACACTACAATTGATGGGTTTCTATCACCCCTTTCTCTAATACTTCCTTCCTCCTTGGTACAAGGCTTTCATCAACTTCAAAGGATGCTCTGGGCATTAAAAAAGAGTCAAAGAAGTGTCTAATGGAGATGAATAGAATATAATATACTTAGGTTATAAGACAATTCCTCCAGGTCTTAAGGTCTTCAAACTTTCATGTTAGTATACCGATGAAAAAGCTGTATTAAATTAGTTACCCTTTCACACATTTATCAACTTGACCTTTAAATTGTTTTATTATAATATGAAATAAATGCAAAGGATATATTTTAGGTTTTGACATTTTTAAACATCATTCTTAAACATACCTGATGGCATTGGTTACTATAGTGTTTCATCGCCATCACAATCTATTATTTTTAATTATGTGAACATAATTTAATGTCAGAAATTTTACACTATATCTATATTTTGCCCTGTGAAATCTTTTACTGATCAACCTACTTTTCCTCTATATAATAAATTTATGTATTTAAATTGAAATGTAGTATTTGAAAATTTGTTTTGATTAGACAACTTTACATATTAAAATCTTATTTAGGATTGAATTGCCATTACAAATATTACTAGAAAATGATCAGAAACAACAAACATGTACATATTTTGATAAATAATTATTTTTCTTAATTTATTTTTATATCTTTATTAGTGCTTTACAGTTATAGATAATACTATGGTTCATTTTGATATAATCACACATACGTGGAATATACTTTGCTCCACTTCAGTTCCTACTACTTCCTCTTTCCCTTCTTCCCTTCATCACCCTATTTCCCTTCCTTCTGTTTATAGGTTGTTGTTTTTTTTTTTAAATTAGTGCCTTATACACATAAAAGAGTAATTTATTATGATATATATATAAATAAAATTTGGTCAATTTCATTCCACCATTGCTCCCTTTTTCTGTCCCTCCTCCCTCCACCGTAATTCCCTTCCTTTGCTCCACTGATCTCCCTTATATTTTATGGGACTTTTGCCCCAACATTTTTCTCCTTATTTTTGCCTAACATTCACATATGAGAGAAAACATTAAACCCTTGACTTTCTGATTCGGGCTTATTTCAGTTAGCATGAGGTTCTCCAGTTCCATCCATTTGCTGGCAAATGCCATAATTTCACTCTTCTTTATGGCTGAGTAAAATTCTATTGTGTATATATACCACATTTTCTAACCCACTCATTTATTGACAGGCATCTGGCCTAGTTCTATAAATTGGATATTATGAATTATGTACCTATAAACATTGATATGACTGTATCACTATAGCATGCTGATTTTAGTTTTTTTAGACAAATACTAAGGAGTGATATAGCTGGGTCATATGGTATTCCATTCTTAGTCTTTTGAGGAATCTCAACTCAGCTTTCTGGAGTTGTATTAATTTGCGGTCTGACCAACAACGCATGAATGGATCTTTTCCCCACATCCTTTTTATTATTTCTATTCTTGCTAATTGCCATTCGAAGTGAGATGAAATCTCAATGTAGTTTTGATTTGCATTTTACCAATTGCTAGGAATGTTGAACATTTTTTCAAATATGTGTTGGTAATTTGTATTTCTTCTTTTGAGAAGTGTCTTGAGTTTTTTTGCCTGTTTATTAATTGGGTTATTTGTGGCTTTCTTGGTGTTAAGTTTTTCGAGTTCTTTATATATTCTGGATATTAATTTCCTGTCAGAGGAGCAGGTGGTAAAGATCTTCCATTATATAGGCTCTCTCTTCATGCTCTTAAATAATTATGGAACATAAAAATGTACTCTTTTTTTGGTACCAGGGATTGAACTCAGTGGCACTTAACCACTGAGCCACATCCCCAGCCCTCTTCATATTTTATTTAGAGACAGGGCCTTCTTGCTGAGTTGCTTAGGGTCTTGCTGAGGCTAGCTTTGAACTCACGGTCCTCCTACTTAACCTCCTGAGCTACTTGGATTATATGTGAGTGCCACTGTCCCCAACTAAATATGTGCTACTTAATGAGATAGGTGGCATTGCCTTTATATAATTGGTTCATGTGTCTATGAGTGAATTGTACTTTTCCTTAGAATGAAATAGGATTTAACATGAATTCACTTTCTCTATTCAGTTTTGATAAACAAAAACACTGAGAAAAGTTGTCACTTAAATAAGAGGATAGAAAGGAAAGGAGTTTTGTCATAAAAATTTTCACCCAATACTTATAACTACATCTAAGTTATATTACAAAATTCACATAGTGTTCTATCATCAAAAATTATTATTAATAACCTATCAACTAGTAATTTGTTTAGGTTCCCTTTAATTTTATTGATAACAAAATTAGAAACTCCTATATTATAAAACAAACTGCTACCCAGTCTTAAAAGTCATTTTTCTCAACACTATTATTGATGCTTTAAATTACCCTTTGCTTGACACTTAGACTATGTTATGCCCCAGAGCAATGAACCATAATAAAATTCAGCAGGAGGGTCTTTTCTCTAGAGAGTAGTAGGACTGTTAAAAAAGGGAAGTAAGAAAGGAACTAGCCTCAATTCTAGGTTGGTTCTAGGCAGAAATTTTTTTAGGAAAAAGAATTGTATGCAACCTAGGATCTGGATATTAAAACCATAAAATGTGTCTGGAATTTTTTAAACTTCTTTTCTGCCACAATACACATATATAAATTTGAAGACCACAGCTTAATGTCACTAATGCCTAAAGCTTTGAGTAAATTTGATAGTGCAGCACAGTAGGGACCACCTTGCTTCAGACTCTGGTCCATTCAATTTCTGGCATACTAACCTCTTGATGCTTCCATTTCTTCATTTGCATTATGGAAGTAGATATTGTATTTATCTTTTAGGACTATTGTGAGGGGTAACTGAAATGAATATATATATATATATATATATATATATATATATATATATATATATAAATACTTAGAATTATGTTGCTGTTATCATGATCATCACCATAACCATCATGACTGTTACCATCCTAGAAATTACCAAGGATCTGAAAGAAGAAGGAGGACAAAATATGATTGAAAGGTGACATCATTACTCTAAGTACATATATGAAGACATGAATGGTGTGAATATAGTTTATATACAGAGATATGAAAACTTGTGCTCTGTATGTGTAATAGGAATTATAATGCATTCTGCTGTCATATTTAACAAATTAGAATAAACCATTTAAAAAAAGAAAGAAAAGATGAATAAGGGAAATGGCACATGTATATGGTTCTATGTGTGTATGCACAAGTGGTATGATGGAGGTATATGCTAGCATGTCTAATCTAGGCATGATCAGAAAAGTGTATTATTGGTAAGTAAACTCCTGGAAGGTAGCTGATACTTATTGTATCTCTTTACCAACCCTAATTTGCCCCATTCATATTTCCCAGCACAATTCTGTATATAAAGTAGATTCAATAATAAATATTTGATAAATGGGTAACAAAAGGAGATAGGAAAATCAATGCTGTCCAGTTAGGTCACAAAATATAAAAAAAACCAAATTGTTAAAAGTAGTCCAAGTTCATCCATCAAGAATCAGTGTCCCAGAAGATCAGTATTCTCTCTTAAAAATACTTTATCAGGATCCTTGTCCTACTGCACTCCATTTATACTTGCTAATCCCATTCCTCTGACCTAAAGCCAGCTATATAATTTGCAAGCAACAATGGAAAATGAAAATGCAGGACTTCTGGCCACAAAGTGTCTATAAGTATAGTCAAAGGTAAAGCTTTTTTTATTCCTTCTGCAGTTTCTTTTTTGATTTGTCATGAAGTGTTTTTTATTGTCAACTTAATGTCATTCAAAGCAGAGAAAAATTAAAACTTTCAACTATTAGCATGAATTTTATTGTTCACTTTCATATTGTACAGTGCTAGTTTTAGGTGCAACTATAAAAACATTTAATTATTATAAGGAATTACTGAAATAACACAATTTGTATTTCATAGTTCATCCATACATATGTGTCTCATTCTTACCAGTGCGGTGGAAACACTGGAAAACCAACTCAATTGTTTTTATTTCACTTCTTGCTACATACACATTCAACCAACACACACTCTCTCTCTCTTCAGCTTTCTGATGAGTTAGGAAGGGCTGAGGAAAAGGGGAAAATAACTATGGATTTCCCATCATTCCTTTTCCTTTTATCTCACTATTTTCAGCATAAGTGGTTGGCTAATACCAGGATATAACATGAATAAGAAAGTATATGGTAGATTTCCTTGTTTGTTTGTATTTTTTAGAATGCCATTGGCTTCTTACTGCATTCTAAGAAAAATTTTAATTCAAATAAAAATTATGGCCTCTCAGGCTGTTAGCGCCCTACTTATCAGTCATTGATATAGCCTTCTTAACTTGTCTTAGTCAGTTTCCCATTCCCATGAAAAATACTTGAGATGGATCAACTTAAAAATGGGAAATGTTTATTTTGTCTCATAGTTTTGGAGGTGTCAGTACATGGCAGGTTGGCTCATTGCTTTTGGGCTTGTGGCAAGACAATGCATCATGATGGGAGCATGTGAGAGATGGAGCTGTTCACCTCATGGTGGCTGGGAAATAAAAGATCAAAAAGGGAGGAGGCTGGAATCTCAATATCTCCTTCAAAGACATACTCACAAGGTTGGGGTTGTGGCTCAGTGGTACAGCACTTGCCTCGCACTCATGAGGCTCTGGGCTCAATCTTCAGCACCACATAAAAATAAATAAGTGAAACATAAAGATATTGTGTCCATCTACAGCTATTTTTTTTTAAATGACATACCCACAATGACCTAACTTCCTCCAAACTCTTAAAGATTTCGCCAACTTCCAATGGGGCCAAGCTGAGTCTTTAAGGGACATTTCAGATTACCAGTTTATATTCACTTTGAGTCTCACTGAACATCCACTGATAGTGAACCCGCCAGAATTCTTTTGCTTATGGGAAATCTTGAATGCTATATGTGAACAGGAATATAGAGAGTAGCAGACACAAATATTGTATGTGCATTATTTCTACTCACAGACTTGCTCCATTGTCCTTTCAGACATCTCTACAGAGTTAAAAGACAAAAAATTATCCAAAACTCCAAGACAGCAATTATGGGGTATTCAACCAAATGCAGGGCCCTTTGGGGCACAGGGTCCTGTGTGGTGGCTCTTGTCACAATTCCATAAAGCCACACCTCCTCTGAATACCTCAGTTGTCATATTTCTTCCATAGATATGTACTTAGTATCACTGCTTGCATTCTTGACTGAAATGAGCTTTCTCATGGGGTTGTTTCTTTGCAGTATCAGTGAGAGTTCACTACTAAGAAGCAATATTTAGAGCTGCTTGAGTTCTTTTGCTAAAACCCCTATTTCAGAACTTTCAGTTACCTCAAGACTTCCTTGGCAATGAATTTGTGGAAAATATAGATATATGCCTTCCAGATCTCACTCTATGGAAGGGGTTGCTGCCCAGCCCTCTGCTCCTTTAGGGTCTGCCTCCACTGCAGAAAACCAACTTTCTCAAGTGAATTTCCTGTGGTGACCCACATCCAATGATTGATAAAACATGAGATATAAAGCTCCAGTTTTTTGTTTGTTTTTTCCAAGGTGTGCATAATTGCCAGAGGAAATCTTATATGGGATGAACATTGCATGGCACATATTTATATAAAAATCATGCATTTGTTTACCTGAATTTTAACTTCACTGAAGGCCTATGTTGCTTCTCTGAAAACTCTTAGAGACCCTGTGGTCTCCAGAGCCTCTGTGGGATCCGCCAAGGTTTTTTCAGGCCTACTTTGCTGTTTAGCTTCTCCCTTTCCCTAACCCTGCTTACTCCCTTTCCGTAATTAATACCATTCATGCCATATTCTATTTCATTTCTGCTTCCAGATAATTTAACCTGATATAAGTTATCTTGTGAGCTCTTTTTAAAAATATATGTATATAAATATTTTTAGTTGTGTATGGATCTTTATTTATTTTTATTTATTTATAGGTGGTGCTCAGATTTGAACCCAGTGCCTCATACATATCAGGCAAGTGCTCAACCACTGAGCCACAACCCAGTCCATCTTGTGAAGGTTGCTCTTGAGAAGGTTGTTCAGTCAAATTTGAGCATAAACCCAGGATCAGTCACTACTTACTAGTGCCTAACAACTCCTGGGAAAGTATTGAAACTGGAAAGACCCCAAAGAAAGACTTCAACAATAACAAATATTATAAAGACCAATATTGCATATTTTCTCTCGTATGTAGAAACTAAAAAAAATACTTGGAAGTAGAATAAGGAGTATTAGGGAAGGGAAAAAGGATCAGGAAGGGAGTGGAAGGAGTAAAGAGGATAGACAGAAGGATAGACATGATCAAAGCACTATACACACACACACACACACACACATGGAAATGTCACAGTAAAACCCATTAATTTGTATAATAAACACACATTTGAAAAACAAGTATTAATTCAGTTATCAATTCTTTTTTTTTTTTTTTTTTTGTCCCAGGGATTGAACCCATGGTGCTTAACCACTGAGCAACATCCTCAGCCTTTTTTAATGTTATTCAGAGACAGGGTCTCGCTGAGTCACTTAGGGCCTCACTAAGTTGCTGAGGCTGGCTTTGAACTCGAAACCTTCCTGTCTCAGCCTCACAAGCCACTGAGATTACAGGCATGGAACTCTATGTCCCACACCATTTTCTTTCTTCTTTTGTAAAGCTTATTTAAGTTAAAATCAACTCTGTGTGTGTGTGTGTGTGTGTGTGTGTGTGTGATTATATCTACAGAGTTCAATAATTAAAAATATTTTCAGTGTGAAAAAAAGACAACATATAACCCAAATAGATTCTTTGTTTTTACATCATTATTAACACACGCACACACACACACACACACACACACACACAATACTTGTCTACTAATAACAAGGGATAGCAAAGATTATTTAAATAAAGTTTTAGCCTAAAGTATTGGTAGTTATACTTTTGCCAGTTTCTCAAGAGTCTAAAGAAAATCAGGCAGGAAGTATAAACAAGTGAAGATACATTACCTTAAAATCCAGAAGTATGAACTATTAAATTTCTATTTGCTTTTGGTTAAGAGTCAATAAATGATGGTGATTAAGAATCTGGCTTCTGGAGTTGACAGAGATATATAGATACCTTGACTTTGCTACTTATTAACTGCAGGACCTTTGGCAAATTATAATTTCTGAGTTTCAGTGTCTTTTTTAAAAATATTATTATTTTTTATTTATATATGACAGCAGAATGCATTACAATTCATATTACACATATAGAGCACAATTTTTCGTATTTCTGGTTGTATACAAAGTATATTCACACCAATCCATGTCTTCATACATGTACTTTGGATAATGGTATCCATCACATTACACCATCATTAATAACTCCATACCCCTCCCTGTCCCTCCCACCCCTCTGCCCTATCTTGAGTTCCTCTTTTCCTCCCATGCTCCCTCTCCCTACCACACTATGAGTCAACCTCCTTGTATCAGAGAAAACATTAAACATTTGGTTTATTGGGATTGGTTAACTTCACTTAGCATTATCTTCACTAACTCCATCCATTTGCCTGCAAATGCCATGATTTTATTCTCTTTTATTGCTGAGTAATATTCCATTGTGTATATATGCCACATTAAGAATCATATGATCATCTCAATACATGCGGAAAAAGCATTTGACAAAATACAGCACCCCTTCATGTTTAAAAACACTAGAAAAATTAGGGATAACAGGAACATATCTCAATATCATAAAGGCTATCTATGCTAAGCCCCAGGCCAACATCATTCTAAATGGAGAAAAATTGATGGCATTCCCTTGAAAAACTGGAACAAGACAGGAATATCCTCTTTCACCACTTCTATTTAACATAGTTCTTGAAACACTGGCCAGAGCAATTAGACAGATGAAAGAAATTAAAGGGATACACATAGGGAAAGAAGAACTCAAATTAGCACTATTTGCTGATGATATGATTCTATACCTAGAAGACCCAAAAAGTTCCACCAGAAAACTTCTAGAATTAGTAAATGAATTCAGCAATGTAGCAGGATATAAAATCAACACCCATAAATTAAATGCATTTCTGTTTATCAGTGACAAATCCTCAGAAAGTGAAACAAGGAAAACTAACTAGTTTACAATAGCCTCAAAAAAAATTGGGAATCAACTTTACAAAAGAGGTGCAAGATCTACATAATGAAAACTACAGAACTCTAAAGAAAGAAATCAAAGAAGACCTTAGAAGATGGAAAGATCTACCTTGCTCTTGGATAGGCAGAATTAATATTATTAAAATGACCATACTACCAAAAGCACTATACAGATTTAATGCAATTCTGATCAAAATCCCAATGGCATTCCAGTGTCTTTATTGGTAAATTGGTGATGATTATCGTATTTAACTTAGAAGAGTGTCATAATAAAGCATGTAAAACAGCTCAAAGCTTTTTCCATAATAATTACATTAATATCAATTTTTATTCTTAAAATTAAAAAAAAAATCTTTCTTAATGCCTGAATCCTATCAGGCAGCAACGGTGAAGGAGCCCAGTATATTTTCTTGACTAGATTATTATTGCATGTGTCCTCTTCATTTTATAGAAGTGTTATTCTATTAATGCAAATTCCTGCTTCTAGCAAAAATCCCCAGACACATACTGAGTTTCAAAGGTTACTATATTACAATAGTTGTCAATATCATGACAAGAGTTTTTTTTTTTTTAATTTTCTTAGTGTATCTGTAGAAACATTCTAAAGACAGAATATTAGTCTAGCCAAAAAAGTAAGCCAAATAGAGATAGTTGTCTAATAGCAATCTCATAACAAACTAGATTATTCTTTTCCTTTATAACAAACACATTTTTTCACATTTCAATTTATTAATTGCACAAATATTATAGTTCATTTCCAGGTAAATAGTAGCAGATAAAGTTGGCTTGGAGCTCCTATTTAGTGTGTGTTAGCCACAGTGATTTTGAAGTCACCTGGGAGGTTTGCCAAAAAGGATTTTTGAAACTGTGAATTACTGTCTCCTACTAGAGATGCTGCAATCTTGATAGGTTTTTGAATGTCTTTAGAATAAATTTCAAAGTTCACATAAAATTTAAAACATTAAACCTTTTATTATTCTCATAGAAACTCTTTGATGTTTTCTAGTGAGGTATTGATATCCCTATACTAAATATGAAAAAAACCAGAAGTAAGGAAAATTGCTACTTCAAGCAAGCTCCATCATTCTTCTGGTGGTAATTTAAGAGTCATCCCCTGTTCCATTCTTTTCCCAACATGCCTGATCATAATAAGTACCTGCGGTACTGCCTTTGGACATTCTAAGATAGTGGCTAGGAATTCCCATTTTTAATGTGTACACCAGATGATTCTTCTATCTGACAAGTCTGAGGAACCATTATCCTTCTTTGAATCCCATTTTATTCTAATTAATTGTTCCCTTTGGCCTTCCAAATAGTAGGCTCAAATTCAAGCTACCCTATCAGCACAAAAGGAAGTTTGATACCTCATGAGACCTTCTCTTGTCAACTAGATCAAGTGAAAAAAGAAACAGATGCAGTTGAGTTTTTCAGTAACAAGATTCCAATGTCAAAAATATAGGCTTTCAGGTATGTCTGTAAATCCAAGAAAACACAGTAAGAAGAGAATAAAAGCCATATTCTTAGGCATTTATAGAGTGCATAATTATTTATCCTCTCATGATTTTATTTGTTCATGCTTTTATTAATTTATTTATTCATTCATTCAGGAAGCATTTACTGGGCATTTACTCTACATCAAACATTATACAGAGTGTTGGGAACAGTACCAGACACATGAAAGGATATTTCAGTTTGAAATCATTGCCTATGGTCATCCCCCTAAGATGGACAGGACTCATGTATCCCAGAAAAAAATGTGATCTATCATAAGCACATGCATTGAAAAGAATCTCTAGCTGTTTATCCCAGTTTTGCATTTTTAAGAAATATAATGTACTAAGAAACGTGTTGGATAAATATTTCTATTGTACATAGACGGATTGTTTTTCAAGAAAATCAATCAAACCATTTCTAATAAAACTAATATAGAATAATGGGTAAACTAGTTTGGGTAACTTCCCAAAATAATGGGGTTTTCCAGAAACATTAAAGAAGATAAAGAGCAAGATCAATAAGTCCTGAGGTTGCAAGAGTTATCATTGATTTATGACTTTGCTTACTTCCCAGCAAAATAATTGCTATATAGGAGTTGGCTCATGGTTACAAATCATAATATTCTTATGAGAAAGTCTTTCTTAGTCTAAAGTTCAAACACTGGAAAAAACAAGTGATTTTATAAATAGCTTATTATTGTGTTGAAATTCACAATTAGCAATGACTACTATTCATTGAGCACAAACTTTATGGCACATGATTCGTGTGTGTATATAATTTCTTTGAATTATTTAAACAATCCTACAAGAGCTATCATTATCCTTGTTTCACAAGTTGGGAAGACTGAAGTTTAGAGATGTTAAGTAACTCATCCAAGGTCATGTATACCGAGAAAGCTGCAAAGCCAGTATTCAAACTCAGTGTTCTTTTCCCATTTTTTGATGCATCTATTTTTTCTTGTTGTACCAGGAATTAAACCCAGGGGCCCTTAAGCACTAAGCCACATCTCTATCCTTTTTTTATATGTTTTTTGAAACAGGGTCTTGCTAAATTGCTTAGGACCTTGTTAAGTTGCTGAGGATGGCTTTGAACTTGTGAATCTCCTGCCTCAGATTTCTAAGCTGCTGGGATTACAGGCGTGCACCACCATGCCTGCCTGCTTTGATGCATCTAAAGATTGCATTGGCTTGGCCTAGAAAGAGCTTAACAAACTTTAAGAAACTTACTATGTTTGACAGACACAATCAATTATTTGCATATTTATGACATCACTGAAGTTTTAACCTGACAGTAGAATTCCCATCACCATTTTCAGGATAGCAAAATTCCTGTGAGGGTTTATCTGAAGACAGACAATGATCAAGCAGTCAATAGCCCATGAAAATAGAGTACACATGGCTTGGTTAGCAAGAGTGCTGAGTTTAATATTGATTCAATATTCTATATCCAATATTGATTAAAATCTCTTTCTGCCCAAGGATTTCCTTTTGTAAATTAATTCCTTTTAGTCACATAAAGCTTTGCATGATTATCCTTCCTTTAAGGACCGTGGAGTTCTGCTTACTTCCCCCAGCCACAGATAAGCCCTCTGGAGATCCCACTAATTCATAGCCATAATTCTTGCAGCAGTTTTTATGCCAATGAGATAAGTAGGGAATTCATATGATTGACCTTGTTTCACTAGTATGCACCTGAGGTGCTAAGAATAAGATGGCTTTCTCGGAACCAGTGGCAAGGGTGAATATTAAGTCTTTATCTTTCTCTTCATTCATTACCAGGAGCCTTCACATTGCCTACAAATGCTTTGAGGGATCATGGTAGAATGATATGAGAGTCTGAAAGAGGAGAATACTCACATGATATCTATCAATTATCATTCCTCCCTGATGAATGATTAAGTATTGAAGACAAGGCTTTCTCTATGTCATCCAAGATCCCGTGGAGCCCAAGACTGAAAAGAACAAAGGCTTAGAGACAAGGTAGTTTCTTAGTTTCTATATTCCACCCCTTGGAATTCTTGTATTCCTTACCGTTCATTTTTTAACAACAACAACAACAACAAAAAAAAAAAAAAACAGAGATTCCAAACCCATTTATGGGATCATGGATGATAACTAATTTCAGGTATTACAAATGCTTTGTGCCAAGGTATGGATGAGATGATACATGAGTTAATGAGTTATTCTATGACTTTTCACACATTTGTCTTACATAAAGACGGAATGGATAACAGAGATTGCATCGGTTTTACTTGCCATTTTATCCCTATCTTCTCAAATAGTGCCTGGTACCTAATGGACATTCATCCAATGCCTATTGAATGAATGAATGAATACAAGAGAAAATTATATAATCATAATCTGTAAGTATTCTTTCTACTCTCTAACCCACACCAGGTTGAATGGTGATTAGGAAGAATCAAGACCTTGAACTTCTGCCTTCATTCTATAGAAGAAGAAGTAGAAATCAATCAACCATGCATCTTACTGTTACTCCCATGGAAGAAGGGTGAGCCACTGTGCAATTTATTTCAATTTCCCTATTATGGTTTGGCTCTTTAGTGTCCCCAAAAATCTTACGTATTGAAGGCTAGGTCCACAACTTATGATGTTATTGGGAGATGGCAGAACACTTAGCGGGTAAGGCATAGTGGAAGGAAGTTAGGTCATTGGTGGCATGCCCTTGCAGGGGATAGTGGGATCCCTGCCCTTCCTCTCTCTCTTTCTTTGCCTCTTCACCACCATGTGGGGAGCAACTGACAACACATGCTCCCTGCCATGATTTACTGCCTCACCACAGGCTCAAGACAACAGGATCAAGTGAAAATGGACTGAAACCATGAGTCAAAATAAACCCTTCCTACATATAAATTGATTATCCCAGGGACTTTGTCACAGTGACAGAAATCTAACACACACCCCAAAATAATAAAAGTTACAGTTTTCATTCAAGGTCATAGATGAGATGTGAGCAATGTATTTGCATCATACATTTTGAAGAATTGCTAATCAAGATATTTTAAAATATAATCTGTTGATTTTTATGATTTTTGTTTTTTGGTACCAGGGCACTTAACCACTGAACAACCCAGCCATTTTTTAGTTTTAACTTTGAGACTGGGTCTCACTAAGTTGCTTAGGGCCTTGTTAAGTTGTTGAGGCTGACCTTGGGTTTATGATCCTCCTGCCTCAGCCTCCCAGGCTGCTTGGATTACAGGCATACACCCCTGCACCTGGCTGCTGTCTCTTTATGGCAACTTTCCTTCTGTCACATCTCCACTAGTAACAAATATCTGTGGGAATTATGTTACGGGGAACTTGAGTTGGGCTTCATTTTAATCTGGAAAGAGTGAGGTATATTTATATGGGAGACAGTCACTTCTATAGAGAGTTAAGGCATTGTTAGCCAATCCAGAGTAAGAATGGCTTTTATAAATGGCTCATCACCCATTAGGCCAACCAATCTACCCATTTTGCCAAACAATTCACAACTATGCCAGTGGAGGGCCACAGGTTTAGGGGAAGAAGAACACAAACTCTAGTACCCAGCATGGGAAAAATGATGGTAGAGGAAAGGTTGGATTGTCTTTGTTTCTCTTTACAGAAAAATTTATTACAAAATTGTTGCATAGTTAGAGGAGATAAAAGAGTACACAGCCAAAATATAAGCGGGAAAATATAATAAATGTATGTAAGGCAGTGAACTTATAGTAATATAATATTGTCTTTCAAGATTCATTGATGTCTGTGATATCAACTTTTAAAAATCTACTTGATGTAATTTCTCAACACATTTTACTTTGATATCCATTTTCACATCCAGACATTTATATTCTTATTCTTAAAGAGGGTAATTCAAAAATAAAATCTGTCTCTAGATAACAACCCTTATCCCAAAGTAATGTACCCATGTCAGAGTTAACTCTGTAGTACTGAAAAGACAACACTTCCCTTCATGCATTGTTTCATTTCTTATTCTCTCTCCATCCAAAGATACTTTGAATTATTTTTCTAATATCATCAATAATTACGAATATTAATTATGGAAATTAAATATCAGAGTCAACAGTAACCAAATAAATTATACTACACATATATTTCATAAAGTATAACCTTCAGCAAAATACTGATAGCTATTTTTATGATTAAAGGATGTAAATAAAAATAAATTTAAAATATATATATATTCATTCTGTGGATCATGTCTTTGGGAAATATGAAAATACAGTGTTTCCAGTATGTTGTGAGTTGACAGGAAGAAAAAAAATACATATTAACAAATATATACTAAGGATAGAAGTTCTCAATTACTTCACCAAGGATATAGAGTGAGGTCTTTCTATCATGAGTAAATGTAATGTATCTTTACATCTATTTTTCCTTATCCCTGGCTTTCCTATGGGATATGAAGCTACGTATGCTATTATCCATATAAAAAGAGTTCTTCCAGAATTGAGAAACAAGCCAGATCTTCCTACAATATTTTTCTCAAAAATTACAGACTTATCATTTCAGAAGTGATACCAACTACCCCATTTAAAGAACTGCTTTTATACATTGGGTTTGCTTGGTATGTCGAATATTTTCCATTGTCTGTCTTAGATTCACTCTGACCTTCTATGTCTTGTTCTCTACCCCAGGAAACTGACTTGTATGAATTCTATCAGCAGACTCCATTATCCTGTAGTCTCTAATCAACCTCATCCAATGAGAGACAATGGCTGGTATGGGAAGATGAGAGAAGAAAGAGGCTGGGCTCTTTTATTTTCTTGTCTTCCTCTCTATAAGTTCACCAAGAGTTGGATGCTTCTTTTTACTGAAATCTATAACTTCTGTTGGGCTTCTCTCTTAGTATATATCCTCTCTGAAATCCAATATCTATGCCCTTCTCTTGCCCTTTCAAGCCTAAGAGTAGTTTTGGGGCCCCACTATTGCTAGATGTGGAGAACCACACTATCCTGCATTAGTTTTTTTTTTTTTTAATCTCTGTATCTGTGCATTTGAAAATAGTTATTTTATTAAACTCTCTTCAAATTGCCATGCCTTTTATTCTGCTAGAATGCTGACCAAAACACTCAGTTTTTAAAAAGCAAACTCAACATTAGCAATATGAATTGATCAAAAGTAAAGTCAGTATCCAGGGTCCCTAAATCCAATTTTTTTTCATAGTGTTTTAAACAAAAAGGCTGTATCTCCACAAGAGCACCCTGTCATGAAGAGTTTTAGTGAATGTCATGAGCTTCATTCTAGAGAAACCAGGTACAACTGTAGAGGGTAGTGGTATAATTATGAAGCAAATGTGAAGAGGAAACAGGAAAGCATTTGGTTGTATGTTTCTGAACATAAATGAACAACCTTGATACTTCTTAACTAACTTATTGTTTAAAGTTATATTATTCAAATTATTTAAAGTTATATTATTCAAACTTGCCAGGTGCAGTGGTGCACATTTGTAATCCCAGTGGCTGGGGAGGCTGAGGCAGGAGGATCCCGAGTTCAAAGCTAGTTTCACCTATGGTGAAGCCCTAAGCAACTCAGCGAGACCCTGTCTCTAAATAGAACATAAAATAGGGCTGGGGATATGGCTCAGTGGTTAAATGCCACTGAGTTCAATCCCCAGTACCCACAAAAACCAAAAACAAACAAAGAAATTCAAAATGGACAACTCAGTTTTGCAATATAGGAAAAATCAACTAGCACCATTAACACATTATATTTATTTGCTGTAACTAATAAAAGGTGAGCTTTCTCAGCAAAATTAGTTACCATTACTGTCAAAACACTGTTAGTTCTTTTTAGCAAGCAATACTATTTTAAAAATAATGCAATTATCTAACAATCATTAGTAAATGAGGCATTAATAGAACTGAGGAAAGGAGTAAAAACTTGAAACAGCCTTGCAAGTTTCAAATTTCCTGGTAAAATTCCACTGCTGCCATATTCTCACAAATCAGAGACAACTGATAACTGTGGTTAGAATTATTTTGGGAAAAATAAATAAATAAAAAATATTCCTCTACTCCAGAATCTAATCTCACTTAGTTTCCCAATCTTTCTTTCTTTCTTTTTTCCTTTTCTTCTCTTTATGATGCATCACCAGGTATTTGACAAAAGTACCTATCATGATGCAAAGAGATCAAGATAAATGCATAAAAATATGCCCCTGCAAAAAGAGTCAAGTTAGAAAACAAAAGTGCTTAGTATTTGAAAGATTAGTAAAGTCATTTTATTGATGAAACTAAAAAAGTAGACTGGAGATGGGCAAAGAACAAGAAAGACATTATGAAATAAATCATTAAAATAATTGCTGAAATATTTTTCAAAATACATAATAGGGTCTGGGGTTGTGGCTTGGTGGTAAAGCACTTTTCTAACGTGTGAGGCACTGGGTTCAATCCTCAGTACCACAAAAAAATAAATAAATAAAATAAAGATTTGTGTCCACCTACAGCTAAAAATATTTTTTAAAACACATAATATATGGAAGGTAAAGTCAAGAAAAATTTCCAGTAATATATCAAAGAAAAAGATACAATAAAGCAAGAAATGTTTAACATTTATGCTAAGTGAAATAAGCTGATCCCCCAAAAAACAAAGATTAAATGTTCTCTCTGATACCTTTTTAAAATGTAGTCTTTCTTTCATTTAATCATAGTCATCCAAAAGTAAACATCAAAGTTTGAAACCTCTACCATATACCCCAACTGCATTCATCAAATCTGCATTTTATAACATAAACTTACACTTTCTGTCTAAAAATGTCCTTCTTTTACCTATATCTATTTGGACGTATGGCCTAGTTTAAGATTATCCACTATTAAATTAAGTAACTAACTAACTAAAATAGCCTGTGTGGAGTGGGAAGGAGGAAAGCAGAGGGACATGGGTCAGACTTGTAGGGAGATAGAATGAGTTATGAATGGACTATCAAAAAGTTTTTAGCATTTTCTCTGATGGGAAGCCATTGCAGGGGTTTGAACAGAGGAGTGGCATGATTTTACTTTTTTTTTTTTTTTTTTTTTTTTTTTTTTTTTTTTTTTTTTTTGAGATGAGGTCTTGCTTTCTATTGTCCAGGCTGACTTAAACATTTGGGCTTAAGCCTCCTGAGTAACTGGGACTGGGGGTGGTTATAACTCACCAGAGTTTGTTTTTTATTTTTTGTTTTTTTAATGACTCACTTTAGCTGCTATGACAAGACAGACTATAATGGGCAAGAATGGAAGCAGGAACTAGAGAAACTAATTATGAACCATTATGATAACCCAGGCAAGTGATGATGGTAGTTTGGAACTTCATTGTCCAAAGTTATTGAATTTGAAATATATTTTGAAGGACCATTATTGGATGTAGAATGTATGAAAAACAGCAATATCAAGATATTCAAGTGGTCTACATATTTTTAAGTTATTCTTTACTTTAAATATTAGAAACATTTCTAAAATGGTTTATGTATATAACTGATTTATGTTTGAAACCTATCAGAATAATTTGTTATTTAACAGTGAATCTGTAAGAAAGTGACTTTTGAAACAAAAATTCACCTTACCCCTGGCAAACAGCAAAAATCTCTAATAGATTTTACCTTTTGATCAAATGACTTTTACACCACAAAGCAAAAGGATATGATTCAATAAATATCTATTTGATGCCCTGTTGATTGATAGAAAGAATAACCAGTATCCCAAATACAATGTGTTATGGTTTGGATATGAGGTGTCCTCTCAAAAGCTCCTTTACTAATGTAGCAGATGAAATTATTAGATTATATGAGACCCACAACCTAATTAGTGGATTAATCCATTGGAAGGTTTAATAATTTGAATGGATTATTGGCAGGTGGGGCAAGGTAGAGGAAGTGGGTCACTGGGGACATGCCTTGATGATATATATTTTTGTCCCTGGGTCCTTATATACTCTCTCTACTTCCCAGCTACCATAAGGTAAGCAGCTTTCTTTCACCATGTCTTGCTGCCATGATGCTTCATCTCATCTTGAGCCCAGTACAATGGAATTGGCTAACTATGGACTGAATCTGTGAAATCATGAAATAAAATAAACATTTATTCTTCTAGGTTTTTCTAGTCAGGTATTTTGGTCATTGCAACTTCTGGAAGCATCCTACAGTGTCAATATTCAGCCCTGAGGTTTATCCAAAGTTCCAATTCCATGTATATTAACACCTAATATATAGTTCACAATTCCAGATACTTAAGACATAAAACACTGAGTTATGATAGTTTTTTTTTTTTGAGAATTATAATTTTCAATTTTGACCCACTTGTTTTGTAAAAATAATGAAGAATTTCTCTAAAGATTTTGAAATAAATTCTGTGGGGGAAAAGTGAAAGACCGGGGCTCAGGAATGATTGCATCCCTTCTTTCAGTTTCTTACTTAGGTAGCAACCAGTATCTTTGATAAGTCTTAAAGGTTTCTGAAAAAAAGCAGTGTGATCCACAATGTGTCTTGTCAGGTGGCAAATAACCATTTCCATATTTCTCAGCAAAGAAGTACAACCAGAATGTGGCACTTCCTCATTCAGTTTGGAATCTGAAAACAATGTCCTGAAATATGCCACTTCGAACTTTAAACTGAGAGAATCTAGGAAGCAAAAAATGCAAGAAAAGGTCTTTCTCTGAAGATTTCTTATCTACCTAAAGACTAGGTCCATCAAAGAGGAACACAAGTGCCTTTGATCTTTTTTCTGAAGTTTTATTAACCATGGGAGATTAAACTCCTATTGCAGAGACTGAAAATCAAATACCACATCTAGACACACAGGAATTTTATCTCAGGCCATTGTCTGTTTGGGGAGTCCCATTTATCTCCCCTAAAATCATTTGCTTCCCCTCTAAAACTACTCACATCTCCCACTTTCCTATCCACTATGAAGAGATCATTCAAACTTTAACTATCTGGCCCTTTTCTGAGTATCACATTTTGTGTGGCTCCCATACACATGTGTAAGTTAATAAATTTGTATGCCTTTTCTTCTGTCAATCTACTGCCATTTTATTTCAGCAGATTCAATTATCAAACCTTCAAAGGGAAATTCCTTTATTGAACTAATATTTGTGGAATGCTTACCTTGCATAAAATTCTAAACTAATTGTATGATAATCATAGGTGGACAAGGAGAATATAAATCCCAACCTCAGCAAGTTCACAGTTCTTTTGGCTGCCCACTGGATTATTCACATTTGTTAGTGCCTGTTCATCTTCTTTCCAGATTTTACAACTCCATTCTGTTAGATGTCTACAAAGTTTACCTTTTTCTACTCTTTCCCTTTAATTCCTCTAGGCTTCATTGTCCTACCTGGTCTGCATTTCTCTCCACTTTATTACATATATTTTTCTTCCTTGATTTTTCATTACAAAACCCTTTGTCCTTTCACAATACCTGATGTATGATTAGTGTTGGAAAAATCTTATAGAATGAATGAATAAATTGTAAGTGGACTGGGGCCATTTGTGGGTTTATAGTGGGACCAAATATCTGTAGGTGAAAGAAAGAATATTTTGGCTGGAATAATTTTGGTAATGTTACACACACACACATACACACATGTACACACACTTTTTAAAAACTCAGGCAAAATTACTTCATTCTAATCCTTAAAATGTGAAATTCTTTGCTTCAGTAGATGTTTAATAAATATCTATTTGATGCCCTAAAGTTCACATTACTGCTACAAAAGCATCAACTGAATTTATGTAGATTTAATCTTCACTTCAAAAATGTTTTAAGATGGATTCTTAATGCATTTTGCATTAGTTTTAAACTCTAAGTGGCTACCACAACTTTGTGGTTTTTAAATCATGTCTCTTTGTTACTTGCATGAAATGATTTTATAGGTTCTTGACTATTATATGAGACATTCTTGCCACGTGTTATTCTCTCTGAATTTCATGCTGATCCCTGCTGGAGAAGAGTGCCAATGCTATAAGCGTATTTTACTATATTGTCATGTACTTTTACATTGCAGATAGGCCCGAGAATATCAGATTGGACTAATGTATCTACACACTTACCAATACCCAGGGCCCATGCAAATGACCAGGCATCTTGGAATAAAAGCAGGGGTTTTGATGTTATCTAATCTTTCTCTCTAGGGTGATTCATTTCATTAACTGCATCATCTCCCCTAGTGTTTTCCTGATACCTATCTATCTTGGAAAGCTCTTGTTCCTATGATCTGGCCTCTGTAGTTGTCTCTTGAGTTCTGCCAGGCATGGGCAGGTGACTCTGACATATGCATGGTAAACTAGAATTTTCCTGAAGCATTATAGCAAGAATTAAAAAGGAAAGAAAGAAATGACAAAAGTACAATAAATGCCTAAGCATACGGACTCCTGATCCTGATACCACAAGTCTGGCCAGAGATCAGCTGCTTTGACAACATTAATTAAGGTCACAAGCCTTTTGCTTCCTTCTCTCCTAGTTTGAAATAATAGACACCATATAAACAGCAACCTAGAAGCTTAACCTAAGAGAGCTTCTGGCAACTTCTATGGCACCTGCTGAAATTCTTGGTCTTCCCTAAAGCCTATTTCTAGCTTTTCTTTCTAACTACAGCCAATGAACCACTCCCTAGGGCCTGTCACTCTCACTTATTCATTTATTTAGTTCACAAATGTTTTCTTTGTTTTGAATGATTGTCAAATACATTATAGTCATGACCTTTGAGGATTCCACAGCCCATGGGTGGCTTTTCTGTATTCGAGTCCTGATAGAAAGAAAACCTCTTCCTAACTCTCTTAAGTATTCTTTCCCAGAGTTTTAGGTCAACCTAAATTTTTGAATTCTCTGTGGTTCTGGCACTGGGATTCTGGAAGTTCTACACTCACCACCAATTCCATTCCTTTCTCTTTGTCTAATTCCAGATAATAAGCTTATTGTTGTTTTTATTTTTACTTTGAAATAATTACAGATTCTCAAGATATGGCAAATATAGCATTAGACAAATCCTACATGCCCTTACCCAAGTTTCTAATGTAATTATAATACAGCACCAAAACAGGAAATTGGCATTGAGACCATGTGTGTGCATAATTCTATGTCATTTTATCATACTTGTGGATTTGTGTGACCATCACTGAAATCAGGATACAGAACTATTATACCACCACAGTGATCTTTCTGGACATTTTTGAGTATTGTATCATGAGACTCTGACCTTACTTGGGTCTTTCATCTTAGCAGGACTCCTCTTACACTGTACAAGGAGGAAAGTAGAGGCATCACCTAACTATTTCCTGATGGGACTATATTACCCACTCAGCCTCCATTGATACCATCATGGGTAAGGGCCTCTTCATTACTGCTTGGAGGAAGTAGGAATTCTGGCTTCCCACTAGGTTCTACTGGTACCACCCTCACTGGCAGAGGCAGAGATAGCTCATTGACCCTCCCCATATAACCTCCACTGGCACTGTAGAGGGGACCTCACTACTTCCCAGTAGTGATGAAAGTCCTGGCTCCCCACTTATCTTTTGCTCTTATGGAAGAATATGGGACCTCAGTTTTATCTGTTTGTCTGAAGTAAAACAATTGCTATCTAAATTTTTTTACTCCTCATGTGCTTCTTTTTTCCTAGTTGTTTAGTTAGAGAGGAAGTTTTCTGGTTTGTTTGTTTTTTGCCTTCATCTCTTGGCATTTCTTCTTTACTAGGTTTCTTCTTCTATCCACATTTCAGAGTCTTCTAAAATTTGTTTTATATATAATCTCTGGAGGGTTTTTTTTGTTATACTTAAAGGAATAGAGAAAAGCACTTATACTCAATCTTTCCAAAAGTGGTCATTGAGCTTATTTCTTTTAATGATGTTTCACCAAACTAGCCAAATTCACTTCATTAGTAGCAAAGGTGGCCACCCACAGCACATAGTTCCTTTATCAACCTCTATCCAATGGACTGTCCTCCTCATCTTGATAACACAACCTGAAAATTTGGGGTAAGCCTCAGGGAAGAGGCCAAACAAATCAAAGGATACACAGGAATTGGACCATAAGGAGATGGAGAGAGAACATAATAAACAAAACCTTTAGTCAATAACAAAATGAAGTATTCTGAGGACACTTATTAACAAAATGTTGATATATGTATATATGTATTTATGTGTGTGTATATATATATGCATGTTTATATATGTATATGTAATTTATATATATATATATATATATATATATATATATATATATATACACCTTCTAGGGGTTGACCATAATCTGAGGGGAGAACTGGCACTGTATTATAATTGTCAATTAGTTTATCTAGTTGCTGTAATGTGTATAATATGCCAAAGGAAGGAGCAGAGAAGGATCTGCATTGACATGGAGGAAAGTGCACATTGGTGTCTGGAGATGATTTGTTACAAAGAACTTGCTCCAATAAAGGAGGTCATGGAGTGCTGTAGAAGATAACAAAATTCCACATAGAGGGTATTACCCACTCAAAGTCAAGGGGATGTTAAACAATGTGGCAGAATAAATATTCTGAACCTGTGAATATTACACCCTAAACAAGTATTAACCACATTTTAGCATACAGGAGAATATCCTGGAATATTTATGGATATAGATTACTGGTCCTCCATCTCACCCTGATATTATGATGCCAAAAACCTGGTTGAAAGCACTAGAATTTCTAACAGGTCCCTAGTGATTCTACTGCAGATTATATGAAGGCCACACTTTTACCTAGACCAAAATGAAATGCGATCAAAGGAAGTCAGCTGGGTGCCAAACACATCTCCAAATGGTAACAACTGTGAATTTAATTCATACCTCAAGTGATCACACCAGGCATCTCCCTGTTCCCAACATAATAACATGCAGTCTGAGTGAGGTACAATATAGAAACTCGCATAAAAATGTAAGGATCATTTTATAGAAGAATGGAACAGAAAATTATTGAGCAAATGAATGTGTTAAAGGAGATTAAGAACACTTATTTTCCTGTTAATAGAATGAATTGTTTTTTTGTGTAGTTTCATTTAAAAAACATATATATGTATTAATTAAAAATCATTTCTATTTTCTCATAAAAGAAAAAAAAAGTGATACTTTGTTGACCTGTTTCTGCTTCTTTGTGAACTTCAAAGGACTAAAACCATTCTCCTTTTTTTCACATATTCTCTAATGTCAGTCCCCCAGGTAGACAGCAATATGAAGGCAGATCACTGAACAAACACCTCACAGTATCCTATTAACACAATTTAAGAAATGTGTCTGAACTATCTGTTAATTCTTTTTCTAGTTAATATTTGGAATGGACAATTTCAAAGAGATATACACTACTTTTATAATTTTGCATGTTGTTTAAGAATTCATGGCTTCCTGATGTTTCTCTGCAGATTGAAGATTTTTATCTTAGCTTATTTTGTCAAGTGAATGTTGTGAAAATGTGTTTGGGATACTTGTAAATGATGACCTAGTGAGAAAATGTAGCCTGAACTGATAAGTACAAAGAGCTATTAATTAAGTAAACCATTACTGGGATCTTTATGGGACATAGGCAAACTGGGAATTTTGAAAGCCCAAATTTTGAGGATCTTTTGAAGATGTTTCTATTTCCAAAAGTTGTATTTATTACTCACAAGCATTAAAGATTATGTGCCCCACAAACCATTCTTATTTCAGTACTCCTGGATGATAATGTGACTCTAGTGAACACTGGGAACATAAAATTTCTGTTTAAAAGACAAGTTTTTGAGGAAAAAGAAAGGATTCCTTTATAGACTTTTCACATCACATAGCAAATTCTATGTACACAGAGGACATGACTGAGTGGCATCTGATAGATGAACAAATGTTAAGTGACTGAGTGAAACAAAACACAAAATACAATTTCACACCATTCTAACTGTCCACATGTGTATGATCTCATTATCCTGAACATCAAGATGTAATTTCTAAATGAGAATGTCAGCATCTAATTTATAATAAGTAAGAGAATAAACAGATTAGGGGAGCGATACTGAAGTCCAAAAAGTAGCTCCAATTTTAGGATTTTTAGTATGGTTTTCCATGAACCATAAAATGACATTTAATCTACTAAATAGTTTCAACTCTCCATTATTATGCAATGCCACAAGTTTCCCTAGAAGTAACTATATTTTAATGACAGCTATTTTTGATGATGCATGTCCAACTATTAGGAGGATATACTAATTTTTATGGTAGAAGTTGTTTAATATAAGCAAAAATAGTGGTTTGCTAAGAGTTATGACTAGTACTTAATAGTTGGAGTTAGACTGCAAGGAACCCTATTGGAGATAATGACCTAAAGTCTCAGATTAAAAGTAGTGCTTTATATTATAAAATGGAAATCACTGCAACTCTATATGAAAATATCAGCATGATACAGTTTGTGCTTGATTTTCCTCTCCAACTACTCCCATGATTCTTGTTAATAGCTGGAGAGAATACAAACTATTAAATCTGCACATTGGTCACAGATGCTGAGAGGTATTTGCCATCAGACATGAACAAAAGACAAAAAGAATGCCCTAGACCTATGTTGACGAGTTCCTGACATGTTCTAGAGACCATATTTTTGAATTTTTAATTTTCAAGTTGATTCTTTGAGCATCACAAATAATCTCCTTCAATGCAGGTATTTTCTCTGAATAGACTGGATATTTTCAAAAAAGTTTTGATTGGAGTTTTCTTCTCCTTGGCAGACCTGTGAAGCCAAGCAAACTGTTGTAAATGTCTTTATATTCATTTCCACTGAAAGAGGAATCTGTGTTTCTCAGTTGGAAAAGGATCATATATGTGGGAGAGATGGCACCCACCAAATGAAAGTGGTTTACAATTAGTTGAAAAATTACTTAAACAAAAACTTCCAATAAAAATTCAAATGAATAAAGAGGACCTATGATACTGATTGAGGTCTTTAAAAAGTAATGTGTATGATGTAAAGCAACTGGAACTCCTAATGTGTTGCTGGTAGAAATGAAAACTGACATAATCATTTTGGAAAAGTTCTGTTTTATTTACTAAGCTAAATATATGTATTGCATATAACGTAGAAGTTCTATTCACAAGTAAGTGTGCTTATGTCCACAAAACAATGTTCATAGAGTATTATTCAAATTTGCTAAAAACTTGAAACTAAATCAAATGTCCATCACTAATAGATTAAATAAATAACATTAAATAAATAACCTGTACTATGGACACATGATGAAATGTTCAATAACAATGGAAAAGAATAAACTACTGTAATAATAATGTGCAGTAAATAGATTCACACACAATAGAGTAAATATGATATAACTCCATTAATATGACATTTTAGAACAGGCAAAATTCGTTTATATTGAAGGCAACCAGGAATGTGGTTGCCTTTGGGCAAGAGTATTAACTGAAAAGTGGCATGAGGGAGTTTGCTGAGAAGTTATAATTGTTTTATATACCGATGTGGGTAAGAATTCATTAGCTGTATACACTTCAGATATGTATGACTTCCTATTTGTAAATTATACATCATTAAAAAAGAAATAAAAAAAGAAATTTACTTGAACCTTGGCAAGACATGTCTTTAGCCAGTTAACATATATAATACATATATAAAATTATATATATGCTATATGTAACACTATATATACTATATGTAATACCATATATACTATAATATTATATATATATACTGTATGTAATAACTATATATAAACATATAATAATATAGCCTTGATTTTCATAAGGGGCTGATAGAAGAAATCTTTAATTTAATAAGGGACATTGAGTAATACACAATTTGGTGCACTTGATTATGTTTTTGCAAAACCCACAAACATTATTTACTTAAATACATGCAAACTTTATATTTCCTTTAATTTTTAATAAAATAAACTGTTTTCATGCATTGTTCATTCATTCACTTATAAGGACTTATCTCTAAGAATTTATTTATGCAGAAAAATATATTTATTTCTTTTAAATTTAGCTATAGAAAAAACAATAATTACAAGTAGTGTTTAAATCTTCTAACTACCTCACATTAAGTGTGTTAATGAATTTCTATTCCTATGTTACGTTTTATTGTCCTACTTTATAGGGCTTGCAGTCTGAATAATAAATGGAAAATATAAACATATTCAGACATTCCTATACCATTCTCTCTCTCTCTCTCTCTCTCTCTCTCTCTCTCTCATTTGCACATAAATATACATATATGCACATGGAAATGGTAAAGAAGAGTGAAAAAGTTTCATCATTAAAAAAATTTAAGATGTATTAATGTCACATGGGTTTGTCCTAAACTTTGAATGCAACTGTTTTCTTAAAAGCCTAAGCAGGTGGATCCAAGATGGTGGGCCAGAGGGAGGCAGTATTCTGTGTCCTGCTGTGACCTGGGTCACAAGAAGTGAGATTACTGCTTCTCTGGGAGATATATTCCTGCTCCCATGCAGGAATCAAGATCCCATGTTCGTGCAGGGCTCCAGGCCTCAGCATCAAAGTAGGTCTCCCAATTATTCCCCCACGCACACTACTGTATCTGAGCAGGACCATTGGCATCAGCAACAGCAAAGAATATTTGGCCATCCTCCTGAGCAGAAATTACCAATGGCCACTCCTACGCAGGACACCCGGCAGCTTCCCACGTGTAGGAACTCCAGCTGCCAGTCCCTTGTGGACCCCCATCTACAAACGTGGGGCTTCCCCCGTCGCCGCCATCTTGGGACTCTGCACTGCGCAGATAGGCCCCTACATGCAGTCGCCTACCTGCACCGCAGAATGTCACACAGGCTCTGAAGACAGCCAACATACACTGCACACCACAGAGCTCCTGTCTGAACTCATTATCCAATACCATTGCCTGGCTTCTCCCACCGGATCCAGATCCAACACCCCACCCCTGAAAGCAGGCACCTCCATCATGGGCCACCTTCATCACCATCTTCAGTGGGGACAACTCCCAGTTTGAAACTCTGGCTGGCCAGGTACACAGTTTCTAACTGCCCCCTCTCCCCAGCAGCCACTATCGCAGCACAGTGACACCCTGGTTACCTTGACCATACTGAGTTAACAACAGATGACCCCACCTATTGGATGAGAAGGGAAGCAGGAAAGTTACTGATCTCCAACCAAATCAATCCCTAACTCTTCCTTCAAGACTTTTTTTTTTTTTCCTATCACTATCTATTCTCCCGCCCTCACATCCCCAACATATGTGAAACCAAGTACTTTGTAGGAGTTAAGATTTTGAGGACTGGGACATCTAAATAGTATATTACAGTTGTGTTGTATATTCTTTTAATTTTTTAATTTTTCTTTCTTTCCACCAATTTCTATTTTAACATTTTTAATTTTTCTTAATATATATATATATATATATATATATGTATGTATTTTTTATATACTCTGCTATCTTTCCACTTACTTGTCTATCCCAAATTACTTCCTCTCCCTTCTCCTGCTACTATTCATCCTCTTAAGATTTCTCTTTCACACTTCCTAAGATATCACAATTCTATATCCTCATCTCCTACATCCTCAGCATATCATCCTACTCCCCACCCCCGGTTCTTTGTCCACCATCAGAAACTGTAAACCTTTTACAAACCTACTGAGTATATTGTAGATAATAATTGAATTCACCATTTCTGTACATTGTGACCAAACTGTAAACATCTTATTAGCAAACATTTGTTTTAAGGGTGTATATTGTTTATATTGAGATCTGATAACATTGTCTTTCACCTCAAAGGAGAGGTATTGGATCTCTACAGGGGCACTATAAGCCTACAGGGTGAAAATGGTAATGCCTAAGAGCCACTGTGTTAGAAGGGAAGACACACAAGCAATAAGAAAGGACAAGGGAATAAAGTGCCCCAAACAAGTCAAGATACCACACTATTAGAATCTATGGCCAGCACAGCAGAATAAATTATAGTGAAGGAGTTCAGGATGTATATAATTAAAATGTTCTGTGAATTAAAGGATAATATAAGAAAGCAAATAGAGACAGCAAAAGATCATTTTGACAAAAAGCTATATAAACAAATACAGGAATCAAAAGATTATTTCAATAGGGAGACAGAGGTTCTGAAAAAAACCCAGAAATCCTTGAAATAAAAGAAACAATAAACCAAATTAAAAGTTCAATTGAAAACATTACCAACAGATTAGACCACTTGGAAGACAGGACTTTAGACAAGGAAGACAAAATATATAATCTTGAAAAAATATAGACCACACAGTAAAAATGGTAAGAAACCATGAGCAGAACACTCAAGAAATATGGGATAGCATAAAAAGACCAAATTTAAGAGTTATTGAGATAGAGGAAGAAATAGAGTTACAAACCAAAGGAGTAAGAAATCTATTCAATGAAATAATATAAGAAAATTTTCCAGACAAGAAGAATGAATTGGAAAACCAAATTAAGAGCTCACAGGATGCTAAATGTACAGAAATCACAACAAATCCACACCACGGCACATTGTAATGAAAATGCCTGACATACAGATTAAGGAGAGAATATTAAAAGACACAAGAGAAAGGAATAAGATTGCATATAGGGGAAAACTAATTAGACTATGTGCAGATTTTTCAACCCAGACCCTGAGAGCTAGAAGATCCTGGAACAACATATATCAAGCTCTGAAAGAAAATAGATGCCAACCAAGAATTTTATAGCCAGAAAAATTAGACTTTAGATGTGATAATGAAATAAAAACCTTCCATGATAATCAAAAGTTAAAAGAATTTACAACTCAAAAGCCTGCACTACAGAACCACCTCAGCAAAATATTCCATGAAGAGGAATTGAAAATCAACAATGAAAATCAGCAAAGAGAGGTATTACACTAATGGAAAAACTAATCAAAGGAGAAACTAAGTCAAGTTAAATACCAAAAATAAACAAAAATGGCTGAGAATACAAATCATGTCTCAATAATAACCCTGAATGTTAATGGCCTAAACTCACTAATCAAAAGACATAGACTGGCAGATTGGATTTTTAAAGAAGACCCAACAATATGCTGGCTCCAAGAGACTTATCTCAGGAAAAGACATCCACAGACTGAAGGTAAAAGGTTGGTAAAAGTCACACCACTCCCATGGACTGTAGAGGCAAGCAGGGGTTTTCAACCACGTATCAAATAAAGTAGAATCCAAGCCAAAGTTAATCCAAAGGGATAAAGAAGGATATTTCCTATTGCTTAAGGGAACCATTCATCAACAAGACATAACAATAATAAATTTATATAAAATAAATGTATTTGCCCCAAACAATGTTCATCAAGCAAAATCTTCTCAGGTTCAAGAGTCAAATAGACCACAACACAATAATTCTGGGTGACTTTAACACACCTTTTTTTTACCACTGGAAAGATCATCCAAACAAAGAAAATATAGAACTCAATAATTCAATCAATAAGTTAGATTTAACTGACATATATAGAATATTTCATCCTTCAACAAGATCTTCACCAGATCTTAAACTATACACAGAGCAATAGTAACAAAAACAGTATGGTATTGGCACCAGAATAGACTGGTAGATCAATGGTGGAGAATAGAGGACCCAGAGACTAACCCACATAATTACAGCTATCTTATATTAGACAAAGGCACCAAAAACATACATTGGAGAAAAGATAGCCTCTTCAACAAATGGTATTGTGAAACTGGAAATCCATAAGCAACAAAATGAATTTAAACTCCTATCGCTCACTATGTACAAAATGCAATTCAAAGTGGATCAAGGACCTGGGAATTAAACCAGAGACCCTGAATCTAATAGAAGAAAAAGTAGGCCCTAATCTCCATATCTGATTAGGCCCCTACTTCCTTAATAAGCCTCATATAGTGTAAGAATTAAAATCAAGAATTAATAAATGGGATAGATTCAAACTAAAAATCTTCTTCTCATCAAAAGAAACAATCAGTGAGGTGAATAGAGAGCCTACATCTTGGGAGCAAATTTTTACCACTTGCACATCAGATAGAGCACTAATTGTTAGGAAATATAAAGAACTCAAAAAGCTAAACACAAAAAAACCAAATAACCCAATCAATAAATTGGCCTAGGAACTGAAAAGACACTTCTCAGAAGGTGATATATAATCAATCAACAAATATATGAAAAAAATGTTCTAACATCTCTAGCAATTAGAGAAATGCAAATCAAAACTACTCTTGAGATTCCATCTCACTGCAGTCAGAATGGCAGTTATTAAGAATACAAAAAACAATAAGTGTTGGCAAGGATGTGGGGGGAAGGACACTCATACATTGCTGGTGGGACTGCAAAATGGTACAGCCAATATGGAAAGCTCTATGGAGATTCCTTGGAAAACTTGGAATGGAATCACATTTTGACCTACCTATACCACTCCTTGATCTACACCCAAAGGACTTAAAAACAGCATACTACAGGGACACAGCCACATCAATGTTTATTGCAGCACAATTCACAATAGCTAAACTGTGGAACCAATCTAGATGCCCTTCAGTGGATAAATATATAAAGAAAATGTGGTATATATACACAATGGAATATGACTCAGCAATAAAAGAGAATAAAATTATGGCATTTAAAGGTAAATGGATGGAGTTGGAGAAGATAATGCTAAGTGAAGTAAGCCAATCCCAAAAAAACAATTGCCGAGTGTTTTTTTTTTTTTTTTTCTGATAAAAGGAGGCTGATTCATAGTGTGATTGGAGGGGGAGCATGGGAGGAATAGATGAACTCTAAATAGGGCAGAAGGGTGGGAGTGAAAGGGAGGAGCAGGAGGTTAGAAATGATGGTGGAATGTGATGGACATCATTACCCTAAGTACATGTAAGAAGACACAATTGGTGTGAATATACTTTGTATACAACCAGAGATATGAAAAATTGTGCTCTATATGTGTAATATGAATTGTAATGCATTCTGCTATCATATATAACAAATTAGAATAAAAACTTTAAAAAAAAGCCTAAGCAAGGTTTTGCATTTTAAAGTCAGCTCCATAGGCCACATTCCCTGCTTAGTAATTTTGTTGTTTATTTTATTTTGGCAAATACCTGTTCTTGATTTTCAGTGGTCTATGTCAAGTAAGTTTCTAGAAAATGTTAAAGCTGGGCAAAACAGAATCAGCCATCATTTGCTAGTTTGATCTAGTTTGATTAATATTTATTAAGTGCACACAAAGAGGCATGAAATTGTATTAGGCTCTATATCCCATACCAAACTCTCATTCTGGCTCTCTTTAGTATATAATTTAGGTTGACATGTCAATGAAATATTGAAAAAGGTAATTATATTCATGACTTTTTTGGAAAAAAATTTCAGTGGGGAAGGAGACTAGATCTCTGGTTAGGGGTGGGGATAAAAGAAATAAATTTATGTTATTTATTTATTTTGATGATACTATTAGTCATTTATTGAACACTTACCATGAGTAAGGAATTCAATGAAGTAAGGTACAATTCAGCTGGTCTGTGGAGCAAGCAATTAACTGAAGCATGGAGAGAATTATTAATTTGAATCAGAGATTATGGGGGAAGGGAGGAGTTGGATGTGGATCATATTGTTATTAAAATTCCTAAGTTTCCAACTCTTAATCTTTTCATTTCTTTCTCATCCAATAGTACCAGATCAATGCAGATAATTATAATTAGATTCTACTACTATTCTGATGACTCTTCCATCTGCTTTGCCAGTTTAATTTTCTCTAGCCTTAAAGTGAAAACTTTAGCAGGGGCATTGAAAGAAGGAGAAAAATTGTGGAAAGAGACCATTAGCTCTATTTAAAACATATTAACTTTGTGGTATGTATCAAGGGAAATTTGGGTGAAGTTCAAGTGAAATGGGAACACAAATGTAACAATCAGTACCAGAATAACAGTGACATCAGCAAGAAAAGTATAGGAAGGACATCCACAAAGCCACTTCCCCAAAAAAGCAAGGAGAACAATGGCAAAAAATTGTCAAAATCTATGTTCTCAGCACTCTGGAAATTAATCAAAAGTTTGTAACAATTGGAGGAACATTTATTTTAAAAATGACTAGATCTTATTAAGAACAGTGAACTTTGGGGCATTTAACTTTTCCTAGTCTCATTCAAGCAGTCCAGCAGACACTGGAAGGAGCAGAATGTGGGTTCCCTTGAAAACATCATTCTCAGAGAATTGTCATTAGCTGGTCTATCTAGTAGTTACCTGAAAATTCCTATTCTCCAGGCTTGTCTTTATTTGACTTGACCCAGACTTCACTCAGTGAAGGCAGTGCAGGCAAATCCCTATAGGTATTTGTGAAAATAATCTGCAGCAATTGTTGAACAATGCAACTGCCTAAGATAGTGATAACAATTGAGGCAAACAAGAACCTGGCCAAAAAAACATGGACGGAATAGTTAGAAAATGAGATGCCCTTAGGAGACATCATATTCTTAGGAATTTGGAAACTTAAGACAAGCATAGGTCTGTGTACATTCTCCAGTCTGTGCTTACATTCAGGAAAGAACTGAGAAGGCCTTCAGCACTCACTTTTACCTAAAAAAGGGATTCTGCACAAGCAGGAAGTGACAGTTTTAAACTTCCTGATCAGTGTTGAAAACATGGACCAAAAGAAATATGGAGTCTCTCTACAAAGGCTGGGAGAATTAATGGTTCTAGGAATTTAAGGAAATCTTAGTTCAATAATTAGCTGACCACTAAATTACTGAGTGGAAATTCTTATGGCCACATGTGACAAAGAATACAGATTTTACAAAATCAATTTATAGAAGTCACTAAGCAAATAATAACAACTATAGCAAGTAGCAGTAGCAACAAATGTTGTGGAAAGGGCAGAATCTGATTTTGACAATTGCCACACTTTATTTAAAGTGTCAATTTTTCAACAAAATAATGATGTAACATAATCTAAGTGTAAGCTAAAGCTATCAAAAGCCTTAGAAGAAATACAGAGGTAAATCTGAGTGACCTCAATTTGGCAATAGTCTTAATAAGACACCAAAAGCATAAGAATCAGAAGAAAAACAGATAACTTGCACTTCTTCAAAATTCAAAACTCTTATGCTCAGGTGACACTATCAAAATCTAAGAATTAGAGGATATATTTACAAGTCATATATCTGATAAGGAATTAGTACAGAAAACATGCAAAGAACTCTTACAACTCAAACAGAAAAAGAAAAATAACCCAATTAAAAATGAGAAAAGAGTTATAATGGATGCTTTTCTAAAGATAAACAAATGGTCCATAAGCATGTGAAAAGGTGACCAGTAGCATTAGTCATTAGGGAAATGCCAGTCTACCTCACAAAGAAATACCACTTCACATCCACTGGAGTGGCTATAATAAAAAAGAAACAAAAAATAACAAGTGTTGGTGAGGATGCAGAGAAACCAGCATCATAAGTACCATTGGTAGGAGTATAAAATGGTGCAGGATATTTGGCAAATGGTTTGACAATTCCTTAAAAAGTTAAATATTGAGTTAGCATGTAACCCAGCAGCTCAGCCCCTGGGTACATATGCACAATAGGTGAAAACACTTCTATGCAAAAACTTCTATATGTATTTTCATAGAAGCATTATTCATAATAGCTGAAAGGTGAAAACAATTGAAAATCCATCAACTGATGAAAGGATAAAATACAGTATAACCATACCATGAAATACTTCATCCATAAAAAGAATGAAATTCTAATTCATGTTACAACACAGATATATCTTGAAAGCACTACACTAAGTGAAGAAACCAGACAAAAGATACCAGATATTGCATGATTCCATTTATATGAAGAGTTCAAAATAAGCAAAAACATAAAGACAAAAATAGATTAGTGATTCCCAAAGGCTGCAGGGAAGGAAGAATGGAGATTGACTGCAAAATGACTATGGAATGGAGTTTTTGGAGAGGGAAAGGGCTGATGAAAATATTCTGAAAGTAGAATGTGGTGGTGGTGCATAATTCTGTGAATATACTAAATGCTTATTTTTAGTGCTTATTTTTAAAGGAGGAATTTATCATATGTAATTACATCTCAATAGAAAAATGCAAAAATATAAGAGATTGGCATAGGTAGGCAAGTGAAAACATGTAGAGGGAAAAGAGAAGAACAAGGGAAGAAAACACTTCACTAGGAAAGCTGTAGGAACCGAAGCTGAAAATGGAGAAGCAAAAGGAAAAATCCAAGTGATACAAGGGAAACAGAAGTTGTCACCAGGGGAAGCAAATCAAAGGGAGAGTTTTGATAGGGAGGCTAGAACTTCAGAGTGGAGGAAGAAAAAGTCAGCTGAAAAAGGCATTTAATTTCACAATTATGAAGTCCCTGGGAAATATCAAGAGAATTATTTCAGTGAAGTGATGAGAGTCTTGGGAGTGAGCGAGGATGAGAAGTTGTAGTTGTGTAGTTACTTCACTATTTCAAGCACTTTGTTAACAAAGAAAATATATAAAATAGAATTAGATCTCAAAGGGCTGCCGATGGCATAAAAACATTATTAAGCATAAAGGAGAATTCATCATATGGGGAAATAGGAATGGGAAGAGATGGAATGAATTATCAGAAGTGGCACAAGAGAGTGGGAATAAGCTTTCAACTTCATGAACTTAATAAAAAGAAGGATTGGGTCCTTTTCAAATGTAAGAAAGATGGGTTGAGGTTAGTGGCATTAGAAAACCAAGGGAAGGTTTTTTTTCAGTGTTTTCCAAAGTGTTATCCACAGACCCACTTGTATCAGAATTAATAAGAGTGCACATTGGAAAGGCCGATTTCTGAGGTGCATTATGATCTCCCAAATCAGTATGGCTGCCACTAGGAAATCTGCATTATAGTTTGGGCATCTGAGAAAATAGATATTTAATTGAAGGATGAATCAAAGGATTGTCAAGAAGGTTTAGATGAGGCCAGGAATGTGTAGTGCATTACTGGAAGGGCATGTAATAGCTTGCTGGGGCTCAGCCACTTAGTTTCTAAATCCTTAGCTTCTATATCTGGGACAAGGCAAAAGAATTTATATTTCTAGCAAGTTCTTAGGTGATGCTGATGTACTAGTCGAGGATGCATACTTGAAGAACCACTACTAGACATGATCCACTCATCCATGTGCTGAATAGCCCATAATGGGGACAGCAGAAAATACAGATAGGACTAAGGAGAGACTCTGTGGATATAATGGAAGAATCAGGGGACAGAAGGCATTGTTGAACAAGGCCCCACATTGGAAGATAGGAAGAAAAAGAGAAAGAGTACTAAGGACCTCTGAAAAGACTACAAGGTTAGTGGGATGGCAGATACTATGAAAAGGAAAGTTAAGGGTCAAAAGTGAAAGAGTTCTATGTTTTTGTCTGGAGTTGAAAGTCTCAGAGATGGTTCACAAATAATAGCAAGTTTCACGAGAGTGTGTGCTAATGGTTCATGATGAAATTAGCAGAGAGACACAGGGTGTCACAATGGAAAAGTTCAAGATTGTGAAGCCAGGCTGTAGGATTATCATGAAAATGGATGGTGAAGTCATCAGGAATAATAACAAGGGAGGGACTCTGTCTGGTGCTGGAAAGACCAAGAAAATTAAGCAAATATCCTGTAGGCTTAGAGACACTAAACAGTCTTCTAAGTTCCTTCTAGGTAGAAGATAGCAGAGCTGAAATAGGAAGTCAGTTTCTTTTGACTCCGAAGTCCATGCTTCAGCCATTGCACAGTGATGTTTACTTAAAGCATGCAAATGTACTGGTTTCAAAGGAAGCTATATAGAATTTGTTTCAGTTTTGAAGGTGTTTTTATGACTAGATTATATATCTATGCAGTAAATGAATGTGATACAATAGTCTCTTCTTCCTAGAATGAAATTGCAAAATGAAGTCATCCTTTTCAGGTAGATTAAGGAAAACTGCTCTAGTAAACAATGCTGAAGATGACTTTTCCTCTCCTTCCAGCTTCTTTTTTATGTATAAATGCTTTTGAGTGTACTTTTTCTGTGTGCAGGGAAAAAAATCAGAAGAGATAATTTAAGCATATAATGAATCAAGAAGAAACACAAATGGCCAATAAACATATGAAAAGATGTTCAATCTCACAAGTAATCAGGGAAATGTAAATTAAAACTACAATGAGAGAGCATCTTTTACTCATCAGACTAACCATAATTAAAAAGCATGACAATCACCAGGATAGAGGACAAGAATGGATAAACAGATAATCTCATACCATCTTTATGGGTATGTCAACTGGAACAGCCACTTGAGAAAGTGAAAAAGGTGTCAACTCTACAACCTACCATTTCCACTTTGGGGTATACATCCTGGAGACACATTTGACTATGTATACAAGAGGACAGACAAATTGATGTTTATAAGAGAATTATCAGATATGGCAAAAAAATGAACAACCCAAATTCCCATCTATAAAGAAATGGATAAGATATGGTATCCTCACAAATAGATTGCTACCCTGACAAATGACAGGACCAGAGCTAAATGAATGGGTAAGGCTAGATCTAAAATACTTATTAATAAATCAAAAGTATAGAGCAAAATTAATAGGACAATTCCATATATATGTATGTGTGTGTACACACACACACATATATATATATATATATGTTTCTATTGATATATGTAAAAATATTTAAAAGAATAACTATCATGCCAGGCATGGTGGCACACTCCTGTAATCCCCAGAGGCTCAGGAGGCTGATGCAGAAGGATTGCAAGTTAAAGCCAGCCTCAGCAACAGCAAGGCGCTAAGCAATTCAGTAAGAATTGTCTCTAAATAAAATACAAAATAGGATTGGGGATGTAGTCCAGTGGTCGAGTGCCCCTGAGTTCAATATTCAGTACCAAAAAAAAAAAAAATGACTGTCAAAGTCATTCTGGTAGTAGTCTCTGGGGAAGAGGAAAAGAACAGTGGACTGGGGATATATTCAAAAGGAATTTTTACATCTTCCTGTTTTCTGAAAATAAAGGATGCACATGTAACTGTGTTTTTTTAAAACCACACATATAGAAAGGCTAGAAGAAAACAATAACATTTTGTTGCATATTATTCTTTTGAAAAGTAGAACTTGCTTTAAAAAGTTCAGTTTCTTAGCATTAGTTCAGAAACATAGTTGGTATATCTGTCTCAAGGGAAGAGGAAAATAAAGCAGTGAAGTTGTCAGACAATATACTGGATGTTAAGGTCCAATGATTGTTCTAGTCTTGTTCATAGTTGCATGGAATCTCAAGCTAAATATGTATATACCTTCTTTTGTGAAAATCCCAATGGAATTTGTGGAAAGAAATTCCACCACAAGATTTGATGTTTAAGAAAATAACTACTAAATAGTGAAATGAGAAGCAACTAGCTGCTCCAATAAAGAGCAGACAAAAGAACTTCTCCCTGAAGAGAACAAAAGCACAGATGATAATAGACAGAATATTTAGGTGACTTTTACTTCACAGAATCCATCTTCCAGCTGGGCAGCTTTTTCTAACACACACTGTTCTTGTCACCATTCTTGGAATAACTCTTGGGTCTCGGTCTGAGGCTCTGTCTGTGACTATAAACAACTCTTCCTCTACAGTTACCACAGTCACAGAATAATGACACTGCATTAGAGACATGAATCATGACATGAATACTTTTTATTATGATAAAATAAATCACTAGTTGTCTTTTTCTACAGGCATAGGCAGAATATACATTGTATTTTCTGTTTTTTTATTATGCACTAGAACTGAGAACATCATTTGGTGAATAATGTGTATTTTAAAATGTCTTGATACATACAATAAAAGAGATGATATGTGATCTTGCAGATCTTTGGGCTAAGCATAGGTGACTCCTTTCCTTCCTTTCCTACAGAAGAAAAGAAAGAATCTTCACATCCCCCAATACAATAGATAAGGAAATAGAATAGCAAGGTAGAAAAAGAAAAATGGTAGGGAAGGGAGAGAGTGAAGCTAAAGACATAATAGTCTATGTAACTGTATTGCCATATATTGAATTAAAGAAGAAAATTAGAATTGTACCACCAGCATCTGTTTAGTTTTGGGTGGTTTACACAATCTTGTACTCATAGGAGGAATATTGACTACTCACATCAATTGGGATAAGCTAGGTTGTACTACAATGTAAACCTATCCCCCAGTTCCCCTAGCCTAAATATTGATTTCTCACCTTAGTGACAATTCTAGAATGTTGGCTTGGGGCTACACTCTGTGTTACCATCATCTTCACTTTGAGTCTCAGAGTGATAGAACAACTACAATTGGACAGAGTATTGCCAGTCATCACCGTGTAAAGAAGAAAGAGCCTTGGATAGACTCCTAAAGCTTCTGCCACAAGTGATTCACATAATTGTTTGCTAACAATTCATTGGTCAAGGCAAGTCACATGGCTAAGCCTGACAACACAACAGGAGATATATTAGAGCGATATTGCTCCTACAGCTCCCAGCTTGCTGAACTGGCTCCAGTGAATTTTATCCTTATTAAAATGCCCAGGTACCAGGAGACCATCTTCCAGTAAGGAGAGGAAAAATGTGGGGTTAAAATGAGCATGACCTAAGTGATTTAGACAGTGAAAGTCTCTTTTTGGTGATATGGAAGTATCACAGAAGTCCATCAATGTATAGGCACAAGTGTATTATCTACAAAGGCATAATTTTGCAGGAAAATATATGGGAAGTGCTAATAAGAGTGGAGAAATCTAAAGGGCTCCTTCTATCCAAGGATAGACCAAAGAATCCCCCAAAGTACCTCTGACCCTTCCCACTACCAAGGAAAATACAGAATTATAGGTTGTTTAGACAGAAAGGGATTTCTAAGCCTGAAACTCTCATAGTGCTTGAAGAAACTGAGTCACAGAAGTGAAGTAAATAACATAATTACATAATGGAGGCAATACAAATCCTTGTACGGATCCAACCACTTGAAAGTTCTATCCAACCTAAATCCCCTCAGGGACCACCCGACTTCATCTCAAAGCATCTTTGTGTTTAAAATCATCATACTTTCTGTTCTATTCAGGAAAAGAACACATTCTTCTTCCTTCGAGAGTCTTCACAGTCTCAATTCCCACTTCTCACAGCTTTTCTCTGGCATCATCCATCTCTCCTTAGATTCTATTTCTCTTTTCTTTCATTTTCAGATCTTGTCAATCATTGGTCCCCAGTTAGTCCACATATAATTTACAAAAAGTCTTCTGATGGTAGTCTTATAAAAAGAGAGTCTGGAAGTCCCACCACCAAGTTTCTAGTATTAACTTCATTCCTGTCCTTCCCAAGTCCTACCTTCTACCCTGAGGACTTCCACAATATCGCTCTAATATTTCTCTTTAAATTTATTATTTTACTTTTATTTTCTTTTGCTTAAGTTGGTCAGAACTGGTTTCTGCTTCTTGAAAACAGGAACTCTGTTTAAATATCCTCCCTTCTATCCACAAGCAGTGGATATAACCTAAATCCAAATTCCTAAGCAAATTTACAAAGCCTTTCAACTTCTTTCTCACCACATTAGTAATCGTATCAATATTTCATGTGTCTCAACTTGTGTTGCTTAGAAAACAGAGCCTGAGGCAAAAGTGTACATGCTAGCACTTTTAGGGGATGCAAAATCCAAGGTGATCAGTTGTAAAGAAAAGGAGGAATAATTCAAGGAAAGAGAGGGGAGAAAAGGTAAAGGAAGTATTACCAAGCAAGTCATAGCTTTGTGACAAAAGCAGTCAGTTGTTCAGTTTTGCTGGATATGTTCAGAGCAGCCTTTTGAAGCCCGCATGTTTAAACAGTCCAACCTAGAGAGATGTCAGACTGTGAATTCATCAGCCGATTCCCTCCTGTCTTCTAACTCCATTTTTTAAGATCCATACCATAGGGAAGATCCTCCCATTTCTGGGTTGAGTCACCTGGCCCTTTCAGCAACAGTTGTAGGAGTCAGATCTCATGCATAACTGGCCAAAGTCATGTTTAAATCTAAACTGGTGGGAGACTTCATAGACACTGACACCTGGTGACAAGGGTCTCCCATGGCATCCATAAACACAGAGTGACTAGAGCAGAAAAAGTGGTCCTAGAGATTGATGAAGCTGAAAGAATCTAAACTGGCACATAAGAGTTGCCTGTTATAACATATAGGATCCATGTCTATGAAAGAAATTTAAAGCAAATCCTATTGGGTGCAGATCTCCAGCTAGGCACCCTCATGCTTCTTCTCATATGGGCATAGTCATTTGACATTGACCACAGTTGACAGATGCAGGTGGTCACTGCTTTTTTTATTTTGCAGTGCTGGGTATGGAACCCAGGGCCACATGTGTGCTAAGCAAGTGATCTACCACTGAGCCACATCCCCAGCCCTGGTTCATTACTCTTAAACTACAATTTTTACCAAACATAATGTGATTTTTTTAATACTTTGATCAAAAATGCATATTTGACAAATACTTTTTAGATTTCTAAACCCACACTCTTCATCCTTCGAAGAAGTTGGACTTTGCAACAATTTGAACCAAAAAATAAGCAAATAAGTTCTTCAAAGCATTGGTGAGGAGAAATAGCGACACTCAAGAGTAGTCATTTTCAACTGGGAAATGATTAGGTCTTAGGAAAGAATACATTATTTTAAATTGCTTAAAAATTTAAATTTATATATAATTTATTATAATTTAGTATTTCCCAAGAAAAACAGCAATGTATTATCTAAATTAAGAAAGTCAGGTACAGGTATAAAGACACGAATTGGTGTGAATATACTTTGTAAACAACCAGAGATATGAAAAATTGTGCTCTATATGTGTAATCAGGATTGTAATGCATTCTGCTGTCATATATAAATAAAAAATGATAATGAATTTTAAAAAAAGAAAGGGCTCTGGAAGCCAGGTAAAGTCAATGTGTTTTATTCAATGTTTCTCAATGTTTGCTTTCAAATTTATTTTTCAAATGATTTCATTACATTACTTGCATTACTCAATTCTTGGGTTCCCATGAGATCGCACACCTTCTGACTTAGAATATTCTTGGTATCTAATCCACACCCTGCCCAATGAGGAAAAATGACATGGTCACACAGCTGGTACTAAAAACCCCAAATTATGTCCCCTCCTGATCCCGTTCACTGAGAGCTCTAGGAACTCAAAACAAAATGCCTAAAGCAGTCCAACTGGTGTGCAGGAGAGGGGAGAAGTTGTACCAAATGGCCAGATGGCCCCATTTATGGGAGGTTTGGTGACTGGAGTATGAGCACCTTTCTTCTAGCTTCAACAATGTTGCTGCCTTTTATGGCCAACCTGAAACTACTATGTTCCTTCTCCTCTCTACCCCAGAAAGAAGGTCTAGGACAGAAGATTGAGACAGAAAACTGACTACAGCTGCCATCCTGAGACAACTCTGTCCAAACCCTCTTTTAAAGGTAAGTGGAATTGAGCCCAAAGTAGTTCATCTCCACATCTCCAGGCTCTCAGCTTTTATAGTTAGTAGCTCTTGGGGTTAAGAGTAGAATCGTTGGTAATGAATATATCAAACTACCTGGGATGTGTCTTGGCCAAAGCTAGGTTTTAAATGTGTCCTCATGCCAGCAATTTGTGCTTGAACATTCTCAAAAGATATTTTCTTGTACAACACAGAGAAGTTGTACCTTCTGACTTCTGACCACATCAGTTTAATGTCATAGGGTGAGGTGAAGAGAGGAACAAGGACATGAAGGCTAGAAAAGAAATTGCCAGTTCTCTTAAACACATCACAGGTTTTTCCAAGTCTCACTCTCCTTTTGCTCACTCCAAATGTCTTGAGAGCAAGCTCTAAGTAAGAAATGCCAAGATACTGTTCTGTTTTAGATAAAGACAACAACAACAACAATAATTATAGACACTCAGGAATAATTTCCCAAACCTTGAGAAAAGAATGCATTTGTATCAGATACTTTTACATAAATTGTTTCTAATCCTCTCATTAATCAAATGGAGAGGAAATATTATCAATTTCATTTAGGGATGAGCTAACAGAGACTCAGGAATTTTAAGATCATTCATAAGTGCCAGTTCATGAGTTTCCATGGGTCCCTGGTGCTAAAGATACATTTCTTCCAGGATAAAAACTGACAGTGACTTTTCTAGTAAAAGAAAGAACAATGATGATGATACATAGATCTCACTGTTACATATAACTACAACCCCTTCATAATTTCAATTTTATGCATATTGGTCTCCAACCCCTACTTCTATCTTTCCAGTTCACTTCCTTGAGTACCTTGAGTCCCATAATTCTCCAATCCCACTGAGATATACACTTCACTAAGCCTATATTTTTTACCATCTCTGACCCCATGAACATCATTATCTCCCTTGATATCCAGTTTTTTAAAAAATGAACAATCATAATAAACACTATATAAAAACTCCCTTTCTCCTCTCCCAAATTATAATCCAGATATGGCAAAACCCCAACCATAGTTAAATTGAGCTTTCCACCTTGTTAATATGGGACTCTGTTTCTGTATCTGAATTTGGCTGGAATAAATATGCATCCATGCTGACTGGCCTTGATATTTATGATTTGACCCCAGAAGGGTCCTTAATACTATCTGATAACCACATTGTCTTTCTCTAGTCCTTTCTCCTTATGGCTCTTTTATAGGAATATTTTCTGAATTTTCCACTATTTTCAACATGTGACACTTTTTTTCCCATTGGTCTCAACTGATCTTGATTATTGTTTCATTGATTAAGTAGAAGAAATCAATAGAGAACTTCAATAAGTTGCCACCAACACATTTACCTTCCTATCAGCATTTATACCACATGCTCAATAGTTTCTACTGCTATTAAGGATGCACTGTTTCTGACTTCAGCTAAAACCAAAGCTTCAACTTGTGAGCTGGGTCCTGCATCCTCTTACTTTGTTCCATTTCCTCAAAGATTCTCCCCTCTGTGTTGTATCATCACTTTCAGTAACTTTACAGATCTTTTCCATAAACACATAAACATGTTGCTGTTACTCACATGTTCTTTTATTTTAAAAAATCCCCTCTTGACCCTACTTACCTTCTCATCTATTACCCCATTTTAACTCTCATTCTTTTTCTCTTGTTTTATCTTAAAGGACTTTCCTACCAGACTTTCATATCCACTGCTGCACAGAAAAATGTTCTCATGATCACTAATGATTTTCACACTATGAAAAATTTTTAGTCTTTATCTTACTTAAACTATATGTAGGGCAAAGATGATCACTGTCTCATCATCAAAATAACTTCTTTGCTCAGAATATCATATACCCCAAATTTTTCCTGTAACTCACTACTGCTTCTCCCATTTTTATGTATTTTTTGCTTCCTTCCTGCCCCAATGCAATATCTTGAAAGATGATCTTCTTAATGAGTTTGTTGCATTATGGTTAAAAATGTTGGAAAACAAAACACTGGTACCATGCCTTAGTTACGTTTGGCTGAATCTGATGATATAACTCAAGAAAGAAATGATCCCTAGAAAAGAGCTATCTTCTTTGAAGCAAAAACAAGAAGGTATAGAAAGAGTTTTAAAAAATTCAGGGACTTGGAGGGTTGGAAGATGAAAATAGTTTTACCATCAAATATGGAACATAAAACTGAGAAAACCTTTGAACCTCAAGTCCTTTAAAACTCAACCTTGAGGCAAGGACCACATAAAAATGATGTTGTCATGCCCTTTGTGAAAGCCATTGGTGTTGTGGGATCATTTGTTATTATAGCATAACCTATCCTGACAGACCCTCCAAACCTGCTCATGTAGTCTTCCTAATCTTGGTTAGGGGTAATTCCATCATTGCCATTACTCAAGTCAAAATTACTGGAGTCATTTTGGATATTTCTTTTTCATTCATACACTCAACAAAATGGGCAAACCTCAGTGTCTCTGTCCTAAAACATATCCAGAATCTATCTACTACATCTGACCATCTCTACTCCTTCACCCTGATCTAAGCCAGTTTTGAGGTATGTAATATAATGATCTCTCCCCAATTATATCCACACCCCAAGCCATTAGACCTATGAAAGTATTACCCTTCCCCACTGAGTCAAAGATGTGACAAAAGAAGGGTCAGAGAGATGGCAGCATGAGAAAGATTCAAAACCTTGTTGCTGGTTCTGAGATATAAGGGGCTAATGCAAGGGCTGGAGAATGGCCTTTAGAAATTGGGTATAGCCCTTAGTTTACAGGCACCTCATTACTATAGTGAAAAAGAGCTTAATTTCTGATAACAACTTCAATAAGCAGGGTATTAATTAGTCCTTAGAGTTTCTTAAAAGAAACAAACCCCACCAACACCTTAATTTTTGACAGGTCATATATGTCCTATCAAATTGCTAACATATAAAATAATGAATTTGTGAAAAAATAATGAATTTGAATTGTTTTGAGCCACTAAGTTTATGGAAATTCATCAGAGCAGCAATAAGAAACTAATAAAGGCATTATTTATTTTTGGATTATTACAAAAGGCTTTTAAGTTAACCTGCTTCTATTTTTGAGCCCCTACAATGTATTCTCAATGCAGAAGTCAGAGTGGACTTTTTATAGCATGTCAGGTAATATCTTTCTGTGCTCAAAATATTAGATGACTTCTCTGGTTATTCATAAAAAAAACACCAAAGTCATTATAATCTGGTCCCTGGTTTCAACTATGGACCATCTATTAGTCTCAATCTTGCTTACTCTGCTCCACTCACACTGTCTTCCTTAATGTTCCCTGAATATTCAGACATTTGTCCCCACTAAATACATTTGTACCATCTACTCTTTGTGCCTGAAATCATCTAGATATACACACTCCTAGATATACACATGGCTCTTGTCTCCTTCATATTTTGCTCAAATATTAATTTCTCAGGCTTTCCCTGATTATCCTATTTAAAACTGCAACACCTGTTCTGTAGTTGCTTTTGTTTTTTCTCAATAGTAATTGTTTTCAAACACATTGTTTTTCTTATTTTATTTATTTTTGTCTCTTTAGTAGAATTTGAGCCCTGTGGATGAAGGGATACTCAAGTGCTTTGTTTACTAATGTATCCCCAATACCTTAAATAGAGTCTGTCACCTGGTAGGCACTCAGTTAATATTTACTGGATAAATAAACATGTGAGTGAGTAAATAAATAGTGAATAAATGAGTGGATGGAAAAAAAACTAGGAACCTCTGGAGGATCAGGGTAATCAGTGGCATAAGGCTGGTAGACTCAGACAACTCATTCCTGGGAGCTTCTAGTCTCTGTTCAAAACCATATTTACAGATATACCCTTTAGATTATCTTAGTTATTTCTAATATTTCCATTTATATTTCTCCAGTGGAAAAAGGTTCTGATGAATTATTTCCAAACCCCATTTGTTTTAAGCAACGTCTGTTATCATCAAATCTTTGAATAAAGGAGAAAATTATATCATGGTGATGTAAGATCACTAAGATGGAATGCTTAAGGATATATTCAGACCAAAGTTGGGATACTGTTTCTCCACTTACTCGTTAGACTTTAGGCAAGGTATTTAGTCTCTGTTAACCTCAGTTTCATCATATGCATTATGTGATGATTAATACTGAATTCACTGGGTTGTTGAGGATACAGTCAATTAACACATGAAAGGCATCTAAAGGAGTCCCTCCAAGAGCAAGTATTCAATATATGGTAATTATTATTTTTCTATAATAATAAGCATGTTTTCTATATTTTACCATCTCACTCTGAACTTTACCTTACATGCTAATTATGTTCTATCTTTGATACAAACACATGCCTCTTTTTGCCACCATTATGCTCACCCATCCCCTACCCCTAAAGTAAAGCTGCAGGTTATTTCCCTTGGAAGTATAGGGTCAGAACTAGGTCTGAAAGGCTTCTATAAATTTCATAAAGAAATCATGATTGAAGATGATCATAGAGAGACAGATGAGAGGATTGGGAGGTGCAATTTCCTGGTCTAAATTCCATTTCTATATTTCTATCTCTTTCTTTTTTTACTCTCCGTTCTACATACGTTTATAGGATACAAGGTGGGCAGAAATCCCACACAAAGAGATCCTTCACTACCCAGGATTATGGGAAGAGATGACACAGAGAATGATAGAGACAAAGACCCCTCCCCCCACACACATGCACCATACACACACAAAATCAACTGGGACAATTCTTTCATTCCAGGAGTGAATCAATTTCACAACCAGTCAAGGAAGAATCAGGATTCAAACCCAGATCTCAGACACTCCCAGCATACCAGATAAGAAGAGACCACATTCATTTTTATATATCCCAAGCTATATTAATTATCTTACCATCCACTTGTTCTTTTTTTCCTATTACTGGGATACAGTAAAGAAACAAGTCAAGGCATAGAAATGAAAGAAAGTGGCAAATATTTTCTCAGAAAAGAACTTTAATAAGCCACTTTTCACAGCCCAAGATACTGCAATATCCCCTCTGAATTAAGCCCCAGCTGTTGTGCCAGACAGACTCCAACTTCAAAAAACGGGAGGCTTAAATTTATTTTTTTTCTGACTCACTAGAATTTCCCCCTTATTAAAATTTTCTCTTTAGTATCTGAAGGATAAAATGAATGATGAAGTACAATGTGACAGAATTGCTTAGACAATTAAAAAAATATCTTCCATAGTGTTGGAAGCAGTAGTCACTAGAGTATGAAGGACAAGATTCATACACACACACACACAAACACACACACAAACACACACACACAAATACACACACATATACATTAAGTCAAAACAGAAAGGTCTCTATAATATTTTTGAATGCAGCCATAGCTTTAAAGTTTTCAGCAAAGTTTCAACAGAACCTGGAGAGTTTGAAGGCAAAGTTGCACCTTCAGTAGAATTGACAATTGAACTTGAGGGGCTGACACCTGAATGTCTGTTGATTCATGAAAATGGTCATAATCCCAGTTCTGTTAAGGTAAATATTTCCAAAATCACCATCAGAGAGTGCTGCAGAGGCCTTCCATCAGTAGAAAAAGCTGTTATTTTCACTTCCACTTTCTCCAAGAGAGCAATATTTTTTCAAAGAGACAGTCTTTTCAGAATCTAGGTAAAGCAGTTTTGTAACTCCATTTTGTAACCTTGTTTTGTAACTCTGTGTTTGATGGAGTAAGAAATTAGGATATTACAAGGTAGTATTTTTATAAATTGACTTCAATTTATTGAAATAACTAGCTGATCATGGGTTGTAACTGCTCTGTTTACAAATTACAGTGTGTTAAAAAACACACTGTAATTCATTCCAAATGAATTCACTTTTCAGGACATAAAGGCCTGGTAAACCATGCTAAGGGGCATTGAATTCATCCCATTAGCAACAGAGAGTCATCAAATATTTTTGAAAAATAAAGTCTCCAGATCACTTTTGAAGCTTTGTAAACATGGGATTAGAATATTAATGCAAAAGTTTGAACAGGAGATGATGGATGACAAGGTAGTATCAATTTTTTTAATAAAGTAAAGATTTGAGAGTCAATTTTGAAGCAGAATTGAGAGGACTTGCTAACTGATTAAATGAGAGATCATTCAATATATGATGCTATCAACTGCAATAATAATATGGAGTCTATTTCATCCAAGAAGCATTATTTATTCATACACACACACACACACACACACACACACACACACACACACACACAGTTTTCTTTTGAGTAAGAGAAATATGAGGCAAGAGTCAAAAGATCATCCACGTGATCTAATCTGTTGGTAATGTTTTAATTTAGTTTATTATTTTCTTCATTTCAAGGATTTCTGGTTGTTGTTGTTTTCAGAATCTCTATCTCCTTATTGAAGTAATCCTTTGCTTCCTGTATTTGCCTATGTAGTTCTTTATCCAACTGGAGGAGACCTTCAGTACTTCCCTTTTGGGTAGGACCACTGTGAAAAGATGAATAGAATCCGTGACCCAAAGTCTTAATAGAAGGGAATGATGCACGTTTCCTTAATGTATAAATGCTTGAAAATATTTCACAGTAGGAAAGATGAAGCAAACTGTGGAACTGAAAAAAAAATATTTATCATATAGCTGAAGAGCACATTTGTTTTCAAAGAGAGAACTAGCATTTTATGAGTCTCCATAGAACTCTGATTTGGTGGTTGTTTGGTTAAGAAATGAATGTATTGAGCATCAGCCATGTACTAAGTGCTGAAGATATGAAAAATAAGTAAAAAGTAAGAAAAGACCTCTTATTCTTAAAGAGTGTATAGTCCCAATATAGCAGAATGATGTGTCCAGCTGGCCCTTGGAATTTGTTCAATCAGGATAGCTCTCTACATACTAGGTCAAGGTTGATGGTTTCCTCTGAGTTGTAAAATCACTTTTGCATATCTTTTCATTGCATTTACCACACTTATTTAAGACGATCTGTTAATTTGTTCATATACTCTAAAGGATTATGGGGTCCTAAGGTGCTAGTACCATGTCTTGTTCATCTTTGCATTCCCAGAACCTTGGACAATGCTTGTGACATACTGGGAGCTCCATAAATGAACAAATATTGACTTTTATTCTTTAGATGGATCCCTGACTTCTTATTCTAGAGTCAGAAGGAACGAGAACATCTTTTAGTATCTCTGGAGATATTTGACACTCACTCAGATTTCCATTATTGAAGTTTAGGGATACTGGAGATTGAAAATTTGTTCTGGCTTATTCTTCCAGTATTTTAAGCACATTGATAACTCTTCTCTTAAGAATAGTATAGAGCAAAAGAGCATGGAACTTGAAATCTGAAGACATGAATGAAATGCCAGCTCCACGATTTATTATCTGATAATGACAGCTAACAGATTTGTCATCTGAGAAAAACAGGAGAGGAAAAATTCTGTCTTCATAGGATTATCCTGAGGATCAAATTAGGTAATACATTTCTTAAACTGTAAAGCAATATGGAAATACTTGTTACATATCATTGATTTCCTGAGATGTATACCAAGAAAAACACATAATTCTTTTCCTTGACTTTTAAAACTCCCTTCTAATTTGATACATATGTAGAACTGGGGAAGCTCTTGAGGCTTTCAATTATGAAATAGGGCAAAATAATATTTAATAATCCCAAATACTTTATAAAAGACCATATTGTTGAATGATAAAAGTGTCATAAGTTTTCAGGATTTATATTAGAAAAAATTACAAGTTCTTGAATTTGGTTGTCTTTTGGGTAGAGAGAATTTTATAACTCAGTTGACAAGGAATAACTTTGAGTGGGGATAAAAATCTTAATATTGTTTTGAAAACACAGATCATCTAATTATTATGTAACTCTTTATATTCTTTTTCAAAAACTGTGGCAAAGAAAATTTCATAGTCAACACCTTCTGCAAATATGCATTTGAGGTGAAAAGAACAAATACATTTTGAAAAGAAAAATAACCATATTTAGAGAATTAGACTGACTTGTTGACTCAGACACTTGGCAGAGTGAAAAATCAAACCCTTCAACTTTATGGCTGATTCTATCTGCTTTTACCCAGTTCATTTTCTCTTAGGCTCTAAAATGCCAATTAAAAGTGTTTTGTTACCCGATGACAGTTATAGATGCTAAACTTCTAAGGTTTTAACTCCATAAACACAGAAATCAGGATTGATTCTGTTTACAGCTTGTATTCTAAATAAATACTTTCATTAATGTCTTCCCTAAGGTGGTAAACAACTCAATTTAAAACACACACATACACAAACACACACAGACACACATACCTTCTATAGTAGACTATACTCTGCCGAAGGGAAAGAATAATGGCAAAGGTAGAGAATACTAAATTGTACCCCAACTGTGATATTATTTGCAATGGCACTCAATGATTTTAAAAAATAATCATGTGTTCAGTTATAATTAATAATTTAGTTCATATAATTAATGAGTTTCTCAATAAAGTATTTGTCTTCACTGAGTAAATATTCAAAGTGTACCAGTTCTTGGCCAGTCAAGATGCTAGGAGCTAATAAGCAAAAGAAGACATGTTCTTTGCTCTTGTGAAATGGAATTTCCCATTCAAATAAGGAGGTAAACAGTAATCAATGGATCACAGTGAAGAATATATAATTTCAAACAGAGAAAAGTATTATACAAAAGGAGGGTATCGTCCTATTAGGTTAATTAATAAGAAAACTGTATAGGCTGGGAGAGCAGAGAGAATGTTCTTTCTTTCTTAGGGCAATATGTGGCCTAAGAAGAAGGAAGGGTAAGAGCTCATTAAGTGGAAGAGGGCTACAAACCCAGATCAAGGGGACAGTATGTGCAAAGATCTATGATTAGAGGGAGAATGATTTGTTTGAGAACCTTAAAGAAGTCTACTTTGGTTGAGGAACAAAGAATAAGAGTTTGTGAGGGACACTGATGAGAGATATTGCTGTAATACTTTCACACGTATAGGCTTGTCAAACATATTGGTCTTTAACATCTTAAGGAAAGAGGAGTATTTTGTTTATGTACTTAGAAAATGTTTAGAGTATTTACCTTTGTAGTGCACCCTTCTAGGTGCTGAGATAGAGCAATGGATAAAAAAAATATTAAAAACATAATCACATTTGTGTTTACCCTTGCTGCAGTGTGAACCAGGGGGCTCAACATTGATCTCTGAGACTGGTTTTTGAGTTTCCACAGCAGTTAACATAAACCATTATAGTGTTTTGATATAAAGCAATAGTAGTGGTGATAAAATGAAGAGCAATATAGCTATGAGATGTTAACAGGAGATAAATAAGATGGACTTACAAAAAGGGAGGTTATCATTTCTATTTTTGTGTTTCTTCCTTGAGACACTGTGTTGATGAGGGTGACATTCACTAAAATAGGAAAGTCTGGAAGAGGGATATGTTGTTTTTTTTTCTTTGTAGGAAAATGGTAAGGAGTGGCTAAAAGTTCAATTTCATATATTTAGTCTTGGAAAATTTGACCTTCAGGTAATATTTAAGTGGAAATATTGAGTACATAGTTATACATACAACTCAGGAACTCAAAGAAGAATTCTTGGCTAACAAAATTTGAGTGTCATCTGATTAGGAACACAACTTGAAATCATCAACCTATAAATTTCATGACACAAGGGTCTGTGTCTATAATGGGAATTTTAGGATAGTGTAACTGTCACATATGAGGTGTTCAATTAATAAGTATGTATTAAATGATGAGTACTCAACAGATCAGCCCAAAATTCTTAAAATTTTCTTACATAAGCTCATAAAATTACTCTCATCTGAGTTCCTCTAGTAATATTATGGCATATTTTGCCTGTCCTGTGCCAAAAATGTTGAGCAAAGTATCAACATATTTTATTCAAGTTAGTACAAAAACTAAATGTGATAGACTATGAATATGATTTGACCAGGACAAATATGGGTTTCTCATTTGATAGGATATATTTACAATCATTTATTGTTATTGTTTCAATATGATGTGTTTCCCCAAATTCCTGTGTTAATGAAGAGGTGAAATGATTAGATTATAAAAGCTTTTCAGTCCATCCTAATTTTTTAAAGAGAGAGAGAGAATTTTTTAATATTTATTTTTTAGTTTTTGGTAGACACAACATCTTTATTTTATTTTATGTGGTGCTGAGGTTTGAACCCAGCGCCCCGCACTTGCCAGGTGAGCACGCTAGCTCTTGAGCCACATCCCCAGCCCAGTCCATCCTAATTTGAATGGATTAAGTGGGTGGTAACTATAGGCACATGGGATGTGTCTGGAGGAAGTAGGTCATTGATTTGGGGTTTATATTTCCTCCCTGGCTTCTCTCTCTCTCTCTCTCTCTCTCTCTCTCTCTCTCTCTCTCTCTCTCTCTCTCCTTCTCAGCTACCATGAGCTGAGCAGTTTTCCTCTTCTATACTCTTCTGCCATGATTTTCTGCCTCACCTTATGCCCAGAGCAATAATTATCTGACTGTGGACTGAACCTTTGAAACTAGTAGCCCAAAGTAAACTGTTCCCATTCTAAGTTGTTCTTGTCAGGTATTTTGGTCATAGGATGAAAGGCTGATTAACACATGTACATTTTACTAAATAATTATGCTAGAAAATAATTAAAATATACCAGAAGGAAAACAGCTAAGTAGGAGAAGAAAAAGAAGGGGAAGATAAGGAGGAGGAGGTCGAAGTCTGCAACGATTTTCAACTCCAGTATTTCATTATAGCAAATTGTTCCCTGATTGCCCCTCAGTGAAAAACAAAGGGGAAGAATCTGGAAGATACTGAGCCACTGCCATCCAGCATATATTGAGCCCTTTTTTGTTCAGAATCTGTTTGTGTGCTAGGCTAGAGATTCATATGAAAATATTTGGGCCTTGCACTGAGATATTTAAATTCCAATATTAACAACAAGATGCTTAAAACTGTGTTATTTAATGTATGTATATATTACTATATTTCATTAATACTAAGATTCAATGTTTCATATATTAACATCTCTGAAATCAGGATGTATTTTGTAATAAATGGCATCTTACAACTGCTTCTAGATAAGAAGCATGAATGATATAGTTGTCATTTTTTGCACTTGGGAAAATTTGGTTATTTTCCTAGTGGCACAACTAGACAAGTACAACCCTTTGACATCTCAAGTAGCAGACTACTTAAGGACCATTTGATGAAGGAATATGCATCCTAGTTGTCTGAAAATCCTTCACTGACATGTATGATCAAATCAAAACTTACAGAATGTGTATAATGCTTTGGGAGAAAAGTTGAAGACAATAGAGCAGGACTCTAAAAAACCTTTGCATCACCAACATGCTAGGTGGTATATGAATAAAAAACATGGACATAAGCAAGAAGTAATTCAAAATAAAAGGACAATGCAAAGAAGTTTTAGGAATCTAATAATCAATTTATTTCATTCATGTTCCCCTTTTTATGAATGCACAAGTATGGTATACAATAAAAATTTCTATCCACATAAGCCTAAATATACCCTTTCAAATTGTATCAATAGAAATTCTAGGTAATAAGAAAGATTTTTTCCATAGTTTAAATGGCAGTATTTCTCTTACATAAAATAATGGCATCATAGACTCAATGAGAACAATATAATAACCTACACAAAACACTAAAATAATGGCAATGACAACAGGTAGCCATTAAGGCTCTTTAAAAACGTGAAGCTAAATCCAATTTAACAAAAATGAGATCCAACTTAAAACAGACATGTTTGCCATTCATTCAAAGTTGATTCTTTTAAAATGAAATAAAACACCTCAAGAAAATTGGAGTCAGTAAGGTTTAGTATAAGAATTGTTCATGGAACAATATTACATTTTTTGTTTGTTTTCATTACTGGTACTTTTCCAGTCACAAGGAAGCCTTGGAGAGATTTTTCCCACTGTTATTATGCAAGGACACTTGTAACTCTAAGGCCACTTGTTGAACAAAAAATAAAAATTATATTTTCATCTTCTGAAGTATTGAATTGATTCACATGAATTAGCCTTGAAAGTATTTTATGTTAATTATCTTCAGAATCCTTGCCCACCAGGAATAATTGTGTGCTTAGAGAACATATTTCAACACAATAAGTCATATAACCTAAGTAAAGTTGAATTATAAACAATACTATGCTCCTTTCGGACACTTGAAGGAAAACCTGACAAAGTCAACATTCCTAGGATATACTACCTCTCCTTTGTGTTGAATATTCTAGATTTAACCCAGATAACAGACACCAGTAGAAGGATATTAAGAGCTGGCATTCTCTCATGTAAACATGATGACTTTCTTAGGAAAAAATGATTATACTTTTTTGGTTGAGGAAACAGCTTTTTGCAGTTTAATTTTCTAAAGGTTCAATTGCAGGTAGTAGATAAGGGAGTTGAACTTTCACCAGTAGGCAGATATGTAGATTTTTTTTTAAAGACAGCTAGTTTCGTAGAGGATAGCTTTCACTGAATTATTGTTTTTATAGTTATGCCTTCATTTTTAGAAAAAATATCTATAAAATAATAGTTAACCTTATGACTACCCCTTCTGTATGAACTGCTTGTCACTGAATACCCCAGTCAATGTTCCATGTGAGAAATTGCTCCCTAAGATTGGCACAAGGAAAGAAGGAAAAGTGTTTTCAAATAATTAAAGCATATTTCTTCAACATACAAATTCATTCATATCCCATCCCATTAGATTATCCTCTATTATTAATTTAGCACATTTTTCCTTTATATCAGGCCTGCCAAGCACCCTTAATATAGACTTGGAGTGAATACATAGTAGTTTAACAGCTTTCTTCCTAGATGTTGGCAAGCCAAGTCAACTTTTTAAGGAGTCTACAGTAAATCTGAAGCTGATAAAGTTGTGAAATAGTACTTGGAATTTATGGTGAAGAAGTTAAATTTACCCTTCCTGGAATTTCTCTACTCTAGAATCTTTCCCCAACTGATCAAAAGTTTAAGCATAACGAGATTAAGGGTTTAATTCTCCTGTTCAATCTTGCATCAGGTAGCTCCTAACAATAGAAGACATTTGCCAGGTATATGTATCCTTTCCTTTCACTTTCCTTCTTTCCTTCCTTCCTTCCTCCCTCCGTCCCTCCCTCCCTCCCTTCCTTCCTTTCTTTCTTCAATTAATAGAAATTTTTATTGAGGTTCTTTTATGTGGCAGGCTCTATGCTATTTGCTGGGATTACAATGATAAATGAAATACATCTCCATTTGGAGAGATTCACAGTCTGAGATAAACAGACAAAAAGAAAGTTACATATAGAGGAGTCTGTAATTCATATGTGATTGTGGTTTTCCTTTGGTTTACAAGTTATAGTTCTTCAAGTCTACAATGGAAAGGAGTTTAAAAACCCATCATCAAAATACACCAAAACGAAACTTCAAGACAACTTGGCATTTCACAGGCCTCATTGCTCATTTACTATTAGTAAGCACAACTGGGGCCAATGGGATTCATCCTTTAACAATCACAAGTGGCTCAGAACATATGATGTCCTGAATCCTCTTAGGCCCAGATTGACTTGGACTTCCCTGAATTTGTGCATTTGAGGCATCTGATTGTCAGTCATATAGAAGCTTCCCCTCAAGAATCTGAGGTTCTCTGTATAGAAGCCTCTTTCCTTATTAAAAAATGGTTATAATTTTCTCAAAGGGCACCACATTGGTTGAAAAGACACTGATTTATTAGGAACTTTAATCTTGCCATTACAACTATAAGAAGTAGTGCAGTACTTGCACATAGTGGGTCTTGTTCTGACTTCAACACCCTGATTATCTCAATCTTCCATGGCTGAAAGTTCTCATGAAAGCTCGTTTCTGACACGTGTCTGGCAGAGGAGCCCATTCTAACAAGTCACCATTGGTCTGAGAACTGCCTGGCAATGTTACATAAATAGTATAATGAAGGAAATATCCTTAGAAAGGGAAAAAAGGTTTTTTTAAAATGCAGCACTTACACTATTTGCAAAGCAGCCACCAACACCCAAATGTCCTCACCTGCTTGTTTTTGTTTTTTTTTTTTCCTTTGTATAGCATAATGTATTGGCTCTTCTGCTGAGAAAGTGAACTGCACCTGCGCAATGCAAGCCTATGAAACAACCCTAGCCATTAGCTGCATCTGCAGCTGCCCTCTTGGCATTTCACAGGCCTCATTGCTCATTTTCTCTCCCCTTTCATAATATCTAATTTGCCAATTATGCAGAGCACAGTGATGTCCTTGAAAAAGAAAAAAACAAACCCAAGAAACCTTCCTTGAAATAGTTCCTTAAAATATTCAGCTGTAACTTACATTAGTTATTTCCATGAAGAGATAGTCCAAATGAGTCCCTTGGGGGTGGTTTTAGATGTTATGTGCATTTATTTTTAAAAGGTACTCAAACCCAAATAAAAATTAAGTGTCATCTGGTGTCACTGTTTGGGTCTAATTTGCATGCACACCTCAGGAAGCCCTAGGGTGATCTGGCAGGCCCTGGGGCTCCATGAGTAGAGGAATTTCTAGGCCCCATAGTAGGAACTGTGTGCATATTTGGGAATTTATGGTTTACACACACACACCCCCCCACACACAAACACACAGCAATCCTAGGAGTGGACAACTAATGAATACCACCTGCTTCGAATTATGCAGCCAGGAAGCAGGTAAATAGAACTGAGCTTGAGTCTCCATCAGTGCAGTTTCTGAGGACATGAATTACCAAACTGCAAAGGGGAAACTACATGAAATAAGGGAAGAAAAAAAACTATTTGGAATTTAGGTTTCTTAAGTACTTTACCTAAGGGGGAGGTAACCAGTTGGTTGAGGTTAGTATGTTGACAACTGGTAACCAACAGACTTGAGTGCCATTGGAACCAGATTGTGTCTAAGCAATTAGAGTAGTACTAGCATAGTGGAAATTGTATAATTATAATCATATAATTAAAAGTATTAACCACAAAAAAGGAGTAGTACTAGCAGTGTTCATGACTCTATAAACTGAGATGTGGGAGCTCAACATTGTTAGGTCCCTTGCTTTAAAAAAATCTCACTTATCTGTCATTCCATAGACAGGTATGCATATTCTACTTACATGTCTTCTGACTAGAATATCTTTAATTTGATAATCTAAATTCTTCCAGACTTCCTTAGCCCACCTTTCCCACACCATTCCTGTCCACTGTGATCACTCCATTCGCTGAGATTCATTCAGTGCTTATACTGTACTTAAGTACCACCTTGCATTGTCATTAATATATATATATATATATATATATATATATATATATATATATACACACACACACACACACACACACACTCACAAGCCCGTTGAAGGCAACAGAGCCAGGGATGAATACCATATATTATTTTCTTATTTATCCTCCACTGTCCTCAGCAGTGTATTGCACATAGTGGATGCTCCATAAATGCAAGTTGAGGAGTTGTGCAAATGAATCACAAAAGTACTGTAGATTGTCCTACCATCTATACTCAATATTTAAGAACAACCAGGAGTACCTTAAATCCTTTACTACCTATTACCATTTCTTAGCATGGAGAATGGTCACACCTACTTCATCATCATGGATCAAGATGGCTAATCCCTGTGGACTTTGTTATGAATGACTTTATTCACAGTATCCCTCTAAAAATGCTGTTAACATTGAAAACACCTATATGGAAAGTACTATGATGTGCTGTAGGATATACATGTGTATATGAAAACAATTTCTACTTTCAAGAACCATGTAATAGAGAGAGATAAGGAATACTGGCACGTGATTACAAGTGAACTTTTGTAGTTCCTTGTGCACAAGAAAAAATGGATAGTACAAATAAAGAACTTAAGAGGAACATGAATAGGGAGGGGATCCATCAAGAAAGTCTTGATAAAGCAAGTGTCATTGGATCCTATTTTTGAATGATGAGTCTGACTGGGGCCAGACTAGGGAAGATCCCAAACCTCCAGACGGAGTTGCTGTGTGAAGAAAACAAGATGTGAATACTGAGTGAGTTGAGTGAATTGAATTGACTGGAAGAGTTTGAAACAAGCACCAAGACCTAGATTGTTACCAGCCCAGACATGGTAGGGATACACTTGGATTTGGAAGTTGCAATTAAGGATAAATTTGGCAGGATATTTTCTCTGAAAACCGGGGAGACTAAAAGAGGAGAAATGATAAATCAACTTTGAAGAACAGAAAAGGAAAAACAGTTAGGAGATATATAGGTGTTTGGTATAACTTATTAAGTACACTAATAAGTGCAACTACACACCAATGACTATACCCCACATTAACTATCCATCCAAAACATAAGCTTAACTAATAATGATAAGAGAGTATAAGTTGTACCAGGTGGATACTTGGCTGGGTTCTAATTATTGAATCAAACTCTCTGGTACTCTTGTGTGAATGCATTGTTTGAGTTAATACAAATTTAACAGTGGTCCACCTCATGCTTTGAGTATAGCCCTTGCTCCTCTGCCACTGGGACTTATTTTTTTAATGGACATATGTTCTTTCCCTCTTCTCCTTTTTCCCCTCCATAACCTGGGAGAAACAGGATTACTTTTTTTCCTATGAGATACCAAGTAATCTGTCTTTGAGCACGCACTCACTCCAGGAAACAAGTAATTCAGACTTCCGGGATGGCACTAGAAAAATAAGAAATGGCTGTCTCCCAAAATAACAAGTGAATTGCACCCCTACCCCCACAGGGAACACCTGAAATATAACCCTTGAATGATCTCTTTAAAATCTCCTGTTCCCCTGATGGACAGAATCACAGCCTGCAGGACAGGAGTCCCCCGTGTTTCTCTTTTGAATGATGATAAAAAGCAATAAACCTTCTTTTTCCTTTTTCTCAAAACCATCTTCATTATTGAATTGAAATCTGAGACAAGGACCGGGCTTTCAGTAACACAAGCACAAGGTAAGTGGTTTCCTGGGAACCAGGAAAGCTTTCCTGACCTAAATGGAGAAGAAAAAAATCCATCTCATAAAACTCCTCTTTTACTATAACAGAGAGAAAATAGCTATTGATTTGAATTGATAATCATTTTACTGGATAGTCAGTCATTCTATCTTTAGGATCATTGTTTTTCCTCTGTTGGACCCAGCTGTGACACATTCTAGGCACTCAGCTATTTAATGGGGGAAGTGGTGAAGGAGTAGAGAGAGACTCAAGTATAGAAAGATTCTAAGTCTGCTGTAAGCAGGGGGAGTTTCTGGGTTACTAATCAGTGGACCAACTCCCTGGAGGGACTAGAGCCTATCCATAAGCTAAGACTATTGCTATTGTTTGGATTTTAAATATTCCCAAAGTTCCATATATTGAAAGCTTGATCACAATCTTGTGGAGGTGGAACATTTCGGAGGTGGGGCCTAGAAGAAGAAAGGTCATGGGGACATAAATCTTAAAGGGAATATTGGGATCCAGTCTCTTTCTCTTTCATTTGCTTCCTGCCTGTCATGAGCTGAATAGGCTTCCTCCACCATGCACTCCCACCACAATATATTGTGCCACCACAGACTCAAAGAGATGGGGTTAAGAGCCATGGATTCAATCCCCTGAAACCATGAGAGAAAGTAAACCTTTTGTCCTTTAAGTTGTTTATCTCAGGTATTTTGTCACAGACACAGAAAGCTGATTAATACAATAATGTTTCTCACAATACCTTTCCTAGACTTCTTGGGAAGAATTTTTAATGCAGATTTCTGAATCTTACTCTATTAAATCAGGTTATCTGTGGGTAGAGCTCTTGAATCTGTTCTTCATGTGATTCGTAGATACACTAAAATCTAAGAACTTCAAGTTAAATATCTATTGTAGGACAGCCAGAATTTCTAACCCAGTGGTCCTCAAATATCATGTATCAGAATTCCCTGGAAGGCTTGTTAGAACAGATTGCTAGGCCTCAGTCCCAGATGTTCTGATTCAGTGAAACAAGAATTTGCATTTCTTATAAGTTTCCACATGATACACACACTGCTGTCTGGGGACCACACTTTGAGGATCACTCAGTGATAAGTCTCAGGAGTTTGCTGAAAGTGTTTCCAGGTGATTTTTCTTGATTTAGAGCAAGACAGGAAGAACATGGATGTACAGGAAGTAAGGCAAAATCTTTTGGTGAGAAAATATTATTAGGTACCAGACAAGATTGGCGGGTAACACCTTAGTTAACAACTAAGTAAGTTGGGTCCAGGCCAAGACTGTAGGCCTGAAGTAATCTTAGTGCATTAGAAAACCAAGGCAAGAGCTTCTGTAGACCTGGCCTTCTGGAGTCAGTCAGAAAGCTGATAGAAATAATACCATATCAGGCAAGGCTGTCAGCCAATACAGTGCAAAGAGACAGGTTACCAAAAATGGGAAGATAAATCCAAAACGGAAAAAAAAAAACAATAAGTAACAGTGATAAGCTAGAACACTCAAACACGGTGGATGTCAAATAGTAAGACATAAGCAATCAGAAAGTAGGAAAGAGATGAAGCAATAAGATAAAATGCAACAGAGGACATATGAAGTTCATATAGGAAGTGCAAAGTTTGTAGCTCTAGCAAAGCCCAAAGACATGGGTCAATGTGCATTTTCTACATTTTTTTTCCCAAAATATCAGTACAATATGGTTGAGTTTAGGAACTAATGTAGCAGGAGTCAAAGGGAATGAGAACAGCTAAGGGAGCACATTTTTTCCCACCAGGCTAAAGCATAATTAAATATGCAGCCTGTTTCCCCAGGTTTTCCAAGCATTGGCTTGACAACAGCAGGGCCAAGAGTGAACATCAAAGCTTCTCAATGTCCACAAAGCAGAGTGGAGGCCTAGAGAAAAGGAATGGAAAATATTAAGGAGGGGATTTGTTTCTGCTCATCAGGAGTTCCCCAGTTATGTCTGACCCAAGTATTTGAGTTGTAATCCTTATTGTTTTATCTAATTACACAAGTAACATATAAACATTTTAAACAATAAAAAAATGTATCTAGGAAAAATATTAAAAGTGCCTTTTTTCCTGCTCACCCCCAACTGGTTTTCTACTTATTTGGATACACATGTTGGTATTCATTTTTTTCTGGTTTGTTTTGTTTTCCCTAACCAAATTAGGATCATGCTATGTATATATGCAACTTGTGTTTTTTTTTTATTTCTTTGTGTGCTGTTTTTGCATTTTGACATGATTGTACATCTTGGATATGTTTCTATATTAGCACATAGAGATTTTATAGCTGACTAGCATTCTATAATATTTAACCTTTATCCTGCTAATGGAAATTTAATTACTTTCTAGTTCCTCTTGATTAACAAAAAATGCTATTCAGGTTGAGTGTCCCATATTCAAAATAGTGGAACCAGAAGTGTTTTGGATTTTAGATTTTTTTCATATTTTGGAATACTTGCATACACATAATGAGATACCTTGGGGATGGCACCAAATCTAAACAGGACATTTATTTATTTTTCTAATACCTTACCCACATAGCCTGATGATAATTTGATACAATATTTTAGTGTGTCTATGTTTTGACTATGACCCATTATATAAAGTTACATGTTGAATTTCTTCTTGTGGCATCATGTTAGTGCTCAAAAGGTCTCAAATTTTGGAGCATTTCAGCTTTCATATATTTTTAACCACACCCCTCCCCCTTCAACTTTCATATTTTTAGAGATGTTCCATGAGCACTGATTATCTTTGATCATTGATAGAACTGTCAATATTGAAAGAATTGTAAAAATAGAATTGCTGAGCCTAAAGGCATGTACATGGGCTAGATAGTTTCTGTTTGTCCCTGCAGACCCACTGTCTATCCTACAGCACCCTGTTCCTTGCCCAAGGAGAATGACTTATATGAACTATAACCTTGGGCTCCCTTGCCTCTGGCTTCTGTTTGGATTTTGCTAGGGGGAGACATGGAGAAGGGACTGGAAGACAAGAATGTTTGGGATATTTGTTTCTCTCAGTACCTTCCCTGACAGTATAGTAACGTAACTTGGTTTTCTCAAAGGCCACAGCTCCTAGTGGGTGGCCCATTTCATATAGCTGCAAGTTCTGTTAACCACTTCCTCCTTTTGTCCCCTCAGTCCTAAGGTAGAAATGACTTCCTGCTCTGACCAACTTCTGCTACTGCATCACCTCATGTTTCTTTTCCTAAGTCCTTGATTGCATGCCCCTAATTACCTAGTTGGAAAGTGTCATCTCTTTTGTGCAAGGACCCTGATGCCACACATTTTGAATGTTAATACATATTCCTAAATTATCTACTAAAACAGTGTAGTCATTTGTCTAACTACCAACAGTGTGAGAGTGCCCAGTTAACCCACTCTGTGTACATTGCTCAGAGGCAAAAATTTAACAAATGCTTTGAAAGTCAATGCTGAACACACTGTGGTTAATTCATCATAATAAGTAAAAATGGTTAAAAGAATAAGTTTTGAGCTGACTGAGGATCTTCAGGAAAGCTTTCTCTGTAGCTTTTGTTCTCAATTGAATGAAGGTCACTTGTTTAAAGTCCATTGAACCATTCCTATGACTATTGGTAGAACTCTTACTTATACAAAAGGAGCATCTCTTGTGGTGTCACTTGCCAGTTGCATGGCTTGCCTTAATCACAAATTCCATAGGTTCTGAGTAAATAACATAACCATCAGAATATTCCTCAGAGAATTCTGGAAATACAGCAAATTGTGATGGACCACAAACTGTCAAGGATCAAGATGGTATTTGGCCATCTCTCCAATCATGCTTCCCATTACCACCTCCTATCTTCAACTTCTCCTAGTGCTTTGCCACACAAGAACTAATTGACAAATCTTCATAGCTGCAAATACAAATTAGACTATGAAAATTAAAATGAAATTCAGTAGAGGACATTCTCCCAAATGCCCTTGGGGTTCCTGAGGTGTTTTTCTCAGCCATAACAGAGGGAATGTAAAACCCTGAGAGAACTTCTAAGGGTCCCTGTCGGAAAGCCATTTCATCTGGTAGCTTTGTAGCCAAGACTTTTCCCTTCACCCCTCATTAAGGCAGAATTTTTTCTTATTCTCTAACTGGAGTCTGAAGTCCAGAGGCCCCTCATCTTCCACTCCTGTTCAGCTTGAAGAATTCTGATTTTTCTTCATTATATCCTCATTGTCAGAACATGATAATCTTTTTCTACAGTCTATTATAATTGCCTGGTATCTATTCATATGCATATGTTAATATTACATGAATAATTTTTTGAACCAGTCCTACTAGAAGAAAAGAATCTTCGTTTATAAAGATGCTTAATTGGGGCATTGCCTTACACACTTTTTCCTGGATTTAAAAAGCTAAGGGAGGAAGGCAGTATCTAGCCTTCCATTTCCAACAGAAAAACATTGTTATTTAACTGTTAAAATAGCCACTTCAGATCCCCACCTCCTATGTGATAGGAACAGTGATGGATCAGGCAGTGAGGTTTGTTTACTTAAGGTAAAATGGCAGATCTTATCTCAATAATGCAGTGGTCTGAGTTTCATTTATAAAGATGACACTATTGACCTACCACAAGAGAACTTGTGCCTTGCTTTTTTTCTCCATATTGGGATGAAGCATACACAGCCTCCTGTTAATATATCTGTTTGTTAAAAAGCTAACAAGATGGACCCTTGGGACCACAGAGGCCATATAAAAATTCCACTTGGTTAGAACTTGGAAGCTGACAAGTGCCATCCTACACTACTCTCTTGATAATTATTAACATTTATCTATTACAGCACTGTACTAGGTACTATGCTATGAATTTTATGAGTAGTGACCCCTTCAACCTTCACAAAACTCTAAGTGGTCAATACTATTCTTATCCACATTTTAGTGAGGAACAATAGAGATGTTAGTGATTTGCCCTATGTTCCACAGCTAATAGACAGCAGAGCTGATATTAATATCCAAATGTGTTAGGTTGGGTTCACCAGAATCAGGCCCTCAAATGAGATTCAGGTGACTGTTGCTTATTAAGCACATAGTACCAGGGGAGAAGGAGAAGGAGTGAGGCTATTGTATTCTTATTATTAACTGGAGTCTGAAGTCCAGAGTTGCCTCATCTTCTCAGTTAATCAGTTGTCTATTGCTACATTAAAAATAGCTCAGAACTTGGTAACTTAATAACAAGGACTTGGGGATGTAGCTCAGCAGTAGAATGCTTACCTAGTATGCATGAGGACCTGGGTTCAATATGAAGCTCTGCAAAAATTTTACACACACACACACACACACACACACACACGCACACCAGTTTAACTGGGTGGTTCAGACTCAGGGTATTTCATGAGGTTGTAGTCACGATGTCAGCCAGGGATCAGTCATCTGAAGTCTTCCAAAAAAAAAACAACACATTTTTTAGTTGTTGATGGATCTTTATTTATTTATTTATTTATGTGTAGTGCTGAGAATCAAACCCAGTGCCTTATATACATGCTAGGCAAATGCTCTACCACTAAGCTGCAATGCCAGCCCCTCATCTGAAGTCTTGACTGAGGCTGGAAGATCAATTTCCAAGATGACTCTCTTGCATGAATAGTAAGTTTATGCTGGTTATTGGTGAGAGGGCTCAGTTCCTTGCCACATAGATCTCTTCATAGAACTTGAATGTCTGCCTCATATGGCAAATGACTTCCTACAGAAAAACAAACAACAAAAGAGAGAGTAAGGTGGAAGCCACAATAACTTTTATGATCTAGCCTTGGAAGTCAAACTCTTTTGTTTCTAAAATTCACAAGTTTAGCCCTATTCAATGTGGGAAAGGACTACATAAGGGAATGAAAATCTGGAGATGTCATGGTTTAGATATGGGGTATTCCCCCAAAGCTCCTGTGCTAAAATGCAGAAATGTTCAGTGACGAATGATTCGATTATGAGAGCTACAATCTAATCAGTGGATTAATCCACTTGATGGATTAATGATTTGAAAGGACTACTGTATTGTGTAGTAACTAGTCAAGTGGGGTATGGCTAGAGGAAGTAGATGACTTGGAGCATGCCCTTGGGGATTATATCTTGTCCCCCTGGCTTCTTCTTCTTTGTCTCTGCTCCCCAACTACCATGAGTTCAGTAGCTTTCTCCTACCATGCTCTTTTGCCATGAGGCTCTGATGTTTTTGTCAGCTTTGCATCACTGTGACCAAAAGACATGACAAAAATAACTTAGGGGAGTAATAGTTTTTATTTAGGCTCACAATTTCAGAGGTTCAAGCCATGGTTGGCTGAGTGCATACCTCTGGACCTGAAGTGAGGCAGAATATCATAATGGAAGGGCATGGCAGAAGAAAGCAATTCAGGGCATGGTAACCAGGAAGCAGAGAGAGAGAGAGAGAGCTCCACTCAACAGGGACAAAATATAAACCCCAAAGACATTCCCCCAGTGACCTATTTCTTCCAATCATGCTCTACCTGCTTAGACATAGTTAATCCATATCAGTGGATTAATCCACTGATTAGGTTAGACCTCTCATAAACTAATCATTCCACCTCTGAACATTCTGGCATTATTTCACACATGAGCTTTTGGGGACACCTCAAATATAAACTATAACATCTAACTTACCTCAGGCCTGGAGCAATAAAGCTGGCCAACCATGGACTGAACCTTTGAAACCACAAATCCAAATAAACTTTCCTCCTCTAAGTTGTTTTTGTCAGGTCTTTTGGTCATAATGACAGAAAGGTGACTAACATTAAAGGACAAGGATTATTGGCAGTCATTTCAGACACTAGCTTCCACATAGGACAAGGAAAAGCCAAGAAAGGGTTAAGATTTCAGACAAAGTTTCAGCCTCAGCCTGATCTTACAGTGACTTTGGAATATTAAAATTAAAGCTGTGCCATTCTAAGAAAAGGGATCTGCATTTTCATAGCCCCACATGAGTAAGGTATTGATATAGTATGGGAACTTCCAGGAATCTCTGGCTTTCTACACAAAAGAAACAGTTCCAAAATCATAAAGATAGTACAAGAAAGAAGGTCTCAATGTTACCTATTTAAAGCACACAGAAGCTAAGAGATGTTCTCAGAGAATCAGTAAATGGAATAGAAAAAATCTAGATAGGCTCTTAACAAAGTCCTTCTTCTGCAGGTTATATCTTACTACAGAATTCTCACCCTTAAAGACTTTTTCTTTTGCAACATTTGGATTTTGACTTTGTCAAGATTCACTGCTATACACAGTGACCAAGAAAAATAAACCTCTTTAGAGAGAAATTTGACATTCTTAAAGTCCCAGGTGATAGACTGTTTGTAGCCAAAATCTCCCTCCCCTTTCTTCCTAGAATTTTTTAAGTTATACATATATGTAGAGCACATATATGTGCATATACACACAAATATATTATTTTATAGTCTCAGTGAAATAGTTAAATAGAAAAATTTGCTTTTGGCAAAATTTGCTATTTTTTCCTCTCTTCTTTGGATTCCTTATCCTGACTTCTCACCAATTATTCATTGTGTTCACGTCTAGCTCTGAGCCAACTTCCAACTAATCCCATCCTATTACATTCCAGGCTGAATAATTTTCTAATATATAATGCTTCCCAAGGTCTTTGAAAATAGGAACTCTTGAATATATATATATATATATATATATATATATATATATATATATATATATATTCTGCAATGATTCTAGAAATTAGTTGGACTCTCATATCTGTTGGTGTGAGAAAAATTTAGTCCTAGCCATTTCCAGCCTGAGCTAAATCTGATTGATAAGAGATACCTGAGATGTCAGTATTCACACACACACTCACACACACACACACACACACACACACACACACACACACATGGGATCAAGGAATAAATCTAAGTCATCCAAAAAATTTAAGGAACCCAGCATTCTCACCCTCAAACTGCATAGAATCATACATAGAACTCTCCAAAATTAGATTTCTTTTCCCTTTACATCTTTTTGCATTTTCTTCCTCAGTGTTGGTGGAAGAGACATAAGAAAAACTTAAACTGAATTGGGTTTGTCAAGGTAAATATAGATTCATTATGAGCAATGCACTAGGGTTGGGGATGTAGCTCATTGGTAGAGTGCTTGCCTACCATGCACATAAGCTCTGGGCTCTAATCCCCAGAACCATCAAAAAGAAAAAAAAAATTTACCCATTCATCCATAGAGTTCAAAAAAAATTTGACTTTGGTACTGTACATACTTTTGTGCTTATTTCAATAGTTGAGCTCTCATTCTCTCATGCCCACAGTACCTTGTTATATTTGTTAAGCTGTTTTAATATAGTTCAGGGCATGCCTACAGCACTTTTGCAATAATACTGCCAAGTTGTCTCCAGATTTACTCTGAAATCAATTGAATTCAAATTGAAACAGTAATTAATGCTAAAGTTCTTTCCTGTTTTCAGCAAGCTGGCGTCTGTTTCCATGGAAACAGGTCATTGCTGCAACCTTCAGTAACAACCTCAAAGATTGCTTATCAATTTTGGTGAGCTCAGACTGGGATTTGCTAAGACTAAATTCTGCTAACATCAACAGATACCAGAGTCCATCTAATTTCTGTAATTAAGGGTATTTTTCTACAATAAGATACAAAATGAAAAACCAAGGACTAGTTATATGGGGTAAAGGGTATTAACTAATGACTGCTGACCCAAACATTTAGCTTTAGCATCTATCTATAGATAATTGACTAGTGCCTCCTTCCATGATTTTGTTTTAAGTTGGTCTGTATGATAGAAGTTACCTATTTAAATTTCTATCACTCAGGAGGGTAGGATGTTTACAGATCTATTATAATTTTAAAAGTCTTATCTAATCTTAGTCTTATATAATCTTCAATAATCAAACATTTGTAATATGTTTCATTTTCTGCATTTATTATTCAAGTAAGCAAGTGCATTTAAGCCAACAAATATTTATTGAGGGACCTAAAATCTAAGTCACAAATTTTCAAATGGGATAAGAATTCCCTGATGGTTTTGTTTAAAATGCAGACTCTAGGCCTTGCCCCTAAGATTCTGCTTCAGTGTATCTGGGGTAGGAACCAGCATTCTCAATTTGAACAGCTGGTGTTGCCCTCTCTGGAGGTAATTGTGAGCTCAGTGATCTTCAAACCACAATTTGAAAACTACTAACCTAAGCACTTTTTCTAGGAGCTGAGGATGCAAAAATAAAGAAGTTAATCTGCCTTCAAAAAGGTAACAGTCTGGGGCTGGGGATGTGGCTCAAGCGGTAGCACGCTCGCCTGGCATGCGTGCTGCCCGGGTTCGATCCTCAGCACCACATACAAACAAAGATGTTATGTCCGCTGAAAACTAAAAAATAAATATTAAAAATTCTCTCTCTCTCTCTCTCTCTCTCTCTCTTAAAAAAAAGGTAACAGTCTGGCACATGGGGAAAATATACCAAAAATATATTACAATACACAGTCCTAAAATATCAGGCACTCCAGGGACATTCAAGCCCCCACAGTGAAAGGAAACTCCACGGCTCCTTCTATTACTCTATTCAAAGTCTCATTACAAATTTGTTAGTATACACATGGTTCCCCACTTAATGATGGTTTAACTTAACAATTTTTCTACTACACAATGATGCAAAAGTAATACCCTTTGAGTAGAAATTTTAAGTTTGGAATTTGGATCTTCTTATGTGATATGTTCCTGTCTCACATTTCTGAGTGGCAGTAGTGACCACAGCTCCCAGTCAGTTCCACCACCACAAAGGTATATTTGGTATATTTTCCCCATGTGCCAGACTGAGTACCTGGTATTTTAGGACTGTGTATTGTAATATATTTTTGGTATATTTTCCCCATGTGCCAGACTGTTACCTTTTTGAAGGCAGATTAACTTCTTTATTTTTGCATCCTCAGCTCACAAAGGGAAACAATTGACACTCTACATTGTGCCATGTTGCTATGCTAGAACATGTGGTAGGTTAGTTGTAATACGTACATTTTCAATATACAATATTTTCAATTTACGATGAAAGGGACTTTGCCTCATCATGAACCAAGGAGCATCTATGTAAGGTGCAAAGATTAATATAAACAAGGAAAATAGTTGAGAGATATGTTCCTGTGAACTAGGGCTCATCATTAGCCTCAGGAAAAGTGAGAAGAGAAAGGAGATTTGTGTGTGTGTGTGTGTGTGTGTGTGTGTGTGTGTGTGTGTGTTATGAGTGATTGAACCCAGGGTTGCTCTTCCACTGAGATATATTGCAAGCTGTTTTATTACTTTTAAAATTTTTTTTAATAAATGGTCTTACTAAGTTCTGAGACTACCCTTGAATTTATAATAATCCTGCCTCAGCCTCCTAAGTAGCTAGGAATACAGGCATGTGCCACTGTGCCCAATGAGAAAGGAGATCTTAAGAAGAGGGAATGGGAGGCCAAAATAGACCCTGTATTTAAGGGAGGGAGAGAAAAATCCCAAGGAAAAAGACAAGGAACATGGAAAGAAAGAACAGACAATATACTAGAATAGATGTGTTGGGGGTGAAGACATTTGGATGTATCACTATAAAGATAATTAGCTGGGCTGGGGTTGTGGCTCAGTGGTAGAGCACTCACCTAGCACATGAGAGGCACTGGGTTCAATTCTCAGCACCACATATAAATAAATAAAACAAAGGTAAAATAGAGAAGTAGCTAATTTTTCCTCCATCTGCCTTTATCTATTGGGCTTTACCAAATGTTGGCATATTAGGTAAAGATCCTCAAAAGTGGACCCTAAGGTGAGGATTCATATGCAGTATTTCATTAAGGAAATTTTCCTAGGAGAAACCATCACAAGAGTGGGAGAAAAAAGTTCAGAAAGAAGAAACCAAGCAAGGGTACAATTTCAGGCAAAATCCTATTGAGGATAGCTCGAACCTTATCCTGCAAGGAAACTGCATAGTGTCAAGTATGCCTCAGAGTTGTTGCCGAAAGCAAGTGAGCTGAGCTTTCGTATTCCCATAGTCATTAATTGTTGGTTGAGGGCAGCCATGGGCTAACAAGTATACATAAGCTCCCAGATGTGCAGGCAGAGCCTCAATAGCCCAAGGGCAGGCTTCCAAAGAAGATTGCCAGGTGCTGGGTTTTCAAAAGTTAAAACATACCAAAGTCAAAGAATGGGAACCTGAAAAGGATCAAAGCGATCTGGGAGCATTTCACTACCAAATGCTACAGACATATAAATGCTTAAAGCAGATTGTAATAAACAAAATAAACTACATTCTGAAATTTGAGGATTGCTCATCATATCAGTACTTTATTTCTGATGACTGGTGACATGGCAGTTACTACAAGTGGAATTTAATAGTAAATATCTTACCATGTACAGAAAAGCCAATAAAGAGGAAATTATCTACTTTCGCAGGCAGTGGAGTGGACTAAGGGTGACCAAGGGAGGCTCTCTGCAAAGGGCATTGCCTAAACAGAGAATTTCAAGAGTGAAAAGGAAATTTGGGGACAAGATGTGGAAGCAAGCTCATATTGTAAGGCACTCCATTTGCTCTAATATGTTGCACGATTGGTAAACTGTAACAGCTAAAAATAGCCCTATCAGCCCTTGCAAGCAAAATTCATATCTTCATAGATCAGAAATTGAACAGAAATATACAGTGGTGAATAGTACTAAGGCCACAGTGCTGATAGGCCTGCTGGGCTGTGAGACTAGAAACACACAATGATGATTGACAGCTCACATTCTATAAAGTAAAGGGACTAAAATCACTCCATGTAAAATAAGGAAATAGAGCCAGGCTCATCAATTAAAGCAAAGCGCTGGGAAATACCTCCCCAACTCCAAAAAGAGGCTGAAAAACACAGCTGTGCCTGAAGTTAATGAGAGAGAGGAGGCTGACTTAGCCTGGAAATCAGAGAGTAGTCCAAGCTGACAGCCAGCCTGGAGACTGTATTTGCCACATCACTAACATCACCAGGGAAAAAGCCCTGAATTGATCCTGCACCAAGGGTCTAGGGCCCAGGTGGAAGGAAGGAGCAAGCAAATAAGAAAGGAGTACAAAGTGCTTAAAGACATGTCTGCAAACCAAATTTAGATAATGTGCAAATCCAATTTATGGTAAGAAAGCCAACAAAGGATTTTGTTTGGTTTTGTTTTTTTCAAATCAAAACAAATTCAATCCAACAGAACTTAATAAACTAGAACAGACTGACCATAATACTAAATAAGGATGGTCTTGATATCCAAAGTGATCCATGAAATAAAAATTTACATTTAAAAAATATGAGATTATAAATGGAAACACAAGAATGGAATGAGATTACATGAATATGTAAAGGAAAAGTACAGAGAAGAGTCTGAGGATATTGAGATGTTTCGATGATAGGCTATATAGCTATCCAAGACCCATTGGAAGGAATTTGGTAGTGGGGAAGCATTGGGATCTTTGGCTTAGGGATTCTATGTAGACCTATAGAGAGGAGAGAATAACCTCCAAGTTAAAGTTGAAAGAAGAGAAGAATCCTCAAATCTAAAGTGCTTTCTAAGGAACATGTTAGGTAAATAAATTTAATCCATAAAAAATACATATTAGAGACACTAAAAAATAAGTAAGAATAAGTATTATGAAATAACAGATTAAAAATGAAAGAATGACTAGTAGAGAATAATAGACTGACAGCAGAATTCACATCTCCAAAAAATGGCAGAAGTCAGTGGAAGACCATATTTTCACATGTGGGAAAAAAATTAACTATAAACCTAAAACTTTATACCCATATTAATTGAGGTATAAGATGGCAATTAAAAAATTTCAGATATACAAAGATTAAGAAAGCTTACTGGGGCTGGGGATGTGGCTCAAGTGGTAGCGCGCTTGCCTAGCATGTGTGAGGCACTGGGTTCGATTCTCAGCACCACATATAAATAAAATAAAGATATTGTGCCCACCAAAAACTAAAAATAAATAAATAAATAAATATTTTTGAAAAAAAGAAAGAAAGAAAGCTTACTTCCCATAGATGAATATTAAAAGAAACACGTAAGAGTATTCATTGGGAAGAAAAAAAGTAAATGGTGAAAGAAACAGTAAGTTAAAAGAAATAACAATGAAACACAAAAGTATGATTTGTTATTTTCTATAAAAGTTATCTTTCTTGCAAATGGTAAATCTAAATCTCTAGACAACAATAATAAGATGAGTGTTATTTTCTGGGTGGTAGGAACAGGATAAAATCTTTGTTATGTTTGGGACAAAATAAAATTAGTAAATGATTTCAGACAGTGTGAAAAAAATGAAATAATTAAGCTTGTATGTCAAAATGTTAAAGAAACTAGAAAAACACAGATGCAATAATTTAGAATGTCAAAATAAGCACTGGATCATGAGAAGCATGAGCAAAACGTATCCTTCCCTATATTAACTTCATCTTTACAGCAAAAATGAAGACAGAGTGAAAGTTAAAAAAAACAACCACCTCTATACTTCATATAATAGAAACATGTAAAACAAAAACATAGAGGAAAATTCAAAATAAAGAGATGGGTAAAAGCTTACCCCTTTGTTCAATACCAGAAAAGTATGGAACAAATGATTACTTTTGTAGTCACATTAGTAAAACAGATTTCAAAAACAAGAACAAAAATTGTTAAGAATAAATAGGAACATTGCATTAAAGTAAAGAATCAGTACAGAAATATAGCCAAGCAATATCATTAATTGTGGACTTAAATGCCTGAATAATATATTCTCAAAACACATAGAGCAAAACCTAACTATTACAAGGAAAATGATAAATCCTGTATTAAATGAGCATTGAACATTATTCTATCATAAATTGGTAGATCAAGCAGATAAAAGTAAGTATATAGAAGGTTTGAAACTTTAACAGTGCAGTTTAGATACATTCACAAAGAGAGAGAATGAAAGCAACAGAGATTATCATCCATTTGTAATTATGAATTAATTATAATTACAAAAATAGACCAAACACTATGGTACAAAAGAAATCTTTAAAAAGGATTAGGAATTGGTATCTTACTTCTCCCATGATGCAATTACATTCAAAATAACAAAGAAAAATCTTCTTAAAAAAACAAAAGTAGTACTATCCCTCTACAATGGCTTTACAGTGCCTCCTAAAACCCTAAGAACTGGCTCAGTCCAGAGTTCTTTGGAAATTATTTTCCTCAAGGTTAGACCCAGGTCCCACCAGAATTTAAAACAGTTTTCCTTTTAGGATGCTTCCAGAGATATTTACTTTCTGGAGTTATGAGCAGTGTATTATTGCTTCTGTGCACTGACAGTCAGTATGGTTGCCAGATAGATTTGATTGTTTGAGATTATTGTGAAGAAAAGAAGGTTATATTTTATTACTGTCCCAGTTAAACCAGTAGGAATATTAAGGCAAACAGAAGTATTCTGTCTATGGCCACAGAGAATTACTAATAGATTAAATCTAATTCACATCATTTCCAGTTCTGTTATATTAGATGCACCTGTGAGCCATATATAATAAAATGACAGATATTTTCAGGGTTAAAAAATTGCAGAAATTTTTTAAAGTGGTGGACTTTGTAAATATTGAGGACTAAGGATTTAAGACAGAAGAGAAATCATAAAAGAAATCTAAGTACTTAAAAGTAAATTTCAAGAAAAGAACATATTAAAATTTGGGAGATATAGCTAAAATGATAGAGAAAATCAGTAGTTTAAATTCATTGTTTCATATATTAAATGGATTTAAAGTTAAGCATTCAATGTAGAAATTAGAAAAGCAACTAATTGGGGCTGGGGATGTGGCTCAGGCGGTGACGTGCTCGCCTGGCCTGTGCGGGGCGCTGGGTTCGATCCTCAACACCACATAAAAATCAAATAAAGATGTTGTGTCCTCCGAAAAATGAAAAATAAATATTAAAAAAAGAAAAGCACATAGTTAAGCTTAAAAAGTATGATGAAAAAAATATTGAAAGCACAAATGTATTGAAATAGAAAATAAGGAAAAACTGAGCAGACCACATAATCGATTTTAAAAACCAGTATGAAATATTTGTCAAAAAACTGATGAAGGAAAGGAGAAAATGCACATAAAATATATGTACAATTATATATATATATATATATATATATATATATATATATATATATATATATACACACACACACATATATATACATATGATTATCAACATATACATTACAAAATAAGAAAATTCAGGGATCAATTCTATTCAAGTCAGAATAGAAATAGGAATAGAACTTTGTTATGTCAGCCCTGCCAAAATAATCCAGGATGCAATGCAACTGAATCAATATATATATATGTGCATATATACTCAGAGATATGAGCAAACATCACCACAGTCAATTTTAGAACATTTCATCATCTCAAAAAGAAATTCTGTGCCCTTTAACTATCATCTCCTTAGCTCCCTGATACCACCAAGCCCTAAGCAACCACTAATCTCCTTTGTTTCTATGGAGTTAACTATTCTAGATATTTCATTAAAATGAAAAAATGAAATCATGTAATATGTGGCCTTCTGTTTTTAGATTCACTTATGATGTTTCTAAGATTCAGTAATGTTTTTGTGTGTATCAGTACTTGCTTATTTTTATGGTTGAGTATGTTATGCATTGTATGGACATAAAACATTGTATTTATCCACTCATCTAAGTAATGAACATGTGAATTACTTTCAATTTCAGGTATCATGAGTAGTTCTGCTATAGACATCCTTGTAAAGTTTTTTGGTGGACATATATTTTTCTTGGTTATGTACCTAGAAGCATAATTGCTAGAATGCATGATAATTCTATGTGTACCCATTTAAGAAACAGACTGTTTTCCAAAGTGACCACAGCATTTACATTTTTACCAAGAGTATATATGAGCTCTTACTTCTCCATGCCCTCACAAATACCTGTTATTATCTGAGTTTTTAAATTATTATAAACTATCTTAGTGGTAGAAACTGCTTTATAGTTACAGATTTGATTTACATTTCCCTGATAACTAAGAGTGTCAAGCATTTTTACCTGTGTTTATTGGTCATTTGTATATCTTTGGATAAATGTCTATTCATATCCTTGGCCAACTTTTTGAGTTATTTTGTTATTGAGTTATAAAAGGTCTTTACATATTCTACTCCCTTACCAAATGATCGATTTGCAAATATTTTTTCCCATAGTGTGAGCTTTCGTTTCATTTTCTAGATAGGGTCCTGTGAAGCATGCAAGGTTTTAGTTTTAACGAAATACAAGTTACATATTTTCCTTTTGTTGCTTGTGGTTTGGGGTTTCATATTGTAGACACCAGTCAGTACCCAGAAGCCTTGTTGTTCCTGGAGTGGAAGGACTCCAATGAATGTGCTAATGAAGGAAGGAGAAGGGAAAGTGGGTATTTCCCTTGTCTCCCAGACAAGGGAAGCAGAGTGACTTTGGTTGTAAAGTTAAAGAACATACTCATAAAACATCTGAAGAAATCTGTCTTCACAATGGGCACACAACCTATTCTGTATATTCCCTCTACTTGTAGGCATGGTGAGCCATCCATTTTGTCCCAGCCTGCCACTGACAAGGAGAATATGAGTGATAAAATGTCCAAACCCTCTCCATTGAGTCCTCCAAGCTTTCTTTGTGTTGGGTAAACAGTACACTGGCGCTTTCACAGCCCTTGCATTGAACATATATCTTAAGAATCTATTGTCAAATCTGAAGTCATTCAGATTTACCTCTAAGTTTTCTCGTAAGATTTTGCACTTGGGTCTTTGATCCCATTTGGGTTCATTATTATACATGGTATGAAGTAAGGATTTAATTTGGCGGGCGGGGGGGGGGTTAGTGCGGATTGAACTCAGGGTCTCTAAGCCATGGAGTCACATCCCCAGCCCTATTTTGTATTTTATTTAGAGTCAGGGTCTCATTGAGTTGGTTAACACCTCGCTATGTTGCTGAGGCTGGCTTTGAACTCTCAATCTTCCTGTTTTAGCCTCCGGAGCCAATGAGATTACAGGCCTGCACCACCATGCCCATCCAAGGGTTTAATTTTAATCATTTGCTTTTGGCTAAGAACCATTTGTTGAAAAAAATACTATTCTGTCTTCATTGATTGTTCTAGGCATCCTTTTCAAAGATAAGTTGACCATACACGTATGGGTTAATTTGTGGACTTTCCTTTCTATAACAATGACCTATATATCTATCCTTGTGCCACTTCCACATTTTCTCAATTACCCTGGCTTTGTAGTAAGTTTGAAATCAGAAAGTGTGAGTCTTCTTTATTTGTTCCTTTTCTTGTTTAGCTTTCTGTATCTGAGGCTTTTTAAATTTTTTCTTATTCTTTTTTTCTTTCTGTTCTGATTGCATAATTTCCATTGACATATCTTCAAGTTCATTACCTCTTCTGGCAGTTCAAATTGACTGTTGATCCCCATAGAGTAGTTTTCATCTTAGTTGTTATACTTTTCAACACCAGAATTTCCCTTTGGATCTTTTACACTTTTTCTATTTTTTATTGATATTCTGCATTTGATGTGACATTATTATCATACTTTCTTTTACTTACTTAATCATAGTTTCGTGTAGTATTTTTGAACATAATTATAATGGCTACTTTGTAGTCTTTAATCTATCAAATCAGACATCTGATCAGTCAGTGTTTCTGTTGCCTGTTTTATGTTTGTTATTTTACACTGTGTGGATCATACTTTTCTATTTCTTTTCATGATGACAAATTTTTGTTGAAAACAAAAATTGTAGATAATCTATTATACAAATATTTGGTAATAGTTACACCCCTTCAGAGCATGTTATTTGCTTGGTTTGGGGCTCAGAAAATGTTAACCCAGGGCTGGGGCTGGGGCTTACTGGTAGAGTGCTCGCCTAGCACATGCGAGGCCATGGGTTCAATCCTCAGCACCACATAAAAATAAATAAATAAATAAGGTATTGTGTCCAACTACAACTAAGAAATAAATATATATATATATATATATATATATATATATATATATATATATTTTAAATATGTTAACCCAAATTTTAGAAGCATTGACATTTCTCAGTTTTTTCTGCCTATCTATCTCTTACCCCTCATTCCCTCCAAAACAAGTCACAGAAACCAGCATTCCTCTTCCCCATACAAGTCAGAAACCAAACCCTTTTCTCCCAAAGCCAGTTATAAAATCTAAAAATACTACTGACTGCCCCACACACTTTTGGTATATGAGTTGTCTATAAAGAAATATTTAGGCTGGACATGGTGGTGTATGCCTGTAATCCCAGTGCTTCAGGAGGCTGAGGCAGGAGGATTGAGAGTTTGATGCCAGCCTTAGCAACTTAGTGAGGTCCTAAGAAACTCAGCAAAACCCTGTCTTTAAATAAAATATACAAAAGGACTGGGGATGTGGCTTAGTGCTTAGGTATCCTTAAGTTGAATCTCTGGTACAAAAAAAGAAAAAAAAAGAAATTATCTAACCTATCTTGTTTGATTGTAGGTCATAAGACCCCCATTTCAGAAAGGTAAGAATGATGCAGAGAGAGGCCAAGAAGAATCTGGACAGGCCTTATTGTGTTTCCTCATCAGTCTATTAGTATTAAATCATACCCTTTTTGTCCATGCTTCATTAAACCCAAGCATAAAAATGGTAGTTATCTTTGGATCTTCAATCTAAAGGCCACTGTGTCATTTAAAATTATGATTAAATAAATTTGTTATGGCTTTTCTCCTGCGAATCCATTACCACTTCTTTTTAGCAGACTCAAATATGGAAACTTCAAAGGGAAAATCTGAACTTCTCTATGCTTGTTTACTTATTTAATTTCAGACTGAATTATTTCAGGAAAAAAAACTATTTATCCCTGAAGTGTAAACACTTCATACTGCTTTTTAAGAAGTGCAATCTTAGATATGCTCACAGAAGTGTTAGACAATAGGTTTTTCAGGATTCTCTTTTACAATCTCTCTCCTTGACCACATCCAGCAGTTAAGCTTCACCAATTATTAGATGATTGCTCTATTGCTTTACCTGTGAATGCAGTCAAATTTGGGCTGCCTTGAAGACACTTTCCAAAACTACTGTTTGAAGTTATTATGACACCTGAAGGGTTTTTCCCACCTCCTTCTTTCTTAGTTTCTCTCTGGGCAAATAACCAGCCTACAGTTAAGCCCATATCTCTATTGAGTCTACCAGTTGCCTCCATGATTTTTTTTTCTTTTAGAGAGCTCCTTTAGCTTTGAACTTCTTCACATTCTTATTTTTTAAGTATTTTAGAATTTTATTTTATGTACAAAGAGCTAGCATGTTTTTTTTTTTTTTTCACTAGGTATCTGTCTTGGGCAATCCATTCAAGAAAGATCACTTAATCCAACTTAATCCTATATCCTTCTCACAGTGACAGAAATACTGCCAGCACATGTTGAGGCTACATTTCCGGAACAGACTGTGAGGGTTTGAGCAGAACCCGCAAGAGCGACAACCCAGACCAAATTTTCGCAGGTGATTCCAATAAAGCTGTTGGTGACCCATTTTGCTTTCAAGGGTGTAAAGCCTTCTTTACATTCAATTACAAATAAAGCTGTTCCTTTTGGGGAGGAATTAGACCTCTTCATTCTATGGTTTGCTTCTTCCCATAGGCAAAGCCTCTGAGCCAGGGGTCTGGAGCTGGATTCAGGGACAATTGCGTTTATCTCTGTGAATGATAATCCCAATTTAGGAGCTGAACTGTTGGTGATAAGGGACAGTAGCCTCATACTCTCTCTCACATTCCCTCTGCTTGCCTCTGTCAGTATGGAACCCCTATTCCATGAGCAGGGTTAAGGATGATCAGGACCATAGTATTTTCAGTAGCAATCAAATCAGTTACAGCCTGGACACACCCAGATATAAGTTGCTTAACTTCAATTGTCTTCCAGAAGGTCTCCAGGCTTTTCATGAATAATTCTTACAGTTTAGAACCAGCTTTTCAAGAATGACATGAGCATAAGACACTAGCTTGTCTGGTCAATGATGCCATAAGATCTAAATTTCCCACACAGAATATAACTCCTCTGCCAAAAGAAATATATGTGCACCCTTCTTTTTATCCAATGAACAAGCAACATTGCCCTTTCCCTTCCTATAAATTCCCTCCATTACCAGGCAATTGGGGGAAGCAGATCTTAGCTTATAGCTCCTGGCCTCCTTGTCAGTTGACTATGAAATAAATATTATTATTATTATTATTATTATTATTATTATTATTATTATTATTAAGATTGAACCCAGGGGTATTTAATCACTGAGTCACATCCACAGTTCTTTTTATTTATTTATTGTTTGAGACAGGGTCTTGTTAAATTTCTTAGGGCCTCACTGAATTGCTGAGGCAGGCTTTGAACTCACAATCCTCCTGTATCAGCTTCCAGAGTCACTGGGATTATAGGCATGCACCACTGCACCCAACTACTTTATTTTATTTTATTATTATTATTATTATTTGCAAAAACCCAGTTCTATGGTACTGGCTTCTATATGCATCAAGCAGCAAACCTTCCCTTGATAATAGCAACACACCCAAGATAGGGGTTGGGAAGAAGGAAGCCTCTGCTTCTCATCTATACTTGCCCAGAGCTTAGCCTCAGCCACAGGTGGCTGGAATCAGGGTAAGAAATGCTGATATTGTACCTTTCCCAGTAAGATAACCCTCATGTGGGAGCTTGGAGAAAAGACAGCCCAGCATTCTTAGCTATACCTAACAGAACTGAGAGAAAGGAGAGAAGGTACAGGACTTGTTTCAAATATCACAGACACAGAACAGTTCCTATTGCATTTTAGTAGAGTCTCTTGGATAAATGTTTCTTCGTTTGCATTATGTCCTTAAGGCTATTTCCAGAAACTTTAAATGATTTCTTAAAAATAATTTTCAGGAGTTTCACAGGGGAGGGGTTGAAATAGCTCCTTATACATTATGAAAAAACAAGGCTTATTCCAGGATACAAGAAAGGTTTGATATTTTAAAACTCTTCAAAATTATATTATTTTCATGAATATTACATAAGCATCTGACAGCAGACAAACTCCCCTTTATAAAAACTTTTAAATGAAATAGGTACTAGTCCTTCCTTATCATGATAAAATAAAATTAAAATTAAATAAAAGGAACATCTTAATAAGGAATCATTAAAATCATTCCAAATAGAGTTAGAAGCATTGCAAGTATAACACTATTTTCACTACTTTAACATTGTATTGGAAATATTGAAAAAGCAATTAGACAAAAACTACTGAAGACAAAAGATTTTGAAAGGAAAAGTCTGCACTGTTTTTGGATAATATGAGCATATAATTGGAATAACCAGGTTAGTCATTAAAGGTAAACTCTTCTGATGAAGGTTTGGACATTAAGATGGTAGAATAAAATGTACAATTATCATAATAAGGAATATGGAAATATTACATAAAATTACCAGATCTACCTTTTGACTAAACAATTTCACATCAGGGAATCTACTGTAAAGTTGTACCCACGTATAAACACACACACACACACACACACACACACACACACACACACATACACACTAGATTATTCATTGCAGCTTTATTTGAGAGAGCAAAGGTTTGGAATCAATTCATTTGTGTTTCAATTGGTGATATATAAACTATGCTATAGCCACAAAATGCACTACTATGAAACTATAAAAGATAATGAAGATTTCTATCAATTGAAGATGAGCAACCTCCAAAATACACTGGTAAGAGGAAAATACAAAGGACATAACAGTATATATGGTAGGCTAACATATTTGTAAGAAAATACATATGCATAAACAAGAACTCTGGAAAAGTAAGCCAGGATACTAAAAGGCAGATTTCTCTGAGTATTTTCTTGTATATGTTTTGATGTATTAATTGTGTAAATGTTTTCAAAATAAAATTAAAGAAAACCCTCAAATGGAAAGAAATGATTGCAACCCTATGTCAAAATGGCTAATGTGTTAGTCAGCTTTTCATCACAGTGACCAAACTATTTGCCATGAACTTCTTAAAGGACTAAAGATTTTTTTTTTTTTTTTACTCATAGTTTCAGAGGTTTCAGTCTATAGTTGCCACTTTATTGTTTCTGGGACTGTGGTGGGGCAGGAAATCATAGTGGAAGGGCATGGTGAAACAAGACTGCTCACATGGTGGCATCTGAGACAGAGAGAGGGAGGGAGGGAAGGGCCAGGGCCGAGAAATACCCTTCTATGGCATGCCCCCAATGAAGCTTCCTCTAAATAGGCCCCACCTCCTTCAGTTTTCATCTCCCATTAATTCCATCACATTATTAATCTATCAATGGATAATTCCCCATTTATGGAGTCCCATCTTTGAATATTGATGCATTGTGGACAAAGCTGTCTATACATGAGCCTTTGGGAGACATTCCATATCTAAATCATAACAGTTAAAATGGGAAAAAAAGTAAGAGAGAAAATTATTTCAGGTGATTATAGAACACAGTATTATGTACATCCTTGTGGTGACATAGGAAAATGAAAATGAAAACATTTGCAAAGAAATGATGATCATCTTTACTTAGATGTAACATTGGCATCATAATATTGAAATTATAAGTTAGTGTTATTAGAGTGTAAGAGAAAACAAAGATAAAAATTTTTAAAAAGTAATTTTTTAAAGTTTTTAGTTGTAGATTGACACAATAGCTTTATTTATTTATTTCTTCTTATGTGTTGCTGAGGATCAAACCCAGTGCCTCACACATACTAGGCGAGCACTCTACCACTGAGCTACAACCCCAGTCCTTAAGTAAAAATTTATGTTGTCAAATTTGAGTTTAAAAATTTGATGTGAGCTTGTGAAACTAGGTCACTCAAAAGTACAAGAAGCAATCACATACCCAGTAACAATGCTAACTTTTAGATTGTCAGATCTTGGTTTCCTCCTAAAATATGAATCAGAACTCCTTGAAGAAATGGTTAATTCCAGGTCTGGGACAAAATACAAGGTGATTTTGGTTCATCATGTGCCAGAAAGTAAAGAAGTGACCAAAGCTAGTGGAAATATGCTCAAAGAACTCCCAGGAAAATAAAAGGATTGAAAAGGTTCATACGGATCAAATTTGGGAGGCATTAAGCATCAAAAAAAAAAAAACCTGAGGGATGATATTGAACAAATTATATTGTTAACTTTGTATATGAAAATGTAACAATGAATTCTATCATTATATGAAACTATAATGCCCCAATAAAATATGGAAAAATAAGTGTAAATAAAGATAACACACTGAATAAATAGAAATCCATAAATCTCTGTAGCTGGATTTCACTGTTGCTACCCTCCTCAGACCCCATTGTCAACAGACTTCCAACACCAGCACCTGTGTTTCTTTGACTGAAGGGTTTCTCTGGATATTGAATCTTTTTTGCCTGCCTACATAGATATTGATAATGCCAGAAATAATGCTCTCCAGGAGAAGTCTTCAAAGAATGACAGAAGTTAGAGGATAAATAACCCTCAAATGAGATGACTGTAGCTCATGTAGTACACTGGCTTTCTGAGTCCTGCAATAGAAATAAGTTCCAATTACTTGCAGTGGTAAACCACTAAGGAATACTACCTGATTATCTTCCTTCCCCTTCTCCCATCATTTCCCTGTTCTGCTACCAATGTTTTGGAGAATATCTCCCAAATAAGTACCCGCTGAACTTGAGTCTTATCTTAGGGTCTGCTTCTGGGGGAACCCATAATAAGATAGTCCAGGTCACAGACCTGGAATTAACCATATCTCCAAGGACTTCTGATTCATCTTTAGGAGGAAATCAAGATCTGACAGCTAAAAGGTCTCATTGTTGTTGTTGTGTGTGATTGCTTCTTGTGCTTTTAGTGGCCCAATTTTACAAGTTCTTGTGGGGAGCCATATGTGAAATACATGAAGACCTTCTCTTGGCATGGAAACAAGGGAGGGAATAGGTCTGGCATTGGGAAGTTCCCTGGCTGTCCCTTGGCTACAGACCACCCAATGCACATGACCTTCCCCTCTAATCTGCTAGAAGGGTCCCTCATAGTAGTACTGGAGATCAGTATAACCCATTAGAAACTGAGACGCGTATCTGTCCCCACTTTTATCCTATTTTGATGAAAAACATTCTATAGAATTTCTTTGATGTCTTCTGATATCAATGAAGTGGGTGCAGTTTCCTTTGTGTTAGAAATTCGATGTGTTTGGTCAGCTTGCTCGACCTGTTCCTGCTTTGAAACTACTTTCTGTGTTCTGTGGTTATTTAGCTGTTTTATTTTTCCTAGCTTTTATTTCTCAGCCAGCCCATTCCACCAAGGAGAATCCCATTCCCAATGCTCCACTTAGGATGTGGGCGGTAAGTCCACATTGAAATTTTCAATTCAACAGAAGAAAGGGGTGGGGAGGGACTCACTCATTTGCCATCGTTAGAGATGACTTACTATGAAAATTGCCAATTAAAGGAAAAGAAGGAAGGAATCACCCTAGAGGAAGAACTGGAGTTCATTCCCTGTTGATCAGTGAATACTTTTCTTTGCAGAAAAATAACAATAAATGTATAGTAGTTGATATAACTAGAAAATTACCATTTTACAACCACTGATGGTATGACTGATTCAGGCATCCATGTATATTAAAACCATTAGGTAAAAGGGTGATGGAAAAGAGGAAAACTTCCAATCTTTAGGAGAGACATGTTATAAAACCAGATGCTAAATGAAAACATGAGGGAAAATTCTGAGAAATCTCAATTATGAAATATGCTACTGTTCATTGGCCTGATGACTTCACAAATTTAATATCATATGAAAAATTATAAGGGTGACAATTTTGGAATGAAAGACTTTAAGGAAGAAAACCAAATGTGATGACTTAACCTTGATTGGATCCTGTGTAGGAAAAAGACTTTGGGGGGTAATTGCCATTTTATGTGGATAGACTATAGCATGACATAAGGAGTTTGTTGTTGATTTTTCCTAGGTGCAGCAATAATATGAAGATTCCATAGTAGAATACCTTATTAGGAAATGCATATAGAGCTATTTAGGGATGAAATGCCATGATTATAGCCAAAATTTAACTTACATTTTTAAATGCTTCACGTGTGTATATATGTATGTTGTTTGTGGAGGGGAGAAAGATTATAATACATAGAAGAAATGAGAGAGGGACAAAAATAGGCAAAATATTAATGGTTTTTGGAACTCAGTATTAGATATACATATGTTCATTGTGTCATTCTATTTTGTTTTTATAAACATTCACTATAAAATTGAAAATATACATTAAGGTAAATATGGCAAAATATCAATATTTTTAAAACAGATGGTGGGGATATGCTTGTTTATTATGTTACTCTCTGTATTTCTTTTATGTTTGGAATGTTTTATAATATAGGTTGATAAATACACAAACAAAACAAACAAATCATTAAAGCAATGAGTTGAACAAAAAAGAAGGCATTTCAGTAGAAGGCACTGAATGTGTTCAATATGGCCACCCTAGTTATTCAGAAAGGGATGAAAAATTGGATGGCAGGGGAACCATGCAGGGCCCTGGAGGACAGGGGAAGAACTCAGAATTTTGGGTGAAGGAATGAAGCTCTACAAAAAGCCTTTAAGCTGAGAAGAAACACAAGTCAGAGAGGTATAAACTAGAATAAAGAGAAGTCAGTAGTTTATCACAACATCCAGGTGAAAGTGGTTAACTCAGACATAATCCCCAACTGGGGCTGATGGGAATGAAGAAGCTTTTAAGGAAGGATAAGATTATTTTCAAGATTTTTCCATCCAGCACACTATAGCTCCTAATATTTTCTAGTTAGAGGAACCCAGAGACATTGGATCAATACTAATGAGCAACCCGTGCTTTCTAAATTCATTAAGATGAACATACAACTTATAACAGATGTATATTTATAAACCTGTGTGGGCAATATTTTGACTAATAAAAAGAATTTGAGCCAAAAGGAGATATTTTCAGTTGTGTTAGTATATTTATTGAGCTTTCTCTTTTCTAAAATCATGCACATTCTAACAATGCTAGCTTTGCAGAGGCAAGAATCCATATTGTAAGAGGACCCTATGGAAAGGGGAATATATCAAGGACCTGTAGAAGCCTCTAGAAGCTAAGTTAGCAAAATGAGAAAAACACCTGTACAACTACATCATGATTATATGCTCTCAGACTTTAGTTACTTTCTGTCAGCTAATTATTTCTGTCCCTTGGTTTATCACTGTAGCACTATTTGGCCAGAAAAAAATAAAAAGCTGCAATGGAAAAAGAGCTACTGCTAAGCTATGTGAGACTTTAAATTCTTCTTCAATAATTCTTCAGATTTATTGAGGTACAATTGACAAATGAAATCATATTGATGGTCTTCAACTCTCCACAGTTCGACTTAACGTTTTTTTGACTTTACAATGGTGCAAGTGCGATAGTCATTCAGTAGAAATCATATTTCAAATTCTGAATGTGTAATCTTTTGCTGAACTATCAACATATAGTACAGTCCTTTCTCATGATACTGGTAGGCTAGATGTTTTTAATTTTGGGGGATGTCACCTCATCGTAAGCCCAGGAATATATGTGCATATTTAAGGTGTATGACCTGATGATTTGATATATGTGTACATTGTAAAATAATCAGCACACTCAAGCTAATTGACATATCACTTTACATAGTTATCATTTTCTTTCTTTTTCCTTTGTTTCGTGTGTGTGTGTGTGTGTGTGTGTGTGTGTGTGTAATACCATATTGTAAATTATAGTTATCATGCTGTCCATTGGATCTCTAGAAACTATTCCTCTTGCAAAACTGAAACTGTATACCCTTTGACCAACATTTCCTCTATATAAATGATTAAATTGATACATGGTAGAAGACAAAATTTAAGGTGGCTCCATGATCTCTGCCTCTTTGGGGTTCACACTTCTGTGTGGTTCCCTCTGCTTGACTATGGGCAGGGACTGTGACTTTCTTCTAACCAATAGACTACAGCAAAGGTAGGATGTTATGCTTATAATTGCATTCTATAAAACTCCATCTTGCTAGCAGACTTGCTATCTTTCTTCCTTGCTAGCTTTGGAGAGACAAGCTGCCATGCTGTGAGAAGACCTTATGGAAAATGCCATGTGGCAAGGAACTGTGGAAGCATCTGGAAGCTAAGGGTGGCCTCTATCCAATGCCCAGCAAGAAGCCAGAGCTTGAATCTTGTAACCACAAGAAAATGAATTCTGCTAATGACCACAGGAGCTTGGTGGCATAACTGTCATCCATTGAGCCTCTAGCTCTGACTGACACCTGGATTGCAAACTGGCAGAGGACCCAACTAAGCCATGTTCAGACTTCTGACCCATAGCAATAAGAAGGTAATAAATACATGTTGCTGTAAGTCACTAAACTTGTGGTACTTTGTTGTGCAACAATAGAAAACTCATACATGGATTATTGAGCAATCTCAGAAATTATACACAGCAACCAGCTATTGATTGCTCCAGCCATATTAGGTGACTATACCTGTCTATCTCTACCCTCCCTCTGCCCCTATTTTTTTTATAATTATATACTTTATTGCACTTAGGGCCCACCAGGATAATCCAAAATAAGCTCTGTGTCTTAAGATTTGTAATCACATCTTTTGCTACACCAGGTAATATTCACTGTTTACCAAATGATGTAATAATCACAGGTACTAGGAATCACAAAGTGACTGTATCTTTGGGAAGGTATCACTTTCTCAGCCTACCACAGTGGCCTTAAAAGTGGCCAGGAGAGGGAAAAAGGGAAACACTACCTCTAGGGCTTAAATACTAGCATCCAGTGTTTCCATAAGTTGAACTGCTTTACAAATTGTTGACAGAAATATGCTTCTAACCTCAAATGGGGAAAACCTGCTTAAATGTACTGGATTTGAGTCTAAAGATTTTTCCAAAGTCTGAGGACAGCAGCTATGCCGGCAGATACCTGCCCTCCATTCCTATGCACTTAGCCCCTTCCTAGCACATAAAACACTCCCTGCCAAGATGAGCTGACAAGTTCAGAGTGAGGAAGGAATGCTGGAATCCAGGCATTCAAAATGCAACCAGGAAGAGACACAGCCATATGCACACATGTGTGTCCAAGTAAATGTTAGAAGGTGGGCTCAAGGAGTAGATGGCTCTCTACTGCTGCTTCAGCATTTGGCCAAAAGGCTTGGGATGTCTGCATTCTCCTACAGCACGCTCAACTAAGTCAGTTCTGTATGGTCCCAGTGGGAATGGTGCCCTGTTATGTTTGATGACTTTTTACTGTGCACACTTTGAACAACCTTACATGGAAACTGGGGTGAGAAAGGTGTAATGAGGAAGAGTTCCTATTCTAGAAACCTGAAATCATATTGTGAAATCAAATCTCAAGACTGGTTCAGGCGGCTGCCTCAAAGGAGATAAACATCTAAAACTCCTAACTTTGATACGCGAATACCTATTCTATTTTAAAACATTCCATAATTGCTAGTAATGCTTGACATATGGCTATGCTCACATCTTTTCAGTGGTGTGTTGCTGATCTGTCACTGCCTACCCAGGAGCAATAAGCTTCATCACACTTTATGTGACTGTGAGAGATAAGATGAATTTAAACAGCAGCACCTCAGCGTAGGGAAGACCTTGAGATGTCTATTTCTAACTGGTGGTGTGAGTCAGTCGCCCACTTTGGCTATGTTTAAAAAGTGTTCCAACCCTACATCAGCTCAATAGGTGGGAAACAAAACACTTATTATGGTTAGTTGTGACCACTTCAGTCATCCCAAAATGGAGACAATGCTAATAATGTCTTCTATGGAAACATTCTAAATGCACTTAAGGACCTATGGGCCCACTCCCAAATAGTCATGCTGAATTCAACAAATCATAATTTATTCTATACTTTTTTACCTACCCAATTACTCCCTTGAAAACCTGTTCTTCCGTATTACACTCCCAGTAGATATCAAATAATAGTAATCTTGTTGGAGGGGAATATAATTTTACTATAACAAAAACTACACTGATGTCTGTGTAGATTATATCTCTTGCTTCCTTCATATCTGAATGGCCTGTCAGTCTATCATACAAAGACCTTTATTCATGATCATCCTTGCTATTTGAACTCAGCTAAAATAGCAAGTTTTAAATTGTTTTATTATCATCCCAATTGTTGTAGCTAAGCTTACTCATCCATTAATGACAGGCTTAGACATTTTCATGTGTGTGTAATAGTCAGATGCGTGTCATTGTCTTTAAGAGCAGGTGAGTCACAATACTGATCAGTGAGTCCTCAAGTACTCAAACATGTGTCAGTTCTCTGTTGATTTTGTTTTAAAAAATAACCCCAAAGAAATTGTCTTTCAAAATAGTATACTTTCAGTACTCCAGCTCATTCTCAGCCATAATAAAATCAAGATAATATATTCCAGCAACTTCAGCCTGCGTAGGACACAAGCTTGTGTATTTCACTAGGCCTCAGAAAGCCCCATTTAACAGGAGAAAGGCTGATCCATGATGTCTCCTCCCCTCAGAAGTCAGTCATAATGGTCATTAATAATGCACTTAGGGACCTATGGGCCTACTCCCAAGTATAGTCATGCTGAATTCAACAAATCATAATTCTGTCAATTCTTTGTATTATATTTTCATATTTCCTCAGATATGCTATTTTACTTGCAGAGAGCTAAGTTTGGAAGACAGAAAAAGTAATAAAAAGATAATTACAAACATAGAATACATTAGTCCTAGCTACACTCTTCCCAAAATAAAGCAAGGTCAAGCAAATGTGTAGAGCTCAATTATTTTCATTCTCCTCTGCATGAGTTCTAAGCCAAAGATTCCAGCATTTCACCATTATGGCTTTCATTATATTTTTTTCTCTAGATAATTTTCTCAGTTTCAGAAAGTTCCCTTTTATTACTAGCTTGCTTACTGAAGCTTTTACCCTCATTGATGGATACAGAATTTTGTCACAATTTTTCAGCTTCTGTGAAGGGACCATATGATTTTTGTCCTCAATCCTATTGTGGTGAATCACACTGCACAATTTTCTATTATTAATCCAACCTTGCCTTTCATAAATAAATCCAACTTGGTTCAGTTATAGTTTTTTGGTATGTTGTTGAGACTGAATGGCTATTATATTATTTGTAATTTTGCATGTGATATTATCCTGAAATATTTATTATTTCTCGTCATATTCTTATAGAATTTTTAGTATCCACAGTTATTCTGGTCTATAAGAACAAGTTCCATTTTCCTCTATATTTTCCATGAGTCTTGACAAACTGGTATTCAATTTTTCTTAAATGTTTAATAGAATTTACTAGTGAAGTCATTTGGGAATTTTCTTTCTAAAAGAGCTTATAAGTGCTATTTTTAAAATGTTTTTGCATTCTTCTGATTTTGAATTTCTTCTTTCTGTAAATTTGTCAAGTTATTCTAAAATTTTCAAGCTTACTGGCATGAAGTTGTATATAATAGCCTTTTAATGAATTTTTATATCTTTTAGGATGTACCATGATGTTTTATGATTTTAATCAATCATATCAATTCATTTACAGTATTTTCATCCTTGTCAATTCTTTGTATTGTATTTTTTCTATTTCATTAATTTCTGCTTTTTATTATTTTCTTATTTCTACTTTCCTGAGCTTAATTTGGCTTTCTTTTCCTGATTTCTTTTTTTTTTTTTTACATTTTTAGTTGTAGATGGACAGAATACTTTTATTTTATTTTATTTCTGTTTGGTGCTGAGGATCAAACCCAGTGCCTCACACATGCTAGGCAAGCACTCTACCCCTGAGTCACAACCCTAGCCCCATCTTTTCTAGTTTCTTGAGATGAATGCTTAGCATTTTGATTTTCATCCTTCCTCTTCTAACACATGAGTTTAAAACCTTTAGTCTCTAGCTGAAAGCCAGGAAGAAATTGAGGGCTCAGTGTGACAGCCTGGAAAAAAAAATAATGCTGCCACCAACCACATGAGCTTGGAAACAGATTCTTCCCCAGTAGAGTATCACAAGAGAACTGGTTTCTGGCCAATACCTTGATTTCAGCCTTTCAGAGAACCCAGCTAACTCATGCACCGTCTCTCTTTTTTTAAACATTTATTTTTTAGTTGTAGTTGGACACAATATCTTTATTTTATTTATTTATTTTTATATGGTGCTGAGGATCGAACCCAGGGTCTCGCATACTGCTGAGCCCCAGCCCCAACCCCAGCCCCATTCACAGTCCCTTGACCCACAGAAAGTATGCCATTTCAATATTTGAGCTTGTACTGTTTTTGCCAGGAAGTCAGTTATCATTCTATTCATTTCTACTTTGAAAATAATTGATATTTTTATTCTAGAGACTTTTAAAATTGTCTTTTTATTTGGGGTTTTCAGTAGTCTAAATACCATGTATTAATTTCATTTTTGTGTCCTGCTTAGAATCATTAGACCTCCTTGATATCTGTTATCAATTTTTGAAGTGTTCTCAGCCTTTTTTTTTAAATGTTGCTCTATTCCAATCTCTTATTTCTTTATTTCTGAAATTCCAATTACATACATGGCTAGCTGTATCAGGTACATAGGATAGTCCCAAGACCTCATCCTGAATTCCAAAATCCCTCCCTCTCTCCCTCCCTCCATCTCCCCCCACCCCCAGCCCACCCTTGTAAAGGCAGCATTCAACCTTTTAGATGCTCCATCACTTACTAAGAAAATGGCAAATGTCCCAGAGAAAAGTATTTCTAAACTCTGGCTAACTCCTTGGGTATCTAGCTTCCTTTGGTCCCAGACCCAGTAATTTCTCACACTATTTTTCTTTCTTCTCTACTTCTGATTTGTCACTTTCCACAATATGTTTAAACATAATGAGGTTTGTGTATGTATGTATGTGTCCATCTGTGTGTGTATGTGTGTGTGTGTGTGCGCGCGCGCACGAGTGAGCACGCGCAAACATATAATACTAAGAAAACTTAGGAAATTAGATACATAACTTTCAGAAGGGCTAGTCTTAATTAATACTTTATCATAAGAGGAATTCTGTACCCAGGACCATCACCATCATCACCTCAATTCATGTGTAAACTCCTTACTCCAACCTGTCTGCTCTTTCCTCTTAACCTGCATCACTACACATATGGTGTTCTTTCTATTTCATTCTCATTCTGCTTCTGAATCTGCCAGAGCCTGTGTAAAATATAGGAGATCTGTGAGCATCATCCACAGCACAGTTCATACATTTATTTACACTGAAGAATATCTCAATTCTAAACCCGAATGAAGAAACCTTAATTTTCCCTTGACTGACTCCACATACAGATTTTATCAATTATCCAATTTAGCTAGCACCAAGAAGCAGAACTTAGGCAGAACTAATCTAGTTCTATTTTTATATTTTCCATGAAATGGCAGGCTTATATCCAGCTCTCTGACAAGTGAGGAACTGGATGTGAAAATGTCTTTAAAACCACAATGCTCTATCAGATATAAGGTTATATATGCAATTCTAAGTCTATTACCTTGACCAGTTGTGTTTCTATCTCCTCTCATACTAATTTTTTGTGGGAGGTTACTGGGGATTGAACTCAGGGGCACTCAACCTCTGAGCCACATCTCCAGCCCTATTTTGTATTTTATTTAGAGACAGGGTCTCACTGAGTTGCTTAGCACCTCACAGTTACTGAGGCTAGCCTTGAACTCGTGATCCTCCTGCCTGAGCCTCCAGAGCTGCTGGGATCCTCTCATACTATTTTTTAAATATTTTTCCAGTTGTTGACAGACCTTTATTTATATGCAGTGCTAAGAATCAAACCCAGTACCTCACATGTGCCAGGCAAGTGCACTATGGCTGAGCCACAGCCCCAGCCCTTCTCATACTATTTTAACAGCAGTATGCAACATTCATATTTCCTTCTCTCAATGGAAGCATTTTTAAAAGTACCTAACCCTAACCAAATAATCTAGCACATTTAACACTCTACCCTTCACCCCTCCAAGTTGTCTTACTCTTTTCACTTTTTAAAAGTTGTACTTTTACTATACAATCATCATAGTCTCAGGATTATTTTAGCTAGGTTGAGGCACAGGAAAGTAGGCTAAGCACATAGTAAGGAGCTAATCTGTCTGCCATCTAAATTCAAAGAACTATAATATATTTGCTATTTATTATGAACAAGCTAAATTTTAAAGTCTCTCATGTAAGATTTTGAAATAATTTTTTGAACAGCATGATATTTTGTGTTCTTAGATTTCTCTCAAGGTCAGTAGGTATTCCTCTAATTCATTTTTAGTTAACTGCATGATATGAATATACTGCAGCTTTTTCAATAATTAATCTATTAATGTGTATTCAGATTGTCTACAGGTATTTTTGGTTGGAGAAACAATGGTGAAACAAATATTGTTAAATATATGCCCACTTGTTCAAAGAGAATTGATTTCCAGATTGTATAGCAGTATTCTTTAGACAAAGATATCAAGTAACCACCCACCTTCAGTAGAACTTCAAACACACTCTTAATACAAGTTGTTATAAACTACTTAGCCCTGCAACACTCTAGTCAAAGACAGTCAAGTGAGTAAACTCATCCTTGTGTCTCAGAGGTGTTCATTTTAGGAAACAAAAACAACAGAAGACATATTGTTTTTAATCAAAATCTAAATGATGCCATCAGTAAAAACTAAAATGATTCTAAATGAAGCCAGCAGTGAAAACACTGACCTTAGCCTTTAGAAGGCGTCATAACAACTGTGGTCATGGCCTCTGCCTACACTGACAGGGCTTATTTTTTCCAGGACTGCTGTTAATTTACTAGTCCTGTCAATTCCCTGGTGATGTGATATCTTCACTGGTTTTATATGTCCAACATCTGTTGAATTTTCTTAAGTGGTGAGTTGATCCACCTACAATCCAGTTACTGCTTGACCCTAAATCTTCTCTCTGGTACTCCCTATTCTTGTTTTCACCCCACCATTCCTACCATTAGTTTCAATGTCTCTACCTTATCACAGCAATGTTCTGGTTGGGACAGTTGTAATATTTTTTTTCTCTTTCCAAAAAGTTCATTATATAATGTCCTAGTCCATTTTCTGTTGCTATAGCAAAGTTGCTGGTGCTGGGTAATGTATAATGGGAAGAGGTTTATTTCACTTATAATTCTGGTTGCTGTAAGTTCAAACATCATAGCACTGGCATCTAGGGTCACAGTATGGCAGAGAAATAAAAAGGAAACTGGTCTCCTGCAGAATAGAACAAGCACGTGGTATAGCCTCATATAATAAACTACTTTCTAGAGACAGCATTAATCCATTTATTTTCCTAAGAATCCATTTATCTTTCCAAAAAGTCATTTGTTTTCCTATAAGTGCCTTTCTCCCTCTGCTTTCCCCTAGTAAGATAGTATATATATATATATATATATATATATATATATATATATATATATATATGCCCCAAATTATAATTGCCATTTGAGTTACATTTCTTTGTGAATTCCCATATACACATGCATGCAGGTGATTAAAATCTGTCTTTTCTCTTGCTAATCTGTCTTTTGTCAATTTAATTCACAGTCCTCAATCACTGGACCTAGGAGGATAAAGAAAAAAGATGTTCCTCTCCCACACCACAAATGAAAAGGAAGATAAAGGGGAAACATGGAAAAGTCAATTGTTTCATAGCAGGGGAACTAAGATGTAAAAGTAGATTTGCTAGATCCATCCAATGTACCTCTGCTATGATATTCCTGATATACCTATAAGGCAGAACATTTAAATAAATCTAAGTAGCACAATTAAACAAGAAGAGAATCCAGGATGACTTATTGAAACTTTATGACCAAAGGTATCCTTTAAAAATATGCAATTTTATTTTCAGTTACATATGGAAAGGAACCTTAAGGTCTAGCTTCCTTTAAAGAATCAAAAAGGACAAAATGGCACCTGCATAGTTCTTTTCCAAATGGAAATGAAGTTGATTTTTTATAATGTTTTATTTGTTCATTTTAATGCCTCAATTATTCCCCAAAAATACTGGGAAGTATTTCTTTTCTTGGAAAATCCTAACCAATCTCACATTTAGAAAAGTCTGTTAAGAGGGCATGACTCACACTAGGAACTAACTACTAGGAACAAAGATAATTCCTACTGGGATGCAGCTTAATGTGGTCTCTTTTGATGGTCATGGAGGTATAGCATTCAGATCTCCCTTCAAAAGAAACTTCAAGGGGAACATAGTTCATTGACAGCCTCCACCTGTGGCACCTTCAGATTCAGTGGGACATCTAAGCCAAGGCTATGTTTACACCAGACCAAAGACTGAGCATGGTAGAGGAAATACAACCAGACCACTTCTGCCTAACATGGGACCCTTCTGATGGGCAATCTTTGCACTGGGCTCCCCCATCAACCTGAGTAAATCTTTCATAGAGTTGCACTGATATGTGAGCCTCTCCCAAATCCAACCCACCTTCCTTCCCTTCTCCTTCCACAAGGGCAAGACCTGTCTCCTGGTTTAAAATCTCTTCCTGCCCCCTCCTGTTTTACTTCTTTTACCCATCTAACTTTTTTTCCTCAGTAAGTCTTCTGCACGTCTAACCTCATCTTCTAGAAAGGCCTCGACTCACTCAACTTATGATTCCTACAAACTCTGGGGTACAATGGCTCATTTTTGTACAACATCAGGTATGATACAGGCCAAAGATATCAGTCCAGATATATAAAAATTAGAATTATAACAGCTATCAGGCATTCATCAATATCCTTGTGTTGGACAGTGCATTCAACTCTCTCTTCAAAATTTTTTTAGTTGTAAATGGACTCAGTGCCTTTATTTATTTATTTTTATGTGGTACTGAGGATGGAACCCAGTGCCTCACATGTGGCTAGGCAAGTGCTCTACCACTGAGCCACAACCAGCCCTTCAGTTCACTTTTATAAAGAATTTTGAGTTTCACAGCAATCACATGAGTGATATTATCCCAATTTTATAGTGATATGCCCAAGGACACATTGTTGCTTACATTACACATTGTTGCTTACAAATTCAACTGAGACTTAAGGCTAATTCTATTAAATTTCCACAAAAAGTTCTTCCATGCAAATGCCATGTTCTGGCAATAATAATAATTATAATTTTAGATGTTAATCAGTATGATATACCAAGCATGAGGCTCTACTTTTTACTCACATTACCTCATACAATAGTCAAAACAATATTACAAAGGACGTATTATTTTTAATTTCCATTTCATTAAATGAAACTGGAGAGATTAAGAATAGGGAACCTAATACAGACTATTGTTTTCTGGAACACTCAAATTTAAGGGGCTGTTCTACTATAGTAAATGATATGATAAATGTAGATTGATAAGATTTTACTGAACTATAATTTGGTTAATGGCAGTATGTTTTAGATGTTTTCTTTTAGATTTTGGTCTTACTACTTGTGTTCTGAACACACCAAGGCCCTTTCTTAGGTCTTTTGGGCTTGATGTATTGAGCCTTCAACATCATAGGTCAGGAGAACTTCTGATACACTGTTAACCAATGTTACTTTCTAGCCTCAGGGCAGTTCATAAATAAGAAGTTAATTTTGAAAAATGTCCACCAGCAAATGAATCTATTTTCCTAGAGAACACAGCTCAGAGTTTGTTAATACGAGATATGATCTACAGAGTTGATTTTGCTTTTTGCATAGTCTGGAAGCTATTCTCTTACATTCTTTTCTGAGCTGCATATAAATTATAAGGAATGCACCACCATATAATGGCTAATACATAATTTTTGCCTCAGAAGTATGATTGGATTTCTTTTTCTTCCCTCTGATGTGATCACCACCCACACCCACCCATCCATAAGATTAAATATTCTTTAACAAGAAAATAATAAAAGCTGAATAAATGCCCTCCAGCATCAAAAATCACAGCAGACACAGCAGGGAAAAAAATTCTCCAAGTTCAGCCTTTATGATTATGTTTAAGACACAGAAGGAGGTCCAACCTGTTTATCCAAGAGGTTTCTGGATGATTTCTGTAAATCCAATGTCCTGACCAAAAAGTGGTAGTGAATAGATGAGTGCAGAGTGGGGTGGGAAAAAGAATCAAACATCTACTTCAGGCTGGGTGAAAGTGGGAGTCTAGTCAAGGATTTCTAAGTCTCTATTCATCAGCTATCATGTTTCTGGAAACTCCAAAGTACTTCACATGCTTATAGCTTATGACACCTCAGAACTGTCTATAGCAAATTCTCAGACTAGAGTTTCAGAGACACCATAGGATACAGCCAATCCACAGAATCACAAGCTATATAAATGGTTGTTAAGCTACATAATATTTTTTGGGGGGTAAGGGGTGGTTGTCCCTTAAATAAGAAACTGACAGGTAGGTGAAGTGAGATGGGGCAGAGTAGAGAGGCTTTGCTGGTTAACACAAATTGAAAGGCATGGAATTTGCAAAACAGTCTTGTATGTAATGAGAATGCTGAGAAATGATATTTCCCTAGTCCACCAACTCCTATGTGATTCTTTTGGCAAATTATATCACATAGCTCCAAACCAATTAAGTCAGAGATGTTAATTTTTAAAATCAAATTATTTAAGGGTATGATATCATTCCAAGGAAGTCTAGTTATGTGTGAAATCTTTCTCTTTTAATTCTTAAAAACTCAAAATAGAGGTTGGGGTTGGAGCTCAGCGGTAGAGTGCTTGCCTAGCATGTGTGAGGCATTGGGTTTGATCCTCAGCACCATGTTAAAAATAAATAAATAAATAAAATAAAGGTATTGTGTCCATCTACAACTAAAAAAATATTTTTAAAAAAACAAAATAATGTGAAGATAGTCTCTGACTTATGATGATGTTACTTACTATTTTTGTATTTTACCATGGTGCAAGAGTGATATGCAGTCAGTAGAAACCATACATCCCATTTTGAATTTGGATCTTATCCTGGACTAGTGATATGCAGTCTGATACTCTCTTAGGATACTGGGCAGCAGCAGCAAGCTGCAGCTTCATCAGCCACGTGATTACCAGGGGAAACAACTGACACTCTACAGTATACCGCATTGCTAAGATAGGAAGCTCTGTATGTTGGTGTATTAAATGCAGTTTTGACCTACAATATTTTTACCATAATGATGATATTATAGGACATAAGCATATCATAAGTCAAGAGGCATCTCTGTATATTTTAAGATATTAACATATTTTATCTTCAATATGTATTCATTACATGTTGTGTTAATAGTTTTTAGAGATCACAGTGAACATGAAAGGAGGGCATGCACATAACCGTCTGGGAGGACAATGAAGACAATATATGATTCATTAAAATATGAGTGCCCATGGCTTTCCCCCCACCATCACCACCACTCAAAAAATCACTGCTTACATCAATCCCAAATTCATCATGCTGCAATTTAAGCTGATTTCCTCTTATGCTGTCCTCACTGGAAATCAAGAAGCTTTAGTCTCCTTTGCTGTGTTTTTAAAGATATTTTAAATTTTCCTCTTGATCTTTCCTTTGGTTGACTAAGAAGCTCAGACTCCCCAGCATGTTATCATCTTTTATATATAACCTTTTAATCACCCTCTGGCTCTCTGGGAACTTTCTCTCTGTTCTTCTTTCCTCTCTTTATGTTTGCCTATAGCTATCTAAAAAATAACCCCAAATATAGTGGCATTAAAACAACAACACTTATTAACATTATTTCTCATAGGTTTGAGGGTTTATCAGGCTTAGATAGCTAGTTTTCTTTCTCAGAGGTTTTCTTTTTCTTTCTTTTTCTTTTTTTTTAGAGAGAGAGAGATTTTTTTAATATTTTTTTTTTAGTTTTTCAGTGGACACAACATCTTTATTTTATTTTTATGTGGTGCTGAAGATCGAACCCAGGGCCCCATGCATGCCAGGTGAGTGTGCTACCGCTTGAGCCACATCCCCAGCCCCTCTCAGAGGTTTTCTAAGTTATTGCTATAAGACAGTGATTGGGCCTGGAATCATCATGAAAATGTCCTTGCTCATGTGTCTGATGGTTACTTCTGGCTGTCAGCTAGGACCTTATCTAGTGCTATCAGCCACTTGTAGCCTGCCTCTGCAGTCCGGTTGGGTGTATTAGTTCATTTTGTATCAGTATAACAAAATACCTGAAACTCAGTGCTTTATAAAGAAAAGAGGTTTACTTAGCTCATAGTTATGGATGTTCAAGTGCATGGAACCAGCTTCTGTGTAGTAATAGTGAGAGCAGAAAAGATCATATAGTGAAAGAAGAAGCAAGAGAGGCAGCTGAAACAGCTGAACTTGCTTTATAACAACCTTTTCTCAAGAGAACTAACACACTCCTCAAGACCTGCATTAATCTCTTTCAAGGGTGGTGCTCCCTGACTGAATTATCTTCCTCTAGGTCCCACTTCTTTAAAGTTTCACAACCTCTCACTACCCTTACATTGAGAACCAAGCCTCCAACATATAAACTCTTTAAGAACACACCCAAACTGTACCCAAGCCCCTGCAGTTGGGTTCCAAGATCAAGTCTCCTAGAAGATATAGAGAATCAAGCTATATTAGCTAGCTTTTCATGGCCATAACCAAAATATCCAACAAGAGCAACTCAGTCAAAGAGTTGGCTCATGATATTAGAAGTCTTAGTCCATGGTCAGCCAACTCCATTATCCTGGGCCCAAGCTAAGTCAAAACATTATGGTGGAAGGGCATGGCAGAGAAGAGTTGCTCTGCTCATGGCATATAGTAAATAGAGAGGAGAAGGAAGGAGCTGGGGAGAAGATAAACCTTCTAAGTGTACCACTCCAGTGTCCTATTTCCTCCAACTAAGTCGCCACATCCCAGAAGTACATTCAGCTATCCAATGGATTAATCCATTAATGAGGTCAGACTTCATAATTTAATCATTGCTCAAAACCCCACCTCTGAAACTGGCTGTATTGAGGACCATGTTTTTAACACATGAAGTTTTGGGAGGACTTTCGAGATCCAAGCCATAACAAAGGTCAATGCTGTCTCAATTTTCTTTATGATATAGTCATGGAGTGTCCCTTTTGTCACATTTTATTACCTAAAAGCACACCACTCTGACCTGCCCATGTCCAATGGGAGGGGAATTCAACTTTACCTCTAATGGAAGTAATGATAAAAATGTTTGTATTTAAACCATGACACATCTCTTTGTTGGGAATATAGGAAGCAAGTGGGGCCAGCGATAAAGGACTAAAGTTAGAAATCAGGGAGTCCATAAGAGATCTCTGGTTTGGCCATGGCCAGAGAAAAAGCCAAGAAGTATTCCATAAATACCAGGGACAAGATCCAGAGCAGGGTGGGTCAGTATAAGTTGCTATAACAAAAAAGGTGACAATTAAGAAATGCCAGATCTGCAGATAGAAGCTCTTAAAGTGAGAGTGAACTCTACGTGGCAAGGAGAGGGAGCCCAGGAGAGCAACAGTCAAAATGAAATAGCTCTCAGAATGCCATTCGTGATGATCATGGGCTAAGTGTTGTTTTCAGTACTGATAATTGTGAGATCACCCGGGCCTGGCCTCAGAACACACAGGAGGTTTCGCATCACAGTACAAAACCACTCAGAAGGGATAAGGCTGCTCTTGACTGTCTGAGTTTCTGAAAAGTTGCCATAGACAGTAAGGGGGTTAAGTATGATGGGCCCCTGCTGGAGTTCTACTAAAATCCTTCTATTTATTCCGGCAAAGAGAAAATGGGGTCAGGCACAGTGAGTTCTAACTCATGATATAAGAATAACTGGGCCCAGGGATGCTGTGGCTGGGACCATAGTATCTACAGGCAGAACTTTAAGGAGACAAGCACAAGTCCTGGCACATAGTATGTACTTGTTGAATATTTGTTAAAAAAAAAAAAAACTGAGAGAGATGGCCTTGACCCAGGCAAGGCAGTGGCTAGCCATGTGCCTTCTGTTGTATATAGTGAGAAAGGGCAAAGCAGGAAGATTTTAAAATATAAAATGCTCTGTGTGCTTTTAAATTTTATATTCATCCCAATAACAGAAATGACACTTTATTGTGACTTTATATTTAGATTGTAATCTCATGCCCAAAACTATACATGCGCACGCACGCACGCGCGCGCGCGCGCGCACACACACACACACACACACACACATACACACACACACACACACACACTCATATCCTGCCAGTGTTTTTCCCCCCTGGTGGCTCCTTCTGCAAAGTATATGCAGCTTTTTTAAGATCTGGTGCCATGGTTACCTCCATGTGTGAATGAGTTGTCACACTGATTGAACATGATGACACCATTCCCTTATTGTTCATTCAGAAAGTGTTTATGAACCTTAGCCTATGAAGGGCACTAGGTATAGTGGAGTTACCTAAGATTCATAAGGTAGCATCTTATCTCCCAGGAGTGACAATTGAGCAAAGAGACTTGAAAAGTCATTCACACCATAACCTGCAAGTGTAGAAGAAATTTAGTATCTTTGATTGTGTCTATAACTAATCTGACACCCTCCTGTGAGTGAGCAGGAAAGCCAATTAGTTTAGGGCTCCATATGGTTCCAATATAACCTGTAGTGCCTCCTCCTGCTACCTTCCTTAAGTTGGTAATAGCAGTCAGGGTACCAAGAATAAGATACAGTCCAAACCAGTATCTTTTGCAGTGTCTTTTGAGAGAGAAAGGTAATGTTGTAATAATTATACCAGAACAATTGGAGTAAACTGGGCCTATCTGGAACAAACTGGGACAAAAATAAATTCTACTCAGAAGAAAAAGCACACCCCAAAAGGGTTTGTTTAACTAAAGAACCATTTTTCAAAGGTGTATATAGGATTAAGAGAATCCAACTAGAGATAGGGAATTACCCAAGGCTTTCAACAATGACAGAGTACTGCCATCTCTTAGCCTAAAAGGGTAAAGGAAGGGAATGTTCCAGAGCAGGATGAGAGCTATAGCATTAGGACAGGACTGTTCATCAGAAGCTGTGACCATTAGCAGGGAAATGCAGTCCCTTTGAACTTACTTCCAGGTAAGGTGCTTAGGAAATGAGGGTTGGCGGTGCCTCAAAGTTAAGCCCAGGTGTCTCCTCTGTCTAGCCAGGATGTGCCTCATTCACTCTTGGCATCACCCTAATTTCTCTGAACTCCCTCCCCTTCTCTTCACTGAAGCCTAGAAGGAAAAAACAAAAACAAAAGAATTGAGGACCCACAATGGCTTAGTTTATTCTCCTTTCTCCATACTACTTTCTTCTGGAAGAAAAAGAGGTTTAGTTGTCTCTTACTTCTCCTGAGTCATTGTATTTTTCTATTTTCTATTGCCATAATAAAATCCCTGAGGTTGGATAACTTGTAAAGAAATTAAGTTTATTTAGCCCATAGTTTGGGAGGCTGAAAATCTAATATATGGCTTCATTACTTCAGTCTGTGTTGAAGGTCCCCTTGAATGGATCATAACATGGCAGAGAAGCAGACATGGAACAGACTGCAAGCAGAAGGAGCCAAGTGCATGGGTGGACTCACTTGAAAACAGCCCAATGTTGCAAAATTAATTCACTTTAAAAGACCAGCATTAATCCTTTCCAAGGGTGGTACCTTTTTCACCTAATTACCTTCTACAAAGTCCTACTTCTTACAGGTTCCACCAGCACACTTGGAACAAAACCTCCACCATATGAACCCTGGGAGACACTTAAATAATATCCAATCCTTAGCATTCATATTCTTATAACACTGAGAAAAAACTCATAGGTTTTCTATGTGAACTTGACATGTTTAAGTTCCACTCTCGGTTTTTGAGGCTGGATATACTAGATTGTAAAAGGAGAATGAGCTTTAACAATTGAAACAAAGATCATAGTCTGACTTACAAGGCCATTATACTAGTGCATAATTGTATACTGTGAACATGATCATGGATTCCTTCATTTACAATTCTTATCACTAGAACATAAACACACACATACAACCTCAAAAAATTCTATGCATTTGGGTATCATTAAAAAACTAGGGTAAAATCATGTGTTCAGGAAAGCAGAATAGAAGACCACATCAATATTTGTAAAATATTGATTCCCCTTAAAATTTTAATTTCCTGTTCCTAGCAATATTCTGGAAACTTGCGCTTTAAAGTGGAGAGCACTACATCTGGGCTAGGGCAGCAGTACATGAAGCAGTGTATGAACCTGGATTTCAGCCCTGTCTCGGTCCCTTATAACCATATAAACTTCAACAAGTCACTTTACCTCTCTGATCTCCATCTTCTTGCTGAGTGAAATGAGGATGACACTTGCCACTCAGTGATATAGTTAGGATGACATGCACTGGCAAAGAGCCTGGCTCATTGTAGGTGTTTAAGTAACATTCATTTTCTGCTCTCAGAGCAAACCCTAAGGGAGAGCAGAAGCAAAGGATCTGATGCTGTTTGTAAATGCAGGGGCTAGAATTCCTGGCCCTAAGATTCTTGGTCTTATTGAATTGGGCAAGATGAGATGGGAAATTCAATTGAGTGAATGTCTTCTATGGAAAGATGCAATAGTAGAGTTCTGTTAGCTGTTACAAATGATCTCAATTTCAAAGTATATGAGAAAACAGGGATCCAGAGAAATTAAGTAATTTATCTGAGTCATTTGCCTCTTGTTAATAGACTATAAAGCTCCTTTCACTAGAAGTGTATCATTCTTTAAACAATTTGTCTGAACTTAGTGTCCACTGTGGCACTCCATCCAGATCTCAGGGTCTCAAGCCAAGGGCTCACAGGTAGGTAGGTCTCTTACCATGAAGTGTCCTTGGTTACAGCAAACAGCCCTGCCCAAGTTTAAACTCACTTTAGGGAGCTGAACCTCAGTGTCTGATTTGGAAATACAAAGGCCCAGCCCTGTCGACTTCAATTTGGGACAACTTGGTGTCCTTCCTGACCTCCCACACTTCCCAATAGATCAGCTGAGGCCTCCAGAGAAAACCATATGAATTGAGTTCTGCCTCAGAAAAATCCTGGCTTCCTTATTTCCTTATAGGTGTATCTTCTTAAAGCACTCCCCAATAAACATTTTATACTCAGTTCTGTCTCAAAGTAAGTTTCCAGGAAACTCAATATAAGCCATAGTCTTAAATTTTAAGTGAGAGGAAAAACAAGAAGACAAACAAACAAACAAACAAAAAATCATTAGATCTCAAAACAGACTTTTTCTTAAATATGCCATTTAAACAATGTTGTACAAATTGCACATCTATAAATGTTGGCATGAATGTATCACTATAGTATGCTGATTTGAGTTCTTTTGGATATATACCAAGGAGTGGGATAACTGGGTCGTATGGTGTGTCCATTCCTAGGCTTTTGAGGAATCTCCATACTGCTTTCCAAAGTGGTTGTACTAATTTGCAATCTGACCAACAATGTATGAGTACATCTTTTCCCCCACATCCTTGCCAAATGTCCATAATGCACTAATAAAAAAATAATAAAAAAAACTAAATGGTGTTTAAAGTGACTAATAGAAGTAGAATGAGGCTGGGCATCTTCTAGGAGGAGGAAGAGCTACTAGGGGAATGCAGTGGGGTCAAATTCCCAGAAATAAGACAAAAGTGGAATGCTCAAACTGCTCCTTGTTCCTATAGTATGTTTGACACTTTTACAATTATTGAAAGGCTTCTGGATATGGCAGACTTTGCCTGGTAGGTGTACATAAAGGATTTAATGCTAGCAGAGTGTTCAGCCATGAGGTAAGAAGCAAACAGAAATAATAGTAGCTAATAGCAATATTAACCATAATAATAATTATAGCAAACAATTTACATAGAGCTTTCAATGTTGTATGCATTCTGAGTACTCTGTACATATTAACTCATTTAACCTTAAAAACTGTGCTATGAAATAGTTGCTAGTATTATCACCAGAATGAGGAAACTGAGGCACAGAAAGGCTTAGTAATTTATCTAAGTTAAGCAGCTAGTGAACAAAGATTTTACCCAGATTCTTTGACTCCATAGGCATTGCTCACAACCATTCTGCCCTATGAAGCAAGACCACTGACCTAATGTATAAGGTGAATTATTTCAGAATCTCAGTCCTAGTACCTAATCCAGAAGTCATTAGTCCCAGAAACCACAAAGGAAACACAAAAATGTCCTCATCAATCCTCATGCCCCAAGTCCACTGAAGAGTGACTACTTTGCTACTAAGAAAAAAGGGACCTTTATTCATTAAAAATCTTGGAATTCTTTAGCTAAGAATTTATTTATTTGGGGTATAAACATATTATTTTATTTTTGTGGTGCTAGGGATGGAACCCAGGGCCTTATACATGCATGAGGCAAGCCCTCTACCAACTGAGCTATACCCCCAGCCCATAAACATATTATTTTATATCATAATACTATTTATAGAAATAGTCTAGGTTCCAAGACCTGAGATACTAATAGAGACAATGGTTGAATGGACACCTTGGCACCACTGTTGAGAACATCACTTTGCACACAATAAATGAAGGGAAAGTTTTCCATGTGGTTTTTGAGGACCCACCTATAATTGGCAATCATCTCCAGAAAGTCCTACAAAGTTTCATCATCAATCATAGAACATATATTCCATTGGAGAGCAGTTGGCCATTTGTCACCTACATCAGTTAATTTAACCAAAGCTTTCTCCATTAACTTCTGCTGAGAAGCCCTGGTGGAGCACTACTCGAATAGCATTTGATTGCTTAATGGAATATTCTCCCTACTGCTGTTGTTCCTGTTATAAATTTGGGGTAAGCATTGATTTGTTAAAGGTCTGGAGCTAATTTTACACATACCAGAATATCATAATGGATTGAAAGGTCAGAGACAGTATGAAGTAGCAAAAGGTGCTTATCAATTATCTATTGCTGGTTAATAAACCACTCCAAAACCTAGTGACTTAAAAGAATAGCAATGATTTATTTTGCTCTTGAATCTGCAATTTTAGAAGGGCTGGGTGTGGGTAGTTCCTCTGTATTTTATGCAGCATCGCAGCATCAGCAAAGGCCACTCAACTGGAGGCTGGAGGATCTACTTTCAAAATGGCTCACTCACATGGCTGGTGACTTGGTATTGGCTGTCAGCTGAGAACTCAACTGTGGCTAGGAACCAGTGAGCTCAGTTTCTTTTCATAGTAGGCTTCTCCATGAAATGCTTGGGGTAACTTATAGCATGGTGGCTGGGTTTCAAAGTGAGCATTGCAAGAAGCAGGAAGAAAAAGTTATCACTTTGATAGTCTGGACCCACAAACTGGCAGAGCATCACTTCTATTACAATCTATCGGACTTTCAGTCCCAGAACCCAGATTTAAGAGGAGTAAACATAAGTTCCACAAGTCAGTGGGAGAAAAGTCAAAGAATGTTTGCATCATGTTAGTCATCTTTTTGTCACTCTGACCAAAATACCTGACATAAGCAACTTAAAGAAGGAAAAATTTATTTTGGCTCATAGTTTCAGAGGTGTCGATCCATGGTTGGCTGGCTCCATTGCTTTGGGCCTAAGGTGAGGCAGAATGTTATGGTGGAAGGGCACGGGGAAGGACAGTAGCTCAGTTCATGGTAGCCAGGAGGTAGGGTGGGGGTAGGGGGAGGGAAAGCAAGGGCTGGGGTGAAGATAAACTTTCTACTTTTAAGTAACTGATTTCATGCAGGAGGGAGAGAGGGACAAAGGAAGGGAATTTGAGGAGGGAGGAGGAAGGGGTAGAAACAAAATATACTCTTCCAGGGCATATCCCTGTGACCTACTTTCTCTAACTAGGAGCTTACCTCCCACAGTTTCTACCACCTCCCAATAATGCAATAAAATTACAATCCATGAATGGATAATTTCCTGGGTAAGATCAGAGCCTTCATGGTGTAATCACTTCCAAAGAACCTCCACCTCTGAACATTCCTGCATTGATGACCAAGCCTTCAACACATAAGCTTTTAGGAGACATTTCAGATCCAAACCATAACAGTTCATGTTTTTAAATTGCCACACAATTGCAGTAACAGAATGTCAGGCATGGGACATCTCTGTGACACATTCTATTATTTTTCTTTTTTGAAAGATGAAGAAGACCATTCAGAAGGGTGAAATTATTTCCCAAGAGCACACAGCAAGATAGCTAGAAACCAAACCTAAAACACAGGTCTTGATTTCTGGCTTTGTTCGTTTTACAGAGAAACAGAGCATTTTGCTCAAATTGCTCTGACAAAGAAGTCCACAGAAATTCTGAAGATAGTTCCTCAACAATTGTAGCCAGTTGCAAATGGCTAAATTCCTCAAAGCTACAAAATACTTAGCACTATTTTAGGGCATTGCCACAGTAATATATTGTAATAATATGATCATATAATAGCCACAGAAATATAGTGACACATTAACTGTTATCAGGCATCATAACAATGCAGGAGATACAGAAAAAAGCAAGAAACAGGCTATTTCCCCCCAGAGTGTACAGTCCAATCGAAACTACAATTAAAGAAGAAAGTGTAACACAGTTTGATTATACTATCAAGGAAGTTTAGATTGTTATTAAGGCACATAGTAAGGGAAATTAAACCTTTGTTTGAATATATAAAAATGGAAATATGTATAAACTAAAACTGGAAGAATATAAGAGGACAGAGATCAGAATATTTCAGGCAGAGGCAAAAACATTTATAAAGACATGTTGTGAATAAGGCTGTGTTTTAAAAGACTGAGTAGACTCAAACTATCACAAGTGGCTGATACATAGTAGATTCTCAAAATTAGTAGCTGAATTCAAAATATATAGGTGATTCCTTGGTATCTGCAGACTCTAGGGAAGACTTAATCTTCCCTAATCTTTTATCAAACCTGACTTAGCACTAAATGTTTGGTTTAAAAATAGGAATCTGAAGACATGTTTAATACACCACATAATAACCACACTAGGTCATATGTTATTGTCGGGAGTACTTGGATTGATGGCAGCCTAAGAAAGCCTATTTTCTTGCTGTTCCCACCAATACTATGGCCCCTTATTTTCTGTTTGTAATTGTTTAATGCATCCTGAAAAGGGTATGCGTAAATACAATTGGTGCAATTGTGCAATCTCTGTTGTCAATATGGAATAAATGTTTATCCTTCTTGCAGTAATTGCTAATTATAAACTAGCAGATATAGTTTTCTGGTGGTTTAATTTTCTCCAACAACCTTTGTCTTTTCTAAACCGTGCAAGAATAGTTCTCAGGAATCTCAACTGACATACCAGTTTTTCCCAGGGTGATTCCTATGATTACTACGCAGACTTCCAGAAAATACATATTTGACTTTAACAGGAGATATTCTCCATTGTGTCTATTGTGTAACACCCACCTTCCTCCATTGTACCCACAAATACAATCCATTTCTCATCTCAGATCTTCAGTTTTTCTCTGCAAATATTTGAATCAATTATATGCAAGATACTGAGCTAGAAAATATGAGCGTCCTAAGGATCAATAAGTCAGAGATTATAAATTCCTTGAGGGTAGGTACTCTCAAGAAAGAATAGATCTGTGCAAATATAAGTTGAAATTGCAATTTTTGTTGTTAAAATGGAATTATTGCAATAATGGAATATGGAAGATACCCTCTCTGCAAGTATTAAGATCAGGATTTTTCAGATTTGGAACATTTTCATGTATACAATGAGATACCTTAAGGATGGGACCCAAATTTAAATGTGAAATTCAATGTTTCATATACACCCTATACACATAATCTGAAGGTAAGTTTATACAACATTTTTAGTACACTTGTACTTTACTATGATCTGTCATAGTTAAGTATGAGATTTTCTACTTATGGTGTCATGTTGGTGCTGAAAAGTTTCAGATTTTGGAGCATTTCAGATAAGAGTCTCAGATTGTGGATGCTCAACTATAATACAACTATAATACATTATAATACGTGACAGAGGATGGTACATACTCGAAGAAGCAAAATTTCATATAACATAGTGGAAAGAGTTTATTTTCTGCAAAGAAAATTCAAGAAGACTATGATGGAAGCAACATCTGACTTGAAACAAAGGATAAGTAGGTAGGATTACATAAAAACCTTTTCATGTGATTGGATAATCCTATAATCAGGTAATTGCTCTTTCCCCCATTTTATTTTCTAGAGAGTTCAGGGGAATGAATCTGGAAAATAAGTGCTCAGTTGGATCAACCCCATACTAAGCTACTATTCTTCACCAATAAATGTTGCTTATCCATGTGAAATGAATATACTTCTCTATTCTGTTGAACCTAATTATGGCCAAGTCATGTGCCTTGACCAATGGATGGGAACAAAAATGATGTGTCAGTTTTAGAAGGCCAGTGCCTTCCTCAGCATGTTCTTTTTCCTTCTGCCACAACTACTGGCCATGTTCCAGATCAAGAATATTCTGCCATCCTGGATCCCAGAGTAAAGGTAATGTAGACAAGAAGCACAATTCATCTATAGTGAACACAGAGCAGGAGTCATAAACCAACCATTATCATTGTGAGACACTGAGATTTTAGGGTTATTTGATATGGTAGCATAACATGACCTATCCTGACTAAGATGAAAATGTACTTGTTAACTGAGTGCCTGAAAAGTAATATAGGGCTCAATAATGGGATAGCAAGGTATAATTTGACTATTTACTAATGTTCCAGGCATTGTATAAGGCAATTCACATACACAATCTCATTTAATTTTCAAAGATTCACCACATACAACTTTAAATAGATGTAGAATCTCAGAGAAGTTAGGAAAGTGGCCCGAGTTTACCCAACACATAGGAATCATTGCAGGGATTCTAATTTCACATTGTTTAACAGGGAGTGTGCTCCTTTTGTGGTGATAAAATGCCTACCAAGTCACACAGATATTATAACCTTAGCTTCCATAGTCCCCATAGTAAATTATGTCTCTTATTCTGAATTTAATGAACTTGTTATCATAATATGACTGGACCTTGGAAACTAGGGAAGGAGAACCTTGATTCCAGCTTCATTATTTGGTATGTGTAGGAAACTAACCAATAATAAATAATTTCATGTAAGTGACAAAAAAGAGATTAACCTTAGAAACGATTTAAATCCATTGTGCCCCATCAAACCTGATTGGCAATTACTCATCTTGGATCCTAGGTGCTTATTTTTTCTTTGTGATCCCTGATAAAATCACAAGGTTAGATTTCCTTTGCATACTACAGGAGACAAAAGATTACATAGTTCAACAGAAATAATGTTCTCCAGTCATTGTCCTGATCTCTATAGATCTTTCAGAAACACAGGACTACAATTTTCTCAACCACCCTGCTTTTACAGGTTGCAAATCTTGCTATGAAAAGCCAGAAATTCACCATCAATGGGACCCAGTGAAGTCAAAACACATATTAAACAAGTATGCAGTGACCACAGGAGACTTGTCAACAGGAAAAGAAAAGGCTGTCTTGTCACAGGCAGGAGAAGAGAGGCTGAACAGAGGCTCTTCTAGAAATGAACTTGATGACCTGATAGCTTCTTTTTCCATTATTCATCTTTTGTTCCTCTGGCTCACCTCCTTTCTTAACTCTTTCCTACCACAGATGTGGTTACTTATTGTTAATGATTGTTACTGGAGAAATCTATAATTCTCTTTTTAAAATTTCTAATACCTTTTGGTGTTGAATTAATTTTTTAAAAAAATTTGTCATTCCCTAGACACAGTTATTTCATTCATAATGTTAGGATTTTAGCTGATATTTAGGAGTATTTACTGTTTCTATGGTTTTGACTGTTTTTATGTCTCTGTACATATATATCAAATATATATATATATATATATATATATATATATATTTGTGCCACACACAAACACAAAAACAAAGAGGAAGAAGAGAAATACACATAAATCAGACCTGTAGACCATGGAGACTTGAGCTTGGCAGCCAAGTAGTGTATTTAGGGCCAAATGAAGGCAAGGAATACCTGGCAAAGTAACTCATCATCCAAGCAACCAAGATAAGCAAAGCAAGTGCTGAGGTAGAAATAAGAGTTTAGGTGGTCCAATGTTCTGGTGAACAATCTTTATGGTGGTGCAAAAAGTTTTTCAATAACTTCTTGGAAACTTCCAAATTTCGAAACTGACATTTTTGTCTTAAAACAAGATATTAGATAAAACTGGGCAATTGGAAGGAAGGGTGTTGATATAAAAATATGTATATACTGTCTGGTTTTTAGTTTGATGAAATTTATCAAAATTGAATGCCCTCATTATCTTGCATCTCAAAGGTGATAAGATGAATCTACCTGCCAAGAAGGGACAAGGATCATCTGATTGTGAGGCCCAGTATAAATTCTAGTGGCGATCAAACTATTTTTATTGGCATTGTTATGGGTTTTGTTAGTGGTCTATTTAGAAATTTCCACGTTTTGAGTGGTCTGTATCAACTGTATTTTTTCCATAAGCCAATAATTTATAGAGTGTGATTTTTTTAGCATGAGAGATTTTTCAGAAATACATATCTGGTGTTATAATAGAAACTTGTATATATACATACATATGAAAGTTCAGTCCTATAAATGATCAAAACTCAAAACTTGATTTAAAATTTTACACCCCACCCCCAGCTGAGGAAAATAAGAAGACTGTCATGGGAAAAGTGCATGATCCTTCCACTTTCTCTACCTAAAGCCTTCAATACTCTGCTCCCATCTTTCTCCCTAGCTTTCTGGTTCTAAAAAAGCTAAAGCGAGAAGACAGAGGGAAAGATGACTTTATACTCACTGGGCCTGGCAGACTCTTGAAGATGACTTTCTCTCTGAGATTCAGAGAGATTTCCTCTGAGGCATGTACATGAACCTCCTATGAACCAGGCCAATGTGGCTTCTCTGGTTGACTTCTTGGCCCTTGTTTGAGTGGTTCCCCCCTACCCCTGCATGATCCTTTGCCCCTTATGGTAATTCTTTGGGACAAACATGCATAGAGCTACAGGATGGCTCTCTCTTCTATATGTGATCCCATCTCTACAAAAAACATGCTGACATCTGTGGCAAGTTCCAGGATTCACAGGACTGGAGGGCATCCTCAGTGCAGGGGAAATATGCTTCACCATCAAAGCAGTTCCCCACTTCTCAAAGAGCCTGCAAACTTCCAAAGGTCCACTGAGTCCTCCTAATTCCTAACTGTGGAACTCAGATCCTAGTTTCTCTCAGATATTTCCTCCTTTTAGACTTCAGTTTAAGAGAGAATGTTCCTTAATTCCCAAACCTTGGAAAGCATTTCAGATGAGACAGTAAGCAATAGACAAACATTTTTTTTTTCACAAATCCCTCTCTAAGTCCCCACTGCTATCTACATCCTCCGTAAGAGAGAAGAACTTAACAGTTAAACAATTCTCATATTTTGACTTTGAAATGTTTGCATTGTGATATATTTGGAGTACAGGATTTATTGTCTTCATGCTTCGATGAGAACTGAAACAAGAAGAGTCCTACTTGTACATACACACTCAGTCATAAATTTTGTACTGTCCTAAGTGTTCTATTTTTCAACCCCTGTAGCAACACAATAATGTACTATTGTGATACACAAATTCTCACACATGCACACATTGTAATTTTCCACCTTTATTTTCCTTATTTATTTTTCAATTTTGTCTTAGTGTTCTTAGCTTTTTACCAACCCTTTTGAATTTTAATATTCTCTTATCAAATCACACATACACACACACACACACACACACACACACACACAGAAAACTGTTGGAATTTCTATTGAAATAACATCCATAGACATGTAGCACCCTCCGTCTGGTTTTCTACATTAAGTTTTATGTATTTCTATTAGATTTGTTCATAGGCAAGGGTTTCTTATTCTTGTGAATTGGGTTCTTAAATTACCTTTTCTAATTGGTTGTTGCCAATACACTGGAACATTGCTGATTTTCACATTTTATTTTTATCCACTAACCTTATTGAAATTTCTTATTAGTTCTAATAGCTTGTTGAGCCTCTTGAATTTTCTATGTAAACAATTAGATTGTCTGAAAATAGTGACAACTTAATTTCTTCCTTCCAATTCTTAAGATTGTATTAGTCTTCCTTGTCTGTTGCACTGATTACCACCTCCTCTGATACCATGCTAAATCCAAACAGTAAATACAGGCAACCTTATTACTAAACTAAAAAGAACACATACATCACTATTTAGTCTGAAATTCACTATAGGTTTTTAAAGATACTTTCAGAAATTGTCTTTCTTCCAGATTGTTCTTTGTGAATGGCCTTTGAGATGACTGCTCAGAGGCTCTAATCAGCAGCAAAATTGCCCCTAGACCACTGCTCTGGGAACAGTTGTACACAGTTAAGTGGCTTCCTTAAAGTCCTAGTATCTGGCAGAGGCAGAGTTGGGGCATTCTTTTACTGACTTAAACACCTACTGTGAAATGCACTCTTTATTCATATTTCCTGCTTTTGCATTGCTTGGTAATTTTAACTCTGTGCTTTTATTTTGTCTTTCCAAGTAGATTGTAAAATTTTGGAGAATAGAGCTAAAAATTTATTTTCTTTATATCATATAAACTCTCTAGAATATACACTGTATGAGGGAAAGGTAGTTCTATTTTGTTTTGCTATTGCTGTTTCCCCAATTCATAGAACAGTGTCAAGTCCTGCAAGCACTAAATAATTTCTGAATGAACAAATCAGTTTCATGTCCCTTCAATCCCTCACAGGTTTCAGCCCACGTCTGGCAATTTGCTGTGTACACTAAAAGCATTCAAAAATGTTGGTAGAATGAATGAGCCATTCCATCCCCCTAATCTTTCACTTTGATTCCACCATTCTTTCACCTGGACATCTCTATTTCTAAACAACTTAAATAAAGCTTGATGTTGATGTTTTTGTCAATGCCCCAAAAAAAAAATGTTTGACAAGTGTGCAATCTAACTTCATGAATTTCAAAACAGATGACACCCATTTTGATAAATGCATATGATTCGCAGCTGATGAAAAAGAGAAATGAAAATAGGGCCAAATTACAGTTTGGTACCCAAGACAATAATCAATCTTTCATCATGTTAATGGTCTGTCATGAGACTATAAAACCACATGAAGACAGGAAACAGGAAAGCCCTCGCACCAGCTTTCCAAGGGAGTCAACATAATTTGGTTAACAAGACACACTTATCTGTGAATGAATTATAGCTAAGTATGAACCTGGCAGTTCAATTATAAAATATGTCAAAGCTTTCCAGAAGCGATTACCACCACAACATTGAATAAGGTTACCATGGGCAGAACAGACTAATTGGTAGAGTTAGGTCTATTTTTAAATGTCAAACGACATCTTGCTCCTCTTAAAGTGCAGATCTCTGTCCCTTAACTGGGAATATTAACTACCTACAGGTTTCTAATTTTTACCACAATGGTCTATCTACATTTGTTTTTTAAATAACAGTTGAGAAGAGAGATGTGGGAATCTGTATCACCCAAGTCATAGCACTACATAACTATGGAGTATTGGTAATAAAAGGTGAGAGAGGAAAAAGTCATGAAAGAACTCATAGAATGCAGGAATGTTTGTATCTCAGAATAGCTCTTGTTGGCACTGTGTGGATCCATCTGGACCATGCACTGAGCTACCACAAGCAACTCAATTACTTCACTTTGCCTAAGAGCTCTGGTTCCTCTGTCCTTATACATTGCTCCCAACTCCAAGGTCCTTTCCTACCCTTCAAGTTCTCCCCGACCCCTCTCCTGTATGAAATCAGTTACTTAAAAGGAAGAAAATCTTCTCCCTGATGCCATCACAGACCTCATGAAAATCTGTACAATCTGAATCCATAAACTTATCATCCTCCATGATCTCTTTGCTGACTACAACTCTCAACCTCCATCCTAAACATACTTGTATAGATAGAATCTACATTCCCAACTGTTGTTGCTTGGATTTCCCTAGACGCAAACTGTGAGTCATGGATTTGAGTACAAGTAGATTTTTTTGTGGTAATTCCAGAAACCAACAGTAAGGATTTAAGGAAAGGAAAAGAGGTCAATGTCAAGGGCATTATCATGAAGTTATCCTTGGAATGTGAGCTCAACTTTCCTGGGGAACTCTGGGACATGGTGTAGAACACACACCTCAGTGTTCTACCATCTAAGGGGCAAAGGGGTTGAGGAATTTATTCAGACATTTGTATTAGACTGTTAGAGTCTGTAAACAAGTCAGGATGGCGACTCGCAAATGTTAGAGTCTGTAAACAAGTCTGGATGGCGCCTGGCATTTTGCCAGGGGGAGTGGTTTGTGAAGTAACTCCAGTGAGCCATTAAGTGTGGAGATTTCTTATTGGTTGACTGCTGTATCTAGTTTATGCTAATTAAGATAAGCTGTGTGGAATGTATAAATACCTCTGTTGTCTTACAATAAATGACTCCTACTCCTGCTGTATCAATCTACACAAGTTGCTCGTCACCCCCTGGTTATTTTGCTGCAGCCAGCCGGCCTGCAGCATTAGACATTGATTAAAGGCTACCCCCAGGCAGAATTGATTTCCTGGTACTTAGCCTGCTATTGCCAGAGTTGGCTTAGTTAGACAGAGAAAGCTCTTGGGCAAAAATACAGTTGTTGGTATTTGAAGTTGGGCCAGAATATAATGAAATAAAGCTGAAGATGGCTGGAGTTAGGGATGTAGATCAGGGGTACAGTACTTTCCTAGCATGCCAGAGGCTCTGGGTTCCCCATCCCTAGTACTGAAAAACAAAATCTTGAGGAGATATGAAGATGTGGGAGGGGACCTAACAGTATTTACTACTCCAACAAATCAAGGGTAATTTGATAGCTCTATTATTGGTGTATCTAGGTAGAAACCCTTCCAAAAGACTTTATCAAACAAAAGAAAAACAGATGCAAATTCTCACACAAAGTCCTAACTATTCCATCAGAAAGCACTGAATGCTACTACTCTTTGCACTATACTGACTCTGTATCTTCATACTGATAATCTTTGTAGTTTGCAACAGAGATTAAATCCAAAGTAAAAGTGTTCAGTATTTAAGTATACTTCCTTATCCCAAAAGGAAAAAATATATATACAGATAATATTTTATTAGAGCTAGGCAAATAGTTTTGTGTGGGCAAATGTTCTTATTTTAGGAATAGGAGTACTATAAATCCCAAGGCAATTATCTTTAGGAAAGCAGCAAAGTAATAGAAGAAGGAGTATTATCTTACCTTTAATGACTTTTTGTAATTTCAAAATAAATAATTGCTGACTGAGCTGAGAGGTAATTTCAATATTATAAACAAATCAGTATACGATTAAGTTATCAGGAATGAAATCAATGAAACATAAAAACTATTCTCCAATAAGAAAGATGGCTTTGCCCCTTCAGTAGAAGACTACTGAGTTCCAACAATCAAATTTTTGGAAGGATGTTAAAAGTACCTCTTGGAGTCTTGGGTCCCATTTTTTCCCAAATATTCATGGTGGGAGATGAGAGAATTTGGCACTGCTTAGATTCTGAAAATAAACAGTTCATAATGAATTCTAAACAATGATGGAAAAATAATTCAATGAGAAGTCTACATCAAAACTCTAAAAAGAATGATACTAGGACCCCAAGGACAACATTCTATAAGTGGAAATTTGTTGTTTGAATTCTTCTTGCAAGAAAAAGATATCTTCCATATTTGTTTGGCCTTGAATTATTTTCAAAGTGCTTTCCCATATAAAACTGGCCCTGTGAAAAGTTCTGAAAGATAGGGCCACGTATATGATTACTATCTTATAAACACTGAGGCATGGAAAAGTTCAAGTGCCATCACTTGAGATATCACTACTAGGAATAGAGCGTGAAATACACTTCATCCAGTCACTGTATGAGGATCCTTCTGGAAAAAGATAGATGAAACTCAGATCTGAAAATTAGGCACAGAAATACTCTGTAAATCAACAACAGACTTGGGCTGACATCTTTCAGAAAGTAAACTGAAGACAGTAATTCTTCAATTATGAGAATAGCTTAAATGAGGACAGCAGAAATTGGAAGCATACAAAAACTGCCCAAAATGATCTTTGGTGAATGCTGTATCTATAGTTAACACACATATATTCAGACTATTTAATATTAGTTCTTGACAATTTCCTTTAGCTTGCATGATTATTGGAAAATAAATAAATGCTATCTCTAAAGCTTAACCTTCAAAGGAATACCTCGTGCTGATAAACAAGTTCTATAATTTCACATGCTCTCAGAAAAGTAATGACTCTCAGAAATTTTAGAACATCTCAAGAGCAATGAAAGGAAATAGCAATTTATTTAGTGATTTTTTTAAAATACGAAGATGCCTAAAGCAAGCAAGCATAATACAGTAGGAAATTTTCACTAGATAACATCTATTTGCAGCTGTCATCTGATCTGTGTAGAACTGAGGACAATGCCAAAGTTGTCACTGATTTGGTTGAATAGGCTAGCCCTCCATTTTAGAGTCACTAGAATCCTACAAATTCATTTTCTACCAGAGTATCTATTACAGATAATGGTAATACTGCTTTTGCTTATTTTAGTGTCTATTTTAACAAATCTCAGAGCCATTATATAATGATGCACTCTTTTATATATGATTGTGGATGCCTGGGAATGCTTGGTCATCTATTCAACATATTCGTAGAATGCCTACTTTGGGCAGGTACTACTTCTGGTATTTGATTTAAAATATGGGAGCTGTTTGACTGCTGTATTTTGACAATGAAATGAATTAGCATGGGGAGTGTTAAAAATGGTAACTAAATGACATTGGGTGAAGAATTATATGGAAGAGAATGCAATAATCCAACTTGGAATATGACCAAAATCAACCATGTACCAAAAATAACAATAATTAAGATAAATTTAATTAAAAAAATACAACCTATCTTTTTAAAACAATAAATATTCCTGCTTTTTACTCCAGCAAACAATCACTTTTCCATTAATATGTTACTTAACTTGTATCCCTAACTCTTTGCTTCTTAGTTTACCCACCGTTCTGCCTCTGTCTACTGCAGCACTAAATTAATCCTACTTTTCCTTTTTGCCCCTAGTCTACTGACAAAATTTTGCAAGACAAGGAAATCGAGATGATTTCAAACAGTGGTCTTCCTCCCCCAGATAGTTCTTCAATGTAGGCATGTACTCCTTCTATTTTCTCTGTTCCTACCAGTGCAATCACCAGTGTCCTCTATGGTGCCATTAAGTCCCATTATTGCTAGGAGATAACTTGCCTTCTGAACCACAAGCAAAAGTGAGGCCCTGATGTGCTGCCATCAGCTTCCACCCTCCAACATGTTGTGTTGTCTAATACATTCCCTCACTCAAACTTCATTACTCCTGGTCTCAAGGCAAGGGTACATGTCCTCATGGGCAAGGCTTATCTTACTGGTCATCTGGGCTCCAGTCCCTCTTTCATTCTGCCAAGTGCATTTATTACTTAACCCCCTCTTCTATTTCCACTGTTAGTGTGCCACAAAAATGGTACTGGACCATTTTTTTTTAAAACATGTTTTTTTTTTAGTTGTCAATGGATCCTTTATTTTTATTTATTTATTTATTTTTACATGATGCTGAGGATTGAACCCAGGGCCTCACACATGCCAGGCAAGTGCTCTACTGCTGAGCCACAACTACAGCCCATGGACCATTATTGATAGAGCTTAATTATCCAATACATGAGATTTAAAGTCTTGAGCCTTTCTTACTATAAATTTCTTTTTCTTTGCTTTCCATGAGGCAGTATGTCCTGACCACTCTACCACCCACTTCAATCAACACCATTAACTTTTCCTTGAGGTTTTCCTGCCCATGAGAGTAACACATGCACACTGTAGAAATTTTTGAAAACACATTCAAAAGAGTAAAAGAAAATTTGCCAAATAGAAATCATCTGAGTTTTGTGGCATCATTCTCTCCAGACCATATGTTTCTATGAAAAACTCCAATTGTGCTATGTTCATTATCTTGATTGTGGTGATGGTTTTACAGGCAGATACATATGTTAAAATGTATCAAATCACATCCTTAATATATGCAGTTTATTGCATAACAATTATACCTCAATTAAGATATTTTAAAAATGTCAACAACATAAGAAGAAATAAATGTTTAGAAATATAATTAAGAAAACAAAAATTGAATATTTGAATATAATTAAAAAGAAAACCACTGGGGCTGGGCTGTGGTTCAGTGGTAGAGCGCTCGCCTAGCATGTGTGGGGGACTGGCTTCCATCCTCAGCACCACATATAAATAAATAAAGGTATCAATCTACAACTAAAAAAAAGTTAAAAAAAGAAAAAAAACATTTACAAAGGCTGCATTGAGAAATGAGAGTGAAAAGGGTGAGAATGTTGTAATTGGCATGTACACTATGTCTCTGTTTCTTTTTTGGGCTGAAATTCTCATGGCTTGGAAGGTTGGCTCTTTCCATGTGGTAAAAGCACAATCTACAGGCATAAGCACTAAAATGATCACAGGCATGTTTGTGGGATTTATTAAAAAGAAAAAATAGTCATGCTATAAATAGTTTTGTAGTTAGCTTTTTTTGGCATAAGCATTTTGCCATGTCAATTAAAATTCTCCAGCACATGGAATATTTGGCATATCTCACAAACACTAAAACCATCTGATGGAGAGATAATGGTTTATTTCCTTGAATGCCCAGTAAAAGAATGATAGTTTATTTCTAACTTTTAATGATTTAAATATATGTATATATATAATATTCCTATGCATAAATTATGTTGTACATATAGATCATCACTTGGGATAAATTCCTAGGCATGAAAGAGGACCAGCCTTTTTAAGGCCTTGTTTTAGTCAACTTTTTTGCCACTGTAATTAAAAGAGCTGACCAGCACAATTATAGGGGAGGAAAAGTTTATTTGGAGGTTCATAATTTTATAGGTCTCAGTCCATAAACAGCAGGCTCCATTCCTCCGGGCTTGAGGTGAGGCAGGACAACATGGTGGAAGAGTGTTGTGGAGGTTATCAGTTCACATGATGATCACAAAGCACAGAGAGATCTCTACTTACCAAATACAAATATATACCCCAAAGCCACGTCCCCAAGGATCTACATCATCCAGCTACAACCTACCTGCCTCTAGCTACTACTCAGTTAATCCCATCAGGATGTTAATTCACTGATTGAGTTAAGGCTGTCACAACCCAATCATTTCCCCTCTGAACCCTCTCACATTTTCTCACTTAGGAGCTTTTGGGGAATACCTCACATCCAAACCTAATAGGCCCCTTTTACACTATGCTCAATTGTTTACTTAAAAGGCTAGAAAAATTTACTCACTTCATCTGATGTGGGTAAAAGAAATCATTTTAATTACTGACATTTTTGTACATTTTAAAAACCTCATTATTTTATAGGTAAAAAGTTGTCTTGGAATTTTTTCAAGATGGTGGAATAGAGACAGTCACTTTCCTGTCTGTTCCATGACAGGAAACCAAGAAAGCAGACAGGCAGCTTCTCAGCAAGGTGGGTGAATGAAAAAAATCAAAGAAGTGGGGGGACTTTACTGGAATTTAATGCAAGACACTCATAGCAGATCAAGGACTCTGGATGTAGGAAATAATAAAATAAGGAAGAAATCCCCAGTGCCACAGCCACTGCTGCGGTCACAGTAACCAGCCAGAGTAGCCCCTCCATAAGCACAGTAGATGGATAAGGGAATTAAAGGAATCCATATTTTTAGGAGGACTGAGGCATGTCTTGGTGTGAAGAGTTTAGAGATCAAAGACTCTGCCTACTAAACTGAAAGGCACATGGCACATTATCTTTGTATGGGAAAGAAACCACATTTCTCCTGGTAGCATGCAGACAACAGAGGAAGGCATCATCTTGCAGCTGTGGTGCAAGAGTTGGATGCTGAGGGAGCCAATTCCTGGCAAACCCAAGTCTGGCCCCAAATACGAGCCTGAATGACATAAAGTGTGCCTACGTGACTAGGAGAAAATCAAACATGGAGAGAGGTTTACACTGGGGGCAACTGGTAGTGGAAACCCATCCAGCTTTCCCCTCCCCTTCTAATCTTATTGTTTTGAGGGTTTTGTATTCTTTTGTTATCAGGGAGGTCAGCTATAATTCTGAAATAAGTCAGGGTCATCTGTACATCTTTTTTTTTTATTTTATTGGTTCTTCTCAGTTATACATGATAGTATAATCCATTCTGATATAATTACATAAGCATGGAACATCTTATTCTAATTAGGACCCCATTCATGTGGATGTACATAATGGTGGGATCCACTATGTTATATCTGTACACAGGAAAATTATTTCAGATTCATTTCACTGTCTTTCCTTTTCCTATCCCACCTCTATTCCCTTAATTCCCTTTTGTCTAATCTACTGAATTTCTGTTTTCCCTTCTCCCCACTTAAATCAATTGTGGCTCTAATTATGGTAAGCTTTCACATATCAGTGAAACATTCGACTTTGGGCTTTTGGGCACTGGTTTATGTCACTTAGCATGATAGTTTCCAGATCCATCCATTTACTGGCAAATGTCATAAAGTCACTCTATTTTATGGCTGAGTAATATTCCACTGTGTATTTTTACCACATTTTCTTTATCCATTCATCTGTTGAAGGACACCTAGTTTGACTTCCTAGTTTAGCTATTGTGAATTGAGTTGCTATAAACATTGATGTGGCTGTGTCACTGTAGTAAACTGATTTGAAGTCCTTTTGGTATAAACTGAGGAGTGGGATAACTGGCTTAAATGGTAATTCCATTCAGAGATTTTGCTGAATCTTCATACTGCTTTCCAGAGTGGTTGCATCAATTTGCTGTCTCATCAGCAATATATGAGTATACCTTTATCCCCACAACCTCACCAACATTTATTTTTGGTTGTATTCTCAATAATTGCCATTTTGACTGGAATGAGATGAAATCTCAATGTAGTTTGGGTTTGGGGGGGAGTGCGGGGGGGGTGGTACTGGGGATCAAAGTCAGGGGCACTCGACCACTGAGCCACATCTTCAGCCCTATTTTGTATTTTATTTAGAGACAGGGTCTCATTGAGTTGCTTAGCACCTTGCTTTTGCTGAGGCTGGCTTTGAACTCATGATCCTCCTGCCTCAGCCTCCCCAGCCACTGGGATTACAGGCATGTGCCACCAGGCCCAGCTTCAGTGTAGTTTAATTTGCATTTCTCTAATTACTAGAGATGTTGAACTTTTTTCCATGTATTTCTTAAAAATATTTATTTTTTAGTTGTAGATGGACATGATACCTTTATTTTATTTATTTTTATGTGTTTCTGAGTATCAAATCCAGTGCCTCACATATGCTAGGCAAGTGCTCTACCTCTGAGCCACAACCCCAACCCCTCCACATATTTTTTGACCTTTCATATTTCTTCTTTTGAGGAGTATCTATTTTGTTCCTTTGCCTATTTATTGATTGGGTTATTTTATTTATTAATTTACTTACTTATTTACTTATTTATTTTGGTGTTAAGTTTTTTGACTTCTTTATATATCCTGGAGATTAATGCCCTAGGTTCAGGTGGCAAAGATTTTCTCCAATTCTATAGGCTGTCTGTTCATGTTCTTGATTTGTTGTGGGGTAAACTGATAAATACAATTAGTAAGAGTATAAGTTATAAGTTATAGATTAGTAAAACTATAGATTGTAGATATGATATTTTGATAAGTGAGATAAGACAATTATAAAGCAAGAACTGTCATAGACATGCCTAAGACTTCATTTTGCTGCCTTCTATTAAAAAACTGTTACAAGAGCTGTTTCTGAGAAACTGAAATGAAAGCTGTTTTTCTTATATTGTTTTCTGTACTTTGTACCCTACAAAATGTACTCAACCCAGGATATGGTGGTCTTGGCAACCCAAGACTTTGAAGTAGATTATCTCCCCCTGCCAACCACCTGTTCAAACTCAGGGTATGGTTGTCTAATACCTGAACGGACCCAAGATGCAGTAACTGAGTTGCAAACTGACTTCCTTTTTTTTTTTTTTTTTTTTTTTTTTTTCTTCTGTAACCTGCTTGCTTGCTAACTGGAAAATTTCAGTCCTGCTTAGGGCTTGCAGGTACCAACTATTGTTTTAGCTTCTGTGATTGGCTTACTCACATGACACCAGGAAAAGTCCCCGAGCTGTGGTTTTCATCCTTAAATTCCCAACACACAGGCCAGGAAATTGCTGTTCTCTCACAGAGCTCCAGTCTCTACAAGTGGGTGACAGTCCCTTGCCAGGTAAATAAAGCTCTCTTTGTTATGAATTCAGACTGTTTTCTGAAGTGGCTCCCCATAACAGATTGAGTCCTTTGCTGTGAAGAAGCTTTTTAATTTGATGCCATCCCATTTATTAATTATTGAGTTTATTTATTGTGTTTTAGGATTCTTGTTTTAAAAAAAGTCAGTTCCTGAGCTGATATATTGGAGTATTAGACCTACATTTTCTTCTAGTATATGCAGGGTTTCTGGTCTAATTTCTAAGTCTGTAATCCACTTTGAGTTGCGTTTTGTGCAGGGTGAAAGACAGAGGTTAAATTTGATTCTACTACATATGGATTTCCAGTTTTCACACCATCATTTGTTGAAGAAGCTAAATTTTCTGCAATGTATATTTTTGGTGCCTTTGTCTAGTATGAGGTAACTGTATTTATGTGGCCATGTGTATGAGTGTTGGGGGAGGGGCAGGTCCTGTACAAAGTAAAGACTGTTACCAAGTCCTATCTTAAAATCTAACCATAAAGAAGACTTGCTAATCCACATCTTGCCCCTTCTGAGCCCAGGAGAACAGCAGGGGAGGCAACAGAACACACCAAGTAGTAGCTGACATTTCCCATGTTGGATTTGTCATGACTGCTTGAGTTTCACATGGGTCAGATGAATGGTTTAGAAAGAAGTCAAGCTCAATGAATTTTTCACACATCCCCATCATGTGGAGGCTGGTGGCTGGGATGGACTGAAGGTGGGAATTGGAAGAGATGAAAAAAGATGCAGATGGTAAACATCTCATTGTCCCTTATGAGCATTAAGAGTATAGAACTCATCCCACAGAGAGCAATGAGGACTTGAAAGAGAAGTAGAAACAATCAAGAACAATTGAATGGGAGCTCCAGTGAGTAATTATCTACTTTCTCTAATTTTTCCTTTCCTATGCCCACATCAGATAGTGGCAGATAAGGGCATCTCAGAGAAGCCTACCACATACCATGTTTATTCCATGCCCCTCTAACCACAAATTTGGCAGGCTCTAGGAAAAGAGAAAAACTTTGAAGGGTAAATGAAATGGACAGATTCTTAATATCCAAAAGCAAAGTTAAGAAATTGTCCTGCCAGGTGCAGTAGCACATGCCTGTAATCCCAGTGGCTCAGGAGGCTGAGGCAGGAGGATTGTGGGTTCAAAGCCAGCCTCAGCAATGGTGAGGCACTAAGCAACTCAGTGAGACTCTGTCTCTAAACACAATACAAAACAGGGCTGGGGATGTGGCTCAGTGGTCAAGTGACCCTGAGTTCAATTTCCAGTACCAAAAAAGAGAGGGGGGAGGAGAGAGAGAGGGGAGAGAGAGGTGGGGGAGGGAGGGAGTAAATTGTCCTAAGATGTCCTAAGGAGACTGTGACCCAGCAGAGAGGAACTTTTCATATGACACAATTGTGGAAGTGAGAGCTGAGAATGGAGAAAAAAACATTTCCTCTTTGTACCCAACAGGGATTAGACAGTTCAATAAAACACACATGAATAAACAAAGAGGAGAAAACAAAAATCATCTGTTATCCCACAAGGCTGCTATAACTAATATTAACCAATGTTTGCCAGGGACTTTACGTGAATTTCTTTTCAAAAATGCAATTACAATGTATCCAATATTTTTAAATCTATCTTTTATTCTTAGGAATATGTTCTGAACACGTGTGCTTTTTCAAAAGTGTATAACTACATAATTTGTAATAGCTTAGAACATCTTATCAGTTGATAATTTACTTAAGCAAAGACCTTCTGTATTTAATGTTGCTTCCAGTGTTTTACCATTATATAGAATCTGGCAATGGACATCCTTAAAACTAAATCTTCTCACTTCTCCTATTTCCTTAGAGTAAAACCTAGTAATGGAGCTGCTTTATCAAATGGTAGACAGCCTTCTGTATCCATGAGGTCCTTGTACAAGATTCAACCAACTACAATTAAATTATTTTTAAAAATTGTACATGGCTGAGTACTGTGCTGTATGCTTGTAATCCTGGCAACTTGGGAGGCTGAGCAGGAAGATAGCAAGTTTGAAGCCAGCCTCAGCAACTTAACAAGGCCCTAAGCAACTTAGCAAGAACCTGTGTCCAAATAAAAAATAAAAAGTGTTAGGGATGTGTCTCAAGTGGTTAAGCACCCCTTGGTTCAATCCCTGATATAATAACAATAATATAATAATAACAATGATAGTATCTATACTGAACATATTCCATTGATACAGTATAACAACTATTGACATAGCACTTACATTGTATTAACTATCATATGTAATCTAGAGATGATTTAAAGTATGCAGCAGGATATGTGTAGGTTCTAAGCAAATACTACACTACTTTAAATATATATTTTGAGCGTCCCTGGGGTTCAGCATCTTGGAATCAGTGCACTTTGAATAATGATGTATAACTGTGTATATTTTAAAGATTTTTCTATGTGCTCCCAAATACCCCTCAGTTTTCATCCCCACCAACTGTATGGTTTTCTACATTTTGGACCACAGTAAATATTTTCCCTTTTTGTGGTTTGTCTAATATCAATTTGTGGTATTTTAAAACTCTGTTTATCTGAATAGTACAGAGAGCTGAATATTTTCATTGTCTTATTGGTCATTTATAATTCTTGTGTTGTTGAATTTCTGTTCATCCATTGTCTATTTTTCTATCAGTATACAACTTCTCTTAATATTTTGCGAAAGATATTTATATATACATCATCTATATCACAAACATTTTATACCATATATATGCAGTTTTACAAATATTCTTACCAGTTCCTTATTGTTTGTGATGTTATTTTGTGTTCCAAAGGTTTAGATTTGACCACATAAAATTATTTTATGCTTTATGGCAGAGGTCAGTAAACTTTTTCTGAAAGATTTTTTAGACTTTGCTAACCAAATAGTCTATGTTTCAACTATTCAACTCTGTCTTTGTAGAGCAAAGCAGCTATAAACATACATCAATGATGGGCACTACTAATTTTAAATTCAGCAATGAACCTTTGGTTAAGCCATTAGTGCCATGTTTTGAAAGTGATTCTTCACCACAAGGATATATTCTTTTCTCTTCTCTATTCTATTCTATCCTCTTACTTTTGTGACTTTATCTTTTAGAAGTATTTCTATTTTAATACACTTATAATTAATTTTGTTGATTTATTTTTTTTCAAATGGTTAGTCATCTGACTTACATCATTTAATAATCTACACTTTCCCAACTGAGTTGAATTGTAATCTTTTCTAAATTAAAAAAATATGACCATATACACATATACTTGGATTTTTAAACCTCTACTAATATTCTGGGAATAGTATCATGCCTTTAATTATTAGCAGTTTCAGTGCTTTTTAATATCTGGTATAGCAATTTCAACATCTCTCATACTCTTTAAATCTTTGTTATTGATTTTCTCTTATTTTTCCCAAATGTCTTTAGATTTGTTTTATCAAATTATAACATATTTCATTGCATTTTGATTGGAACTGCATTAATCTATAAATTAATTTCAGAAAAACTGACAGTTCAAGGCAATGGTATGTACACAGCAAAGGCTACTTTTCATTACCTTTAGTCTCATTAATTGACTTTCTAATTGGCAAATGCAGCTGAATAAAGTACAACTTTGTAATTTGAGATTAAACAGAATATTTTTAAAAATTGTTTTAAATATTTTTTTAGTTGTTCATGGACCTTTATTTTTTTTCATTTATTTATGTGTGGTGCTGAAGATCGAACCTAGTGCCTCACATACACTAGACAAGCTCTCTATCACTGAGCCACAACCCCAGCCCAAACATAATATTTTATTTCACATAATATTCTGGTGCTTAAAATTGTAAAGTCCACTAGTTTAGCCTATGTACATTTATTATTACTACTAATTTGGCTTCTGCCATCATATTCAGTACTTCATATTTTAAATTTTTCCTTCTGGCTCCTTTTATTTTCTATCTTTTGACAATAACTAGTTTAATTTTACTAGTGGTCATTTGGAAAGTGTTTTCATAAACAGTTTACATTCAGTTTTAACATTCTTTACCCTTGATATTAGGCCCCATTAGTCCTGTTTTTATTAGTAAAATGATTAAAAAAATTTAATTCCATCTTCTTTATTAGAGCACTATGATTATACACAGTATTTGGGTTCACTGTGACAAAATCAAAAGTGCAAGGAATTTGATTTTAAACCCCACTCCCCCCATCTTACTGCTTTTCCGCTCCTCCTCCCATTCCCTATCTTCCTTCCTCTACTCAGCTTCCTTTCACTCCTTTATTTATTTATTTCTGACTGGTCCTTTCTATATATACAAAAAGGTAAAATTCCCTTTGTTACATTTATAACATGATTTTGTTAAATTCATCCCATGTTTCCTCCCCTTTCCCATCCCTCCTCTGTTGCTCTAGTTATCCTTATTCTACTCTATTGATCTATTCATCCTATTTATGATATCTAATCCTCCCCAGTACCATTTTCTTTTCCTTATTTTGCTCTAGCTTCCACATTTAGAGAAGACATTCAACCTTTGATTTTCTGACTCTCCCTTATTTCACTTAGCATAATATTCTCTGGTTCCATCCATGTATTAGCAAATGCCATTATTTCATTCTTTTTGATGTCCGAGTAAACTCCATTGTGCCACATTTCCTTGATCCATTCATCTATTGACAGGCATCTGGGCTGATTTGACAATGTTGCTACTGTGAATTGTGCTGCTATAAATATTGAAGTGGCTATATTACTATGGTATGCTGTAAATCAATCATCTTTTAAAAACCATGTATATTGTCATTTTTGGAATGTTTGATATTTTTATTTGATTTTATAATCAAATTTTTAAAAATAATGTACTGTCATTCTAATAATCTGAATCTATTTCATGAAAATTATGGCTTACTGAGCTCTGTTGCAAAGAATAACAAAATGAAATTTGTTATTCTTCTGAGTCTTCTAGATATTGTGATTGTAACCTTGTTCTGCATATATTTCCACAAATTCCATCTTTACTCTTGTTCTTTATTCATCTTAGTCCTTGGTTCTACACATCATCCTTTGCTATTTAAGTAACAATCAAATTTGTGGACTTTCAAGTATGTATCTTCCTTCCCCAAATTCAGTTTCTCTGGTATTTTGAACTGTGTTAAATAAAAAACTACAATTCCCAGCATGCCCTGCTGCCTGTGGTCTTCCTGCAATGGCTCTTTGTACATAATACCCCAGCACTCTGGCTGAAGGATATATTGTCTCTTCCCATAACCAGTATAAATAGCGATGCCCCTAGTTTCTGGCTTGTTCAAACTCCAAATCTTCAACTACTGAGGCATAAAATTTTTCTAACTTTCATGAAGTTGTCTTTGAACCCAGTTCCTGTTGTTCTGGAATTAATTCCATATTTTTCAAGATTCTAGTATTATATTACCCCGCAGTCTTATTTTCCATGTTGGGAGCTTTATTTTCCCCCCAGGCCTTCATTAGTGTTTTTGCTAGATATTGAGAGAAGCTTCCCTGGTGACTGCTAGCCAGATGCCACTTTGAATAACAACAGCAGCAGCAGCTAACATTTATTGAGCACTTACCATGTACCATCCATCCATTTTCTCATTTAATCACCAAAACAACCCTCATTTAACCTCTCTAAGACTAATTTGCCCAAGGACACTCTCTGCTAAGGACATACACTGCCATGTATAAGCCTTTAAAAGCATTTGCAAACTTCCAGGCTATCTGGGATTCAAACAAATAGAACATCATCTTCTTTTTAGTCTTTCTAAATTTCTTAATCTTTCTGACCCTAAATTAACTCTTAAATGCCAGTGTTTTCTTCTACTTCCCTTGTGTGCTGATGTCACCTCATAAGTAACTCTGAAATTAGTCTCTCATTTGAAAGACATCCCATGTCATTCATGTTCAATTAATGGTCATTTAGTAATCAGAGATCCCTTAAAATTCTTTTAGTTAGAGGAATTATATGTCCCAAGTGCTTGAGTGAACATTTTACTTCTCAGTGTCATTTTTAAACTTTATAAAAGAAAGCTCCTTTGTAAACAATGCATAAGTCATGTATCATTTCAGATAGGCACAGGACAGAAATGCTAAAGATTGTAGAGAAGTAGTTTACATGAGCACCAACTTAACTAATAAGGTGACAGAAGGAAAAACACCTGTACACAATTGTTATAGGTTGGATTTTCTGGAAAGCAGACACAGGGATGGAATTTCACATGTGCAATGTTTTTTAGGGAATTGTTTTAGGATCAATGCCTATGGAATAAAGGACATAGCAGGATTGAGTAGAGAAGTTGAGCTGTGAGACAGGCCCAACAAGAGCTTCAACTTACCCCCTTTTACCTCCAGAACCTTCAGAATTGTCACAAGTTGGACCAAAATAGTTGGATTTTTGTATTCCCTCATGGATCTTAAAAGTGGGCCACCTGGGAAGGGAGGGGCCTTGGTGAAACTGACAGCCTGAGTCAATTTCTGAAGGGGCTGACACTGAAGGCTGACTTCCAACTCCACTCCTAGTGGCTTGGGCAATTGTCCGCCATTATTGAGGGATCTAGGTGGAAGAGCCTCCCAGTATCTACCATAGCAATTCTCTCTGAAATGTCAGTCATTACAGAGATATGCAATTTGTTTAAGGCTGGCTGTAATTTTTGAGTACTTTTTAAGATCTAATAAAATGAAGATAATAAGTGAATAACTGCTTTCAATGGGAAATTAATCGTTAAGTAAAAGATTAGGGATGGGAAGAGAACTGACTTTCATGGGTACTCTATGGTCATGCAACCGACTAGGCCTTTAATATCTTTAATATGCATGATTATTTATAACAGTCCAACAACTCTTGGAGTTTACAGATAAGCAACAGAAAAGCTTACCCACAGCTGATCAATTGTGCACTTAGAACTGGATCACCACAAAACTTTAATCCACTCTGATGGTTCACTCTGACAAAGTGACTCAGATATCAGAGACATCTCACTCCTGGTTTTTGGAGCATTTTGGCAAATAGTGGTAGAGCCTATGGCCAGGGAACCTGGGCCAAAGCAGATGGTCTGGATGGTGCCCAGAATCACCCCAGGAGAGAACAAAGGGCTGCCATGCTATCCCTGGATGAAAGTATTAGTCACAGCCTTTTTGGAAATCTCCAATGAAAGAGAATCTATTAAAATATGTCCCCTCACAAGGGTCTTCAATGATCCCAGCATGTTGATGGGTTCCTTCGAGGCATGCAAGACCTAAGTGACAAAACCCATCAATCAACCAACATAGTATAAGAGCATCTGCCACATGCTTGGGTAGCAGAGGAGACACAAAGAGATTTAAGGACAACATATTATTGTCAAGAAAGAACTGACTTCCCATTTCACTTAGACTAAAATCCAAATTCTTTGCCATGGCTTATAATTCTTGCCTTTATCTGTCCACTATTTATTTCTTTGCTCTAGTCACATCTTTATTTTTGTCTCTGACCAGTCCATTTACCTAGAATAAACTTCTCCAAATCTCTGGGCAATTGACTTATGCTCTCCTCCAAAAAATTTCAGTTCTTTTTTATTTGTTTGTTTGAGAATGTTTGTCTCTGATTCCTGTAGCTAAAGTCATCCTCTACCGCTGTGTTATCTTCTTCATGGTACTTCTCATTTTCTGAAGTTATCTTCTTTTCTCATTTACTTGTTCATCCTTTATCTCCCCCAAATAGGCAAGCCACATGGGAATAGGAACTTTCTTTATCTCCAATACTTGGAACAGTACTTGATAGATAGTAGGGACTCAATAAATATTTATTAAATGAATAAAGCATGCAAGAGACCTAGGTTCAAATTTTTATTTCTACAAGCTGTACACAATTGGAAGGATTATTAAACCACTTTGAATGGGAACTTATTCATTTGGAGCAAGAGTTGGCAAATCATGGCCTACACAGCAAATATCCAATCACCTGTTTTTGTAAATAAGGTTTAATTGGTACATAGCCACTCTCTTTCACTTATGTATTGCCTATGTTGGCTTTCATGCTACAATGGCAGCACTGAGTAGTGCCTAACACCATGCAGCTTAAAAACTTAAATTATTTAATCCAACCCTTTAAAGAAAAAGTCTATTGACCTTTAGACTAAACAGTGGTGATCATAATGTCCACCCTGCATTCCCCATATCACTTCTGTAAAGAAACAATTAGAAATGCAGGTGAAAGATCTTTGTGAGTTAAAAATACTACTTGTGTAAAGGCTTAACTTTTATTAGCTGGGAAGATGATTGTCATGAAGCCTTTGCAGTCAATCAGTTCATTCATCAAACAACAATTGTGTAAAATAAAGATATTGAATTATATGATCAGACTATTTCAAGAGGATATCAAACTCTGAAATCATGCCTGTAGGCATGGACCAATCTGCCCTACTTGAACATTAGAAAACCTTGGGGTAACAACTACCTCACCAAGCAAAGGTGGAGAGAAGGTAGCTATTCCTTTGGAATCTCATCAACTCTGTATTTCACATTTCTTATCTGTAAAATGGGGATAGTAATACATAAGTACCCATCCCATAGGATTGTTGTGAGGACCAAATGAGATAATCCTATGGAAAGTGACAACATCGGGTTCATTGTCAACATCATTAATGGTAATTGCCGCCGCCACCACCACCACCACCACCATCATCTATCTACTTCTCATGTATTCTGAACTAATTCTGTGGCTAAGGAAACAAGTTTGCATGCCTGCCTCTTTTTATTCCGGATGAGTCTGTATGGGATAAAAAGGGTCTCATTTTCTTCCCCATTTCTCCTATTCTCACCTACTCTCTTCAGAACTATACCTTCCCAGATGACCTTGGAACACTAGCTTCATCTTACTCGCTCCTCTCCTTGCTCCCTACATTGATTAGATGGCCAATTTTCACCTTTCTGAAATGAATCTCTAGTATTTGTGCTCTGAGCCCCATTCTATGACCAAAGCTCAATTTCATAGGCTTGCAAGCTCCTATCTCAATTCCGGACATTTTTTCAGGTAGATGCCTTAGAGTCAGTGTTATCCTCCAAAATAAATTCATTCCACTTCTTTACAGTAAACCCCTCTTATCTATGGTTTTGCTCTCTGAGGCTTTGATTACCTGTAGTCAATCTTGGTCCAAAAATATTTAATGGAAAATCCCAGAAATAACAATTCAAATGTTTTAAATTGCATATGGTTCTGAGTGCTGTGATAAAATCCTGCTCCATCCTACTTAGGACATGAATCATTCCTTTGTCCAGTGTATCCAGGCTATATACACTACCCTACCCATTAGTTGCTTAGTAGCGAACACAGTTATCAGATCTACTATCTTGGTATCAAAATGCTTAATGTTCAATTAACCCTTATTTTATTTAATAATGGCCCACAGTGCAAGAGTAGTGATACTGTCAATTTTACTATATTATACTATTATAATTGCTCTATTATGTCACATGGGTAAGTGGGACTACTAGACTTTAAAAGCTCTGAGTTCCCCGTTGTCGGCTGTTGCATTAGGGCTTTGTAAAACTGCCACCTGATCCTTCCTAGGATTCATCTTCTTTCACCTGTTCCCCATTGGTATCTATTCTGTATGTATGTTCCAATCACATGCATCTACTTGCTGCTTACCCACCCAACATGTTGACCCAGGAGTAAATATATATATATATATATATATATATATATATATATATATATATATATATATATATATACATACACACATACACACACACACACACACACACACACACACACACACACACATTGCTGAGATTTTAGGGTGCTGTTTTTATCCAGTATTATCTCAGCTGAAATTTGACTTGTATGTGGCAGAAATTATAAATGAATAACCAGGTATTTAGCTAAAAGCATTTTACCTATTAATAATACCAGTAGCATAATTTAATTCCAAAATAAAGTTTCTATTTAAAAAATCACAATAAGAATGATACGTACTGAAGGAAATCATTTGGGTCATCTTTTGGAAACATTTGCTAAAGGTGTGTCTTATATCCCCATAATTTAATCTCCATTAGCAGGGTCAATTTTCTTCTTTAAAATACCATGGTAAATTTATGAAGAATGGAAAACATGACTCAGAGAAAATCAGACCAAAAACTTCAGAGGTAAGGGCACTCAATAAGAAACCTGAGAAGAGAGAACACAAAATGGGAACAATTAAGGTTGATTGAGTGATTGGGGTAGGGAGAAGGAAGCTCTGTAAGAGTAGGATGATCACCATGCTAGTATGTGGGCAGGAAGTCCCCAAATGGCAGGAAGAGTGAGAAAACCAAGCAGTGCCTTGGACGTGAACCTGAGCCAGGTGAGTCTCTAAGAGAAACTCAAAACTGTGGCTGGGTAAGAAGGTACCAGGTGAGGGGAGTACACTGTTCTCAAGTAGAGGTAGCCTGTGAATTCATTCCCTTGAGCATTTATGTGAGAGGCTTAATGGATGCTCAAAGATCATTTTGTCCACGTTAGCCACTAAGAAGACTTGACCCTAAATGAGAGGTACCATTGGATACATTAACTGCCCTGCTAATGGCCTGATCTCTTTGACAATGTCACATATACAGTTCTTTTCCCTTATTGGCTTTGAAGTGTCCCTCAATAAGTGCATTGTTATTGGGAATGAAGAAAAAGAGGGGGAAGTGAGGGAGAATGGACTAGCAAAAATTCATTCTCAGAAACTATTAGAGTCATATATAAGGCACTTTTGGTATCCTGGGAATTACTCAGAAAGGTAAAGATGTCCTGTTTAGTTTTTACGGCCCTGTGTGCATACTTTGGGTCACTGTTGATTTTCAGTCTAAATAGAAAACTTGAAGTAATCCAGAAGTTGAAACCCACATCTAATTTGTAGCAAAAGTTCCCTGGATCCTTGCTGGGAGAAAAACATGGAGGAAAGGGTAAAACCTACCAGACATCATTAGTCATCAAAGAAAAAGAATTGTTTCAATCAGTCTTTCTAGGTAATTAGCATTATGAGGTCATTTAAGATCCCATAGTGTGAAAAGGATACTAAGTACTATGGAGAACTGATTCAAGTTCTTGAAGTACTTTATTTCAACATAGTCTTTGATAAACAGAAAAAAGAAAGAAACTAGGATATCTTTTTTTTGTTATTTGAATGTTTTTTAACTTTCCATATGGAAATTATTTCTGAGAGTAATAAAATTCTAATATTTGCTGAAAATACCTAACTTTGGTGATTTCCAATTTTTTGTGGACTTCAAGCTTCTTAATTCTTGAAGTTTGGTTGAAAATTCCATTGTATCCAGAACATGATGTACTAAATAACTAAACAAAGAAATAAATAAATCTCTCAATATCAACATGAAGTATACTGAGTAATTTTGGAAATGGGTCTTCTTTGATTTCTGTGTCCTAATGTAGCACACAGATTTCATATAAGGTTAATTAAAATATAATTTGCTATAGCCTTGGGTAACCCATTTTAGAAAGGTTTCAATCACATGCTATTCACATGATATAGACTATATTAAAAAAAAACACTCCTCACTTCACTCCTCTTTATTTTTACTAGAAAAAATTAGTGGTAAAAATACAGTAATAAGATACTTAAAAAGAAATTCCCTAATATTCCAACAATCCCTAATATAAGTAAATAAAATAAATTTGGGGTGAATGAATCATTTTCTTCCATAGGCCCTCATTCCCCATATATGAAATTAAGAACATTGACCAGAAAATTCATTCCTGGTAGTAAAGTGCTAAGATATCTGTTTGTTTATCCACATAAATTTGAGAGTAAGTCTTCCTGCCTGCAGCTGGAGACTCCCCTGAATCTGGAATCCCCAACTATGTCCTATTTCACTCCATTTTACCCTAATTCACACAACTCACCAGACACCTATCCATTATAATCTGACCAATGTTGTCATTGGGACATATTTGGAAAGGCCAGCCCCTAACCATTTCTAGACATTAGCCAAGCTATATCTCTCATTTGGAATGCCATCCCTAGATGATCCAAATCCTACTTTTCCTTTAAGGCATGGCTTCCCAGCCTTGGCTAGTTCAGCCCCACTTGTTTTATTTCTCTAAGCTATTGTCTGCATGATCTACAATGTGATTCTGTACAGACTCATATGTATTGTTAATGTTTCACTTTATTTAAGAGCTTGGGCTACGTAACTGGGCTGCCTAGATCTAATGTCATCAATACCATTTATTTACTCAATGACCTTGGGTAGTTTGTGTACTCCAACTAACTTTTCTATGCCTCAATTTCATCAGCTTTAAACAGGGGATAGTAATGAAATGAACTTCATACTTGTACCATAGAACCATTTCTGGCCAAATCATCTCAAGTAAATCCATGGAGAATGTTTCAGGAAATGCATTACATATTATACATCAGTATTATATAATGTTTGGTATATGTTATATTTTGATTATTTTAATACATTCGCATCCATGTAAAAAAATGAAAATACAGATAAATAATTCATAATTTAACCACCCAGAAATAATCACTGTTCAAAATATTGCATTTATTCCTATGGATATCCTTTCACAAATTGTGGTAGTTTTAAAATATGTGCACAAAATTTTTTGACACTCCTCACTTCAAAAGGTTCAGCCTAATTCCCTTCCCATTGAGAGTGGGTCAGACTTAGTGGCTGGTTTCTGGCTAATAGAATGAGGCAGATGTGATGGTGTGTGATTTCTGAAACTAGGTCATAAAAAACATTACAGTTCTCAATCTTTCTCTCCCTTCCTCCCTCCTTCTCCCTTTCTTTGTTTCATCACTGCCTCTAGGGGAAGCCAACTGCCATATGGGGACATTCAAGCAGCCCAGTGGAGTAGTCCATATGGTGAAGAACTGAGGCCTCTTGCCAACAGCCATACGACTGAGCCATCTTGGAAGCAGATCCTGCAGCCCCAGTCAAGACTTCAGAGAATGCAGACCTAGCCAACATTCTGACTCCCACCACACAAGAGACCCTGAACTAGAACTACCCTGCTAAACTGTTCTCAAATTCCAAACATACAGAAACTATAATACGTTGTTTCAAACTATCAAGTGTTGAAGTAATCTTTTAAGCAATAACAAATAACTAATACACACATATATGTATACATATATGTATATGTATGTATGTACATAGAAATAAATATATATACCCAATATACACTATATATTTGCAAACAATAAAAAAGTTTCAAATACTTTTTGGTAACCCTCTTCATTTTTATTGGTAATAATATGTCACAATGTATTCTCATGTGATATATTTCCACATATATGCTCATGATAGTATTTTAAGAGAGTCAGGAAATGAATACAGCCCCTGTCAAAAAGGCTACTTCATACATCTTCTGGGGTATAAAATTCCCCTAACAAAGGATAAAAATCCATATTCTACTACTTGAAATCAGGCTTAACATGCAACCATTACCGCCATTGCTGGAAGGAGAAAGCAAATTCTAACTGGGATGTCAATGGCTGGTATCCATTCTCTTCCTAGTGGTTGGTTTTGCTACATCATGATACGAATAAAACAGACATGGAGACAGAATGACATGTATCCACAGGTAATTTGAGGGACAGTACAGAAAATTTAAGTGAGGAGATTTTTGGAATAGAGGTGCAAAGACTTTTCAAATTGATGAATTTTAGAAGGAGTAGAAAATTCTAAGGACCATGGACTGAAACCTGGGTGAGTTTCCATGCATAAATGGAAAGAAGAGAGGGTTCAATTAAGTAGAACAAAAAGAGACATCAACCAGGATAGGAGAACCAGGAGCAGAGGAGGTCAGGAAAGCAAAATGATCAGAAGTCTCAGAAGGGCCATTAAAATTTTTTAAAATACAAAAAAAAGGCCCATTGGATTTTAAAATGTCATTTAATGGTCTTGAAAAGTACCAACTGAGGTGAGCAAATTAAACAAATTAATGCTTGTGTTTGGGTTCTTTTTTTTCCCCCTCTTCTTGGCTCTCTTCCAATCAGCATTTTAGAATCAATGGGAATCCCCAGGAAGGCTCCTCTGCTCTGCTAGGCTGGATTAGGCACCACAGTATCATGAGTTCCCACAGCACCCTGTGCTTTCCTGCCTCATAACATTAATCATGCCATGTTTATCTACCATTCCATGTCTGGATACAGAAGCTGCATGAAATAATGCCTTAGTCTCAGCTATATCTCCAAGACCTAACACCCTGCCTGCTCAGAGAATCTTTGATGAATGAACGAGTAATGTGTAAATAGACGGAAAAGGAGAAACCCTTTGTTAATAGGTATGGCCATGAAATAAGGGAAGTGGTAAAAGTGTAGTAAACAAGAACATTAAGGTGAAATGAAGAGAAGACCTTTTAAAGGATAGATCGTTTGAACCTGTTTCTAACCTTCTAAACTAGAAATTAAGAATGCATTCAACATTAAGTTTTGAACTTAGACAAAATTTGCATCTTTGGAAAGTCAAAAATTCATATCTATAATTGTTTCTGTTATCCTTATATTTGTGAATGATCAATGATCATGTGATGCTGAAGATTACCCTTCTAATTATTGAACAAAACATTTGTGAAACAACAAGACATGTCATACTGATGAATTGATTTTATCAGAATATTCACATTCAAATTCTAGTAATATGGAAGTAGATATTCCAGATGTAGCTTGGAGTTAAAAAAAATCTTCATGTGCTTTATACATTGAAATTCTTTCAAGTCATTGAAGTATAAAATATGTATTTATCTTTGCAAAAGTTAAACACTACTATAATTAATGATGATCTGAAAGCTGTTAATTTTATATTCAAAAACAATTATTAAGAACTTTCGAGTAGTTAAATAAGTAGAGATGTAGATTGACAGTTTATATTATATTAAAAGAGAGTATTAGTTGATAAGTGTAAGAACATTAATTCCTTGCTAAGCCAACTAGTGTTTTAAAAAATTTAAATTCAGCAATAATACAAAGGCAAATAATAGAGATTAGACTATATCAAAAGTCTGTATTTGGGGGAAATTTTTAGTGTTATCATTTATAGTCTTATACACTATAACATGTAAGACTTTCTGAAAACTTAGGAAAGCACCTTCCTCAACCAATGCACAGAGATTCCCTTGGGGAGGATTGCTTCAATTAAAATGTATTATCAACCAGGCTATAATTTCTGATATTTGGAAGGTTGAGGCACGAAGATAATAAGTTTAAGGCCAGCTTGGATAACTTAGCAAGACCACTTCTCAAAATAAAAAATAAAAATGGCTGGAGTGTAGCTTGGTGATGGAAGGAAGGAAAGAAACAGGGAAGGGAGGAATGAAAGAAGAAAAAAGAAATATCCTGAGCCTCAGCTGGTTACTACTAGAGAGAAAAGAAGGTTTCATAATGTGGTAACAGCTATACCCTCAGCAGAATCCTACAGTAACTGACCAAGGCTCAAAATTCCTTGCTTATCTACCAACCTCATTTTGAAAGTGATATTCATTTGGTATCACAAATGTACATTATCATGACCATACAAGCAATCCAGCAGCTTAGAGTACCTAAGAAGATACTGTCCCTGATATATAATAGAGGTCTAGTTAAAGTTAACTACCAGATTTTTAATAATAAATACTCTAATACATTTTCAGATGTATTCTTATGATTCAGAAGTTCATTTTATGGTGCTGATTTTCGGTTTTGGCTCTAGTTTTGACAGAATATGATTTTTAACACTGACCTTTTAACATTTGGCCAAAATGTGTATTCAGTGCACTATAATAAAGACCACGGGTCCTGATGAGAAATCCATGCAACATTTGGGAGAGAATTGTGATTCCAAATTTTTAAAAATTTTTAGTTATAGATGGACACAATACCTTTGTTTTATTTATTCATTTTTATGTAGTGCTGAGAATTGAACCCAGTGCCTCACAGTGCTAGACAAGCGCTCTACCACAGAGCCCCATCCCAGCCCATGATTCCAAATTTTAATGAAGGATACACTTGAGAAGTATTTTATGTTCCCAGGGTAGAGTGAGAGCTGATGAGAGGATGGACCTACGTCCTTTATTCAAATTAAGGGAGTGGGAGTAGTGAGGTAAGGCCTCCCCTACAGATGGCATAGGTGTGGGGGGGAAGGGACAAGATGATGGAAAGGTGTATTTTTTATCTTCAACAGGCCAAGCAGGTGATGAGAAGAAGCACAAAGGAGAATCCTCTGGCACTGCAGTAATGAAAATGAAACCCCCTTCTTTGATGGGGCTTTCGGCAGGCTCTACTCATTCCAGATTTCTCTTCAAAGCAAATGCCCATCAGCATAAGGGTTGGAGATGTCTGGGTCTCTGCTGACAGATGCAGGGATTATTAAACATAGCAGTGGAGGTGCTGCGGGGCTGCAAGGATCAGAATCCCTGGAGTCACCAAGTGGCCAAACAGAGCTGGCACTGAGTGCCCAGGTTCCAACCTCAAGGCCACTTGCCAGCCTGTATTGCTCATGGTGGAGCTCAGCTGTCCAAATCCCTAATTGCTTGCCAGCTGCTTAAACCTTTTCATTGTTCACAGAGATATTTGAAGCAGAATAAAATTCACCTTCAGTGACATAGCAAGTCTAAATTGTTCCGCTGCAAGTCCTGAATTTTTCTGGGAATTTATTGAGCACCTAACAGGAAATAAAACTGATGTTCAAAAGAGTCCCTGGAATTAATACAAGACAAGATGGTTAGGAGTATGAAATATGAATTCAAACAGGGTTTGATACCCTGACTCAGTTACTTGACCTTGAGCAAGTGATAAGATTTTCCTGGGTCCTAGTATTCCTCATCTATAAAATGAGATTTAAACTCTGACACAATCAATGAGCCCCAAATACCTGTTCTTTCTTTTTCCCAACTGAAGTTTTTGTCTCCTCAACCTCCTAGCTGTTCATCTGTCCTCACTGTTTGAGTCAGCTTTTTCGCTGCTGTGTCTGAAAGACCTGACCAGCACAATTATAGAGAAGGAAGAGTTTATTTGAAGGCTCACGGTTTCAGAGGTCTCAGTCCATATACAGCTGACTCGGTTCCTCAGGGCTCCAGGTGAGGCAGTGTGGTAGAGGGAAGCAGCTCACATGATGATCGGGAAGCAGAGATACAAATATATACCCCACAGCCACGCCCTCAATGCCCACCTCCTCCAGCCACATCCCACCTGCCTCCAGCTACCACTCTGTCAATCCCATCAGGGATTAATTCACTGATTGGGTTCAGACTCTTACAACCCAATAATTTCTCCTCTGAACCTTCTTGCATTGTCTCACACATGAGCTTTTGGGGGGACACCTCACATCCAAACCATAACACTCGCCAACTTTGTTCAGGTCTTAGAATTGTTTGCCTAGTAGAAAAGATTCAAGGTTGAGGAGGAATGTCAATTTGGACATAAGCTCTGTTCATCTTGGATTCAGTGTTCAGGCAAATTAGGATGTCCCCTGTTTACATGGCAGGAAAAGGACTTTCAAGAAAAAGCACAGCCAACCAGTTAGGCTCAAAACTAAGGGCTTGTAGACTTAGGGAATCACCAAAAATCTGATTGCAGATATTTTAGTTACATTTTTGTGTATTTATTGATGGAATATATTATCAGAATGCTAATTCCCCCTCCCCCAAAAAAGATTAACATGGTGATCAACAGAAATAATTTATTTGGGAAAAAAGAATTGGAATTTGCCTACACTAAATCAGGGAAGTCCTAAATAGTGTCACATAGGGCAAGTACAGGAGACAGTGTTTGTTTGTATGTTTGTTTGATTTACGAGAGGTTTTTAATGTGAGGGATTTCCACAGAAGGATCTTTTTGGAAGCAGTTATTGTCTGGGCAGAAATCCTAAACTACAAATCCATTCTGATGTTTAGTTGACAAGTGTACTCCTGGCTGAGAGATGCTGAAGACAGGTGCATACTGACTTTCGTTGTTTATCCAAGTCTACTAGAACATTCTCTGGTTTCATCTTTAGCAAGCGAGAGTGCAAGCCTCTCAGTTTCCAGACTCCACTTTAGAAAGTGTTAGCCTTAATCACTTCATTTTGTTTCACAATAGTATTTACATATTTGGAGATTTGTGAGCATTTAGGAAAGTATCTCTCTCAAATATCACAAGATTAATGTGTTATATGATCAATATTTTTAATTCTGTTAAACAATATTTAAGATGGTTTCAAAAGTATGGAGAATCAAGATACTTATATAAGCTACTAAAGGAAACTGAAATCCATAGCAAATAATAAGTTATTTACTTAGATTTTTCTGGGTGGGGTGTTTCTATTAGGTTATAGTAGAACAGCATCTACCTGAGCAGGGGAATTTATTTATGTATTCAATAAATATTTATTGAGGGCTTACCTGTCAGTATAAGGCCTATGTAAATAGTACGCTTAGGAGGGAGGGGTGTCATGAAGACAGCAAGATATGGGCCCTGCTTTCAGGTTATTTGTACTCCAGTTTGACTAAAAATAAAAATTATAGTTTCTATCTCCATGACATTTTACAATTTTCAAAATTTTAAGCTGGGCACTGTGCTGCACACCTGTAGTCCCAGCAGCTTGGGTGACCAGGACAGGAGGAACACAATCAAAGCCAGCCTCAGCAACAGTGAGGTGCTAAGCAACTCAGTGAGACCCTGTCTCTAAATAAAATACAAAATAGGGCTGGGGATGTGGCTCAGTGATTGAGTGCCCCTGAATTCAATCCCCAGTACCCCCCCCCCGCAAATTTAACACCTGTTCTCATTTCATCCTCAAAGATTTTTGTAAGGCAAGTACTATTAACTCAATTTTAAAGAAAAGGAATCTGAAGTTCCAAGAGGTGAAGGGCATTTTTCAAAGGCCAGGAAGTTAATACATAATCACAATTCAAACCCAGGTTTTCTGAGTCTAGCTTTAATTTCTCATTTACTGTAGTTGCATCTTGAAAAGAGACTGTCAAGGTAAGAGAGAAAGAACTGAACATTGTTTTGATTAATTTTCCCATGAGGTCCTGCAGTCCATCTGGCCTTAGCAAAAACACCATGGAGGAGTAGTTGTGTCGGGGTGGGGCTTGTTTCCTACCTTCCAAAGGTTTTCAATTAAACTGGATGTTAAGAAGCATATAGGGAAACAACTTTAATGAGCAATTAGAATACTTGAAAAAGAATTAATGGGATTATAACACAATCAGCCTTGCTATGAAATGGCCTTTCTCCTTCTGCAGCTTACAATGTTCATCTTGTTCAGAATTATTTGTCCCAGCGACTGCCACAGGATCTGGGATCTAGAAAGTATAGATCCCCAATAAAAATGTGTTGCATAAATAGAAGGTAGATCAATGGAGCAAATAGATAACCTCAAAGCATACTTCAGTATACAGTGTAACTTCAAACATGATAAAGGAGTTATGGGAGAATAGGAATTAGATGTTTTATTTAATACAGGAGGTTTGGATAATTGACTATTTGGAGAACAACAAGTTAGAACTCTCACAATATAATCTCATAATGTCAAGTGAATTCCAGATGAATCAAAGAGTCAAATGTTAAGAACAAAGTCATATTTTTTAAAATACAGAAACTACAAATGACAATTTTATTGATTTCTGACTGAAAAGTGATTCCAAAGTATAAAAATAATGTAGAAAGTCACAGTATAAATAGCTGGCAATACAATTACATAAAAATACTTGATTTTGGCTTGATATTTTTGAACAATTATTGTCCAAAGACAGTATGAATGTTATGTGATGATCTGGGAAATATATTTAAAATAAGTAAGAAAAAGAAATATTAGTCTCTTAATATACTAAAAAAAAAGCATAGGAAAAAAATCCCTTAAAATATAAAAAGCCAACAACTCAATAGGAAAAACATAAACACACTAAGAAAAATGGTAAAAGAACATAAGAATTTATTTTTAGATGAAAAATAGAAAATTGCTGAAAAATTCAATCTCAGTGTTAATTGAAGAAAAATACAAACAATAAAATATTCTTACATGTTACATTTGTAAAAATTAAAATTACTATGTTCAATGCTTATCTAAAATCATGTTTTATATTTCATGGCAGTGGTCAAACAGGTATGGATATGATATGTGTTATTTTAAAGTGTTGGCGTTTAGCCTCTGAATACCGTCTCCATTGGGAAAAAAAATTCATTGAACTACTAATAACATATCTTAGTAGAAAGTCATTGGCAATGTATAAACTAATTGTGGGTTTGATATGTATGTAAATATCAGTTTACCATGCCTTGATTTTGCATATTCACACTATAGAAAGCTAGTTGGTTCTGTTATTAGTCTTGTGAGTCTTCTGTTTGGAAGGATTCACAGCAAACTCTTTACCTTTATTTTATCAAATCTATAATGTGTATATTCTTAAATGTATGTCTTCATTCCTAGATACTAATTTACAAGAATCTTTACATATTTAAATACAAGAACTATAACATATAATAGTGTGCTTGTCAAAGTGTGCTTAGCTCATCTGGATATACCTACACTGTTAAATAAAGTGTAAACATTAATCACTAAAACAGTTTTTACTGTCAAGGTGGCGCATGCCTGTAATCCCAGTGGCTTGGGAGACTGAGGCAGGAGGATTGAGAGTTCAAAGCCAGCCTCAGCAATGGTGAGGCTCTAAGAGACCCTATCTCTAAATAAAATACAAAATATGGCTGAGTTCAATTCCCAGTACAAAAAATTTTTTTTGATTACCCAAAACAAATAAACAACAAGAAATGTTCAGTACTACCAAAGGCATGATTAAGTGGCTCTTCCATAAACTGGTGGTAGGAATGAAAATATTAAAATTTTTCCATTAGGCAATTTGGCTATGGTTTTCACAAGTTTTAAATGTAAATAAATTTTGAATCAGTGATTCTCTTTCTATAAAATCATTCTAAGGAAATAATCAGGGATGCAAAGAAAGGTATATGCAATGAGGTTCATCATAGCCTTCTTGACAATAGTGAAAAAAGTATAAACAAAATAAATACTCAACACTAGGGAACTGTTAGGCAAATGTTTCATAAGATGGAATGCTATGTTGTCATTTTAAATTAGATTGTAAACCAGGAGCAGTCAGGATGCACAACTGTTATCCCAGTGACTTGGGAGGAGGACGCAGGAGGATCACAAGTTAGAGGCCAGTCTCAGCAATTTAACAAGACTCTGTCTAAAAATAAAAAGATAAAAGGACTGAGGGTGTAGCTCAGTAGTAAAATACTCCTGCATTCAAACCCCAGTTTGAATAATTTGGAAAACTGAATAATTCATAATTTAGGTGAATTTTTATTGAAATATGAAATATTTTATATCTCCAAAATGGTCAAAAGCAGATTATAAAAGATATTATAACACTAATGTACAGATAGAGTAGAACAGAAAGAGAAAGAAGGAGAAAGAGAGGGAATAAAGAGGAAGATAGAAGGGAAAAAAGAAAAAATGATGGAATAGCAAACTCAAGGTTTGTTGTCAACCTCAGAATATAATATACAAGGGATTTCTTATTGGCTGTTTTTGCTTTTCTGTGTTTTCACAAATTTGTCACATTTTTGTAGTTGAAAAAATATTTAAGGCTGCAAAGAATATCCAGAAACCTCTGGGCAATAGAATTTACAAATATTCTTTCTGATACTTCATATATTTTCAATATTTTTACAGAAAGTGTGAATTATTTTCATTGAAAGGAAGAAGCAGGTTTCTGTAACACAAAGAATATATGCATCTCTTATCTTTGACATTTTATTTTCAACATGAACCATATAGTATCTGTACACTACTATAAAATATATTTTCAATAATAAAGATCAAGACTGAATAATGTAGAATAAAGAATTCAAAATAGATACAAATTTGGCAATGACTCCAAGGTATGAAATATCCTTTCAGAACTATCCACAAGTAAATTTACAGAAATGAAGACTTATGCCCCTTATTTTCTGCTTGGCTTCCATGACAGCCTGTGCGATGAGGAAGGCTTAGCTGTGCTAAGAATTTGAGGAAGTGAGAAACAAATAATGGAGGTGTGGCTAAGTGGAGAGATCATAAGAGTAATATTTAAAGGGTCTGTACACATTTTTTCAAGATCCTATAAGTTAACAAAAGGTTGCTGTAAGTCATCTATTGATTTTATCTTTGTTTGAAATTTAAATGACATTGAGGGTCTTCTCAATAAATAATAAAATAATAATAATAAAATAATAATGGCTGGCATTTATTGAATGTTTGCTCTGTGTTAAGCACTGTATCGAATTTTGGGCATTAGTATTTCTTTTAATTTGAACAGTAGACCTGTGGCAGGAACTACATGAATCTCCATTGGACAGATTTTAAATGGTGAGTCTCAAAAAGTTGAAGTAAAAGTAACTTGTTTAAATTCTTAGAAAGAAGTAGAACCAAAATTTAGAACCAGGTTTATCTGTATTTAAACTGCAAGAACCTAATAATACATTGCCTAATGAATCTACTAAAGCTAAACAATACCTCCTAAAATGCACTCTTATGGTGAACAAAAAATACTTACTGTTAAGCAGCAGCACTATTCTTTTTTCATTTTTTATTATTAGAGCTTCATAGTTATACATAGTGGTTGGTTCATCCCCCAAACTCATATATGCATGGAATTGGATTTCAGTTCATGATCCCCAACTTTCCCTCCCATCATCCCTCCTCTCCCCAGTTCTCCTTCCTGTACTCTACTAGACTTCTTTTCATTCATCTATTTACTTATATTTGATTGGTTGGCTTTACTTAGGCACAAAGGTAAAATTCTCTGTGGTATATTTGTAAATGCACATAACATGATTTTTTTTTTTTTGGTACTAGGTGTTGAACCCAAGGCACTTAACCATTGAGCCACATCCCCAGTCCATGTTATCTTTTATTTAGAGACATGGTCTTGCTAAGTTACTTAGGGCCTCACTAAATTGCTAAGGCTGGCTTAGAACTTGTGCTCCTCCTGCCTCAGACTCCAGAGTCACTGGGATGGCAGGCAGGCACCACCATGCCCAGCACTTAACATGATTTTAAGAATTCATTCTGCATTGCCTCCCCTTACCCACCCTTCCACTTGGCCTCTCAATCAATCTTCTCCTACATTACTGATGTTCCCTTTATCTTTACAATGTCCTATCCTTGTCTTCCCCTTTTCTTTATTTTACTCTAGCAGCAACACTATTCTTAAAAGCCCCAAACAAGAAACTTTTGTAGAAGAGACCCACCTGCAGAGCTGAAGAGACTGGGGGGTGAAGTGGGGGTTGGCAAAAACTGGTTCTTGCTATCTGGCTCAAAGGATTTCAAGTGAATGGCACAGAGTATAGGCACATTTATTTTAAAAAGTGAGAGCAGATATGCCCAGTATAGGCACTTCGTGGATCCATCCCTCAGGGGAGAACTATAGTGGAGAGCTCTTAAAGAGTCTGGACTTTTTAAGGGATTTGGCTTCCTTTGTTCTTGCCTTAGTTTCTCATTTCCCATAAGTGATTTATTACTCTCTGTGTAACTCTCAGCAGATTTTCTTTGAGAGGATGGTAATGATCTGGTCACAAGGTGTGGGTGTAACATGATTTTCAAACAATAGCTCCCTTAAAGGGTTATAATTGACTATGACTTGGGGAAGTTCGGCATACCAGTTCCCATTTTCCACATGCTTTTCTGCTTTGATAAAGTTCCCTGTGATTTCTGATCCTCTGACCTATGGACTCTCTTCAGTGTGTACGTCTGATGCCCTCCCTGTAAGTTACTACCTTTCATTGTCCTCCCTCAACCAGTATGCTCATGCTTGCCTGTTTATCTAACAAACTACCCAAATACACATCAGCAGTTAGATAAACAAATTGTAGTACATATGCATATTCCACATGGAATGCCATACAGCAATGTTATCATTGGGGTGTCCAGTTGGGATCCAGGTCCTTGGTGTCCCAAACAAAGAATTGAGCAAGACACACAAAAGTAACAAAGTACAGATTTATTGAAGGTGAAGGTCAAGGTAGCACTCTTTAAGGTGGAGTGGAGTGGGCCAAACAAGAGAGAGAGGATGAAGGTCCCGATTTTCGGGAATTAGTGTCTTATAAGCTGAGCTGTGAGGCGTTTTCTTCCCAATACAGACCTGATTGAAGACCCTACCCATTTGCTACCATTGGTAACCTTATGATAACTGATTAGAAGACTGTTCAATTTTCCCCCCATTGATTACTTTAGAAAATCTAATTAGAAAACTGTCCACTTTACTGCCATTATTCATTTTAGAACTCTGAAACTGTAAGAGGAGTTGTCAAGGGCAATAAATCCTCAGTGGGGGGAGTTAACATGATAATGGGACTTATCACAAACAGGGATATGATGATGGGAACAATCACAGCCTCTGAGACAGGAGTCCCCTGTGTTTCTCCTTTGTTAGCAAAACAATAAAACTTCTTTTTCCTTTTTCTCAAAATGTCCTCATTATTGGATTGGCATCGTGACAAAGACCAATCTTTTGATAACATGGCTAGTGACTTCAGAAGAAGAAAGCAAATGCTTCTCAACTTATGATGAGGTTAGTCCTGATAAACCCATCATAAATTGAAAATATTGTAGCTAAAAAATTATTTAATACACCTAACCTGCCACCTGCCTTAGGTTAGTAGCACAATATACCATGGAGTATTAATTGTTTCCACTTGTGGTCTCTGGGTTGACTGGGAGCTGTGTCTTTCTGCTGCTGCCTAGCATCTGGAGACAAGATCAGAGGGCAGATTGCCAGTCCTGGAAAAGATCAGAATTCTAAATTTGAAGTTCAATTTCTCCTGAATATGTTATCACTTTTGCATAAGTCAAACCACTATATGTCAGGGAACTTTTATAGTTGATGACAGACATCTGGTTTAGTGTCTTCAATGAGGGAAACTAAAACATACTCCACACACAGGAAAATAGCACAACGTGATAAAGGAGAATCATGGAAATACTGATCTGATAATGATCAGCTTTCTGAGATATAAACAATTAACCCTGGGGAGTGACAAATAATGTGCCACAACAAGCTCACTTGGTTACCTTTCCATCAGAATTCAGAACCACAGTGTGTCTGTTTGGACAGCAGGAAAGTGTTTGCTTTAATATCACCACCTGCAGAATGAAATTCAACCAATTAAGTTAGGAAATTGCCATTTGCAGATAATTATTATTTAGCCAGTTTCTAACTTCACAGTTCTGCAGCCATTTGAGGACAAGGTCTCAAAACTGCCACAGGGTGTGGTGTTGGAGTTGGTCTATTTTAACTTAATGATCTGGAAGAGGAAATAACCAGCATGGTAATGGCATTGCAAATGATGCTAAATTGGGAGAGCTGCAAATGCTAATAAAGGCAGAGGAACAAAATGGGAAGACTTTGCTGATAAAATCCGGGCTTTAGTGAATAATACCAGTGCATTGAATTCCCAATTCTCTGCCCTAGCAATGGATTGCTGAGCACACTCCTTTGTGCTAAAAAATAAAGGCCTCATATCTTAAAAATTGAATATTCTATCTCAGCATTGCAATTTCAAATAAACCTTCTCAAATTTTAGAACAGTTTCATATTTACAGGAAAAATGTGAAGGCAGTACAGAGAGTTCCCATATATTCCACTTCCAGTTTCCCCTATAATTAACACCTGACATTAGCATGGCACATTTGTCACAATTAATGAACCAATATTGTCATATTGTTATTTTTAAATGTTTACTTTTAATTGCAAATTGACAGATTATAATAGTATCTATTTACAGGATACAAAATGATATCATGATTTATGAATACAATATGGAATAATTATATCAAGCTAATTAACAAATTGATATTTATTCTTATGGTGAGGACACTTGAAATTTACTCAGCAATTTTGAAATGTATAATACGTTATTGTTTACTGTATCTCTACGTAAGAAAACAAATGTATTCCTTTTATCTAATTGAAGCTCTGTACTTTCTAATCATCATTTCTTCATTACCCTCATCCCACAGTTCTACTCTCTCTTTTTTTGAGTTCAATTGTTTTAAATTCTACTCAGAAGTGAGAACATGTGGTATTTGTCTCTCTATGCCTGACTTATTTCTCTTCATCCATGCTGACACAATTTCCCTCTTTTTCAAGGCTGAATAGTATCTCATTGTGCAGATATACCATACCTTCTTTATCCATTCATCTGTTGATGGACACTTAGGTTGATTCCATAACTTGGCTATTATGAATAGTGCTACAATGAACATGGGAGTCCAGGCATCTCTTCAACATACTGATTAAACATCTTTGGGGTATATACCCAGAATAGGATTGTTGGATCATATGGTAATGCTATTTTCAGTTTTCTTTGGGTTTTGTTTGTTTGTTTCTTTGTTTGTAGCAGGGATTGAACTCAGGGGCACTTACCCACTGAGCCACATTCCTAGCCCTTTTTATTTTTTATTTTATAACAGGGTCTCACTAAGTTGCTTAGGGCTTTGCTAAGTTGCTGAAACTGGCTTAGAAGTTGCAATCCTCCTGCCTCAGCCTCCTAAGTCATTGGTATTATTACAGGTGTGCAGCACCATGCCTGGCTGTTTTCAGTTTTTGAGGAACATGCACACTATTTGTCATAAAGGCTTCTCCCTTTCCTCCACATCTTTGCCAATACTTGTATCTTTTGTCTTTTTTTATAATAGCCATTTTTACTGGGTGAGGCAATAGCTCACCGTGGGTTTGATTTGCATTTCCCAGATGATTAGTGATGTTCAGCATTTTTCCTGACTTCTTGGTCCTTTGTATGTTTTCTTTCATTAATTAATTATTTTAAATTCCTTGTCTGATAATGTTACCAGAGTCCTAGGCCAGAGGCCAGACTTTGGGGGGCCAGTAAGTTAGGTCTAGCCACTTGCACCCCCAAAACCAAACAGAAAAGGTAATGGTGAAAAGGATGAAAGGAAATTTAATCAGTGAAGTAACACCAGGAAGACAAGCTGACCCATGTCCTTAGCCCTGCCTTTGAGGAGTTGACCATGACCATGAGGTCTGATACAAAGGGGAATGAGGGGAAGGGTTATGGGACTTGAACAATTGGAGGCTTTTCACAGCTTCCAAATAGATGATCTTGATTAGGTGTGATGTGTCCATTACCTCAGGAGTGGTTAGGAAGGGTTTTGCCTGTGATTTCACAAAATCTGCTATTGCTTACTGGGTAGCTTCAACTCATCACAAGATATTTATTGGACCAGCCTTGTTCCTGGAATCCGAGGTTTGTTAGATGCAAAATGGAGGCAGAGATGCCAAGTCTTTAGTCCTGCTTTTAACTACCCACTGGACATTTGTAGGCAAAAGTGAAGAGTCTTAAATCCCTGTTACAATAATTCCAACAACTGTGTCATACTTGAGTCTGGTTCTGGTGATTGCTTTATCTCTTCAGACTATTTTCCTTATAATTTGTTGTTAAAAGCCAGAATGTTGTGCTGGAGAATAGGAATTGAGGTACACAGGCCTTTAGTGTGAAGATTTGTGTTAATTTGGCAAGAAGTTGAGACATGTTTAAAATTTGCTGTCGTGATAGGTGACAGTTTCAAAATCATTTAGTGTCTTTGTGTTTGTCTCCTCCCTTGACTTTGTGCTTTCCAAAGTCCTCCTGCTTCAGGAAAGTCTGTGTCTTACAAATCTTTCAGCTACAAACTATTATTATATTGGCGCCCCATTGGTGTGGTTTAAATATGTAAGTGGGGATACTTCTAGAATCTTGTGATTAAACCTCAGTGTTTTAGTGGTTTTGTGGCTAAGGGATATAATCTTCACAAGAATTTCTCAGGCTTTTTCTCCAGAAACCATACTTTTTTCTGACTGAAGCATTCACAATCTTTTTCCCATGCCTGTGAACCATAAGGTGATCTTTCTTCAGTCTTCACCAGGAAAATATGGTGGGTTGCTGGAGGTAAAACCCACTAAACTCTGGGGCCCCGTGAATTTCTACTCTAATATTGGTCCACATTCAACCTCCAGAAATTCCTGAGAATTACCACTTGCATGCTCCTATCAGTTTGTCTCAGCTGATTTCAGTTGGGACTCTCTGAATGGACTCATCTTTACAGATTTCAGGGTGACCATTTGTCCTACAAAATTAGTTCTCTTGTGGGTCCAAGAAGAGTTGTTGAATTTCAATTTATCTACATTCTTCTCATAAGCAGAAGAATAATGACTTTCAAGCTCTCTTCATATCAGAGCTGAAAAAATATCTATGCTGCATTGAATTTTAATCAAATAATATAACTAAATGATATCAAGTGGTCTGTTTGTAAGAAGGACATCGGGAAATGGTATTTATTGAATACCTAAGTTTATATAGCTTACTAATTTCATTGATAAATAATTGTTGAATGCCTATTATTCTAGAGGTTCTAGGTACTATTCTAGAGGATAGGTTACCTCAAGGAACAATAGACCGTCCTTGCCTTTGTGAAACTTACATTCTAGTCAGAGGGAGGCTGAAGATGATAATAAATGCTATACAGTAAAATAAAAGTGGGTAAGGATGGTAGAGAATGATGGGATGGAGGTTTACATACAATTTTAAAGAGAATGGACAGAAAGGGGCCCTCTGATGAGATAAAATTTGGAAATAAAATCAAAGGAAATGAAGGAGTACCTCCATAGTCTACTAAGAGGATAAGGATTCAGGGGACATGATGAAGGCCAGTGTGTCTGACTGGAATGATGAGAGAGAGAGAGAGAGTCAAAGTAGAAGAAGCAGCAGGAGGCCTCAACATTTGGAGCCTCATCAAGCACAGTGAGGATTTGAACCATCACTCTAAATAAGATATGAAACCACTGTAGAATTTTCAACAGAATGACATGAGTTGAATTCTTTTAAAAGGATCTCTCTGTCTCATGCATTGAAAACAGACTCCTGGGGGTGGGGAAGACAAAATGGAAGCTAAAGAGATTGTTTAGAACACCAATAAAATAATCCAGGCAAAATATGATAGTGGCTTGGAAATAATGTGATCAGATTCTGGAATTATTTTGAAAGTAGAGATATGACTACTGATGGATTGGTTATAGTATTTAACTCTCATGTTTGGATATGAGATGTCCCCCGAAAGCTCCTGTCAATGCAGGAATATTCTGAGGTGAAATGATTGGATTGTGAGAGCTGTGACCTAATCAGTTCACCCTATTTGGAATGGACTGACTGAGTGGTAACTGTAGGTAGGTGGGGTGTGGCTGGAGGAGGTGGGTCACTGGGGTCCTTCCCTGGATAAGTTCATTTTCCCTGTGATCCCTGCTCCCACTCTGTTTCTAGAACCCTCCATAAACTGAGCAGCTTTCCTCCACTGGGCCCTCTTTCATGATGTCCTGCTTCACCTTGGGCTCTGAGCTATGGAATTGGCTGTCTATACACTGAAAACTCTGAAATCTTGAGCCCCAAATAAACTTTTCTTCCTCTAAGTTGTTCCTGTTTGATATTTTGGTCTTGGTGACAAAAAAACTAACAAAACCCCCTAATAAAAACCCTTAGAAAAATAAAATTACCTATGGGAAATGAGAAAATTGACCCTCAAGGAGAGGTGATTTAGGCTCCCAAGCTAATAAATGGCAAATAGAAACTTAAACCTAATCTGTAAGGCCCCAATCCCCTAATTCTGAGTCTCCCACTCACAGCCTATTACAGTTGTGAAGGATATTTGTTCCTTGTTTAGCCTACCAATTTATCTCATAGAAGAACAAATTAAATCCCCCAATGGTTACAGGACACCTGAGAGGGTTTCTTTCCACTCCACCACACTGCATTGTTATTTGATAAGCAAGAATAAGTAGCCAAAAGTAACAAGTAATTGTTAATGAAAGTTAAATTCACAATAAGATGGCTCTATTACCAAATCTGCTGCATGTAGGTCATCTTCAAGGAGGCACCACAAGACAGGAATGATGTGCAGTATATTGCACTCTGGACACCACCTGTATTTTTACTCATTAACAAAATGTTACAATATCTGAGGGATGTTTTAAAAAATAAGAAATGAAGTAGTCAAGCCAACAAAGGACTCCTGTATCAGTGCTATGAACATTTACACTGTGGAACTGCTTAGGATACAGTAGCAGCTTTATTCTGTTCATCTTAATTGGCCATTTTCTCCTAGAGAATACATTCCTGGGATGCACACAAGAATGATAACCCCTAGAATTAAACCGGGGGCTTTAGAAAAGCTTATTAGTCCTTAAACTCAGTCTACTATCTATTAAGACCTTACTATGTGCCAGAAATCAGGAAGAGAGACTTATGCGTTGCTCATTTAAATCTTCAAAACAATCTAATGTGTAGACATTGTTATACCCATTTTACAGATGAAGTGATAGTCAACTGATTTGTTGGTCTTTCTTTAGCTCACAGAGAACCCTAGTTTTACTTGTACAGCTTCACTTTCACAAGTCAATCAAGAATGACAGTGCTGTGTGATGTCTCTCTTCCACTATGCTATGAATGTCTTGAGTGGTGGAACCTTCCTTTTTTTTCCCTCTTCTGTATTTCACTGTGCCTATAGAACACATATCTTTAGCCCCAAATATTTCACTTAATCCCATTTATTCCTGACAGCAGCCCTATGTGATATTGTTTTAACAACTTCCTCTTCACTCTATTGGTGAGAGGGGGTCCCACCCTAGGGTTATGAACACATATGAACCCTTGACACCTGGCAATGAACATACGAGACTGTCAGCAGATCATTAGTTACATGTACTCACAGCCCAGAAGGACACTATACTACACAGAGCCTCATGGAGGTTATACTAGAGGACAGAGTAAACAACCAGTGGCTATAGGAAGCAAATTTTACAGTTTCAGTCATAGGATAAGGGCTCCTGGTTCCCATGGGAAGATGAAATTTGTTTGTTTGAGCAATTCCATGAGATGGCAATCCCATACTGATAAGTAGGAACTGTGCTTCATTCTGTAACAAGGGGAATTGTTTGCCTACATGATCTTATCTGTCGGAATAGGATGGGGAAGGGAACTTTTAGTTACTCCTTTCTAAAGCCCTCATGATTTTACCAGATATCAAAGCAGATCATAATATTGAGCCTGTGAAGGCTTTTTATTTAATTTTGGTTTTAGTTGTGGATGGTCACAATATCTTTATTTTATTTATTTATTTTTATGTGGTGCTGAGGATGGAACCCAGTGCCTCACATGTGCTAAGCGAGTGCTCTGCCACTGAGCCACAACCTCAGCCTAACAAAAAGTTTTAACATGTAGATCGTTGCTCTTGAATGTTTAGACTGCCACTTATTCACAATAGCTTTTACTTTATGTTTTTAAATATTTTAATAATTGTTGCTGCTCTTCTTGTATCTCCTTTTTCCTATATATCAAGTTATCCTGGCTTCTGCTTTAAGTTTCAATGTGTTAGCTGTCCATAGCTAATATGATTTGAAAAATATACATTAGAGTATTTGCTTTTCCTCCAAATGTTCTGGATCATTCTGTTTCAATCATGAATTTCAAGGCAGAATAACAGTTTTTGTTGCAGTTTTTCTGGGAGTAATTTGCTTAGTTATAATACATTATAATGACAGTAGTGGGGGAGAGGGGTCCCATGGGGCTGCTGTTTGTAAATTTTGAAATATAAATTCTAATTTTCAGGCATAAAATATTCAGGGAATTTTAAGCCAAATAGATTACACATGTAATTCACCAATGCCAATAAACTGCATTGTAAATGAATTGAATTGCTGGTTGCTGATAATCTTCAGAGCCTGGAGACTAGTTAACCATTTAGCCCATTTAGCTGTGACAAAGACCTCCAAACTTTAAAGCTAGTCACCTCTCCCAGTGAAAGGAGATCATGGGGAACAAAAGGAAAGCTAGTGACAATATGACAAGTTAGCAATTAATATCATTCTCCATAAAATAGCACTAAAGTTTAGATGAAGGCAAAGTATATTATCAAAATAACAGGATCTTCTGATAGAGAAAAATAAATATGCAGTAATAGACCCAGTAATCCTACCTCCACAAATGTATACCAAAGATATATTGACAAAAATATGAAAAGAATGCACCAGGCTAATCATTGCAGTATTGTTCATAATAGTCAAAGATTAGAAATAACTCAAATATTTATCATCAGGTGAAGGATTAAATTAAATATGGCACATCCACCCAACAGAGTTCTATACAGCTATAAAAAGGAGTGAAAACAAGTCTATATACTGCTGGTTGGATAAAGTGAGTATCTATATTAAGAAAGGAAGGAGGAACAATCATAGGTCAGAAGAGACATGGAAAACATCAACAATGTGTGAAATACAAATACAATGTGTGAAACTTGAGTACTGATTTTCTGTACTACATAAAAGATATTTTTAAGACAGCTAGGAAAAATCAAACACAGACTGAACATTATTTAATAGAGAATCATCGTTAACTTTCTGGGAGTGCCAATGATATAGCGTCATGTTTCCTTTAAAAGTCCTTATTTGGGCTGGGGATGTGGCTCAAGCAGTAGCACGCTCGCCTGGCATGTGTGCGGCCCAGGTTCGATCCTCAGCACCACATACAAACAAAGATGTTGTGTCTGCCAAAAGCTAAAAAATAAATATTAAAAAATTCTCTCTCTCTCTCTCTCTTTAAAAAAAAATAAAAATAAAAGTCCTTATCTATAGATACAATCATTGACATCTATGGAAAAAAATGATCTGACCTCTGGATCTCACTTTTAAAATACTCTAGCAAAAAAAAAAAAAAAAAACAGGTGGGGAAGAGGTAGCAGAAACTAAAAAATCTATTTCTTTCTCCTTTTGGTATAGCTGAACATTTTCGTAATAAGTTAAAATGGATATAATACACGTATACATATATACACAGGTATACATACATAAATATACTGTTTGGAGAGGTATAGAAATAGGGATAGATGATAGATATAGATAGATATAATAATAATAATGATGAATCATGATGATGATGATAGATAGATAGATAGATAGATAGATAGATAGATAGATAATAGATAGGAAAGAAGGGAAAAGAAGACAGAGACAGAAACAGAGACAAAAAGGAGAGAGCTTGATACCACCGAAGAGATCTGATCCAGTTGAATCTGGGGCCAAGCTTATGTATCTGAATTTTTTTAAAGGCTCAAAGTTCATTGGCATTCTCATTAATCCAGCCATAGGATTCAGCCTTTGGAGGTTAAAGATTCTTGAAGATTTTGACTATTCAAAAGCCACACTGAATATTAAAGCCATAATGAATGCAACAAATTTTCTCTCAGATAATTCTAAAAGCCCTTTAGTGTTCTTAAGTGACTTAGGGTTATGTGAATAACATGGATTTTTATCTCAGTCTACTTTGATGTTCAGATCTGCTGATTAGCGGAGTACTGGTTGACAGAATGCCAGATACAGACATAATACGCTTAAGTCAACTTGAGGGCAGGGCTGGCATCATGTCTGCCTTTTATAACTGTCCAGTGTTGCCACTTCAAAGGATTACAGAGGGGATAACAAGGATATCTGTGTAAGTGCTTCAGAGTCCTCAAAGAACCACCTTCAAAAAGATCCCAGGTATTAGTGGTGATAACAAGGAAAGCTGCTCACCCAGTGGGCTCCCTTTGTCATTGGCTGTAGAGGAGGAGTCCAGACTGATGAGTGGCATCATCCCCGCCCAGCACTGCAGAGAATGTAAGGTGCAAAGGCAGACCTGGGAAGGAGGGGGAGGCTTGCTGGGCCTGAACAACCGTCACCTTCTCTGTGTTTGAAAGCAAAAAAGGCATTGAGCCCTGCAATAGTTCACTCTGCAGCTCATGTTCTAGCAAAAGGGCAGGCTTAAACTGAAAATTGAATTCTATCTACAACCATAAAAATTTATCCCTGACAGAAAGGAAAAGTATATATGCAAATTTTCTTTTGAAATTGCTGTAAGTTTAAAAAATTTATTTCATTAATTGACACATAAAACACAAACATTTAACATATTAATAGGGTATCATGTGATGTTTTCATACATTGTGTAATGTTTAAATCAAGCTAAACATATCTATCTCTGCAACATTTACCTTTTCATATGTGTTCATGGTACTGGGGATTGGACCCAGGGTTGCTTTACACTGAGCTACATCCTCAGCCCTTTTTAACTTTGAGACAGGGTATTTTTAAAAAACAATATTTATTTTTTAGTTGTAGTTGGACACAATACCTTTATTTTATCTATTTATTTTTATGTGGTGCTGAGGATCAAATCCAGGGCCTTGCATGTGCTAAGCTAGCACTCTACCACTAAGCCACAGCTCCAGCACCAAGACAGGGTCTTGATAATTTTCTCAGCCTGGCTTCAGACTTGTGATCCTCCTGTCTCAGCCTCTTAAGTACCTGGGATTATAGGTGTGTACCACCACACCAGGCTTCATTCATGATTTCTTTATGGTGAAAACATTCAAAATCCTTTCTTCCATATTTTTGAAATATATAGTACATAATCATTGTCTATAACCACCCTACTGTGCAATAGCACACCAAAACATTTCACTCTTTTCTAACTATAACCTGGTATGAATTGACCCTCCTCTCCCCATTCATCCTTCTTCCTTCCCCCATCCCTCCCCAGCCTCTGGTAACCACTACTCTACTCTCACCTTCTAGAATATCTACTATTTTGCACTCTACTTCTGAGTAAGATCACATGACACTTGTCTTTCTGTGATTGGCTTATTTCTCTTAACCAAATGTCTTCCAATTCCAACCATATTGTCCCAGATGACAGGATTTCATTCCTTTTTATGACTGGATACTATTTCAATACATACCACATTTTTTAAATCTCTCTATTCATCCATTGATGGACACTTACGTTATTTCCTTTTTTTTTTTTTTTTTTTTTTGGTACCAGGGATTGAACCCAGGGACACTTTACCATTGATCACATCCCCAGCCCTTTTTGTTTTTATTTTGGGACAGGGTCTCACTAAGTTACTTAGGGACTAAGTTGCTGAGCCTGGCTTTGAACTTGCAGTCCTCCTGTTTCAGCTTCCTGAGCTGCTGGGATTACAGGCATGTGCCACCGTGCCTGCCTATTTCCATTTCTTGGCTACTGTGAATAGTGATGCAAAGAACATAGGGATGCAGATGTCTCTTGAACATACTGATTTCCTTTCCTTTGAATATATGCCCAATTCTGGGATTGCTGCATCATGTGATAGTTTTATTTTTAGTTTTTTTTTTAATGAACTTCCATACTGGTTTTCATAATGGCTTCACTAATTTATATTCCTATGAATAGCATACAAGGGTTCCCTTTTCTCCACATCTTCGCTAGCACATGTCATCATTAGTCTTTTAGATAATGACCATTCTTACAAGGTGAGGTGATATTATGGTTTTGATTTACATTTCCCTGATGATTAGTGATGGTGAATGCTATTTGAAAAAAAATGTCTATTTAATTCTATTGCCCTTTTTTTTGGTAATGAGTTTTTCAAAGTTTCTTATTTATTCTGTATATTCATCTCTTATCAGATGTATAATTTGCAAATATTTTCTCCCATTCTGGAGGTTGTCTCTTTACTGTAATGATTGCTTCCTTTGTTTTGCAGAAATTTGTTTAATGTAATCCTATTTGTCTATTTTTGCTTTCGTTTCCTGTGTTCTGGTATCTAGTCTACAAAAGTTCTTGCTCATTCCAGTGTCCTAAAACATTTCTCCTGTTTTCTGCTAGCAGTTTCATCATTTCAGGTCTCACACTTAAGTCTTAAATGTATTTTCTTTTTTTTCTGAATATTTTTAATTGTCAATAAACCTTTATTTCATTTATTTTTTGATATGTGGTGCTAAGAATCGAACACAGTGCTGCATACATGCTAGGCAAGCACTCTACTGCTGAGCTATGATTCCAGGCCTTTAATCCATTTTGAGTTCAATTTTGTGACTGGTGAGAAATAGGGGTCTAGTTTCATCCTTCTGAATGTGGATATCCAATTTTGTGGCTGCTATTATGTTGAGGTATATTCCTTATATATCTTATTTGTTCAGCATTTTTATTATAAATGGACATTGAATTTTATCAAATGCCTTTTCTGCATCTATAGAAATGACCATATAGTTTTGTGTTTCATTCTGTTTGTGTTATGTATCATGTGTATTGATTTGCATATATTGAACCATCCTTGCATCTCTCTGAGATGAATTCCACTTGATCATGATGAATAATCTTTTTAATGTTGGATTCAGTTTGCTAATATCTCATTGATGGTTTTGCATCTATATTCATCAGGGATATTAGTCTCTATATTTCTTTTTGTGTTGTGTTATTTTCTGCTTTTGGTATCATAGTAATGCTGGCCAAATAGAAGTAGTAGTCTCATTGATCTTTTGTATTTTTTAGTCTCTGTCTCATTTATTTCTGCTTTGATCTTTGCTGTTTCCTTTTTCTTCTATTAATTTGGGATTTGGTTTGTTCCTGTTTTTCTAATACCTTGAGATGAAGTAATAGGTTGTTCATTTGAGATCTTTCTGCGTTCTTGAGGTAAGCATTGATTGCTATAAACTTCCCTCTTAGAATTGCTTTTGCTGTCATGGGAGTAGGAAAGACAGTGGAATGAGATAAACATCATTACCCTAAGTATATGTATGAAGATACGAATGGTGTGACTCTACTTTTTGTACAACCAGAGACATGAAAAATTGTGCTCTATATGTGTACTATGAATTGAAATGCTTTCTGCTGTACATAGCAATTAGAATAAATACATAAAAAGAAAAAGTATTCTCATTAAAAAAGAATTGATTTTGCTGTATCCCATAGGTTTTGTATGCTATGTCTCCATTTTCATTTGTTTCAAAAAAATCTTTTATTTTTTCTCGATTCTTCCTTGATCAATTGGTTGCTAGAGAGTAAGGTTTTAATTCCCATGGATTTGTACAGTTTCCAAAGTTTTTCTCATTATTCATTTCTAGTTTCATTGCATTGTGGTTGGAAAAGACAGGTGACATAATTACAATTTTCTGGGTCATGTTTTTTGGCCTATCATATCTGTTCTGAAGAATGTTCCATGTGCTGATGCAAACAATGTGTATTGGGCAGTTATGGGATATTCTGTAAAAATGTCTGTTTAGTCCATTTGGTCTTAAGTATAATTCAACTCTTCTGTTTCTTTATTGATATTCTGTTTGGAGGATGTGTTCATTACTGAAATTGGAGTGTGAAAGTCTCCAACTATTATATTGAAATCCATTTTTCCTTTTAGGTCTATCAATATTTGCTTTATACATTTGGATACTATGATATTATGTGAAGATATATTTAAAATTACTATTTCTTCTTGCTGAATTGAACCCCTTATCATTATATAATGATCTTCCTTTTCTCTTTTTAGCACTTTTGATTTAAATTCCACTTTATCTTATATAACTACTCCTGCTTTCATTTGCATTTCATTTGCATGGAGTATCTTATTGCTTCCCTTCACTTTCAATCTATGTGTGTCCTTACAGCTAAAGTGAGTTTCTTATAAGCAACATATAATTGTGTCTTATTTTTATTCATTCAGTCACTCTGTGTCTTTTAATTGGAGAATTTAAACTGTTTAAGGAAATTATTGATAAGTAAGTTCTTACTCTAGCTATTTTAAACTTGTTTTCTAGTTTTATTGTAGTTTCATTCATTTTGCCTCCCTTTCCTTTGTGGTTAAGTAATTTACTCAAGTAGTATATTTTGATTCCTTGATTATTATCTTTGATTTGTCTATTACAGATTTGTGCTGTGTAGTTACTGTGAGGCATGCAATAAACATATCTTGCTCATAGAAGTCTATTTTGAGATGAAAGAAACTTAGATGATTGTAAAAATAGGGAAAAAACAAAAATCATAGAAAAAAACTAATAAAAAAACTACACTTGACCTCCATTTCTTCCCACATTTTGAATTTTTTTGATGCCCGAACTTATATCTTTCTATATTGCCTATCTTTTATATATTAATGTAGTTTAATATTTTAATTGTTTTTTTTAGCCTACATGCTCAAGATATGAATGCGTCCCACACCATGATTGCAATATTAAATTCTAATTTTGTCTGTGAGGTATATAACTTCCGAAATTTTATTTTTAATTCATTAATTTTGTTTTCAGTTTGGATAATTTCCTTTATCATTCCATATAAGTCATGTCTGGTGGTGATGTATTCTTGGCTTCTGTTTAGCATAATTTAGTTTCTGAAGAATAGCTTTGCTGAGTATGGTGGGTTTTTTTGTTTGTTTGTTTGTTTGTTTGTTTGTTTGGTATCAGAGACTGAACCCAGGGGTGTTAACCAGTGAGTCACATCTGAAGCCCTGCCCTTTTTTCTTTATTTAGAGAATGGCTTTCACTAATTTGCTTATGGCCTCACTAAGTTGCTGAGGCTGGCTTTGAACTTGTGATCCTCCTTCCTCAGCCTCTTGAGTCACTGAAATTACAGGTGTGTGCCACTGTGCCTGGCTCTGAGTATAATATTCTGATTGGCAATTTTTTAAATTTGCTACTATGAAAATTGTATTCCAATTTGTATGAAAATTGTATTCCAATTATTTCCTGGCCTCTAAAGTTTCTACTTGAAATCTAGTGTGAGGTGAATTGGCCTTATTTGTCATTGTTTTGTTTGTTTCTAGTCTCTTGCATCCTTGAGAATCTTTTCTTTGTATCTCACCTTTGAGAGCTTGGTGGTATGCTTGGTTGAGTTAAAAATCAGACAGACCTTTGACTTTCCCAGACCTGGATTCTTGTATCCTTCTCTAGGCTTGGGAAGTTTTCTGTTATTATTTGTTTAAATAAGACATCTGTGGCTGGGCTGGGATTGTAGCTCAATGGTAGAGTGCTTGCATAGTATGTGTGAGGCTCTGGGTTTGATTCTCAGCACTGTAAATAAATAAATAAAATAAAAGTCTATCAAAAACTAAAAAAATATATTTAAGAAAAGACTTCTAATCCCTTTGACATCCTTAAGTCACTCCTAAACCCTAATAACCCAAATATTTGTCTTTGCAATGCTGTCCCAAAGTTCCTTCAGGCTTTTTTCATTCCTCTTCATTTCTCTTTTCTTTTTCAGCTGTGGGTCTTTAAATAGCCTGTTTTCAAGCTCAATAGTTTTTTCTTTCATTTGATCTATCTTGTTAATGATGCCTTCTATTACATTTCACTGAGAGTATTTACAGCTCAATAGCTATTTGACTTTTTAAAAATTGCTTCCATCTCTCTCTTAATTTTCTCTTTTTGAGCTTTAAATATTTTTTCTGTTGTTTTTAAAGCTTGTTGAGTTTCCTTAAAACAGCTGTTTCAAATTCCCCATCTGAGCGTTCTCTCATCCTGGTTACTAACAGGACAGTTTCTCATGCTTTTTGACCATTAGTGAGATCATGGTTTCCTAAAAAATCTTGATTATGTGTGATGTCATCTAGACATTAAAGAATTAGGCATTATTCCATTCTTGATAATCTGGCTTTCTGTCTTTCCAAAAATTCTAAGCAGATTGCCTCTGAACATGAAATAACTTCCATAAGTTCAGCACTAGATGGCTCTCTAAGTCAACCTTTTCTGCTAGTCATCTGTTGTGTCTTATCACTTTTTCATCACTAGAGGGCGATCTAAGCCCAGGTATGTCCCAAATCCAGTTATCGTGCCCTTCAGCAAGCCCCAGAGAAGTACTTCAAATGGACAATATATTCCTCCAAGCATCTTCCTGGGGCTGGGGTAGAACAACATTTTGTCTAGAGTCACTGGCCTGTAGTCAGTCATTATATGATTCTGCCTAGCTCTGGTATGTTTCTCAGCAAATTCCATCTTCTTAGAGTCTTGGAGATGATTGTATACTGGATGTCACCTTCAACTAACAAGAGTCATTAGAAGATTTATCAATAAGTTCAGAGTACAAATGTATTAATTCAAAATGAGAAATAAAATTTCTAGATGGATTAAAAATTGTATCGGCAGAGTCAACATTTATTAAGACATAGTTATTGATCACTGTAGTAGCCTTATTAATGGAGCCCAAATATATCAGGTCGTAAGTCCTGAAACCTATAAATACTATTTGAAAAAATGGGGCAGGGGTTGCAGATGTAATCAAGTTAAGAAACTGGAGATGGGTATGTTATCCTGGACTTATCCGTGTGGACCCTAAATATAATCACAAGTATTCTTTTAAGAGAGAGCTTTGACTATATATATACAGGAAGAAGGGCATGTGAAGAAGGATGGAGCAGACAGGGATTTGAAGATACGGACTTGAAGATTGAAGTGATGTGGCCACAACCCAAGGAAGTCTGGCAGTACCAGAAGCTGGAAGAGACAAGGAATAAACTGTCCTCTAGAGTTCCCAGAAGGGGTGTGGCCCTAATGCTAACACTCTGATTTTTACCAACTAATAATACTTTAAGACCAGTGGCCTCCAGTACTTCAGTAGAATACATTTTGATTGTTTTAAGACACCAAGTTTGTGACCATTTGTTACAGCAGCTGTGGGAAATTAATCCAAGGACAAACCATGTGTACATGAGGAATACAGTGGTAAACAAGACTACATGGTCTCCATCTTCATGAAGCATCAAAGCAGGTAATAAGAAGGTACATGGTTGGATGAAATTGGCCCTCCATAACTTTCTGAATTGCTGGCACATTAGAAATATGTAACCTGTAGAAAAACTGATGGGGTCCTTTCAGAGGGAAGGACATTTTTCCTCCAAACCATTTTCCAGGTTTTTATTTGATGTACAAAGCTAACCATCCCTCTGGCACAATGTCTCTTCAGTTATACACACTTCTCTTTCATTCCCACCAATTGACATTCTAACTAGATAGCTATAGGTAGGTAGATAGACACATATTGTACTTAATTCTCACAAAGTACCTCCTTTTCTTATCAAGTTATTGAGGTGCAGCTCACACAGTTACGTTGTTTATATAATAGTTAATATTTTAGCACTTGCAATGAACATAATTACAGATATGAGGCATTTGAACAGGACTAATTTTGACATTTTATGATACTTTTAGCTAGGATCTTCCACTCAGCAAATAGTCTATGACCTGGGAAAATGTTCTGAACATTCTGAAAATTATTGCATTAGTAACCCTTTGACCATAAAACAAACAATCAGAACAAGATGTTCTGTCTTGAGAATCATCATGAATTTCTCTACACTTATTTAAAGATGTTTTGTAAATAAACATAACTAAGATGAACTGTCTATATTACAGTTAAAATGTAGAATCATTTGCTTATGGTATAGATCAATTGGTAAAGTCATGATGCCATAATCCAAGAAATGCTGCACTCCTTCAGCTCAGGGCATTAAACCATGTCCTCATGGGAAGCACGAGATAGTTGTCATTCAGCCTCACACACAGCACCCAGGGTTTGTCTTTGCTGCTACTATCCAACTCTGGAACTCTGGATGAAAGAGAACAGGGAGCTTTTACAACAGTTCTTTCTCCAAGACCATGGATAGGAAATTCTTTGTAAGCCTGGGAAAGGGGAAAATAATGTATTCCTCTTATCTAGCTTCCTGCCTCCTGCAATTTCTATCTCCTATAGCCAGTCTACATTTGCTGTTCAGAAATGAGGTTAATTCACTTTTTAACTCCCTCCAGGATTTGTGAGGTTTTTCCATGGGCTTCTGATACTTCTATTGGAGTCAGGAGGCCTGGAGAGAGACAATTGACTTGAGGGCCAAGGCACTTTTCTGCTTTCATAGGAAAAAAAAAAAAAAGACTTGAACCTGTTTGGATCATGACATTATAAGAAAATTAAATATATTTTATTATTATAAAGTAATAATGTAATCATTGCATACAATTTAGATTACAAATTAAAATATAAAGAAGAAAATAATATCACCTGAAATCTACCCTCCAAAATAGTCAGTGTTGGCCTTGAACATGAATACATTTCTTTGGATACAGCTGAACCTTCTGCTTTGTTTTTACTTTACATGAAATCATATTTTCCTGTGCCATTATATAGTCATCATAAACATGACTTTCTGGGGATGTAAATATCCTATCATAATATGTTTGTCCACTTCTCTATTGTTCAATGATTTTCAATTTCTCACTGTTCAAAGGAATACTTTGAGTAAAGTGCCTTGCCTTATAAATTCTTTGTGGACATCTATAATTATTTCACCAGGATAAAGTACTAGTTGTGAAATTACTGGGCCAAAGAGCATTCAGACTTTAAATACTTTTTACTGAAGCACAACATACACACAGAAAAGTTCACAAATCAGAAGTGAATTGCTTTGATGAGTTTCTATCAAGTGAACACAATCATGGAACCAACACATAACACCCAGATCAAAAAAATATTGCCAGCACTCCTAAATCTGCCTTCTCAGTTCCTAATCCCCCAAAGGTAACCAGCATCCTTATATTTCACAAAAGAAACAAGTTTTACCTTATTTGAAGCCTCAATATAAAAGGAATTATTCATATAGGAAGTACTCTTTTTTTTTTCTTCTGGGTCCTTTCACTCAACACATTTCATTTGTGCAATTCATCCCTGTAGATGGGTGTAGCAATCACTTCTTCAGTCTCATTTCTGGATGATATTCCGTGGTGTGCATATGTCACACTTTCTTATCCATTTTAGTGTTGATAGGCATTTGAGTACTTTCTGATTTGGGGTTATTATGAATAATGCTGCTATGAAGATTCCAGAACAGTCTTTTGATGAACATATGTACACACTTCTGTTGGATATGTACCTAGGAGAAGAATTGCTAGGTCGTAACGATGGCATATGTTCAGCTTCAGTAGATACTGTCAAACGTTTTTCCAAAGTAGTTAGAATATGCACATTTTAAGTCTCTTGATACGAGCTGCCATTCAGAAAGGTTCTCTCCCTTTACCATCTTCCAGCAGTATGAGATTCCATGTGGAACTCTTCTCAACAGCAGGTATCACACTTTTTACCCAAAACTTTCCCCAGTTGCCCCCAAATGGTTTTTGTGCTATTGTTTTAATTTGCATTTCCTTGATTGCTATTGATAGTAAGCAAACTTTCCACAAAAGAAAAAAACATAGCTATCTAAATAAACATATGGAAAAAAATATTCATATCATTTCCAAATTACCTTTTGGAGTATTTTTCTTTTCCTTATTGTTTTGAAAGATTTGGCTTTATATTAATGTAACCATGGCAGATTTTTTTAAATAGTAGCTTTGTAGACACACATATCCTCAAATTGGTGCAAATGTTTTGTTACTCTCATTTTCTTAATTTTCAAGTTATTATCCACTAAGAAATTTACTATGCATACACTGCTCCAGTGTATGTGCTATATACTATAGCGGATGCAAAATTATTCAAGATGCATATCTTCAAGTGGTTTGTGGTGATTTGTAGTCCATTGACTGAATAAGATACCCAAATGAATATCTACGGTGCAGAGCAGTGGGTTCTGCAAGTCATAGGACAACAGCACAGTAAGGATTATAGGGGAAGGACAAAGACCATTTGGCTGGAATAATAGACCAGTGAAGATCCAGATGTCAAAACTGAAGCTTCAAAAATGGGAGCACCTTCTTAGCTGATTGAGAGCTGAAGAGGAAGCACAGGCCAAGCTGGCACTGAGGCCAGAAGGAGGCCCAGCAATACAAGGCAGGCCACAAGTGTGTATAAAATGAAGAAAAATCAAGAAGCCTAAGCTGGTTCTTACACAGAATTTAGGCAAGAGGATATTGAGCTCCAAATAAGATGGGAAGATGGTTTGGAACCAGCGAGTTAGTGTTTGAGATGATTTCACTAGAACGAAGATGTTCCTCCATTTTCCAAATCTTTAAAAACAAAACAAAACAACAACAACAAAAAACTTTTAGTTGCAGATGGACAAAATAACTTTAATTAATTTATTTATTTTTATGTGGTGCTGGGGATTAAACCCAGTGCCTCACACATGCTGACAAGTGTTCTCTCTACCACTGAGCTATAACTGCAGCCCTATTTTTCAAATCTTGTTCTCCCTGAAAGAATCTACTCCCTTGGGCTCTGAATTCTAGACTAGGTTGGGTGGACTTAACTTGGTAAGCCTCACACACACAAAATTAAGACCCTTGACATTGAAACAGCTGAGAGAACAAACTGAGGAGGCACATTTATAATGCTGAAGGCAGAGTGGGTTGTTCTCATGCAATCCCCTGTTTGAAAAGTGAGAAAAATAAAAGCAAAGGCAAATCGAAGAGATTCATGGCTCAGATTAGTGAATCTGAGGAAAGTTTATTTTGAGTTGGTTTTTGTAACTGAGAGAAAAACAACTGAGAATGGATGTGGGGAGCAGAGAGGGAATTGGGGGGCATGGGATCAAATGAACTTGTGATATACTGGCAAATATAACCCAAGATTCAGATTAGATTTTAGTTTATCTGAGGAGTATTATGGAGTGTCCAGGGCTTTCCTCCCATTGGCATATACATGTATTTTATGAAGACTCTGTAGCCAAATTCATTTCTGTGTGTTTTCCTCAGTCCACCCAACACCTCTCCATACATACTCACTGGGAGTGCTCCCTTGGAGCCAAGAAAAGTCCATAAACCTGTTCCCTGGCTTAGAGCCCAGCAAAAGAAAATGAGGGGCTAGCTGTGAGCAAAATTCATTGTGTTGTGTTCCTCAGGTTCATTTCCCTAAAGCTATTCAAGGGCTCTAAACACATTCTCAAAAGAACCAATGAAAGAGTGGGAGTACCTTTTCTTCCTTGTATTTGGCTTACCACAGGTGAGGCAGTGGGAACGGTCAGTTCCAGGTACAGGCAATAAGGGGGTGCATTGTTTGTAGATAATTTTAAAACATCAATAACATCACCTTGTGTGGTCTGCTTTATTTTCACCATGCACTGGTAATACTAAACAAGTGGGTGAGAAAATAGTCCTTGTTTTTCTCAGAAAGATCTCTTGCTGCTACAGTTACTTTTTAAGTTTTAATGCCATAATATATATGTAAACTTTAAAATAGCATTTTTCATTGTTTATTTTTTAATCAACATGACATTTTCAAGGAAGTGAATCAAAGAACTCCTAGGTACAGCCCAACTCCATACACATGAACTCAGCTACATTTCTAGAGAAGACAGTTCTGAATGACAAGAGCCAATTTGAATGAAGTTCCTGTTTTCATCTCCTGTGATCCAAATCATCCTTATATTTAAATAGTAGATTTTGGTGGACATGGTAGTACATGTTATAATCCTAGCTACTTAGGAGGCTGAGTCAGGAAGATCACAAGTTTGAGGCTAGTCTCAGCAACCTTAACAAGACCTTGTCTCAAAGTAAAATTACAGGTCTGGGAATGTAGCTCAGTGGTAGAGAGCATTGACCTAGCATTCTTGAAGCCCTGGGTTTAATCTCCAGTACCAAAAAATATGTATATATAAAATAAACAATAAATGATTGTAGAGGTATAGAAACAGAAATCAGTTCTTTATTTCTTTCTTTTTTTATTTGGTACCATGAATTGAACCTAGGGACACTCATCCTCAGCCCTTTTTTATTTTTTTTTATTTTGAGGTAGTGTCTCACTAAATTGCTTCAAGCCTGGCTAAGTTGCTGAGGCTGACTTTAAACTTGCAATCCTTTGCCTTTGCCTCCTGAGTAACCTGGATTATAGGCATGCACCATTGTACCAAGTATATTTATTTCAATTATTTTAATGCCATTATATTTATGTAAACTAAAATCTCTGGATCTGGTGGCAATCATCTTTTCAGAAGTGTTTCTTCCCATGTCCCCTCCCCCCTCTTTCTCAAAATGACAATAATGTAATTAGAAAGTATTCATCTATACCTTTTATCTTTTTTGTACTGTGATCTTTTATTTTAATTATTTTATTTACTGGAATAATATATTCAAAGAAAATTATCATTGTCTACATTTCCTTGCTAGCCAGTATTATTATTAATTTTATACCATGATTATCCCTGAAAATAATTTGATCAAGAAATGATCTATTCTGGGTGTCAATATTCCAGGCAAGGCACTGAGGGAAACCAAAGGTTTCCCATCAGAAATCCCAATAAAGATGAAGACTACAAATCCAGCATGATCTTGAACCATAACAGGTCTTAGTAACCCACCTGGGAAGATGCATCCCAGGAAAGAGGAGCAGAATCCAAATTTCCGTTTGAGAAGCTGAAGTCTCAGAACCTTAATCCCAAGGAAAGTGTATACAGTGGGCAAGCAGAGCAACTTCCAAACCAGGATTAGAGCCAAAGATCCACTCGACATGCAAAAGAGGAGTGGTTTTGATCCTTTATGACAGCAACCAACAGTTAAATAAATAATATATCTATTTTACATGCAACCTGAGCACACATCCAAATATATTCACATACATATTATTTTAAAAATACTTGAACTTTACTATGGATGATGAAATCTGTCTATTCTACTCAATTTCATTCTTAAAAAAAAATATTAGTTGTAACCCAGCAAATTGATTTCATGACCCACTATTGAGTAGTGAACTAAAGTTTAAAAATACTGATGTAAAAGAAAGGAAACTTGACCTTCCAGTGCTCAGATAATAATCTAAGGTTTGCTGGACTTTTACTCCAGAGCAAGATTTGAAGAGCTGTGTATTCCCTCCTATCCTGTATCCTGAAGAAATCTGAGCTCTGACTTCACTAAAAACTAGGAATAAGGACGGGTCAGGGACAAAACAAGATTCAGACAGGTCCCAAAACCATGTTACAGTAATGAAAGAAAACCTGGGAATTTTCTGACAGTTTTTAAATGTTTAATTTATTATTAACTTTTTAATTGCCATGTAATAATTGTACATATTCATGGGCTACAAGATGATATTTCAAAAATTGTCTACACTATGCAACAATCAGATCCCAGTAATTGGCTTATCCATTACCTCATTTCTTTGTGTTGGGAATATTCAAATTCCTCTCTAATAGCTATTTTGTAATGTACAATTAATTGTTGTTTCTGACACTTTTAACTAATAAAGTAAGCATTCCTTGACTAAGAATATCTCAATTTAAAGGATCTAATTTATTACTGCAATAAAAAGACAATTAGAAACTTCAAGAAATAGCTTTGGAGAAAGGTCATGTCATAGTATAGTCATAGTATACTACGTCACCTGGCAGGAAATAATATTACATAGCTAAAATAATGTGATTTTTTTTGTTTTTCTACTCACAGAATCAACCCACAGAAAAAATTAGGATTCATTTATTTGAATTGTGTATTGGAGGAACCTACAAAAAAGGCTAGAGTCATTTTAAAACAGATGCAATTGGGAAGGGATGATATCCAGGACAACTGTACTTTTTATTATACATTTTCTGCACAAATTGACTTTTTAAACCATTTTAATGAATTATTCTTATTTAAATGAATAATAAAATTAATAGTAACAGTGATGATAACAATTAGTGTAACCTGTAAATCTATAGATTTTACCCTACTGACCTTGTAAGCTTGTAAATCTATGGTTGTGATAAAAATTATCATGGCACGTTAGAGTTCTCTCTCTTATTCCTGGCACACTTTGCCAATTTCAAGAAATGGTTTTATATACCATCCATTCACAAATGGCACTTAAATATAAGTCAAATAAAAAACATTCCCCAGAAATTAATTAACTTTGGACAGACAGAGATGTTCCAATAGTTCTTTGATCATATTTTATGTTCCATATTTGGCCAATCTACTGCTTAATGCTAGCAACATTATGTTGCCAATCTACTGCTTAATGCTAGCAACATTATGTTGCATAAGAGCAAAGCATTTTCCATTCTGTTACATTGAAACTTGAACTACAAGGACCTGCAGAGAAAACCCTCTGCAGGAGCAGTTTGGGGATTGCATTAACAGTATGGGATGGGAAGTAGCTGGGTGTGTGGTCACCTTGATCAAGTACAAGATGGAATGTCAGAGTTGAAATGGAACTCAGAGATGGTCTGGCACCTTGGTACTCAAATTAGGGTCCTGGACCAGCAGCTGGAGTGTCACCTGGGAGCTAATTAGACATGCACAACCTCAGGCTCCATAACTGCTGAATCAGCATCCACATTTTAACAAGATCCCCAGTTGATTCAGCTGATTTGTATACACATTAAACTTTGAGAAGCACTGGCCATTCCTCTACAATTCCCTGCTACTGTGAGAACCTCCTTTTAGCATCTTGACCAGTGGTCTCCCAGCCTCACCTGTGTTGAAACTGGTAAGCATTACTTTGGGAAGGATGTATCAGCATTGGCTCAGGGAAGGCTAATTTCATGATGTGCTACAAATTGCCTGGCAGACTCAGGTGGGGGAGACAGTATTGGGGCTGGTGGAGATGCGTATACGGACCCTGATACATGTGCAGACCTAGGTGAACAGGACAAGCACTAGAGACCAGCTAGAGGGAGGAGCTGGGTCTGAAGTGAAAGTTCAGTCAAGGGCACAATTGCTGTGAGCTACCAAAAGAAAGTGGCTGACATAAATTCAGAAAACATAGCGAGTCCAGGTTAAACTAGAAGACAGTATAGGTTAGAGAGCTCTTTGTAAAAACTGCTCTAGACTGGCCAGATAATAGCATGTTTTCCTCTTGAAGAGCTTCCAGTTAGATTTCATGAACTTTCTGAATAACAGCTGTATTGAGATATAACTTCCATATCATACTATACCATACCATGCACCCATTTAAAGTGGATAATGCAATGGTTTTTAGAATGGTCATATAGTTGTACATCACTCGGCACAATTTTAGGATACTGTTGTCAATTCAAAGAGAAACCCTGCACCCTTATCCATCACGCCCCATCCCCTGATCCACCTATCCCCACTCTGAAGTTTAGATTTGCTTAGTCAGTCCCTACAATCCCACAAGCCAACTCCTTCTTACATAGATATAGATATATAGAAAGATATAGGTACAGATATCTTCTATTGGTTCTGTTTCCCTGACAAATATACTCTATTTTTGAGAAGATTTTTATTCACCTTATCTTCCAACTCTTCCATACACTTTTACTTCATAATAATGTTTTTAATTTCTAAGTGTTTGTGTTCTCGGATTTTTCATATTTTATAATATCCTGTACTTGTATTAATACAGTATTTTTCCTTCTGAATTTCAAACTCTGTTTCCCCTTCAAATTGTCTCCTACCTCTGGAATTACATTTAAGTGTTTGTTTACTTAAGTGTTTTTTTTTTCCCAAAATGGAGGTTTTCTTTAAGTGCCCACTGTGAGGGTGGAAGTTGGGGGAGAAATAAATGATAGGAGTTCTGCAAATTTGGATATTACTGACTGTGTAGCTATTAAATGGCAGAATGTAGAAATTTTTATCAGGTGATATTCAGTTTATTTTGAGTAAAATTCTTTATTTTTTTCCTTGAGTGATAGACATACTACATGCACTGAATTCAAGATGAATGGTTGAGATTTCTGTTTCATAGTCAGACTTCCAATTAGTTTCTCATATCTTCTCCCTATCTATAGCTATAGTTCAGCAAGACAAGATGTGCCCTCTTTAACTATGGCCCCTCTGCATTTTTTATGTGCTATGGTGTCCTTTGCCTGTTTTGTTCACTAGTGTGAACTCTTGAATATATGTTCTGTCTTCCAGAAATTTGTAGAACTTTCTCATCTGCTTCCATCCCAACTTACAGCATTCTCTTTATTGCCATGAGTTTATGCATTTTCATTCCATTACATAATTTTGGTATTGGGAAGAAAAAAAGGTAAATGCATGTGGTGAAGTCACCAAATTTAATAGGGAATTTGACTAATGTTTTCTAAACTTTGAATACTAAATATTTATTAAAGGTGGTGATAGTGATGGTGACAAGAATGATAACTAGAAAACACAAATCCTATAAGGCAAAATAAAGATATGCCTCTTTGTAAAATATACTTTTTGTTCTCTTTTTAAGAGCTATAGTGGATCTCACCATTATGTACATCCCCAAGAAAATAATTTTTAAAAAATAAATATTTTTTATGGTTTGGATGTGAGGTGTCCCCCTAAAGCTCACACGTGAGACAGTCCCCTGAAGGAATTAATTGAGTGGTAACTGAAGGCAGGTAGGATGTGGCTGGAGGAGGTGGGAATTGAGGGTATGGCTTTGGGGTAGATACTTGCATCTGGCCAGTGGAGTCTCTGCTTCCTAATCATCATGTGAGCTGCTTCCTTACACCACACTCTTATGCCATGATGTTCAGCCTCACCTTGAGCCCCAAGGAATGGAGCCTGCTGTCTATGGACTGAGACCTCTGAAACCATGAGCCTCCAAATAAATTTTTCCTCCTCTAAAATTGTTGTGGTTGGGTCTTTCAGTCACAGTGGTGAAAAAAGCTAAATAAAACAGTAACTATGGGTAAATTGCAGAAAGATCAATAAAAGGAAGGGAGCAGGAGGTGGGGAAAAAAAGGGTAAGGAGAGGTACTGGGGTCAGAATTAGATTAAGATATATTCCATGCTTATATAATTATGCCAAAATGAATTCTGCTGTCCTATATAACTAAAAACAATTTTTAAAAAAGCCCTGATGGTTCCTCACTGACCATCAGATCAAAGTCAGATGGAGCCCTTGAGGTCTCCCATTAACTGGTCCTACCTTACCTTTAGGCCCTTCTGTTTTCTTGGTCACCAGCTTAGAACTTGTTCTACTATAAAACATTCTCCTTTCCCACCTTCAAAATGTAGCCTCTCTGCCTTTATCTCCCCAGCTCCCTCTGCCTAGAATATTGTCCTCTAGCATTCCAAATCTTCCATTCCCAATGATGCCCATCCCAAAGCCTATAAAGTCTTCCAGAATTAACCCCCACTGTAAATTCTTTCCTTTCACTTCAGTCCTCATACATTTATACTTATTATCTCATTGCATGTATTCATTCATACCAGAAATGAAATGAGCACCAATTATGTATCATACCCTGTGCTAGATACCCATCATGGAGAGTTAAATAGATGGGAGGTAGCCTTTACTTTTCCAGGAGCATATTCTCATTCCATATCACACATGTTCAAATTTTCTGCTCGGACTCCATCATGTACTTTCTGATATTGGTCTTCAAGCAGTTATTAACATAGCAAAAACACATTGCTGAGTAGATTGCCCCTATATCCTTTAGCCCTTTAAATTTTTTAGAAGCAATTCTTTCCTTTCAGGATTTCTTCCATTGAGTCCAGTAACCCATTATCTTAAAAAGCCAGATTTTTTTTCTTTTTCATTACTGAATGTTTTTCCCATTTTATTGGTTCACATTAGCTATACATAGCATTAGGATTTATGTGGGGGGCCACCCTGTCCACTAGCCAAGCATCCCCTCTCAGCCTTGAGTAAAGTGGTTATTGGACTGGCAACAGATGCCACATGCTGTGCATAGCAAGTGACATTTACCTTCACTCTGTAAGGAAGTGCTTCAGCTCTGGACTTGAGCATTACCCAATGGGTTTGGGCAACCCCCTTTTGAAACATTATCCCCTGCCTTATTTGGGTAGAATATTCTATCAAATGTCCTTTCCCTAATAGAGAGATTCTGAGTGCTTGTACTCTCTTGCATTCCACCGTGGAAAAGGACCCTTGAGGTCATAGAGCCCTCTGCAACCCCCATTTGTGAAAACGTTACTTTCGTGTCCATGTGGTCTTTTTGCTGCCAGCCCAAACCACGCAGAGTGATCCCAATTCCATCACCCTGGTGGGACCATGGGCGATAGATTCATTTTGACATAATTATAAATTCATGTAATATAATTTGTTCCAATTCAGTTACCAGTGCTTACCCTTACCCTCTCCCTCCTCCCACTCCGGTTCCCTGTTCTCTGCTGGCCATTCTGCTATTTTTTATTTATTTATTTATTTATTTATCTATCTTTTTTTAAGTTAGTCTCTTGTGGATGTACATGATGGTGAGATCCACTGTAGTATATTCATGCATGTGCATAGGAAAGTTAGGTCAGACAAGCTCTCCCAGCTTTTTTTGCCACAGAAATAATAAGGGGATCGAGAGAAACATTACCAGCTGTCAAGTTATTAATATATCCTTTTGGGTTAATGATGAAATAGAGTTGTCACAAAACAAAGGTAGGAAGAAATAAGAAAGAATTTCTGTGCTCACACTTTTCCTTACCATGCTAGTTGTCCCCTTTTTTATACCTGTCCATGTGCTGGTGTTCATTTACACAGAGCCTATAATAATGCTTTGCACACAGCTGGTCCTCAATAAAAATTTGTTTAAAGAATAAATAATGCCTTTTAGAAATCACTCCTCTAATCAATCACAGTGAAGAAAAAGTGCTGGAGAGTTAGAGGAGAACATATATTTTATTACTTTGTTTCTCATGCCTTATTATCTTAAATGGTCTGGGTGGTGACTTTCTTTGACTGACCAGTACAACGATACATATGATTCAACTCATTAAGCAATGGTGACACCTACTTAAAGCTCTTATGGCATCCATTTCAGTTTATGTTCCAGAAATGCTAAATTAAAATCCTGCTTTGGATGAAGCCATTGCTTGCTGTCTGATTTCCCTGTGGACTTCCAGGAATCATTGTTGAAGGTCAAGGCAGTGTTACTTGCTAGACAGTGAATGAACCTAAGAATGAGAAACTTATAAAGTGAAAAAAGATGCCTCACAGACAGTTTATTTGTCTTTCTATTCAAAATGCTTAATCATCTTGCTCCTTATGTCCAGTTTGATTATTGTAAGACAACAAAGCCCCATCCCTCACATTCTAGGCCTGCTTGATCAGACTGTAGAAGAAATTTTCCTTCCATGATGATTCTGATGCTCTTGGCTTGATACTAAGCAAAATGACAAGAACATGATACTGTTGAGAAACACAAAGCATTATCATACTTGGAATTCTGAGTCACTTCTCTGATACAGTCCCAACCACACTCCTAAGGCCCATGCCAACACAAATCACTAAACTACCAAGGTTTCTTCCCAGTAGTTATTGTAAGGTCCTTGCTTAGCATCTGGATGGCCATCTTAAGTGACAGCCACCATTTTAAGAAAAACTTCACTTTCCCGCCCAAGGGCCTTTCTGAGAAAGGCTCCCCACTCCCTCATGCCAACTCCACCCTTACCTGCCCGCATTAGGACCCCCAGCTCTGATTCCCGAGCCTCCCCCATAAAAGTTCCAGAACTCAAGCCTGTTTTGCCTCTCTCCTATAAATATGGTCTTTATTTGTCAGCGCTGAAAAATAAACTCTTGTGTGTATCTCTGCCTGGTCTCCGTCTTTCATTTCTTGCTCACCCACCTCCGGGTTCCTTGCTTTCCTTTCAGTTATCATCCATTCTTTCACACACACACATACACACACACACACACACACACACACACACACACACACATAAAGAGATGGGCATCTTGAAATATCCTGCAAGATACTGCTGAACATTCAATGTATAATGAGGGCATTCTCTTTTCCCTACTGTTGCTCCCATTGCTCTCACTGCTGGAAAATCCTCATTCCATTCATGTGGCCAGGCTGGACCATTGTACTAACTCATAAAGGACAAACTACAATCAGTCCATTAATGGGTTACAGCATCCTGATGTAAGGAGGTAATTGCAATCCAAACTGGGAGCCTGGCCTCTCTCTCTTCAGACCACAGGATGTCAATAACTCCACAAATGTTCCCTCAAGCTGATCTCTGGAAGAGACAGCAAAATCTAAGATAATTTGACTCTTCACAAAACATAATATATAGTAAATACCCAACTAAAAATTTTGGTTTTGAATTACAAGGAACCCCTATTATCTAGCATCTTTAGTTCCATAAATTTCCAAGATCCTGGGGTTTTTTTAATTAAAGATCTAATTTATGAGAGAAGTTCAGTTAATGTAAGAATATGAAGAAATTGTTAACAGAATGAACAGGGATTCCTTAGTTTTTATTTATATAAGATGAATTTGTTTGTATCATGCAAAAATATAGAAAATAATGGAAAGAGGGAAATAAAAGTGAGAGAGAGGCCTCTAAGAATGTCTTTCTGTCCCCAAATTAAGCCCCCTTGTTTTTATGAGGATCACTCCCTTTACCCACAGGAGGGGATCCTCACATCTTGCATTATGGGAATCTGGGCCTCAGGTTAGAATTCATTGGATCCAGGACAGACACTGCCCCTGAGCTGGACCAATCAGTGTCTTTCTCCTTGGAATGCACAATTGAGGTTCTGAATAGTTGGCTGGTCTCTTCCTATGGCCATAGGGAGGACAAGTAAATGTAGGAAATGAAGGCCTGTCATTATCTACCATGCATGAAGAGAAAACATTCTGAGAATGATAAATAATGAGGAAGCCACATAGGGAGAAAGCAGGCAGTGAGACAGACAAGCTCAACCTGCTGTTATCGCTTTCTTCTCATGGTTTCAATTCACAAAGAGGCTTGGCTCCATTTCCTGCCCTTGAGCTCTGTGATTATCCCTATGTTCTCATAATAAATTTCTCCTTTGGGTATAAACAAGTTTGAGTGGGTTTCTATTACTTACAACTAAAAGAACCTTGACTAAGTAGGATTCTTATTCTGTTAGCACCATTGAGTAGAAACTATGATTCATCCTCTATCATGTCTTGTTTGTAGTGTCTCCAGAATATGTTAGCTACACATCTAAAAACTGCAAAACTCCTGATTTTTCATCTCCATCAGGCTTAAAACCAAATACACTGAGAATAGAATAGGCTTGGGGAAACAGACATATGACACCAGAGTGAATTCTGCCTTAGCCTCAGATTCCTGCAATCAAATGTGAGCCACGAACCCCTATTTTCTTTTTCTGGGATGGAGAGCATGATTTACTCTTTGGCCTAGTTGAAGAGGCTTTTGAAAGAGAAAAGACAGAGAAGATTCCAGAATTCCAGCGTGGGCACTAACACACTGAGTGCAACAAATGGAATGAATGTGGGAACTTCTCAGAATTGATTCAAGTGTTCAGTTTCTTTCTGTTCAGCTAAATAATTTTACACAGGGGACCAAAGAAACAACCTGTTAGCAAGCAAATAGTCCTTCTGGCTCTAAATTCAGTGTGCTGAGTCATGCTGCCTCTCACATTTTGGATAAGAGAATAAGAAGAAATAATAATAACCACTGTAATGGTGGCAGCTAACATTTAATAAGTTCTTATTGAGCTGTTGTGAGCATTTCACTCACGTGAACTAAATTAATCTTCACAATACCTCCACTGAGGTAGGTACTATTATGATCTCTATTTTACAAATGAGAAAGCTAAAACTCAAAATGGTTAAGTATATTTCAAAGGTTTCATGCTAGTAACTGTGGATTTGGTATTTAGAGCTAAGCAATCTGGCTGCATAGTTGGAGTCTTAAATTTTAGCTTGTGATTCAATAACGGAAAAATTGAAGAATTGGACACTTCAAGATAAATAATATGTATTTAAAAACCTTACTATAGTGAACCCTTAATTTCTTTCATTGGGCTTCTAATTTGTGTATCTTCCTTCACTCCTGTATGGGTCATGATGCTGGCAGGAATTAAAAGGGATTCTGAAAGGGCATGATTTAAAAGAATTTAGGGACTATTTATAAGGTATGACTAGGATTAAGAAAAAGCGACATTGAATGGTGAAGCACCCCCCAGGTTAGCAAGAGCAGTAAATTATTGCCATCCTTAGAACTGAATGGAGAAGGGAAAAACTATTGTAAGAACCTTGGGGGGTCTATGGTTGTAAGAGAGAATCACTGTGTAGGGGCTATGGCCATAGGTAGAGAAATAAAGCCCTCACCAAACCCTTGGCCTTACCTAATCTTTCCCTTCCCCACTCCTTTCACTTCCTGCCTTATTTTCTCTTGCCAATGCTTCCTGTTAGCTGATCTCAACCAGAACAGGGGGTAAAAGGACCCATTGAGGCAGCCCATACAGGTTAGCTCAGGGCACAGAGCAGGGCAAAGCTAGGTGGAGTGTCAATTTGGAGATACAAATGCAGAATATCCACCAAACCTCCCTTCTAAAATCAGAAGGAAAGAACAAAAATATTTTTAATATGCAAAAATGAAACAACACAAGAAAGGAAACCGAAAGTGAACTAAAAATTTTGAAACCCTGGAAGAAGGAAAGCTGATGAGATTAAATTCATGGAAAAGGGAGCTTCAAACTAAAAGCTTAAAACATCACGGTAGTTATGTCTGAGAGCTCAAGATTAGAGCATTGAGCTGGGTGCAGTGGTGCAAGCCTGTAATCCCAATGGCTTAGGAAGGCTGAGGCAGGGGAATTGTGAGTTCAAAGCCAGCCCCAGCAACTTAGCAAGCCTTAAGCAACTCAGCGAGACCCTGTCTCTAAATAAAATATTAAAAAAGGCTAGGATGTGGCTCAGTGGTTAAGGGCCCCTGAGTTCAATCCCTGGTGCCCCCCTCCCCCCAAAAAAACCAACTCTTGTCTAAACCATAACATTTCTGCCCCTAGTCCCACAAAAGCTCCTACTCATCTCACAATGCAAAATAATTTCAGTCAATTTCCAAGAGTCCCCATAGTCTGAACAGTTCCAGGATTTCTGAAAATTTCAAAGTTCACAGTCTCCTCTGAGACTTAGAGCAAACTCTCAGTGTGAACCCCACTAAATCCCAAAAGCAAGTTATATATATCCAATATATAAAGGCAAAAGAGTAAACATTTGCATTCCAAAAGAAAGAAATAGGGGCATAGAAATCCAGCTGGGCAAACAAATCCTAGAGTTTCATGTCTGACATCTGGAGCACATGGTATCCTGATGTTCTCTCCACAAGACGTGTGTAGCTTCACCCCTGAGGGCTTGCTGGTTACAGCCCACATGGCCTCTCTGTTGACTTGTTACTACTCAATTCCTGTAGCTTTCTTCAGCAGACATTCCACAATACTGGCATTTCTTAATCTTGGGGGTCTCCACTGCTGCTTTGGCTTCTTTCTCACTTCTGCATGCATTGCCCTCTCGGGGGCAGCCTACAGGGACTCTTACCCTGCTTGCCCATTGCTGAGCCTCCCAGGTCTTCCTTTGAAATCTAGGTGGAAGCCCCCATAAGCATCCTTCAATCCTGCAGAACTAGGAACAAGTGATTGCTGCCAAGTTCTGCCACCATCTTAAGCAGTAGGCAAGCCACCAGGGAACATGGCTGCATCAGTCTCTGAGTGCCTGGGTGGCTGAATATGGTAAAAGAACTTCCCAGGACCCTCTGCAAGCAGGATGCCCCAGTGGTCTCTTCTCAAAGGAATTTTTACCTTTACACCCTTGAGACTGACATGGGTATTGTCTTACCAATTCCTGAGAAGTCCTCAAGCCATTTTTCCTATTGTTTCTGGCTAAAGTACTTAACAACATCTCTTTAGTGGCTGCATTCTCTTTAACTACCACACCTTCCTTAGCTCCATTTTACTCACACTTTTCAAGCCACACTGCAAGTTTTTCAATTGTTTTGCCTTGCTTTCTCCTCCTGATTATCACAATAAACTTGGCTAAAAGCCACCAGCAATATCCATTGCACTGGCTGAATACTATGCTGCCTAGAAATTTCTTCTGCTATGGCTGGGGTTATGGCTCAGTGGTAGAGGGCTTGCCTTGCATGTGCAAGTCCCTGGGTTCGATCCTCAGCACCACATAAAAATAAATAAAATAAAGTTATTAAAAAAGAAATTAAATTTAAATTCAAGATCACAGAAAGTCTCAAGACATGGGGGAAATGTATACAACTCCCTAGACAGAATACAACATGAATGACCTTTAGGTCAATTTCCAATAGAGTCCTCTTTTTCATCTGAAGCCTCATGAGCCCTGTATTCACTGTTCACAGTCCTATTGACATTCTGGTTTTCTGAAGTCTTACCAGTATTATCCATGAAGTCTGCTTACAACATTCTAAAACTTTTCCACTTTTCATCACAAAACTTTCCAAAATTCCTCCCACAAATTCCAGAAAGCACCAAAAGCATCTGAATCACATGGTCAGGTTAGTCATAGCAACAGCCCCACTCCTGGGTACTAGTTTCTCTTTTAGTCAGCTTTTTCACTGCTGTCACCAAAAGACCTGACAAGAATGATTAGAGAAGGAAAAGTTTTGGGGGGTTCTTAGTTTCAGAGATCTCAGTACATGGATGGCCAATCCTGTTGCTCTGGGCCCAAAGTAAATCAGAAAATCATGGAAGAAATGTATGGTGGAGGCAATAGCTACGAGCATTGTACCAGAAAGGAGGGGGGATGGAGGAAGAAGAGATAGAGAAAGAGAAGAGCACTCCTCTCACCACAGACAAAATATAAAACTCCAATGCATGCCCTCAGTGACCCACCTCCTCCAGCCAAACCTTACTTGACCACAGTTAATCCCTATCAGGGGACTAATGCACTGATCCAGTTAAGGTTCCCATAACCTAGTAATTTCACCTCTAAACTTTCCTGCATTATTTTACACATGAGCTTTTGGGGAACACTTCATATCTAAACACACACACACACACAGACACACACACACACACACACACACACACACACCATACATACATATGCAATGGAGTTTTATTCATCCATAAAGAAAAATGAAATGGTGTCATTTGAAGGAAAATGGATGGACCTGAAAAGCAACATGTAAAGTGAAGTTCAGAAAGTCAAAAAACATACATTTTTCTCTCATATGTGGAAACTAGAGGGGGAAAAAAGTGAACCTCATGAATAAAGGAGATCGGTAGAGTTGAGGAAGGTGATTGGGGGAGGTAGGAGGAGAGAGTAAGAAAAGATACTGGGGAATGAAATTTATCACAGTACCTTATGCAGATGTATGAATATGCCACAATGAAGCCCACTATTATAGAATTATTATTCACCCATGAAAAACAAATTGTCTTAAGTGACCCCCCCATAGTCATATAGAGCATGTACAATGGATAGAAGCCTCTGCACAAATTTGAACTGATCTCTGAGTATTATCAGATATTTGAGGAAAACACTACCATGAAGAAAAATGAAACAAAGATGAAAATGCAGAAATGGATTAAAAGGAAAAGAAATAATTCAAAGAAGAGAGAACATTCTTCTAAAAAAAATTGTATTCTTCTCTCTAACCCAGACCTCTCCTTGAGTCTCAAACTCATTTTCAAATGCCAGGTATATTCATAGCAAGGCAAAGACCCTTGAACACCTTGAATTTACCATGTTCTGAAATAACTGGCTTCTCTTCCACCCCAAATACTTTATCATTCCTGAGTTCTTAATCTCCATCCATAGCACATCTATTGCATGGATAATTGCTTATCTCCAAACATCCAAGTAATCTCAGAGACTATAAATCTTATTTTATTTTTTTCCTATTTCTCATCCTTACTTGAGGCCTCACCTCTAACTCTCATAGATTGCATCTTAGAGATGTCTCTGGAACATAATTCCCATATCAGTTTCTATGGTTCCAGCTAAATTTTCATCATCTTTAATCTGAACTTTGTTGATGGCCCCTGTATCAATCAGCATTCTACTGGAGAAACAGAACTAATTGGATATAAGTAGGTAGGTAGATAGATAGTGATTTATTTCATGAAACTGTCTTACATGATTATGCTAACAGGCAAGTCCAAATAGCGCAAGCCAGCAGGCCAAAAACTCTCAGACAGGAGCTGCACTGTTAACTGCAGGCAGAATTTCTTCTTCCCCAGGGAAGTTTCAGTTCTGCCCTTAAGGTCTGGAACACCTTCTTTAGTGTTTGGTTGACTATAATAAATTGACTATATAAGTGTTTGGGGACTATAATCTAGCTCAATTGACAATGAAATTAAACAGCATAGCCCCTCTCTGGTATCTGCCTCTTGGTGACTCATCCTGTGTGTAGATGAATCTCAAACCAGGAGTCACATCAGAATCAATTGGAGGGCCTTAAATAGTTATGCACACACACACACACACACACAGAGAGAGAGAGAGAGAGAGAGAGAGAGAGAGAGAGAGAGAGAAGAAAAACACTATTCCTACTATATTTTTCAGGATTATGTATCTCCAAAGCCTGTCTGACCATACTACTTAAATATCTATATTTCATCATGAAATATGCAAAACAGTTCACACCCCTTAGCAAGGTTTCTAAGACCTCATGGTTTGGCCCCCAAATCCTTTCATAGTTCCAACTTCTACTATTTCTACCCAAAGTTATATCACTTGCTTCAGGCTCCCCAAAAGTTTATCCATTATCAGCCATGTCCACACTTTTATTTATTTCAGAGATCACAAAGCAAATGCCTACAAAGGCCAAATGAATAATTTAAATGTGAATTTAAACATGTGAGTTTGGCTTTGTGAGATAATAGGGAATGTTGCCATATGGGGCTTAAATAATTGGAATAGATTTGGAAGACAAAAATAAGAGTAGGGTTGATATTGGGATGGTAAATAATGACTGAGCAGAAATAAAGGAAGCAAAATATGGGTATTACAGCGACTGTTGGTGCAATATTCCCTTAATCCACCTAAGAGGTCACTTGTATCTTCAGTGGGCAGTTTTATTATTGCCATCTGCACACCTGTTACACCGTCTACTAAAAACATCTGTGACTCTGCTTGAGACCTTTTTCTGGCTACAAGAGAATATTCAACACACCTGCAGGACAGGCTAGACATGTCAGGGTGTTAACAACCCGAGGAGTGGTCCTCAGATAAATAGTCCCATTCCTTGCCTGTCAATTCTGAAGCACGTTACACATAATCTCTCAGAAAATACTTGATGGGAATGAGCCCCTGTTGATGATCACAGAGGTAACCCAATCATTAATGCCCCCTTATTAGCATCTTCCCTTCTTAATTCCTGTCTACCTTACAGTATATCCTGGGCATGTCCCAAATAAGCTTCTTCTAAATCCCTACCTCAGGTTCTGCCTTTGAATGGGAAGAGGGTGACTCAAACTAAGACAGTAGGGTAAACTTGCAAAGTAGGTCAGGAAGTAGGAGAAATCTAGAAGAGGAAGCATCCAATATTATGAAGAGGTTAGAGAGTCAACAGAGCCCAGTTTACCATAGTAGAGGAAAGTGGGAGAAATTCTCCCCTCCTTCTTTGGCCCAGCAGACTCAAAGCCACAATAGAGGCTACTGGATAGATAAGTTTACTGAAATATTTACCTTGCCCAACTTTGACTTAATTTATACTTCCACCTTAGAAAATTTAGGTGGAAATGAGGTTTAACTCTAAGAAATTTATGTTAAACAGACTCAAAATCTAGCTTGATAAAGCTAAGCGATAAAAATATTGTTCCTGCAAATAAACAGCAACTTCTCCTTTTCCATCTGAAGTCAGATGAAGAGGAAATGAATTAGAAGATGGAGAGTGCTCAGCATCCCAACCATTGTTTATGACTCTCTTTACTTAGCTATGCTAAATCATGCATTTCCTCTTAGGGTCATAAAGATATCAGTTTTTCCACTCAGCAAGAGAAATGAGAGGAGAATGTTATTTTGCAGGAAGGTAAACAGAGCCCTGGAGATTTATCTGGGCCTGCATCAGAGTAACTAGCTGACCAGTAGTTTGCATTCAGAGCATCAGAATTTCAGTCACTTGCTTAATCTAGCAGGCCCCAAAATGTGTGAAATACCAGAACTTCTGCAAACACAGTCAGAGCCTGATCACTGGTATCTTCTGATTAAGGTATTATTGCCCAACTCTTTCCTACTAAGACATTTTTTAGATATGTAATTGCTAGTAATCCCCAACCAAGAGTGTTTTGAGACTAGAATTAAGATTTCAGTAGGGGCTGCAGTTGTGGCTCAGTAGTAGAGTGCTTGCCTAGCATGGTGGGAGGCACTAGGTTTAATCTTCAGCACCATATATAAGTAAATAAATAAAATAAAAGTATTGTGAAATAAAAAATTCAGTAAAAACCATAGCACATTTAAAGTACATCTCCTCTGCTGTGAAGGTGTTATAGTAGTTGAAGGGACATCCATTAGTGCCCAGATGGTTAATGAAACAAACTAGCCAGGTTTTTTTTTTTTTTTTTTTTTTTTTTTTTTTTTTTTTTTTGAGAGGGGAGCTTATCTTCTCTCCTTGGCCCACTTTCTTCACCCAGATCTTGGCAGCAATTTGCCATTCTGGAAGGGTTTGTCATAACTAGTTTTATTAATCATATCTAGCAGGATTTAAAAGCAGAAGACGCAGTGATACTTTTTTCAAAGTAAACATCATTATAAAATACTATTAATATATTTTTTAAATTCAGCTGGGTAAGAAAATCATTAACAGAAATATCAGCTGTTGTGAGACATCTTGAAAAATATCCAGCTAGTACCCTGAAATTAAAATTTGCATCAGAGGCTTCGCTAGAAGATTTACCACGTTTTCACATGGATTTAAAAGATAAAGACAGGACTTAATGAAGACACTAGGACAAATGACAAGTGAAGTATGTACAAAAATGAATATGTCAACTATAAATCTACTCCTGCTTAAGTAATAATTTTTTTCTGGGAAAAATAAATAAAAGCAAAAGAAATTATGAAGACAACAAAAATGTTCATTAAAATATTTGAATCCAACTTTAATAGGAATTAAAGCATAATGTGTATTCCTTTATGTATTTACATGGTAAATACCATAAAACTTTAGTAATGCACATAATGTATATATTTGTGATCTGTACATCTACATTTCTGATAACCACAGTATCTTGATTATTTCATGTAGTCAGGAACTGTGCCAAGTATTTTCCATTCATTGACTCATTTATTACCAACAAAACCCTATGCAGTAGTTATTACTATTATTTTGAAAATGAAGATAATGAGTCTCACGTTAAATCAACTTGCGTAATGCCACAAAACCAATAAGTGGTAGAATTTGAACCCATGACAAATGGTTTAAAAGCTCATGCTCTTAATTGTTATGTTAAAAAAAAAACATTTAACGTAATTATAGTTTCTAAGCTCACCTCACTTAAGAACCTTTTATCCAGGGGAGGATTAACAGAGCCACCACTATCCTGTACCAGGGTATCTGCTCCTTTAATCACTCTGGTACTAGGCATGGCAAATTACATTTTCCAAAATGGTCACAGCAATATTTCCCATGCCACCTGCCTTCTTATAAGGAAACTTCAACAATCTTCGATTGAGGATTGGAGGTCTGTATTCTCTCCCCTTGAATTGGGCTTGCTTTTAACTATTGCCAAAGTAACACTATGTGCTTTCTTAGGGTAAAAATAAGAGTGCAGTTTCAGCTTGGTTCTTTCTCTTGCTCTTAGAGTCAGCCACCAAACTCTGAGGCAGCCCAATGCACATGGAGAGGTCCACATGTAGGGTAACCATAGCCATTGCCCTCGGCCCTAGCTTAATTCCCAGCCAGTGGCCAGCAACAAATTGATAGTCATCTTCAGTTTAGATTCTCCACCTGAGTTGCTCAAACTGAAATCACAAGTTGCAGACACAAGCCTTGAGTACTGCAAATTTTTTTAAGCTAAGTTGATGGTTAAGGACTTCTAGTTTTGGCCAAAATGAAGTGGTTCCATTCACCCATGTCTTCCTATAACAATTAAAAACAAATCCTGGACAAACCAACTGTATAACATAACACAATAACCAAATGTAGGAGGACTCAAGAAGGTGGAAATAAGGTGAACTGCCTAGGGACCTTGGAACTTGAGAAATGAATGACCCAGACATTAGTTTCTTGGAGTTTCCTTATTGCCTCCCATGTATTCCAAACAGCAGAAACCTCTGATCCAGAACTGCTCAGAGGTACAAAAAAAAAAAAAAAAAAACACTAGAGAAGAATACATGTTTGGCTCTAAATACATAGTAAATAGTCAATAAATGTTAGCAATAAACAACAGTTGTAACCATAATATCCAGCCTGAGATTGCCACTACTATAAAGTGGAATGGGTTCCATGGCTACTGTGTAGAGTAGATGCATATGGAAGACAATAAAATGAATTTTTGATGACAGTATCTGCAGTGTGTTCTGAAACTGACTTTATTTCAGTATTCTAGGAAGAGTTTCTGCATTACACGTGCTAAGGAATAAACAATTTAACAATAACAGCAATGAAAGTAAGGCACTGGGCAAGTGGACAACAAGTGTGGAGACTGAGCAACTACAGATAGACCAGCTTAATCTCTATAATTAACAAAACAGTTCTTCTATAAGAAATGAATCAAATTTGGACTGATGTGGATTATGGAATAGAACAGGACTGTGAAAAGAGAATGTAAGCCAACTGATGTTTTAGTTATCTATTGTTATATGACAACCCACACCAAAGCTTAGTGCCTTGAAACAACCACCAGCAATCATTCTCTGGAAAAGATTGTGTAAAACAAATGTCAGTTCTTCATTAAATATTTGGTAGAATTCTCCAATGAAATTATCTAGGCCTGGAGGTTACTCTTTTAAGAAGATTTTAATTATAAATTCAATTTATTTAATGGCTATAAATCTATTCATTGTCTATTTCATCATGGTGAGTTTTGGTAGTTTGTGCTTGCTGAGGAATTGATTAACTTCATCTAAGTTATTAAATTTATGAGGGCACAGTTGTTCACAGTGTAATGGCTAATGTTATGTGTTGTAAAACTTGGTTGGGTCAAGATGTTATGATTTGGATATGAAGTGTGCCCCAGTAAATCATATTCAACAAGGCTTGGTCCCCAATGTAGCAATGTTCAGAGTGGGGATTTGGGAAAGTTAATGACTCATGAGGGCTCTGACCTTATCAATGGATTTACCCATCAATGCATTTTTAGCTGATAGCATTATTAGAAGGTGGTGGAAACTGTAGGAGGTGGAACCTAGTTGGAGGAAGTAAGTCACTGGGGGCATGCCCTAGAAGGGTATTTTTTTGACCATATTTCTCCTTCTCTCTTTCCTTTACAGTCACCATGAGGCAAGCAGCTTTGCTCTGGTAAACACTTTTGCCATGTTATCGTGCCTTACCATAGGCCCAGAAACAATGGAGTCAGCTGACCATGAACTGAAGCCTTTGAAATTATAAGCCAAAATAAACCTTTCCTTCTGTAAGTAGAGTTTCCCAAGTATTTTGTCACAGCAACGAAAGGCTGACTAACACACGTGAGATGCCCAAATATATGATAAACATTAGTTATGGGTATGTCTTTAAGGGTGTTTCCAGAAAAGATTAGCATCTGAATTGGTGGACTAAGCAAAGCAGATGGCTCTCTCCAATGAGAGTGCGTATCATTAATTCCACTCAGGGCCTGAAAAGAACAAAAATGTAGAGGAAGGTTGGATTTGTGCTCCTTCTGTCTGACTGATGAGATGGGACATTGATCTTTTGCCCTCAGTGCTCCTGGTCCTCAGACATTCAGATCCAAACTGGTATTTATGCCATTGACCCTTGGATTTCAGACTTTTGAACTATACTGCCAACTTTCTTGGGCCTCCAACTTGTAAGCAGCAAATTGTGGAATTTCTGCAATCACATGAGTTTATACCTTATAATAAATTATTTCTCTCTCTCTCTCTCTCTCTCTCTCTCTCTCTCTCTCTCTCTCCCTGTGTGTGTGCATGTGTGTGTGTGTGTGTGTGTATGTGTGTGTGTGTGTGTGTGTGTGTGTGTATGTAAACGCATACCCTATTGGATCTGTTTCTCTGGAGACTTCTGACTAATGTACATGGTATTCCCCTATTAACCTTTTATTGTAATTCTATTAATTTTGAGAGTGGGTTGTTGAAATCCCCACCTTTAATTGTATATTTACTTAAATATCCCCTCAGCTCTATCAAATTTTGCTTTACATACTTTAAAGTTCTGTTGTTGTTTTTTTTCATACAGATTTAGAAATATTGTCTTCTTAGTGGATTGATTCTTCTATCATTATATAACATCCCTCTCTCTGGTAAATGCTTGTGCTCTGATGTTTGACTGAAATTCTGACAATCACTCCTGCTATTCTTTTTTAAAATTAATGTTCATATAGCATGTCTATTTTCATCCTTTTACTTTTAACCTATGTATGCTGATGTATTTAAAGTTTCTTGAAGACTGTATACTGCATATATTTGGATCATGTTTTTAGTTCATTCAATCAGTTTGCTTTCTCTTTTCTCTTTTTCTTTTTATATCAGGGATTGAACCAGGAGTACTTAACCACTGAGAAACATCTGGAGCCTTTTATATTTTATTTAGAGACAGGGTCTCGCTAAATTACTTAGGGCCTTACTAAGTTGCTGAAGCTGGCTTTGAACTCTGGATCCTCCTGCCTCAGCCTCCCAAGTGGCTGGGATCATAGGTGTGCCACTGTGCCCGGCTTTTGTTACTTTCTTAATTGGAATATTTAGCCTGTTTACATTTAAGGTAATTATGTATGAATTAGGCCTTGAGTATGCCATTTTATTACTTGTTTTCTGATTGTTTCTTTTGTTTATTCTTCCTGTGTGTCTTCCTATGAGTTACTGAAGGATTTTTAAAGAGCTTATAGTTTTTTTGAGAAAAGCTGTTCTAATCTCTATCCTTTGAACTCTAGGTTCAAGTTAAAGATCCATATGGCTTGGTCCACCTCTCTGTCCTCAAGGACCTGCCCTCCCTGATTCCTTCAGTCTTGTCAAATCAATTAACTCTTCAAGTTCTTTATTTCTCATATGAAGGTTTCCCAACCCACTTCAAGTCACAAACTTTACTCATTGTCTGTTGAAGCAATTTTGTATTTAAAGTACTTGGTAATTTTAGAAAAATGTGAAATTCATCTAATAGTTTCTCTTTTTCTGGGATATGGAACTCAGGGCCTCATGCATGAGGCAAAAGCACTTTGCCACTGAGCTACCTCCCCAACCCCATTCATTTTTTTATTACATTAACAAACTATAGAACATAAGTAATAAGGTTGTATGTTGTTATGATATATATTTTTATTTTTTCCACAAATATCTCTTGAGAGTCCAAAAGGTACAGAGAGTAAGTTAGCCCAAATATTGGGCACAGAAAGGTGAACAGAGCACAATCTATGTCTGGATAGAGTTCACAATCTAGCAGGGTTACAGACAAGTTCATATGCAATAGCCATGCAGTGTGATAAATGTCATGACAAAGGAAGCAGAGAGTGTTATGAGAAGTGACATATGCTAGCATGATGAAGAAAGATTTCCCAGAGGGAGTGATAACAAAGCCAGGACTCAAGAGACAGTAGGGGTTAACTAATGAATCAGGAAGCAGGTAGGGAAAAAGCTCACAGTAAGAGGAGGCACCCAAAGGTAAGGCAGAGTAAATGCATAAGAGGAACATACTGCAGTTAAGACAGCAAGGGAAGGAGATGGGTAATGACAGTAAGTAGGGAAGCCAAGGTCAGATCATACAAAGTCAGGCCAGGGGGCGTACAAGTTAGGGTAATTATATATTTTATTTTTCACTTTAGGATGTGTGTGTGTGTGTGTGTGTGTGTATGTGTGTGTGTGTGTGTGTGTGTGTGTGTGTGATGATCTTAACCTAAGATCTACTCTCTTAACAATTTTTAAGTACACAATACCATAGTACACAATGTTATACAACAGATCTTTATAACTTACTTATGCTGAATAACTAGATAGCACTATACCCACGAATATTAACTCCCTAGTTCCCCTTCTCCCAGTTCCTACTATCATCCTATTATTTGCTTCTATGAGTTTGACTATTTTGTAATATTTTTTCCAAGATGGCACTTTGGTTTGCATATGGACTATCCTATTAGCTATGGTACAGATTTATACAATTTTGTAACTTCTGATTGTTTCCTACAAATTCATCAGTTGTCCTTTCCTCTCTGACTCATCTAACTTTTCAAATTCAAAGCACCAAAGCATGTGCTAGCTTAAAACCAAACTCCAAACCACACTATTATAAGCAATTGCCCCAAATTCCTCCCCTTTTTTCTCATTCTATTTTTCTTTCTCTCATCTCCCTGGTTTTTAGATTCTTGACTTTGTACTTCATACCTACTTTGTACTCTAGCCCCTTTGATTTGGTGAACCTTTGGATTCAGTAAACCTTGGATTCGTCCTCCTGGTTTCTTAGAGTTTGACTTCATGCTTAGCTTGCAGCTAAGTTTGCCTTTTTTTCCTTCATGACCTTGGTTAGGAAAACCCTTGCTCCACTCCAAGTTCAGATGCTGATGATGCATGGAGTTCTATTGCTACTTGCCCTTTCTCTCATTCATATACCTTCTGTGACCTATATTACAAGAGGGAGAGACAGGGGCTTGGCTGTGTTTCTCTGGTTTGAGCAAGAAGAAAACAGCTTCCAGGCTGCATACATTCTGAATTCCCCTTCCAGCCCTGCCTCTCCTGGCACACAGACACCTTTCCCAATGAAAAAATAGCATATACACATGTATTACAGTGAGAATAATATATCCAAATAGCCTCTTCCATCCTCCCCTCCCCACTTTTTGCATCCAATGCATCCAAGTGAGAATAGTCAAGAGCTTTGTTTTGTAAGTTATTTGAATTTCAAGCTTGCTCTGTGGGGGCTACATTTGCACTGAATGTAAATATTCATTAATGTATTTAATTCCCATCCTGAATATCTCTCTGTTTCATTATTGTCTGTCTAGTGGGCTGAGACCAAGTCTGACTTTTTCTGTATATCTTTCCCGTCCAGCATCACATATAAATGGGCACTTAATAAGTGATTTTGGTCTTGATGGTATAATTAAATCTTTTTATATTGGAAATTACACATGACTTGACTTGAGGGCTGGTCTACTCTAATTGTGTTTGTGTTCATTTTCTTGCTTTTACCTTTATCTTGCCTAATCCTGTCTCAGGAAAATGGGCTTTAAATTCCAAGGCGGCTCACATGGGATTTCAGTCCCCATTCCCTTTTGTTGTTGACCAAGGGCAAGGAAATAAAAGTGTGTGTGTGTGTGTGTGTGTGTGTGTGTGTGTGTGTGTATTTTCTGCCTGGAGTGGGGTATGGATTGATCCAGCCTTTAATGTATTCAAACCACTAATGCTGTCATCCCCTCATTTCTAGGCAGAATTAAAGGAAAGGCTGCTGTTATTTCTACTTAAGAGGCCTACATTTATTTCCACTGCTAGTATCTAGAGAATGTCTTGTCTTCAAGGAAAGCTTTTGTTATTTGTAAAGATTCCAGGTTCTTGCTATCACCAAAAGCCCTGATCCAGCTTTGGGAGGTGATGTCTACTATCTGGAAGAAAAAAAGCAACTCTACTTCTTCCTCTGACCTAGAGACTGAAAAAAGAAGAGGGACAAAGGGGGACAAGGGAACTCTACCAATGGGACAATGTATACAAGGGGACAGTGGGTGACTTCTCTTTCATGTTAAAGATAAATATTGATAACTACTCCATTTTCTTATTTTATAAGGTTTACTTCTGCACTAACACAGTAACCCCTAGCCACGTGTGGCTAGTTCAACTTCAATTTAAATTAGAAAAAAAAATCAAATTTCATTCCTTCAGTCAACCTAGTCACATTTCAAGTGCTCAGAAAGGTATAGCTAGAAGTTATGTAGTGGAACACATATCTAGATCATTCTTGGCACCATAGAAAGTTGTTGAACAGTGTGGATCTATCTTAAAGCATGTTGAAATAAATCTATTCATTATACAATAAAATTTGGTGTTTCTTATGCCCTACCTAGTACACAAGAGTATGAATCATGTTAGGTGGTCAGCTGACAAAGTGCCACAGGCATGGAAAGGGTCCAGAACAACCCACTATATCTTAGAAAACTCTAACAAGAGGCCAGCTCTGGCTGAATTACTACAACAACTATTCCTCTGTTAATAATCAATTCAAACTTAATACAGTGGCAAAATCTGCAACTTCTGAAGATGCCTTCATCCAAGCATTGGGCTGTTTGGGATGAGGGTATAAGCTCACATATTTCCGAGGTTCTGCCTTGTACCTTGCCTGTGTTATTTCCTTATACCTTTCTATAATAATATTTTGCATTTCCTACTCCACACATTTAAGTAATATGATGAATATTTCAACAAAAGTCTGGAAAGAAAAATCATTCATGAACTCACAATGATTGGATCTGTGACATGAATGGAGGTATAAAACTTGATTTTCACCTAATTGTTTATCACTCTTCCATGATAAATGAGTTCAAGTTTGGACCTCATTTAAATACAAATATACTACCTATACAAAGAACCATAATGAGTACCCATTTTTCCAACACCCAATAACACATTAATGTAAGCTTTAATTCATCAGATGCTTTCCTAGAAGAATAAGGACCAGGGAGAAAAGTGTCAGGAACAAATAAAGCCTGATAATGAAGTGACAGAGAAAGGTCTGTGTTCTTTATTGGTAACTCTTCTAGAAGTCAACTTGTGATTGGATCCTTTCTTTCCCCTTCTTTGGTTTCTTTAACTTAAATGACAGCTGCAGTGTAAAAGCACAAATTATTCTTCAAGATTCTGAATTAATAGCCTCCTTTCTATCCACTTTTATTCTCCCCAACTGCCCCTTTTCAGCTTCCGCTCTGCTAGCTCTGTCCACTGGAGTTGGCGAGGAGTACAGTCAGCTCCTTCTCCTGAGTCTGGCCCCTTTCCAGTACCAGCCTTTATGCCCAGTATTAGATGTGGTTTCTTAAGAATATTTAGTCATCTCTAATTTCCCTCACCAGGCTTTCATTCCCTGGCACCTTTCCTTCACTCCTTTCTGTATAGCAGCTTGGAGTCCTCATTTAAAAAAAAAAAATTGATCTGCTCCTTAAATAATGATTTCAGAAATCAAATTACTTTCTGTGAAATCAGCAGGCAGTGATAGCCAGGGTTCCCCATTACACAAAATTTGTCACATCCAAATCTTTATTATTTTCCCTGCAGGATAAAACACCACCACCAAAACTTTATACTGTTTCTCAGAAGGAGAAGGTTCTTTTCTAAGGGAAACACGATGAACTAAGCTACACTAATGTACTATTGGTGCTGGATACTTGACCTCTGTGCATGCCATGTACCTGCCTCATGTTCAGCTAAAAGGGATATGGCATAAAACATCCTTCACTTGGGGAGCACAGAATATATTTCCTATACTTTGGCAAGCATTTGATTGGAGGATCAAATCCAGCCTTTTCTCTCAAGGACCCTTGCCTGGTTTAACCCCAAGACAACACTTTGCTCCAGCTGAGAAGGAAAGAAATGAAATGCTAGTCCACAATGGCTGAATTAACTGGCAGCCATGTCCCCTCAGAGCAAGATTTTTAGTGCTGTTTACCCCAGTTGTTATTAGACATCCTTACTCCACTTCCAGAGGCAAGGAGGTTCTCCATGCCAAGGATGAGAAAACAGGAATAAAGAGGAGAGTTTATATCCTGTTTCTTAATCTGCTCTGTGGTGCCCTATTTCCATGCTAGATAAATTGGTTAGTAGAAGGGACAGAGATTGAACCAGAGTGCCCCAAACAAAAATGGCTTTCCCTTGCATTGCTTTAGTAAAATTTCCTGAGCTCTGCTAAAGATAAACAGTAAAGCTCACTATATGCTGCATTACTCAATGGAGACTGTGTTAGCTTCTTGTCGCTGTGACAAATAACTGAGAAAAGCAACTTAAAGGAGGGAACATTTATTTTGGCTCACAGTTTCAAAGGTTTTAGTCCATGGTTGGCTGGCTCCAATGCTTTGGGCCTGAGATGATGTAGAATATCATGGGGCAAGGGTGTGGAGGAGGAAAGCTGCCCAGCTCATTATAACCAGGAAGGAGAGAGGGAGAGGGGGAGAAACAGAGAGAGGGAGAAAGAGAGAGGTGGGGGAGAGGGAGGCAGGCAAAGATATAATCCCCAAGGGCACACCCCCAAGGACATACTCTCTTCTACTAGATTCTACCTCCTATACTTTCTATTACCTTCCAGTAGTCCATTCAAATTATGAATCCCTCAATGTATTAATTCACTAATGAAGTCAAGGTTCTCACGATCCGATGACTTCCCAAGGGCCCCACCTCCAAATACTGCTGCATTGAGGACCAAGCCCACATGTAAGCCTTTGGGAATAATCCAGGTCTAAACCATAACAGAGATAACCACTGATGCTAATAAAAATCAGTATTTGAAAGAAAGATTAAAGGATTTTCAGGAACTCATCCATCCTCATAAAATGTGGCTTTATCTGATAATAAATAACTTGAAGTCTGGGTGGATTGTTAAGACTAGGAAGCCACTTTGTAATGGTCAGTAAACTGCCTGGAAAATGGGTTTTATCAGTTCTAATTTTATTACTTTTGTTATTTTTTGCTTTTGTTTTAAAAAGCTAATGAACACCTTTGCATGTGAAGTTATCAAATATGGGTTGAAGGTTATTGAATCTGCCATAAAAGTTTTGAAAATGGGACCTACATTTCACCTCTTCTTGCTGCCTAGTAGAGTTCTCTACTCCTACATATAGTCCTTTCTAGCAATACAAATTAGGGACATCCCTAATCTTCCCAGGACAGAGGCATCATGTTCATAGCTGGATTCAAAATTGCATTTCTCCTTTTCCAATGAAACTTATTCTGTGTACTGTATGCAGTGAAGTAAGTACCTCATATATTCCATCTTCTTCATGACAGAGGACCCTGAGTATCACAGAGAAAATTAAGCAGAAAGATTATAGCTGGAAGCAAATTGTACTTCTCCTTGTAGCCCTTTTCCACATTTGTTAATATATCCTTCTTTCCCACAGACTGAAACTTAGCTTGGGTTCCCCAGAAGACCTCAAGACGAAGGTTAGAATACTCCTAGTTTACATGGGAGATAATTTCTGAAAACACCCATAGTGGAGTGGGTAAGTGAGGGAGGGAAAGAGAAACTAGCCAATAAAGGATCCATGATCAAGACAGCTTCTACTGTGAGTAAATGGAGTTTAATCCAGTGGAGACCTAAAAAGCCAGTGGAGAGGGTGATGGGATTGAGCTACTTATATACCCATTCCTGCCAGGTGTGCTTGTTAACTGCTTCTAGGAAGCATGAATTCTCCAGGAGGGAGAATTAAAGGAGAGAACATTTATTTTGGCTCACAGTTTCAAAGGTTTTAGTCCATGGTTAGCTGGCTCCAGTGCTTTGGGCCTGAGATGATGCAGAATATCATGGGGCAAGGGTGTGGAGGAAAGTTGCTTCTGGGCTGCCCTACACATAGGTAAGTGAGCTCTGACAGCTAGAGGTAGACCCCTGACAATGGTATATAAATGTTGACACTTATGAGGGGCCTGTGTGCACTGAAGTAGTAAAGGCAAGCTCCAGGCGTAGGGCACGAACAGCATTTGCTACTGACTGCAAGTCCCCTGTCTCTTCTGCGTATCTTCAATATACTCCTTGGCACCAGTAGGCACTCATAAGTCTAGTTGTTTTCTGGCTGCCTTTGTAGTCTGTATTACCAACTTGCTTCACTAAAATTATGCTTTTTTTTCTTAAAATGTCATGCATTTAACCATCTAATTCTCATTTCCCAAAAGCTATGTCCAAAGAAGAAAATAAGAAGTCCCTAATGGGGTCAAGGTGAAGGATAGAAATCAATACTGGAAAATTTCATTGCAAGACTGTTTGGAGGTAAAATTATTGGATTATGAGAGCTTTAACCTAATTAGTCCATCTTAGCTTGAATGAGCTAACTAGGTAGTAACTGCCGGCAGGTGGGCATGGCTGGAAGATGCAGATAGCTGGGGACATACCCTGAAAGGCTTCATCTTCCCTGTAGTTTCTTCTCCCTTCTCTGCTTTCCAGGTGCTATAAGGTGAGCAGCATTCCTCTACCATGCCCTTTGGCCATGATGTTTTTGCCTCACCTTGGGCCCAGCCCAGAGCAATGGATTTGGCTGACCATAAACTGAACCTCTGAAACCATGAACCAAAATAAACCTTCCCTCCTCAAAGTTGTTCTTGTCAGCTATTTTGGTATTAGTGATGAAAAGCTGACTAATATTATCATAATATTATCATCCAAGGATCAGAGCTCTCCATGAGATGGACCGAACCTTCAGTAGAGGCTGCATCAATTGTTCATTTATGCTTCCTTCTTTTCACTGGTGTCGATCCCTAGGGGTTTCCCTCCTAAACTTTCTGTGTATTAATTTCCATCTCACATTCTGCTCCCTGAGGGACTCCATGTGTAACAGATGTTTAAATTTTCCTAATCCATAAAAGAGTAGGTTGCATAAAACGAAAATGCCCATGTTCTACATATTTTATTGTACACTGCTGCTTTAGCAATTTCTAATCAATACAGTGTCATGATTTACTCATCAAAATATTTGATAAATAAAAGGACAACACTTCTTAACTGCATTGGTATAAAGAACAGCCCTGAGATGCAGTCTAGAAAGCTAGCAAGAATAGGTAATAAAATTAAATTACACTTTTTTTAGTTCTCCTTTCCTATAATAACATAGATAATAACAATGGCAAACAAGTATCAAGAGGTTGCTGTGTGCCAGACATCAGTCTCAACATTTTGCATTATCTTTTAAATTTCACAGCAACCCAATGAAATATATTCTTTCCTCCAATGTGCAGATCAGAAAACTGAGGCATAGAGAAGTCATATAACTGCAATGAGTGAAGCAACCTGGATTTATATCCAGGCAGTTGTATTTGAGAAACTAACTCTTATTGACTGTAGTATAGCTGCCTTTCTAATGAACAAGAAATTACAATTTATGGAATGCCTAGTCTTTTCTGCTCTGGTCAAAGTTAATGATGTTGACAGGAAAATGTATCTCACTCAGGAAGTACCAGTTGGGCTGAAGACCATTACACTTCAAACCACAATTGGCCTCTGTGGCTGTTGAGTCCTGCTGGAGAAATTACTTCAGCCAGCACAGGATGGTTTCTTAGGTCAGCTGAGCCATCATTGCCCATCAGAAACAGCTGTCTGAGCCTGGCTGGCCATCCTGTCATTCCCCATTATCCATGATAGGAAACCATCACCATTAACACAACCGCCCCAATCCTATAGCTTCCCCTTCCATTCTCACTAATTCCCTTGCCTATATATCACAGAAAAAGTAAAGGCCAGCAATTAAGAACCATATTTCTGTCCCTTTCCCACCTATAACTTTCTTTGAACGTTTGTCCTTATTTTTTCCATATATATATATATGGAAATATATATATATATTGTTGTTTTTATATATTTATTTATATATTATTTTATATGTCCCTATTTTTTCATAAATATATATGGAAATACATATATGTATGTATACATATATATATACACATATATATATATATATATATATATATATATATATATATATATATATTCTTCCAGTTTATAGATATATGTAAGTACCATATTACTTTTTAAAACAAAACAGCATATTTTCGTACTATTTTATAACCTTTCATATACAAATGTTTTCTTTTAAAATAAATTTTATTGTGTATATTTAAGGCATACAATATGTTTAAGAACATATATACTATATAGTAAAATAGTAACTATAGCAGTATAAATTATCATACACATCATCTTATCCATGTTTCTCCCTGTATCATGAGCACATATAATCTACTCATTTAGCAAAAATCCTGAATACACCATTATGAACTATAGCCTTCATGCTTTACATTAAATCTGTCTAGTTGTTCATTCTACATATTTTTAATTTATAGTTTATTCTTTGACCTACATTTTCCCATTTGCTCCACTCAAACCTGACCCTGGTAACCACTGGTTCATTTCCTATCTCTATGTATTTGACCTTGTCTAAGATTTCACCTATGAGATTATTTAATATTTTCTGTATATGCATTATTTAACTTAGCATAATGTCCTCCAGGTCCCCAGGTCCGTCTATGTTATAGCAAATGACAGAAATAACTCCTTTGTAAAGGTTGAATAATATTCCATCATGTGTGTATAAGCACCAGTACACACACACACACACACACACACACACACACACACGTTTATTTATTCACTCATCTGTTGATGGACATGTAGCCTGTTTCCACATCTTGGCTATTGTGAATAATGCTGCAATGAACATGGGAGTGTAGAGACTTCTATGAGGTGGTGATTTCATTTCCTTTTAGTATATGGCCAGAAGAAGAATTATTATGTCATATGGTAGTTCTATCTTTAATTTCTTTAGGCACATCCATTATGTTTTCCATAAAGCCTGCACCAATCTAAATTCCCACCCAATGGTGTACACTTTTCTCCACACCCTTACCAGAACTTATCTTTTTTGATAATATCTATCTTAAACAAGTATGAAGTGTTGCACTTCCCTAATGAATAGTGATGTCAAACACCTTTTTATGTACCCATTGGCCACTTTTATGTCATCTTTGGATAAATTAGTCCTCTGCTCATTTTGTATTTGGGTTATATGTTTTCTTGCTATTAAGTTTTCTGAGTTCATTCTAGATCTTTTCACTAGTCCCTTATCTGATACATGGTTTTCAATTTTTTTTCCAATCTATAGATTCTCTTTTTAGTTTTTTGATTGTTTCACTTGCTGTAAAAAAACATTTTTATTCATTATAATCCCATTTATTTATTTTTTGCTTTTTAGTGTGAGCTTTTGGTGTGTTGTTCAATAAATCACTGCCAAAGCCGATGTTAAGGAGATTTTCCATTTGTTTTCTTCTGGAAGTCTTACAATTTCAGGTCTAACATTTAGTTCATTTATCAATTTTTTTGTGTATGATGAAAGATAAGGATCCACTTTCATTCTTTTGAATGTGGAAATCCAGTTTTCCCAGAACCATTTATGGAAGAAACTGCTTTCACTGTTGTGTCTTTTTTTTTTTTTTTTTTTTTTGGTGTCCTTGTTGAAAACTAGTTGACCATATATTTTTGGATTTATTTCTGAGCTCTCTATTCTGTTCCAATGCTCTATGCATCTGTTTTTTGCCAATGCCATATTGCTTTGATTATTATAGCTTTGTTATACATCTTTAAATCAGGAAGTGTGATGTCTCCAACTTTGCTTTGTCTTCATAATTTCTTTGGCTTTGGGGGGTCTTTGTGATTTTATGAGGGGCATTAGTAAATATTCTTTTAACTATTATATGCAACAACAATAAATTGTGGTGAATATGCCAGGTATGACATTCATTCTACCCTCCTTCTATATCTTGCTGAAGTCAACAACTGAAGAGCTAAAATATAGATTCCTCAGGATCCCTTGAAGCTAGGATTTGGGGTATGATATGTCTCCACTAATAAGATGCACTCACATGAGATTTGAAAGGTACAATTGAGGTGGGAGACTCAGACTGAGTCCTCTGTTGTTTGGGCTAGGGAGCTCAGGCGTGAAGGCAATGGGATTTTTTTTAGCAGAAATTCCAGTGTCTGATAACAAAAAGAGACAGGACAACCTTCAGGGTACATAGAAAAGATGAGCTATTCTGATCAGAATGGCAAAAAGTCTCCTTGAGGAAGTGGCATTGAATAAAGACCTGAGTGAAATGAATAAGACATGTAAAGATCCTGGGGAAACATTTCAGACAGAAGGAACAGAAAATACAAAGCCTTGAGGTGAGAATCAGTATGGCTAGAGCAAAACTAAGGATCGGGAAAGAGATTGTCAGGACTAAATTGTTATAACTTTGTAGGCTGTTATTTAAAGCATTTGGATTTTATTAATAATGAGTTGAGAAGCCATTGGAAAGTTCTACTTGCAGGGTCATGAAACCAAGTGAAATGACTTCTATGCCTAAATATGTTGAGTTAATCAAATAATATCTGGGGATGAGAATGTATGCAATCAGTAATGTAGAAGCAGGAGGTTTGGTGACTGGCATGTTCAAGAACAATTAGTTATTTACAGGGAGGCCACCAAATATTATTGAAAGGGCAATCTAGAAATTCATTGTCCAGAAATCAAGACTCCTTCCCATTACATGTCAAGTATTCATTTGCTCAAACATTCCACAAGTATTTCTTGATGCTTCCTAGTTCTGTAGATGCTGAGGAAACAAAAACCCCAAAGATGATTTAGACATGAACTTGCATTTGAGGAGTTCCTTCATCTGCAGGATGAGACTACCTCCCAAGAGCCCTCAGAGTAATTTGCAGTAGAAATAAAGCTAGGTTGCCAACTAAAGTACAGAACAACCCATTAAATTTGAATTTCAGATAAACAATGAATATTATTAGTCTATGTATGACCTAAATACTGCATGTGATTGTTCATGAAAGAGACTTATACTAATTAAGTATTCATTGATTATATGAAGTCAGACTTAACTGGGTGTGATGTCTCCAACTTTGCTTTGTCTTCAGAATTGCTTTGGCTTTGGGGGGGGGTACTTTTATTTGATAAATCTGGCAGTTGTAAGTAGTAGGTGCAATGGTCACCAAACTGGTCCATATCTTGGGTACAAATGAACACATTCCATGAAGCATGAGGACACAAATGAATTTTCAGGGTAACAATGTCTAGATCCTCAAATTTTCCAAATGTGATCTGCCTTAGAACAAGACCTTGGTAGACATTATCTCCCTCTTCTGCTTTATAGAAAGGGGTATTTCTTTTCCTTCCCAAAACTTACTCAGGTAAATCATACTTTATTGAAATTATTTTAGAGGTTTGGTTTGGGAGCAGGGAATGGGCTAAAGCCCAGCCTGTTCATTTCCCAAGTTCTAAAATATAGACTGTCCTTACACCATCTCCACTTCAGAAGAGAGTATCTGAAAAAGACTCTGTTTTCAGTGACTCTTGTAAAAGCTAAAGGCCTAGTTTGGAGTCAGTAGCCAAGCATAGGAATGGATGATCAGCACTGCTCTGGATATGAAGGTGAATGTAGTCAGACTCTCTAGGAATTAATTCCAAAATTCAGTTCAACATGCCTTGTGCCTTGGTTTGGTCTCCTTTCTTTTCACTTACAGGAAGGAACATCTTTCTGATTTGGACAAAGACCCCAAATGGTCTAGCAGGGTCATGGTTGGGTCTCTGTTCATGTGAAAATAATAAACAGAAAATTCCCAAAGCATGCAGGCATCTACAGAAATTGACTTGACGTACTTCTTAAGACAAAAGAAATTAGTGAAATACTCAAGCACCTCCAAAAGTGTCTATAAAACAAGTCATAAATTATTCCTATCTTGGTACCAAATGTGATGTGTTCACAGCTAGGACACTATTCAGTTCTGGTCACACAGTCAAGAAAGATGTAAATGACCAAGAGGAAGTCCTAGCAAATAATGTGTACCAGGTGATGTGGTAAAACAGGATCCTGAATGAGCAGCCCCACCTGGGAAATGAAAGCCAATAGGCAATTGTTAGGTTGGTCAATTTTTACCACATCAATGGAGAAAAAATTGGTCATTGTGTCATTCAGAACTGGCAAGACTTTGGACATTAAATATAATAGTAGGGCATAAATGTTGGGGCAGTTTCTCAGCCCCTTGGCAAATGAGTGGCCTCCCAACTTACCTTAAATATATATCATAATTCTCATTTACAGCAAAGACAGAACAGTGAGTACATATGTATTTAGGTTTTATGCATTTAAACTCTGAAAGTTTGTAACAGTTTCAAACAAGTTCTGAGTGCTCTAGGATTCCTTGTAGTGTTCCTGAGGATGAGTGTTTCCCAGAATTTTAGTAAAATGGATCTAAGCAAATTTTTTTCTTACAACTTTTTGCTCTCAAGACTCAGCATTGGGGCTGAGCAAGTCACAAACAAGATTGTTTTAGGCCCCACTTCCCTACAATGATGAAGGCTTTCCTGGTGCATTATTAGGAGGAAAATTGAACACAATAAGAAACAAATGTTGAGAAAAGTGGTTTTACTAAAACCCTGGAATACTGCTGACGAGAGTCTTGTACAGTGTTGATCTTAATGGTGAGAATCCCCCACCCATCACACACACCTCTAGCTAGTGATGTGCTAGAGCTCTTTGGCTTATTGCACTGGTTTGCCAGAGCAGATTGTTACATTTTCAGAAATTTTACAGGTTGATTAGCATGTGTTGGTGTTTGAGTCAGCATTTTTGCTATTTTCACTAAAAGATCTGACCAGCACAATTGTAGAAGCGGAAAAGTTTATTTAGGGACTCAGGGTTTCAGAGGTCTTAGTCCATGGAAGTCAGCTTCATTCCTTGAAGCTTGAGATGAGGCAGAACATCATGATAGAAGAGTATGGTAGAGGAAAGCAGCTCACATGATGATCAGAAAACAGAGAAAGATAGAGATCCCCACTTGTCAGATACAAATGTATACCCCAAAGCCAACCCCCCGATTCCCACCTCCTCCAGCCACACCCTACCACTTCAGTTACCACTCAGTTAATCCCTATCAGGGGATAAATTCACTGATTGCTTAAGACTCTCACAACCCAATTATTTCTTCTCAGAACCTTCTTGCATTGTCTCACATCTGAGCTTTTGGGGGATACCTCACATCCAAATTATAACAGTTGACAACTTCAAATTGATCATGGTGGAAATTTTCACACCATGGAAATTGACAAATATCACAAATCAATCAGGGCCTCTTCACTTTGAGAGACAGTTTTTACACATTTATCAGCATAAGGCAAACCCACCTTAGAAGAGACCACTGTAAAGCAGGAATGTGGGCTCAGTGGACCAGAAGTCATGATGTATAGAAGCTGCAGACCTCCATGAACAGCTGGGTAGCAACAATGGATTCAACAATGATCAGGGGCAGAGTGGCAGCCAAGGCACCCAGCTAAGTAGGGCTGCAGTCAGGTGAAAAGATGATCAGCTCCCCTCTTGGTAAATCCTCAAAATTCCCATTTGACAGAGAAGGAAGTGATTATTTTGCAGAGACTGAGGGCCTTAAATCAAACTGCAGTGAATCCAGGGAGGAAGGCAGAAAAATTGAAAAAAGGCTCATGTTACTAATGTCACACAAGGTGTTCAAAATATCTAATACTTTTAAGTAAAGTTCTTTTAATGTCAACCAGAACAAGCTCACCAAGAATTATTTGATTAACTATTGTAACATAACTTTGTTCGACTTTTTTATTTACTATTAATTACTGCCTCAGATTCTATGAAATTACCTGTTAACTTATAGATCTTTCTCAATAACAATGTAAATTTTTTTCTATGCAGTTGAGAAGAAAATCCCTGAAGTTATGTCTTTTTATTGTCCTGTAGGATGTAAAGCAGTTTTGAATCTAATAGCAATTTCTTTTAATATATTTTTAAATGCCTATAAATACTCAAGCCCACAAATGCTTTTTCATCTAGTTTTCATCATGTTAGTGATTTTCTCATTAATAAGACAATAAATTTTCAACATGTGTCATACTATACACATATAAGAGTCATGCTTGTAGCTTTTTGAAAATTATCCTTTGACAATGTAACTAGGCTTTGGTGAGGCAAAAGCAGTTCATCTCAGTTGATCCCAGGGATAAACATAATTTGGAGCCTTGTCATGGTGAGCAGCAATGGGCACAGTCCAACCAATTGATAAAACTTTTGCTCTCTATAATTCTACATTGGGGGACCAGTTCCCCAAGGAATTTCAAAGATGTTGTTCAGGTTTGGTGGGATTATAGAGTTACCATAAATCATTAGTCTTGTAGACAGAATATCTCTCACCAAACACAAGTATTGATGTCTTTAGTATCATAAAGCTTGAATTTGTAGGGGAAAAAGATTCATATGTATTTGGCTTGTCTAAGATATCACCCACTTTGTGTCTGGAAATACCTTGAATGACAGTGTGTCACACAGCCTCTAAAACCAATCACTCTTTACAAACAGATTTCCTTGGCTGGAGGAGCCCAGAGAAAAATATCCATTGTGTTTTTCTTTCTTTTTTTTTATTGTAACCAATACTTCCCTGGCAGCCATTCTAAGCACACAAACTGTGTCTACAGCTCTAATGTTTGGGAGGCTCAGACATGCCAGACAGCAGAGTAGCAAAGCTGGTAACAACAGAACAGTGCTATCTCTATCCTGCCACACTTTCTATGGGCTGTTGAGAAGGATGGGTGGTTTTCACTGTGATCTGCTAAAGCCTACTCCACATACATGAGTGTTTAACTCTTCTGTTCAGTGTTTTCCTTCTTCACAAACCTCCTGAAAACTGGCAAACAGTGGCAGCATTCCTGAAAATGTCCCATTTGGACCTGGGTGACAGTAAGTCTCAGCTCACATGCTCTTGAGATCCTACTTAAAATGAAGCACAGTATTTTGTGTTGAGTGCTGACAAGAAGCTGGCTTTATGCACAACTTCAACAACTAAAATTCTGTGGAAAATCTGGACCTGTGAGTTCCTGCAACTTCCACCTCCCAAAGACAGGTGTGTCTCAGACTCCATTGTGCATGAAGCTTGGACTCTCTTTTAATTTCATTACAAAAACTTTGAAACCAAGATACTGTGTAAAAGAATGCATTCTTGTGAGAGTTATGATCCCCTCTTGTGCTGGACAATATGCAATGGCACTAAGGAGTCCTGAGTCTAGAGTCTGAATTAGGCACTATTTTTTTAAAATATTTTTTAATTGTAGTTAGACACATATCTTTATTTATTTTTATGTGGTGCTGAGGATCAAACCCAGTACCTCACAGGTGCACAGTGGGCACTCTACCACTGAGCTACAGCCCCAGCCCTGGCACTATTTTTTTTAATATTTATTTTTTTTAGTTGTACACAATAACTTTATTTTATTTATTTATTTTTATGTGGTGCTGAGGATCAAACCCAAGGCCTTGCACATGCAAGGCGAGCATTCTACCGCTGAGCCACAACCCCAGCCCCTAGGCACTAGTTATAATTAGCACAGAGATCCTGGTAAGGCCACTCAGAGTGAAGAACAGTAAATATTCCCACTGTCTCAACTTCTGGGCTAGAAGACTATATGAGACCTGATGTCCTAAAATCCAAGCTGGGGTTATAGCTCAGTAGTAGAGCACTTGCCTAGCCTGTGTGAGACACTGGGTTTAATTCTCAGCACTGCATATAAATAAATAAATAATAAAGGTCCATTGACAAAAATATTCAGTCAATGCTTGGGAATCCACTTTGCTGGGACCCCCAAAGCTTTCTGACTCAGTTTTCTCTTACACCTCGTAATGCCTCTCACATTGTACCCCAGCAGTGCCTACAGCCTACTCCAGAAATGCAAATGGTCATCAGAATAAGAAACCTAAGAATAAGAGACCAGATTAGGCACACCTTGTACATATACCATATAATGCATTGCAAAGTGGTATATGAATTATTCAATTATCAGTGATGGTCCCCACCATCCCTAAGGATAATTGGGAAGAAGTGTTATATCCTTATACCTGAAATTGCACCACAAATGTAAAAAGAAGCCATCCAAAACTCATTAAAAATCAAGGAAAAGCCATTGGGAGAGGCATACTGATAATAAATTAGTATAGAGGTGAAAAAAATCATGTGAAATAGTTGCTTCTGCTGCAAAGAAATGCTATGACTTTCCTTTTTATTTGTGTGATGTCTGGACCAACTGCTACTTAAAGTAATAAAATATCAAAAAGTTATTAATAAAGTACTTTTTGCTACTTTAAATTCAATTCATATCCTCAACTGAAAACTTATTTGCACCAGCATTTATGATAAAATCTAGATGATGGGATTTTTTTTTCAAATACTCCCTTGGAAGCTGTCACAATAATGAAATTGTAACTTAGATTTCATCCTTTTATCAATCAGTTCCTTAATTCTGGGATTTTCTACCTCAATACAAGATACTTGTTTAATTTCTTTCTTATATGATATTTGTCACCAGACTTTAACTTTTGGGCAATGTTTAAAATCATATAGAAATCTACATGTCAGCAAATGGCTTCCTTTTGATAAAAAAATGCTTTGTTTCCTACTATGGAAAAATAGGGATACATGTTCAATTCAAACATTATCACTTTTCTGTTCCACTCTGTAAACTTTTATTAAAGATTAAAGTTAATACACTATCTAGTTATATTAATATAAAATCTGCTCATATTTTTCTAGTGAATGGTGTTTTGATAATAAATTAATAAATGGAAGCAAGAAGTATTATCTATTTCATTCTGAAGATCTAAGGAATTTCCAATAAAGATTTCTTGATAGAAAGCATGGACCCAAAGTATTTTGTTGAGAAACAAGTAATAAGAATTTAAATAGAGTTTATTGCTTTTGGAAGGAACAAAATAGTCACTTCTTAGTTGTGTAACCTCAGCAGAATTTTCCACAGCCAATGCTCTTTTTTAGCAAACTTGAAACAACCTATTTATTTGTAACAATTTCCTATACTTTCTTAAGGAAAAAAGTCATCAGTGTGGGCAGTACATTTTTGGAAGGTCAAATATACTATTTTCTACAGAGACTGAGCTGTTCAGTTGTTTCCAGATAATTCTGATGTTAAAACACTTTGGCTCCCCCAGGACTTACCTACATTTAAAATGTATTTATTTTAAAAAATCCTCTAAGGCTTATTACACATTGTTTGTAAATTTGTTTGCTTCATTTTAGTCCTCTTCAGTGTTTTGAGAAGAGGTAAAAAGAATGATGAAGTCAGTGGCTTCCAAACTTTTTATCAACATTTGGTGAAGATTTAACCATTTAAAACAAACAGCAGAATGAATCTGACCAAATTCTATTATGTGCACGTACAAATATGAAACACTTGAATCCATGATTATCTACAATTATAATGCACCAAGAAAAATAAACAAATAAAACAAACACCAAACAAGCAACCATTCTTCATGACAGTTTTGAATATAAGACCAGGCTATGTATTCAGTAAATAACTATTATAAAATATCTACCTTTTCCTCCATTTGGGGATGTATGGTTTGTTTCATTCTTTATTGAGAACAAAGGATAGTTCTATGGAATCAAAGAGGGGAGGACATACTAAATATTAAAATATAATATTTTATAGTGAAGAGAATAAAAGAATATAAAAATAAAACAGCAATAAAAGACTATATAAGAATAATCCTTTTCTGAAGGATTTTGTGAATAAGTACATGCCTAGAGAGAATATTTTTAATTACAACAAATTTCTGTTGTTATAAGGTCAGAATCAGATAAGTTTCATAAAATAGCCAAGGAAAATGCTCAAGGTGTCACATCACTGAGATGAATATATTGTCTAAGCATTGGGACAATGTGTAATGTCCTTATTTATTTATAATTTAGTTGGGGATCCCAACTAAAATATGGTTGGAAGCAGTCCAACCATGAGACAAGTATTCATGTGCAAATATAGTCATGTACCTCATAATGGCGTTCTGCTTAAAGATAGACTACATAAAGGGGTTCCATAAGATTATAATGGAGCTTAAAATTTTCTATCACCTATCCACGTCATAGCTGTATAATATCTCAATGCAATAAAATATTCAGATTTGTGATGATGTTGGTTAAGCAAACCTACTGCACTGCCACTTGAATAAAAGTATAGCATGTGCAATTATGTATAGTACATAATGCTCAATAATAGTAATAAATGATTATGTTACTGGTTTATATAGTTACTATATTTTTATCATTATTTTAGAGTGAATTCATTCTACAACATGCCATGTTATGCCAGCAGCAACTTCAGACATCTTGTGTTTATTGCATCTCTTGATTGCATGAGTAGGCACATCAAGTGATTGACCTATAACCAACTGGGTTTGAACTACACATTCTATGGTATTCACATATCAATGGAATCACCTAACAATGCATTTCTCAGAATGTATCCACATTGTTAAGTGGCACATGACTAGTTCGTTTGGCAGATGATCCCAGAAAACACTGGTATGCAAGTGGGCAATTGAAACTGTGGAAGGGAGGGAAGCCAGTGCAGTTTGTCAAGCTAGTAACCACTATGTACAGCTGGAGCTAAATTCTTGGAGCCAGCACAAGATGTATACTGCATCTTGTAGTGAAAACTACTGAGGCAAGGGGCATTTTTATGGCTTGGATCTTAAATGTCCCTCAAAGACCCACATGCTAAAGGTTTTGTCACCAGCCTGTGGCACTACTGGGAAGTGGTAGAGCATTTAGGAGGTAGGGCCTAGTAGAAGAAAGTTGGGTCATTGGGAATGTGTCCTTGAAGGTGATAATGGGAACCCTACCTGTCCTCTCTCTCACTTCCTGGCCACCACCAGGAGAATAGGTTTGCTCCACCATGCACACACTGCCATGATGCCTTGCAACAGGCCCAAAAAAGCAATGTGCCAACTGAACATGAACTGGAACCTCTGAAGCTGTGAGACAAAATAAATCCTTCTTCAAGTTGTTTATCTTAGGCATTTTGTCACAGCAAAGGAAATCTAAATAATAGAGGCATTCCTTCCCTAGCACAATTGGCCTAGCCTTCTAAAGAAGTGTCAACCAGAGGATGTCTTAAGTAAAGAAATACAGGTTCTGGTAGTTAAAAGTTATGTTGCCTAGCATACACTGACGTGGTCTCTCAGACTCCTGGGGCTGCTATAACAATTACTATAAACTGGGTGACTTAAATACAATAGCAATTTATTTTCTCATAGTTCTAGGCCAGAAGTCCCATGCTTACTCAAGGAGACTCTAGGAGAGAATCCTTCCTTGACTCTTCTGATTTTTGGTGACTCCAGGCTTTCCTTGGGGTTCCTTAGCTTGTGATTACATCTCTCTAATTTCCTCTTCTGTCTCCACATCCACTTCTATTCCACATCATGGTGTCTTCTTCTGCTCTCTTACAGATGTCATTGTATTTGGGGTGCAACCTAAATCTGAGATGATCCCATCAAAATCCTTAACTTAATTAAATCTGCAAAGATTCTTTTTCCAAAGAAAGTAACATTTACATATTCTAGGGGTTAGGACACGAATGTATCTTTTGGGGGGTCACTATTCAATCCACTGAAGGTGGTATGGATGAAAGGATATAAGCAGGCTTTTAATAGTATACGCTACAACCTTAGCAATCATAGTCAACTCTTTCTTTGTTCTCTCATCCCTCACCCAACAACACAAACCATTCACCCAAGATCAGCTTTTGGCTTGTATTTGTGTTGTGTTAACATTTGATTTTATTTCCCTTTCCTCCATATATTTCCATGGTGTAAATGCTTTCCTCACACAAAACTGTGTATTTGTTGGCTGTTTATCAGACATAAATCAATTTTTAAAAGTAGCAACTACAATAAACAGGAATGGGAAGCCCTTACAACAGAACTTTCTGTAAACAAAATGTGGTTTCTCTCTCTCTCTCTCTCTCTCTCTCTCTCTCTATATATATATATATATATATATATATATATATATATATATATATATATTTTCCCTGTAAAAAAAGTTAAACTCCTAAAATTCTTTTAATAAAAGATAAGGTTTCAGAACAAAAATATTAGTCTGCATGTCACATAATAATTTCACTGAAATCCCCAGAGTTTCACACTTATGATCACAACAAATCAAAAGAACTGTCAAGCCACACTCAATACTCAATGGGTTGAGCATAAATTGGGACCTTGCTTTGCATGTTAGAGTATGTTTCTCCAGGTCTGACACAGCTTTAAAAAATTAAAATAATTCCCTCATCAAGTGGGACAGTTAGAAAGCGATCCATATCTCTGTCACTGCTGTTCATGAGCAGATGCCTGTCAGTATTTGCCAGTTGTTGGAATTATTTTTTCCAGATCAAAGGGGTTCATTCTATGGTTGTAGCTTCTACTCATCATTCATGTTTCTGATATGATTTTCAAATGGGTCCCTTTCAAGGGCAGTAAGAAGGATCCAGGGTTGAGTAGCACTCTGGGAGACAACATAAGTGAGTAAGCTAAGAAATATTGTTGAAAATTCTGGAAAGTGGACTCTGAAGTAAAGGAGAGGAGCATGTTGATAGAGTCACAGACAGGTGCTCCAGTAGGTCATCCATGATGCTGTCCTAATCCAGTAGTCACTCTGCTACTCCTGCAATTAGCACTTGTACAAGTCTTTCCAAATTCTTGAGTGAAGAACTCACATAAGACAGAATTCCTACCTATCCACTCAATAGTGGAACTCTATCAATTCCAAATGTAAAGTAGTTTCATTCATTCATTCATACAATAAATTTCCATTGAGTGACTGTTGAGTGACAGATGAAATACTAGATACCTTACCTGGTAAGGCCTCATCCTTGCCTCATTTTCCTTTGATCTTAGCTGACAATATTTGTTTTATTTTCAATTTGTTTACTAAAGATAGGAACTTGTGTTTTCTTTTAAAAAATTCAGATATCAGAAACCATGACCACACTAAGACCCTTATAATTATCTTAAGTTCATGTACAATGTTAAGCAAATCATAAAACCCTATCATGATTCCACAATAATAAAGAGATGAAAATCACAATCTGAAATATAATTGTTTTTAACATATTTGTTGAAAGCAAGAGAAATGAAGGGTAAAAACGGTATCTATTCTGCTAGGAAGCTGGAATTTCCACTTAGTAAAGCATGATTTAAGAGCTGTGGAATACTTCATAGGTGAAAAGTTATGCAGCAGAATGCCTTTAACCATGGATTTGAAGGATGAATTATAACCCCCTTTGGTTTAATCACTCTGCCAACTGCCCTCCAGCCAGACACTTAAGAATGACTAAAACTTTTCAGTCTCCATCTAAAGTAATAAGCTTACAGGCCTCAATGCCAAAAAGGCAATAAAACCTAGACTTCTGGAAGGTGAGACAGGAGTTCAAAGTCTTACAGTCTCTCCAACCTTCCCTCAAGAAATTTCTCTTTGCCTCTGAACTATCTAGTAGTTTTTAGAATTTAGTGAGCATAGGAGTTACCTAGGAAGCTTATTCAAAATTCATATTCCTAGGCTCCACCCCTGCCAATTTGGACTTAGTAGTTCTGAGGTAAAAGCCTTATTAGCAAGCAACCTTAGATAATTCTGTTTCAGGGAATCTGCTGATTATATTCTGAGAAATAGTGATTCAGGAAAAATTTACCCTGAATTTGCTAGTGTAATGTTCTGCCCACAGCATGTTTCATAGCAAAAATATGTTCTTGACTTAAAACAATTTAATGAACACTTACAATATGCCACCTACTATATACACATATATATATGTGTGTGTGTGTGTGTGTGTGTGTGCGCGCGCGCGCGCGCGTGTGTGTGTGTATATATATATATATATATATATATATATATATATATATTTCATAATTACCCTGAGAAACAATATTCCCATTTTATAGATGAAACTTAGAGAAGATTAAGAAAAATGCTTAAAATCAAACATATACATTTGACCAAAACATTTCTTCCAAATTATTACACTCTTTGGCTTTCCAATGTGTTCTATGAACTTATTTACATTTCTAATGCTCACCCAATTAATATCATAGTAATTGATCAGTCATTATAATAATATATACAACTTTATAAACATCATTCCCACAAGCTCCAGTTGTGCCAAAATAGTCACGATTGCTCAGTAGATGAGGCAGGCATCAGTAAATGCAGGCATCAGTAAATGGTCAAGTAATCAATGAGAACCCCAACTTCCCTCCTAGAAAATGTATTAAAGGCAATAAGAATTTCATGTATTAACCTCTCTGGGGATAGTTTACAGGGTCAAAAAGAGGCTCAGAACTTCTAGTAATGATGGTATACCTGGTATTTAACTAACCCTTTCTGCTAATAACAACTATAAACTCTGAACAACATATAAAACAACTATGTAGAAGTACTAGACAGTGACTAAAAGTAAGAAGAAACTGGAGGAAGTTTAGCTCATTAAATAGAGAAAGCACACTAGTGAAGATCGACTTTTATATGTCTTTTCTTATGGTATTGCTCAGTCCTCACAAACCTTTAGAACACAACTATTGCAGAAAGCTTTCATTTTATTGACCTGAAGATTCAGAGGACAGAATTTGAAACTGATAGAGCAACTGAGAATTAAAAAGGATCAAATCTCAGAAAAGAAGAAGCTTCAGAGAGAGAGGCCACAACATTTGCATTTGTATGCTCCTCAAATCTGCAGTTGGGTCCTGAATTATAATACATTGGGTAAGACTACAAGGGGCCCAGAAGAGAAAGAGCAGTTGGAAAACTGAAAACAAGTGAATAAAAATTTTAACAACTGCTCACTTTAAGGGAAAAAAACTTTCAGAGTTTGTGTACTCTTGAGCTGAGAGGACTTGGAAAATACCTCAGATTTTCCATCATAATTCCATAAGGGCCAGACATTTGTAATAAACACCACATGTCAGGTGTTTTCAACAGTTATCTGACATCTCCAGGGCTCAGGATATTAGCTCAGTTACAAGGCCCTGGGTTCAATATAACAAAACAAAACAACATAACAAAACAAAAACAACAACAACAAAACAGTATCTCACATCTCATCAAAATCAATGGAGGCTAGAAGACAATGGAAATAGAATGTTCCAAAACTCTGGCTTTACAATAAACAAACAAAGGGATTTATCTAAGGACAAAAGGCAATACTAAGAACAGATGTGCCTTAATGAAACATAAAACCAAGTCTCTTAAAGATGAAGGTGATCTACTAGTAATTTAACTGTCTCACACTCTTCAAAGGAAGAGAAGAGAATCCAGAATTTTTAAAATGCCCATGAAGTGTACATTAAAAATAATTTACTGAATGACTTTGGCAGTATATTGGAACTCATAGAAGAAAGGAACTATAAAACTGCAGACAAAATAATAGAATCACCCAAACTGAAACATAGTGAAAATATTTTGAAAAAACAAAATTGATAGAGTGACCCACAGGATGGTAGCAAGCAGTCTCACATATGTGTAATTGTAGATGGAGAAAAGAGAGACAAAAGTGTATAAAAACTATTTGAAGACATCTTGGCCAAGTTTTTCCACATTTAATAAAAATCAGCATCTCACATATTCAGAAAGCTTAGTGAACTTTAATCAGTGTAAATACAAAGAAAACCACACAATGAAACATCAAAATCTGACTACTGGAAACCAGAGATAAAATCTGAAAAGTAACTAAAGGGTAAAAATCACATTTGTATACAAAGTAACAAAACTAAGAATAGTATCTGACATCTCCAGGGCTGGGGATGTAGCTCAGTCTATAGAGTGCTTGCCTTTCATGCACAAGGCCCTGGGTTCAATTCTAGCACCACCACCACCACCACAACAACAACAACCAGTATCTGACATCTCATCAAAATTAGTGGAGGCCAGAAGACAATGGAAACAGAATGTTCCAAAATTCTGTCCTTACAATAAAACAAACAAAATTCTGATAGCAATATTTCTGGTGGACTGACAGTTGGAATGGGAAAGGACATTTGATGAAAATATCTTGCATACTTCTTCAAATTCTTTGGGAGAACGAGAGGGAGCAATTGTAGTTTCTTGAGTAGGTACCATGATAACAGGAAGAAGCATTTGCATTTGGGTATAGGATGGACTGAATTAGAAAAAAAAAACATGAAACAGGTAAATGGAAAAATATTTATATGACATCAGAATCTAGGTAAGAGGTAAGAGGTTGTTTTTTTGTTGTTGTTGTTTCATTTTGTTGTCAAAGTCAAAAAGCACCAGGCAACAGTGTTATCAAACAAGGCCTAAAATTTAGGTGGCAGACCCACAAATTTAATTTGTCTAGACACTTCTCATGGCCTCAACCCTGAGAGTCATCTGCAACATTCAGAAAAATGAAAATGAAGTGAGAAGCAAAGTGTCAGCCCAGGTCTTGTAAATCTTATTAAAAGTCCAAAAGGTACTCAAGTTGATCATTACTTCTATTGTAGGGAACACAGATTAAATGTGAGGGATGCCCATGAATCCTGTTGGAGAGAAGAAAGTTGGGGTAACCTTGGGACATGTGCAGTTTCACAGCCTTCTCCCTCAGGTGATTGTATCTTATTTTTTAAAAATTGGTACTGGGGATTGAACCCAGGGGTGTTCTACCACTGAGCTACATTCCCAGCCCTTTTTATTTTTAATTTTGAGTGAGGTATCATCAATTTGCTAAAACTGGCCTTGAACTTATGATCCTCCTGCTTCAGCCTCCTGAGTTGCTGGGAATTTAGGTGTCTGCCATTGCACCCTGTTCCCACAGGAGATTTTAATCAAAGAGTTACTTATTACCCAGGTTTAATTAGGTCAGTATGAACAATTTTTCTATTCATTCTGAACAGTTCTAAGAGCATATATTTCCAGGTTGCAATGGTGATTTTACACATCATGTAGATTTATATCTAATTCTGAAACAATCATCCCTATGTTACAGATAAGGAAATAGAGATTCTGAGAAATTGAGTAACTTTCTCAAGCTCACACAATGGCAAGGCCAACAATCTGAATTGTGGAAATCTGGCCCCAGTGTTCATATTTCTAATGACTATGCTATATCACTTCCACACTATGCTAGATCCAAGAACTCAGATCCATAAACATCAAGCCAACCTGGAACAACAGAGAAAGATCTAAGGAATCTGTAACATAGAAGTAGTGTCTACTTTGGTCTGAGGCCTTTTTACTAAGTGGACTCTGCTTCTAGACTGACCCTAGGATTAATGTCTCCTCACTTATGTGTTTTTATTTATTCTTTTTAGATGTACATGACACTAGAGTGTATTTTGACATATCATACATACATGGAGTATAACTTCCCATTGTTGTGGTTGTACATGATGTGGAGTTACATTGGTCATGTATTCACATATGAACATAGGAAAGTTAGGCCTCTGGGTCTTACTTCAGACTCTGTGCAGTAGCATTAGAGCAAAAATGAAGCTTGTCTATCTTTGATATTATGTCAACTTGAAGATTTGTGGTCCCTGAACTACCAAGATAAAGTTCTTTTTTCTTAGCACACCTAACTTGGCAGATGCTAGCATCATAGCTGAACAGATGTTTTCCCCGGAGAATGTTTCCAATACCTTATGATGAAAAATCACCTTCAGAGAATAAACAAATGTAGATATGTGTAAGCTCCAACAAGACAAAACCATCTATTTCAGATGAGAACAACAAATGCTCTGTGCTTTAGGAAATATATATCAGACAGGTTGGAAGTCACTCAAGGATTTATTGTTAAGTGTCATTTCCATTTGGAGTTTTTCACTGTCCCTCCCTGCTCCCAGCAATTGCTATTTGGAACATTAATTCTGGATTTTATTGTTTATTTCTCCCAATGCAGTTTGTATTAAACTGACAAAAGACACTTTTTATAAACTGAATATGCTAAATGTGCTTATTTAACATATTCTGCAGTACTTGAATTTAAACCAGGAAGACAGTGGGTAACCAGTATGCAGCAGTGTTTCTTTTTCTAAACACTTTGTAAGTTTTACTATAGATTTATTATTTCACTGTGGTTTTTAATGGCAAAATTATCCTACAGATACCCAGATTATTATGCAATTCCTTTCAATATTTACAAACAATTATGATTGATCAAGTTTCTCTGTCTCAGAAACATATTATGAAGCCAGTAACATCCTTTTGTTGAATAATGCAATTTTATTCTTCACTTGTATTGTCCATTTTACTGAACTTTACATGGTAAATATTTCTCAGTGTCATGAATAAGGAAAATACAATAGGGATACATATATATTACATACTCAACTTCAACTGAAATTAGTTAATTTAGTGTGAAAAATAATGATCCCAAAATATATGTACACATCTTATCCCCTAGAACCTGTGAATGTTACTTTATATAGTTAATGTTCTATGCATGTGATCAGGTTATAGATATTGATATGGAGGCTTCATTGTGGTTTATCCAAAAATATCCATATATGAGGGAACCAGGGGAGACTAACCCACATATAAAGAGGAGAAGACCTTGTCATCACAGAGGCAGAGATTGGAGTGTTGTGGCTACAAACCAAGGAATGCTGATAGCTACCAGAAGTTGGAAGAGGCAGGGAATCAATTTTGCCTTAGAGCCTCCAGAGAAAATGAAGCATAGACCTGCCTATATCATAACTTCATGACAATAAAACTGACTTTGGGCATGTAATTTCAGAACTATGAAAGAAAAGATTTCTATTGTTTTAAGTCATTAAAGTGTATTGTAGCAGCCCCAGAAAACTAGCACATTCTATTCCTGTGTGGTAAGTATAAGTCAATTATTTGGACCTTGGTGAATTTATCTACAAAAACAATTTCATATGTACTAAGTAAACTTGCTGGACCACAAAGCCTTTTGAACTCACATATATAGAATTAAGCTATGTAGTCCAGTATATTTGAAGTTTTTTTTTCCCCCGTATCTAGCAAGAGAAAATTAAAAATATCACATTGGAGTTTCTGAAGGTGTTGTCCTTCCCTTAGGAGGTATCTAGGAGCTTACCAGAGAAGATGGATATTGCATAGATTGTGTTTTGAAAATTGAATAGTAAAAGGTGCCCAACTTCCAGGCTATGGCTCCCCAGAGAATGAAGTACACTCATATTAGGTGATAGATAGCTAAACCAGGTCTGAACTCAAACAAACAATCTGAACCTTGAGAGTGGAAATATGAATCTTTGTAAAGTTTGAATAACTATCATAGTGCACACTTGTTTGACTCCACATTGTGATAATGGGATGGTCTGCCTAAAAGGGACAGTGGCATAGTTTTTCCAGAATCTAGTCATCAAGGCCTCATTATATCAGTAGATAAATATCCTCTACGGACCACACAGAATGTGTTCAACAATAATATGCTATGGCTTCCAGAAGCATGGGCAGTAGTATATTGATAAACCCCAGCTTTCTTTCAATTTAAATATGAAAGTCAGACCAACTATCACTTGTACTATTTCAATTTTTGCATTCCAAGACTACTTGGAGGAGGGGGGATTAAAAAAAGATAGAATTTTTTTTTTTTTTTAGGAATGAAGTCTTGAGTAGGTAAATGGAAACACAGCAGTCCCCCAACCTTTTTTGCTGTTTTGCTTTCTATGCTTTTAGTTACTCATAGTCAAACATTAAATGGAAAATTCTAGAAATGAAGAATTCATAAGGTTTAAAGTGTGTGCCCTTCTGACTAGAGTGATAAAATTTCTCATCATCCAGCTCTGTCCCACCTAGGACATGAATCATCCCTTTGTCCAGAGTATTCACACTGTATATTCGACCCACTCATTAGTCACAGAAACCACCCCCAACTGTCAGATCTATAATTAGAGTACTGCAATGCTTGTGTTCAAATAACATTTGTTTTATTTAATAATGGCCCTGAAGAACAAAACCGGAAAGGAGGCACCAGAGCATAAACATGGAGGGATAGATTAATTAACTTTTGTACTATGAAGCAACATTATAGTGCATATAGGAAAAAAACATAGTATATACAGGGTTTGGTTATTATCTACAATTTTTGAGCATCCACTGGGTCTCTTGGAACATAGTTCTCACAGACAAGAGGGGATGACTACATAAGGAAAATATGTCTATATTTATATCATTGTTTATAGAATATATGATGTAAATTACAGCTACTAACAGAAATAATGAGGTTCATCAAGGATTAACAGCTATTGAAATAGTACTAAGGTTTAATGCATTCCAGTTGCCAGTAAGATGCCTGGAAATGCAACTCTCCTTTATTAAGTAATGGAAAAGGGAAAGGGATGTTCTAGCATTCTTAGCATTAATAACTTGTTAAACATAAAATACTCATACATTTATATGTACCTCTCTAGGTGAATCACTGCATGCCAGAGTAAAGCACTCCAGGCATCTGTCATATATTCCTAAGTACAAATCACCTGCAAGCAAGAGGTGATGAGTCAATAACTTTCTATAAAACTAACACTTTTTATTCTAATAGGTTAGCTTGCTAACAATTGTTGGGAAAATAGAAGGAAGGGCTACGCATCCTCCTGTTTGTCAATTCTTTGCCCCTCTCTAAAAACTCCTTATTCTCTTTTCCACTAGCTAAGGCACAAGTGATGAACAAGAAAGAACCAAAAGAAAACTGAACCTAAGACAGGTCATACAAAAAGGAACACACGGTATCCAAGACAGACAATTTTTGGTGAGGTTTATAGAAATTATTGACAACAGCAAGAATAAGTTCTTTTCCAAAGGAACCTCAGGAATCATAGAGTAGCCGCTTAATTTCCTGCTCTCACAAGAAAATCGTGTTAATAATAACAATACCAAGATGCTCATAAACTTCCATTCTCTGTTATACTACTTATTAGCAATTCATGCATAAAAACTATAGAATTAATCAATAACTTTATAGAAATAAGTCATCTAGTTTCTCTTTATATTCACTTTTGTTGTTTTTTAGTCTGACCACCCTGTAAAACTATTTTAACTCATTTTTGATCATCACTTCAAAATGATATAGGAGAAAGGAAGATAAATAGACAAGCTACAATCAGAATAATACATAAAGATAAACTAAAACATGATGTTATAATCCCAAAATCAGAGGACCCAATAGGGAGAGAGTTTTGAGAAACAGAAAGTACATAAGTTGTTTGTATTCTCATTTGTGAGTAAGAAAATTGCCAATACTTGGAAACAGAGGAAGCCAGAGAAAACAGATGGAAACCATACCTATCAGGATCTGGGAATCCTGCCCTATGATTGCAGACATCACAATCCATAAGGATCATCCTAACTCTCTTGGAATGACAAGGGTAGTCTGGATTTGGCTCCTGGGGTAGATTTCTTGAGGGCATATACAAGTTTCCAATCACAAATGTGGTCACTACAGGCAAATTTTGGGACTTGTGTCCAGATGCTGAGGCCTCCATTGTGAGCCTGTGAAGTTACTTTGGCATCTAGAGAGGCTGCGGACATCTTAAATCAACCACACCACAGATGACTGCAAGGTTACTTACACCCAACCCCAATCCTAAATTTAAATAGAAATAAACCCATTCATTCTGGGAAGAGCCTTTTATCTGAGTCTCATCTGCCTCTGAGATCAGGATTAATGGGTATAAAAAAGACATAATTTTGTATTGTTCATGGGGCCTTATTGACATGAATGAGACGCTCTCCACCTAGGACTATTGGCAGTTATATTAGGCAAAATTGTGGGGGTTTTTTGTAATATTTATGTAAATGTCCCTTCAATGGATGGCATTATCCCTCAAGTTATTATTCCCTTCCAAGGATTATCCTTATCAATCTCCAATAAAATTTCTTTTTACTGACAGAAGCTAGAGAAGTGGTAATGTGGGGTCAAACGCCAAAAGAGGATAGAAATGCAGGAGTCGATGGTGGTGATGTCATACCAAGAAATTATTAAAGCCAGCTCTACCCAAAGCCAAAGTCACCACAATTGCCGGACACTTGAAGGAACATGGTGCTTAAGTCAGACAATAAGAGCTCTCACCTGAAACAGAAAAGGTCAGTATCAGCCATGGTAAATATTACTACTAATAATAATGATAATAAACACATAGTACTGTCTTAAGCACTGTTCTAAGTACTTTATACATGTTGATTTATTTAATTCTAATACAATGCCTATGAAGTAAGTACTAATATTTTAAGTATTTTCCCCATTTTACACATGAAGAAACTAAGCTAAAATGTGATTAATTCACACATCAGGGAAATGTTTGCAAATTCATTTTATCCAGCCCTCAACAAATGACTATTAAGGTACCACAATCCAGCAGCATGGAGGGGAGTGGGGGGTGTT